>NC_062264.1:0-1200000 GCF_916048215.2 Malus sylvestris
CTTTGAAGATGATTCATGAATCGCACCATGATTTTTCCGAATTGGGATTTAATCTGTATGATTCATGAATCGCACCATGATTTTTCCACTTCTCAATTGAACATTTCGGCTAATTGTTATTTTTTGGGCAGTAATTAGTGTCCGTACTTCTGGGTAAATGTTTTTTTATCCCCATTACGAGACCTCCCTGCAACTCCTTTCCATGGTTGCCATAGCTGCTCGAGAACCAAAGTCGTCAATTTTCCACATTTAAATGACAAATTACCCCATTCAAACAAAACAACTCGTGATATTTCTAAGGGCATTATTGTAAAACTACCTATGCCTCTGAATATTCTCGTTTTTCTACTCTTGTGCTTCTTCGTTTTCATTTCGGGTATTCACTTGGAATGGAATTTGAGATTTCAGACAACTTTCTTTTTACTCAAACTATTGTTTATGTTGATCATTTTTATTCAAAATTTTTTATTGGATTAACAAAACAAGTGCGGCTAGGCCCAAAGTGCCCTCATCAAACGAACCAAATCATGTTATTTCATAGTTCTGTTCCAGATGCTCGGACAATTCCAGAATTGGGACTTTTTCTGTGTTGTTTTGCTTTAGAATTCGTCATCTTCTTTGACATCGACGTCTCAATTGCAATTTTGATTTATTTGTTCTTTTCCAGCAATATTTTACTGTCCACAGTTGGGTAAAATGTTTTTATCCCTAGGATTTTGGTTGCCCAATTCAGAACCCACCTCTCTACAACTCCACCTTTCATTTTTAGATTATTCTTCTCTTTCCCCTTTCTGCTTCTCCATTCTCTCTCTGCCTTCGATTTCTAGTTTATGCACCGGGAAACCATCTTTTTCTGAATTTGTATAGCTCTTGTATTAATTTTTTTCGGTTGTCCTTGTGGGAAGATGGACGAACATTTGGACTTCAAAATTAGGATCTTTTCTCAATTTGTTTTTGGTTTTGCTTCTTAATTGCAATATTGATTGAAGTCTTTATTTTTGGGGAATAATAACTGTCCATGCTTATCGGTAAATTCATTTAAGGGAACTTTAATGAAAAACTCGTGATATTGTTTATTTTAAAGAAAAATTACATTTTTATACTAAAAAGTCAATTCTGGTATTAGTAACTTTTGTTGGTATTTAGACAATCTTTCATCATTAATAAAACTTGAATAAAATGATAAAGATTGAAAATCAAAGAAACAGAGTGCAGAGAGCTTTGGAAACAGAGGGCTGATGCTTTTTCTTAAAACAGATATTTGATATTTTCATTCAGATATTTCTGATATATATGGCTCAATACATAAGCCGACTGAAGTAATTGGGTCGACTGATAAAGAGAATGCGTCGACTGATAAAGGCAACAGTCAGCCCTTTTACACAGAATCAGTTTAAGTAAAGCATTAACTTTTAACACTCCCTCTTAATGCTTTGCTGCTTCACTCCCAAAAGTTCTCTTAGGTAGATGAATCTGTCCTTTGGTAATGCCTTGGTGAAGATATCAGCAACTTGATCTTCTGTCTTGCATAGACCACATCCACTTCCTTGTCTTCCACAGCACCTCTGATGTAGTGATGCTTCAGAGCAATATGCTTTG
Organism: Malus sylvestris; assembly: GCF_916048215.2. Classification (NCBI taxonomy): domain Eukaryota; kingdom Viridiplantae; phylum Streptophyta; class Magnoliopsida; order Rosales; family Rosaceae; genus Malus; species Malus sylvestris. The sequence goes on from NC_062264.1 coordinate 1,600, forward strand.
ATTTACCATGACAGACAGGATTCTTGCTCATGGCAATAGCTGACTTATTATCACAAAGGATATGAGTTGCTGATTCTTGTTTCTCACCAAAATCTTGCAGAATTCTTCTCAGCCACACTGCTTGAGAAGTTGCAATTGAAGCCGACACATACTCAGCCTTTGCCGTTGATAGTGCAATTGATTTCTGTTTCTTAGATGCCCAAGAGAATACACTAGTCCCTAATGTAAAAGTATAGCCAGATGTGCTCTTCAAGTCATCCACACTACCTCCCCAGTCACTATCACAGAACCCATACAATTTTGGCTCAACATTCCTTTCATACATAATACCAAAGTTAAGTGTACCTTGTATGTATCTTAGGATCCTCTTTGCAGCTCCATAGTGAATGCAAGTAGGCTTGTGCATAAATCTGGACAACAAGCTTGCAGCATACATAATATCGGGTCTAGTCGCTGTCAAATACAACAAACTCCCAACCAGGCTTCTATACACAGATTCATCAGCATCACCACTACCATCTTCTCTTTGAAACTTTTCATTCACAACTAGAGGTGTTGCAACAGGCTTGCAACCAACCATTTTGAACTTTTCTAGAAGTGTTTTTGCATATTTCTTTTGAGTAATAAAGATACCATCATTTGATTGAATGATACTAATTCCCAAAAAATAATGCAACATGCCTAGATCACTCATCTCATATTTCCTCATCATGTCATTCTTGAAATTCAAGATCATATTATGACTACTTCCAGTATAAACCAAATCATCAACATATAAGGAAATAATAAGGATATCTGAAATACCTTCTGTTTTGACATAGAGGGCAGGTTCATTCTCACTTCTTTGAAAACCTCTTTCATTGAAATATGAGTCGATCGGCCAAACCATGCTCTCGGAGCTTGTTTCAGGCCATAAAGTGCCTTCTTAAGCTTATACACCTTGTGCTCTTGTCCTTTAAGAACAAATCCTTGAGGTTGATCAACGAACACCTCTTCTTTTAGGACTCCATTTAGGAAAGCCGACTTGACATCAAGTTGGTGCAGAAACCACCCATTCTGAGCAGCTACGGAAATAAGGCCTCTGATTGTTTCATGCCTAGCTACCGGTGCAAATGTTTCGTGGAAATCAATCCCGGGTTTCTGAGAATAACCCTTTGCTACCAATCTAGCTTTGTTCCTTTGAACGGAACCATCTTGATTGAGCTTAGTCTTATAAATCCACTTCACTCCAATGACGGAGTTGTCACAAGGTCTGTCCACTAGTTCCCATGTCTTGTTTTTCACAATGACATTGATCTCCTCTTGCATTGCAGCCTTCCATGTCTCTTCTTTCACTGCATCATCAAAGTTTTCTGGTTCTTCAACACAGAAATTGCAGCTTTCATAGACTTCATTTAAGCTCCTTAACCAACCGGTGTCTTATTTTCAACTGCCACTGTTGGATGCCTATTCATCAAGTAGACCGCTGTATTAACTGCCTCGCCCCACAAATATTGAGGTATTCCCTTGTCATGTAACATTGCCTTAGCCATTTTGACTATGGTTCTGTTTTTTCTCTCAGCTACTCCATTTTGTTGTGGAGTGTAGCTGACAGTAAATTGTCTTTCCAAGCCAATATCTTGACAAAACTTATCAAATTCTGTGGATGTATACTCTCCTCCTCTGTCACTTCTAAGAACTTTTATTAGATAACCAGATTGTCGCTCAACCATAGCTTGAAACTTCTTGAAGATTGAGAACACTTCTGATTTCTGTCTTAGAAAGTATACCCAAATCATTCTAGAATAATCATCCACGAAGATTAGGAAATACTTGTTTCCCACTTGAGTAGAGGTTTTCATGGGTCCGCAAACATCTATATGAATCAATTCCAATGGAACTTTTGCTCTCCAAGCTTTACCATGTGGAAATGAATCTCTATGATGCTTCCTAAGTGCACACCCTTCACAGATTTCTTCATTTTCTTGGATACTCGGCAACCCATGCACCATTTCTTTTTCTTGTAGCTTCTTGGGACTTTGAAAATTCAAGTGGCCAAGCCTTTTATGCCATAGCTTCGAATCTTCTTTTGCCTTACAATTTGTGCTCTTCTTTTTAAATCCACTTCTCAATTGAACATTTCGGCTAATTGTTATTTTTTGGGCAGTAATTAGTGTCCATGCTTCTGGGTAGATGTTTTTTTATCCCCATTACGAGACCTCCCTGCAACTCCTTTCCATGGTTGCCATAGCTGCTCGAGAACCAAAGTTGGTCATCTTTCTTTTTACTCAAACTACTTTTTATGTTGATCATTTTTATTCGCAATTTCTGATTGGATTGAACAAAATTAGTGTGGCCAGGCCAAAAGTGCCCTCATCAAACGAACCAAATCATGTTATTTCATAGGTCTGTTCCAGATGCTCGGACAATTCCAGAATTGGGATTTTTTCTGTGTTGTTTTGCTTTAGAATTCGTCATCTTCTTTGACATCCACATCTCAATTGCAATTTTGATTTATTTGTTCTTTTCCTGCAATATTTAATCTGTATGTTCTTTTACCTTAGAATTCGTGCTCTTCTTTTTAAATCTACTTCTCAATTGAACTTTTCAGCTAATTGTTATTTTTGGGGCAGTAATTAGTGTCCATGCTTTTGGGTAAATGTTTTTTTATCCCCAGTACGAGACCTCCCTGCAACTCCTTTCCATGGTTGCCATTGCTGCTCAAGAACCAAAGTCGGTCAATTTTCCACATTTAATTGACAAAATTACCCTCGTCAATATTGTATTCCTAAAGCAGACTCGTATAGTTTAGGTTTTCTTGTTCAAATTCTAGATCTGGTCTTTAAGAGCAAGTCCACCGGAGTGGTTTTTGCCCAGCACCCTGCCCAAATAACAAGCTGAGGGCCAGGGAATTCACTCCAGCCCGTCGGACTGCCTGGCACACAGCCCATGCCAGTCAACAGACCAGTCCAAAATTGACTAACCAAGGAGCCGGGCTATTTGCCTGGCGTGCGCCTTTCACGCGGAAATCGTCCTCGACGATCTGATTGGGGTCGAGCTGGAGAACGATTGGTAGACATGGAAGCAATCCTTTCATCCTCTGCCACCATTTTTTCACGATGTAAACCAGCCCAGTTTTGTAAAGCGCCACGCGGATTGCTACAAATATACAGATTGTTACAACTTCAATAAAGATTGGACTGGAAATAATCATAATTTGGATATTTGGGGAAAAACCCAATTCGATTTCCCCAAAAAGTCGTGGAATTTGATGATTAGAGATGGGATATTTTAGGTGGAAAAGGGATTTTGATGGGTCTCTTACTTTTTTACAAAGGGAAAATCATGGCAGGTTGGGTACGAGTGCAGAGAGTTGGATGTTGGAAAATAAGAAGAAGAAGAGAAAGGACCGGAGAGGGAATGGAAGCAGTAGGAAGGAAACAAAACTGTAAGACCTTTCGAGAGAAAGGAAGAAAAAAGAAAAAAATAATAATTGATAAAATATTAATTGATATGAATAAAATAATATAATATTAGATGGACTGGGTGCCAGCGCATTTTTTTGGGTGGAAATGCTTTGATCTATTACTGTTCACTGGGGTCTATTACTGTTCACTTTAGTGGATAAATGTGATGCTGGCGCAAAGTCCTTAGGGGTGGACTTGCTCTAAGTTCCAGATGTGAAAGCTATTTTTTTGGTCATTGGGGGAAAATGAATCTGTGAAGATGCAGCAGGGCAGGGTATGGTGAAAGGAGCTTTGGGAAAAAATTCTTTTTCTACTAAAAAGTAAAATCTGGATGAATTACCCCTCTGGCCAAATAATTAACTAAATCAGCAAACCATGGTAAAATGATATGGACAACAAATAGATGTTCATCAGGAAAATTTTCATTTAATGGCAGCAAGTCCTCTTTTGCAGAAATAGGCAAATTTAGCCTTGACAAATGATCAGCCACAACATTTTCATTACCATTTTTATCCCTGGTTTCTAAGTCAAACTCTTAAAGTAGAAGAACCCAACGAATTAACCGAGGCTTAGCATCTTAGCCAATAATTTTACCCAATGGTCGTCTAATCTTGAAGAAATCCTAGATGAATCGTCTGTAAAACCCAACTTGTCATGCTGCAAGCAGGTGTTATGGGTTGCTGTACAACAATTTATGAATCTGGAATTCTTTGTAATATCATGTCAAATTTTGCATCAAATCGTTCAAGCTTTTTCTCCATTTTTTCAATTTGTGCTGACACACATATGGAGAACCATTAGACATCTCAAACACAGTCCTAGTTTGCGGCTGCTTAACTGCCCACTGTTGTGTATCTGTTGCCATTTTTTCAAACAATAGGCATGCCTCGCTTGCATTTTTATCTTTATATGAACCTCCACATGAAACAATGGCAAGAGTTTTTGTAGTCATATTTAACCCCCTGAAAAATATATGCATTTGAGTAGTACCATCAATACCGGAATGTGGACATTTTCTGATCAACTTGGTATGTTAGTGGCATGAGTTATCAATGAATCACCCAAAGGCTGACCAGCCTTTGGAATAACAAAAGCAATTGGTTCATTGCTGTACAGATCCCCATAAAATAAAAACTGCAGAAAAATCCCCTACAATGAAGGAACCCACTGTAAATTTTGCTCCCTGCGTCTTCTTCTTAAAGATTCCTTAGGTTCTGGATCAAACGTAAATCATTTCTACCTTGCTAAACTTGTGCTGACCATGCAAGGATTGTTGTAATCTGCACTGCACTGCTGTAATCTGTATAAAAACAAAAATGATATACATTAATAACTAACGCAGAATATGATTAGAACGAATTGTTTTCAATAGTCCCCGTCAACGGCGCTAGTTTCTTGATAGGGATTTTACCATAAGCACAAAAGGGTTAAAAACACCTATAATACTTGTAAGAATGACAAGGATATTGTAGTATAAATGGTTACTGCAAGTTCGTTCTCCACAGGGATTATTAAATAATTTGAAACAAACCAAATTTCAATTAATTATTGTAAACAAAGATTTGAGGTGATTGATTTTATGACCTAATTTTTAGAAAAACGAGTTTAATTAATGAAAGTGCACAAATCTGCAATATTCAAGATGAGGAAAAAGATGAAACAATTTTGAAGATATCAAGTTAAGAAAGCACTAGGGATTTGCCGTAACCTTAACAATTTTATATAATTCTCCCAATTACTTATGACCTATAAATGCATATTTTTAAGGTTAGTTCTTCTTAAAACATGCAATCCGTTTGTGGTATTCTTGACACACCCCGATCCTAGAATCAAGACGTGCTAGCCGTCACGTGAGTGTGACGTAGCCAAAAGTGCGACACGGAAGCCAGATATAACAGAAATATGAAGGAATTTAAACCAACCACTAGCAGTAATAACCTACTAGCATCAAAGGGAGAGTTATAAAATAAACACACGAATTCAGAGCGTAGGTCTAAGTGCAGTCAAGTAGGACGATAAATAAAGTACAACACCCGCAGGTGAGTCCTACATGCAGTACGTCTGTCAGAATGCCGAAAAAGACCTCGAGAGCTACCAACTGCTAACTAGAACCTGGAGGGGCGCAAAACAAAGATGAGTGGGTCAGTAAAACCAAAGATTTTCCAAAACATTTCATTTAAAACATTTCTAACCCCTCTCCGTAAAAACCTGTATACTTTCCCAGAAAATAGAATATAAACATATATACACATATATCATCAAAACTCCGCTCACCATCTATCAACATAACATCTCAGAAAGAATATGCCATGCCATGCCAAAATATAATATGAATGCATCAATATAATCAGGTGAAATAATAAATCAACCGAAGACCCTGCAGTGGTCCTGTACGGCTGATTCTATAGCTCAATATCCCATCCAGCCGGAGTCACCAACTGTGACCTGTACGGCCGTGCCGGAGTCACCAACTGTGACCTGTACGGCACTACACTGCACATAAGTCGGAACTACCTATAGTAGTCTGTACGACTAAGATGGTGAAATAATACGCTCTAGTGCTTCTCTCATCAATCATCTGTGCACATAATCTAAAGTCACCCACCAGTCGGAACCCCTCTAATGGTCTGTACGACTGGCATGTCGGAACCACCTCTAGTGGTCTGTACGACATCCACCTACTTGGATCCAAGGCGAGTGTGCGGTGTGGTGAATACTATAAGCACTAATACCAAAGGTGCAGTTTATGAGCTCACAACGCAATCACATCATCATTCATTCATATAAACCATATAAACTCACCTGATACTCACCTGTGCGTCCACGGCACCAATTCACACATATATATGCATCAATTATCAATTCATAACTCATAATATGCATGCATGGCATTTTAGAAATATAATTTCATATAAACGCATTTTCTGGGAAAACAGTAGTATATAGGTAATACGAAAACAAAACTGCCCACTCACTGATAAGTCGATGGGTTGTAACCCCTGTGACGTCCCTGGATGCGCTCGTCCTCGGGATAGGTGTCACCTATATGCGAAACAACTATAAAAACGTTAATTTAAACACATATCCAATAATTCGAAATAACTTCTCATACGATGCTCAATTTAGGTATATGAATATACCACATCGACCTACTTGACGTCACGGACGTCGAGAAATTTTTAGATAAATTTTTGGAGGCCGCACGCGCCCCCACGCATCGGGACATGCACGGGGACACGCGCCCCAACTTTGAAACTCCTTGTTCTCCTTCGTTTCTCAACCATTTTCTTCGTATTTTATACCAAAATGAAGCCCCAAACATGTAGAATCACGATACACTACTTTTAAGCTCCAAAAACAACTAAATCTCACCGGAAAATTCCAAGCAAAACAGGCCAAAATCGAACCTAGTGATCCCGACGTCCAAAACCTTCAAACGAAGCACTCCGAGCTTCCTTGGGACCTCACTAAGCTCACTCTAAGCTTAGAATTCCCTGAAACACAACATTTCACGTGTGCATGAACAGTGACCAAAAATGAGGGTTCGGGTTTCACGTTAAATCGAAGGTTCCACTATCAAAAAGTAGTACCATTCAACTCAGGACGACGAAAGGATGAAGAATCTTACCTCAATAGCTTCGATCCGTTGAGTTTTGGATGGTTTTGGTAAGGTCCGTACGATATGGGTGCGAGAGAGAGAGAATCGTGAGGGAGGAGAGAGACAGAGTGATACGGGAAGAGGGAGAGAACAAGAAGCATGTGAGGTGTCCACACTAAATCCTCACCATCCATCCAATTCCCTAACCACATAATTCCAAAACCAAAATTTTAATCCCAAAACTTATATAGAATTAATCCAAATAATGTCACACACACGTACCTTAGCCCCCTCTAAGGGCAAATCCGACATTTCACGTCATTAATAAGAAAATCTCGGGACGGGCTGTGACAATTCTGATCAAATCTAAACATGCATGACTAATTAAGTTTTGTGAAACCTTTCGAAAAACCATGCAACCCTTAAGATGTGGTATTCATCCTAAGTGAACTTGCACATTTTAATCACAATAAGCCTTCGTCAATTTAAGGGATCAAATTACACCAAAATTGCATCAAATTACTTTTCTATACATCCTAATGGTCGCGAATCATTAAGACACTTAGACAGTATAAACCAGTGATTAATAATTCGAAAACCTTCATGTAAATAACCTTAAACAAATTAAAAAGAAATTACATATTCTTTCTAAGGCTCGTGGCCTCACCCTAGCAAAAAGAGAATTAACTACGCATGTTCATAATAAAAACCACAAAGTTCTCTATTGAAATAATATCAAAAACACCTTAAATGTAAAAGTCGGAAAATCTCTACGCTTGGCCAATTTCCCCCCTCAAAGAACGCACGGAGAATAAGCAGTAATAATAGGGCTGGCCAAGCTTATTTAACCTAGTAAAAATCAAATCCTCCTAAACAAAGGTCTTCCAATCAAACTAGGAAACTAAATCCCAAAATAAAATAGGAAACATAACCCTAAATTAAAAGGTAACATCATCCCACTTTATGGGTCTGCTAGTTATGTTTCAAAAATCCGACTGTATATCTCGTAGGTTATCCCTCAAAGGTCATCTCTAACAAAAATAAAAATAATACGAAAGTTGAGCCCAAAATACAGATTTTCGAATTAATACGGGTAATGAGAACATCATCCCACTTTATGGGTCTAAGAGTTATTTTTTCCAAAATCTGAGTGTACATCTCATAGGTCATCCCTCAAAGACCATCAGTGCCATAAATAACAAAACAATATGAAACTTTTAGACCCTTGAATTAAAATAAAAGAGCGCAAAATATAGAGTTTCGAAATAATACGGGTAATGAGAACATCTGTGACAGCCCATCTCGAATGTGTATATTATTTTATCCTTGAGAGCATGGAAATTTCTATTATGCCCTTTAATCGTTAAGTTGTCTGTGTGTGTATAGGCTAAGGTTTTGGACCATTTAGTTCTATTCCTAATTAATTGGACCCAATTAGAACTAAAAGACTTAAGGTTTTGTTTGATTGGCTGCAAAATGAACCACACACACACACCCATACCAAACCGTTGACTCTCTCTCTCTTTTCCCTCTCGGATTTCTTCAATTGTCCATACAACTGTATGGAGAACTCTCAAATTTACCTTGACGTGCACGAATCGACGTCGAGAAGGTTGTTCTTGTGTTCTCTGTGAGTCCAGGAGCTCATCCATGCCCTTAGTTCGACATGAGAACTTGTCAAATGTAAGAACCAAAAAACCCCGTTTTGGTGCACTGTTCACTCGACATGTTCGCAAAGGTTTCAGGTAGTTTTGAGACTTAGAAAGGTTCTATTCTTGCTTTTCTAGCACCTTGGATTAATTTTGGAAGAGTTTTGATGTAGAAACGCTCTGGTTTTATGAGTTGCATGGTGATCGAATTATTGTGACTTTTTCCGGTGAGATTCCGGTGGATTTCAGACTTATAAGTGGTAAGGATGTGTTCCTTTTGTCCTAAGCTTCATTTTGGTATAAAATTCGTGAATTTTGGTTAAGAATTGAAGAAGATATCACGATTAGAAGATTTTCCAGAAACCGGCAATCGCAACCAAGGAAGAAGGAGGAGAATATTCCGTCAAAGTTGACGGAATATTCTAACTGCTTCAGGTATATTTAACGGCATATTCTATATTTTAACGGAATATTCCCTAACGTCGTTAGGGAATCCGTCAGTGTGCCAGGCACGTGCCTGCGCGTGGGCTGCGTTTCTGGCCATGCCTTGGCCGGCACATGGGTCGTCGGAAAAGTTTTCTAAAAATATGGGGATGTTCCTGAGGTTGAGTAGGTCACGGTGGTATATTCATATACCCCAATTGAGCAATGTATGAGAAGTTATTACCTAGTTTTGTTTATGTGCTTAAAAATAACGTTTAAATAGTTGTTTCATATATAGGTGAGACCTATCGTGAGGACGAGCGCAGTCAAGCAAGGTTCGGGGGTTACGACCCTTCCACATATCAGTGAGTGTGCTTTTGGTTTTCAGTATATATATATACATACTTCGTATTTTTCCAATAAAACTTAATTAAATGGTTTGATACTTTGAAATGCCATGTCAAATGCTCTTTATGTTTAATTGTGCATTATTATGGTTATATATATATATATATATATATATATATTGTTGCTTGACGATGTGGACGTTCAGGTAAGCAAAGGTGAGTATATTGATGGTAATGAATATATTAGTGCCATGATGCATTTTGAGCTATTCATCCTGCATCCCGATGTTAGTGCTTCGCCCGAGGATAGGGCCTAGCCTTCACGTGATCGTTCACCTCCCGCACCACACGTTCACCTTGGATCCAAGGCAGGTGCCAGCCTATCGTACATACCACTTTAGGTGGTTTCGACTCGTAGGTGACTTGCGATACTTCGCACAGCCTTCACGTGACTGTAGCACTTGAGCATATTTATTTACACCTAGCCTATCGTATAGACCACATTAGGTGGTTCCGACTCGTGTGCAGAATTTGATTGATGAGTTGTGGACCCAACCGTACAGGTCACTTTAGGTGACTTCGGCTGGTTTACTATTTCATATTGATTTATTGCACCTGGCTTACTTATTTCTTTCTGAGATTTGACATGGTTTATTCGGTGGATTGCTATTTTGAATATGCTTTGGGATATAATCATATATGCTATTTTCAGATAATTATATAGGTTTTACGGCAAGGGGTTACTACTTTTGATAGTGAAATGGTTTAGAAAAGCTTTGTTTTTGCCCACTCATACTTTCTGTTTTGCGCCCCTCCAGGTTTTAGGTAAGAGTGCTCGTTGGTGGCTCAAGAGGATTTCACGGCAGCACTGACAGATTATCGCTAAAGTAGGACCATTTTTAGTATTGTATAATGAGTATTCGTCCAGCTGGACTGCACTTAGGCTACATGCGCTTTGATTATGTATAGTCACTTCTATTATCGCACTTTCACCTTATCTCATCTAGTGTTTTAGTCCTTTGGTTTTTATTTATTCGAATTTCTTATATCATTATTGCTTCCGCACTGTGCACATGACTACGTCACCCTTACGTGACAGCCAGCATGCCTCGATATTAAGTTGGGGTGTGTCAACATCATCCCACTTTATGGGTCTACGAGTTATGTTTCAAAAATCCAAGTATATGTCACCCCTCTGCCCAAAATAATAAGAATACGAAACTTTTTTACCCTAGAATTGAAAGGAAGGAGCCTAAAATACAGAATTTTGAATTAATATGGGTAATGAGAACATCATCCCACTATATGGGTCAATGAGTTATGTTTCAAAAATCCGACTGTACACCTTATAGGTATCCCTTAAAGATCAGCTCTACCAAAAATAAAAAGAATACGAAACTTTTAGACCCTTGAATTGAAAGAAAAGAGCCCAAATATAGATTTTTGAATTAATATGTGTAACGAGAACATCATCCCACTTTATGGGTCTGTGAGTTATGTTTCAAAAATCTGATTGTGCATCTCATAGGTCATCCCTTAAAGATCATCTCTGCCAAAAATCAAAGGAGTAAGAAAGTTTTAGACCTTTGAATTGAGAGAAAAGAGCCCGAAATACAGACTCTTGAATTAAAACGGGTAATGAGAACATCATCTCATTTTATGGGTCTACGAGTTATGTTTCAAAAATCCAATTGTACATCTCATAGGTCATAGCACAAAGATCATCTTTGCCAAAAATAAAAAGAATTCGAAAGTTCGAGACCCTTGAATTGAAAGAAAAAAGCTCGAAATATATATTTTTGAATTAATACGAGTAATGAGAGCATCATCCCACTATATGGGTTTATGAGTTATGTTTCAAAAATTTGACTATCTATCTCAAAGGTCTTCGCATAAAGATCATCTCTACCAAAAAGAAAAAGAATACGAAACTTGTAGACCCTTGAATTGAAAGAAAAAGTGCTCGAAATATAGATTTTCAAATTAATACGGGTAATGAGAACATCATCCCACTTTATAGGTCTACGAGTATTATTTCAAAAATCCGACAATAGGTCTTATATGTCATTCCATAAAGATCATCTCTGCCAAAAATAAAAAGAATATGAAACTTTTAGACCCTTTATTTGAAAGAAAAGATCCCGAAATACATATTTTCTAATTAATAGGGTGATGAGAACATCATCCCACTTTATGGGTCTACGAGTTTTGTTTTAGAAACCTAACTGTACATCTCATAGGTCACCCTTTAAAGATCATCATTGCCCAAAATAAAAAGGATATGAAACTTTAGACCCCTGAATTGAAAGAAAAGAGCCCCAAAAACAAATTTTTGAATTAATACGGGTATTGAGAATATCATCCCACTTTATGGGTCTACGAGTTATGTTTCAAAAATCCAACTGTACAACTCATAGATCATCCCTTAAACATCATCGCTTCCAAAAATAAAAAGAATACGAAACTTTTAGACCCTTGAATTGAAAGAAAAGAGCCCGAAATACAGATTTTTGAATTAGTACGATTAATGAGAACATTATCCCACTTTATGGCTCTATGAGTTAGGTTTCGAGAATCCAACTGTACATATCATAGGTCATCCTTAAAGTTCTTCTCTTCCTAAAATAAAAAGAATACGAAACTTTTAGTCTCTTGAATAGAAAGAAAAGATCCTGAAATATAGATTTTCGAATTAATATGTGCAATGAGAACATCATCCTACTTTATGTGTCTACGAGTTATGTTTCAAAAATCCTACTGTACATCTCATAGGTCATCCCTCAAAGATCTTCTATGCCCAAAATAAAAAGAACATGAAACTTTTAGACCCTTGAATTGAACGAAGAGAGCCCAAGATAGCTATTTTCGAATTAATATGGGTAATGAGAACATCATCCAACTTTATGGGTCTATGAGTTATGTTTCAAAAATCCAAACATACATCTCATAGGTCATCCCTTAAAGATCATCTCTACCAAAAATGAAAGGAATACAAAACCTTTAGACCCTTGAAATGAAAGAAAAGAGCCCTATATATAGATTTTTGAATTAATACAAGCTAATGAGAATGTCATCCCACTATATGGGTCTATAAGTTATCTTTCTAAAATCCAACTATACAACGCATAGGATATCCCTTAAAGATCATCTCTGCCAAAAATAAAAAGAACACAAAACTTTTATACCCTTGAATTGAAAAAGAAGAAAAAAAAGATCCCGAAGTACAGATTTTCGAATTAATACGGGTAATTAGAACATCATCATACTTTGTGGGTCTATGAATTATGTTTCAAAAGCCCAACTGTTCATCTCATAGGTCATCCTGTAAAGATGGCCTCTGCTAAAAATAAAAAGAATATGAAACTTTTAGACCCTTGAATTGAAACAAAAGAGCCCCAAATACAGATTTTTGGATTATTACGGGTAATGAGAGTATCGTCCCACTATATGGATCTACAATTTATGTTTCAAAAATATGACTGTGCACCTCATAGGTCATCCCGTAAAGATCGTGTTTGCCAAAAAAATAAAAATAGTGTGATGCGTTTAGACCCTTGAATTGAAATAAAAGAGTCCGAAATAAAGATTTTTAAATTAATACGAGTAATGAGAACATCGTCCCACATTTTGGGTCTACGAGTTATGTTTCAAAAATCCGACTGTACATCTCATAGGTCATCTCTTAAAGATCTTCTCTACATGAAATAAAAAGAATACGAAACTTTTAGACCCTTGATTTGAAAGAAAAGAGCCTGATAAATAGATTTTCAAATTAATACGGGTAATGAGAACATCATCCCACTTTATGGGTCTACCAGTTATGTTTCAAAAATCTGAAAGTACATCTCATGGGTCATCTCTTAAAGATCATATCTGCCAAAAATAAAAAGAATATGATAGTTTTAGACATGTGAATTGAAAGAAAAGAGCCGAAATATCTAGTTTCCAATTAATACGGGTAATGAGAACATCATCCCACTTTATGGGTCTACGAGTTATGTTTCAAAAATCCGAACATACATCTCATAGGTCTTCCTTAAAGATCATGCCTACCAAAAATTAAAAGAACACAAAACCTTAGGCCTTTGAATTGAAAGAAAAGAACCCGAAATACAGATTTTTTAATTAATACCGGTAATGAGAACATCATCTATATGGGTCTACGAGTTATATATCTAAAATCCGATTGTACATCTCATAGGTTATCCCTCAAAGATCATCTCTGCCAAAAATAAAAAGAATAGGGTTAATCTCAGTTTACTACCCTGAAGTTTCGTGGTTTTCAACATTTGGTACATGAAGTTTTTTTCATCCCAGAGTCATACCTGAAGTCGTAATTTATGATTGTTTCAGACATTCGCTAAGTTTTTCGTTAGAACTTTTGTTAACTGATGACATGGCTCCCACGTGGATAATAATTGTGCGCCACGTGTCCATATGGGCCCAATTCAATATTGAAAATATTAAAAAATATATAAAAACACAAAAAAAAAAAACCCACCCGTCTTCTACCTCCCTAATCCCCTCTCTTCCTTCTTCCCTCTGCAACCCGTACCCTCTCTTCTCTCCGCTGCCACTCCCACCCTCTTCACCTTCCCTCCCTTCTCCCTCCTCCATCCTTTTCACCTCCACCCATTGCAAAAATCCTAATCCCCAAAAGCATCTAGGGGCGAAAGTCAGACAACCCTACCCTACCCAAATCCCAACACCTCTTGATTTTATATCAATTTGACCCATTTGGTTGATCAACAGACTGGCTTGTGACATTGAAAGTACAATTACTACTACTTGTTGGTGATGTTATTGTCGTATGGTCTTTGAGTCTTTTTTTCAAGTGGGTGTGCTATACATTTTGTATTTCATTATCGTTGCGTCTTGGTAATCTTGCTGCAATTGGTGACCACCTAAAAACAAAAGAAATGAGTTAAATTAAACATTTGAATGGGAGCCAAATTGGACTAGAAGTTGGGATTAGAGGTTTCAGGGGAAATGGAGAAGACCCAAATGACGATCTGTTCACAATCAAGCTATTGTAGAAGAAGGCTTGAGGTTTGGGCTTGCAGGCGACATCGTTGGCCAACATCCACACATTTTGGTAGAGACTGTTTACCTCGACGACGATCAGGAAGGAGAGAATGGTGGCTGCACTGTGTTGCAGAAGGAGAACCTAGTGTTGGGGTCAGAGAGAATGGTGTAAGTGGAGAGGGCGACGGCGGGGGTGTTGTGGATGAGGAGAACTGGGGCTTAGAATTGGGGAAGAGAGAAGGGAGAAGGGAGGGAGAGGGTGTGGGGGTGAGGCGAGGATCAGTTTTTTTTTTTTTGTGTTTTTGTATTTTTCTAATTTTTTAGGGTAAAAGACTGTTTACTACCCTCATGTTTCGTAGTTTTCAACATTTAGTACATCATTTTTTTTTCGTCCCAAAGTCATACCTAAAGTGTAAATTTTGGGACAGTCTCATACATTCGTGAGTCAAACTGTTAAGTGTTTCGTTAACTGTGACGTGGTGCCCATATGGACAACGACTGGGCGCCACGTGGATTTTTTTTTTGTTTTTGAAAGAAGGGGTTTTCACTTTTTTAGGGGTTCAAAAAAAATTTCCCGCCAAAAATTTTGAATTTTGAATTTTTTTTTTCTTTTTTTTCTTCTTCTTCCTCCCTCTTTCTTCTTCTTCTTCTAGGCAGATTCTTTTTGTTTTTTTTTCTTCTTCCTCCTCCTCCTCCTCCTCCTCTTCCTCCCTCATTCTCTTCCTTCTTCTTCTTCCTCCTCCTGGGCAGATTCGTGTTTTTTTTTTCTTCTTCTTCCTTCTTCTTCTTCTTCTTGGCAGATTCGTGTTTTTTTTTATTTTGCTTCTTCTTCCTTCTTCCTCCTTTGGGCAAATTCGTTTTTATTTTCTTCTTCCTCTCCCTCCTCATTCTTCTTCTTCCTCCTCCATCTTCTTTTTCTGGGCAGATTCTTTTTTTTTTCCTTCTTCTTCCTCCTCCTCCTCCTCCTCCTCCTCCTTCTTCTTCTTCCTTCTTCTGGGTAGATTTGGTTTTTTTTTTTCTTCTTCTTCTTCCTCCTCCTCCTCCTCCTCTTCCTTCTTCTTCCTTCTTCTTCTTCTTCCTTCTTCTTCTTCTTCTTATTCTGGGCAGATTCATTTTTTTTTCTTCTTCTTCTTCTTCTTCTGGTTTTTTTTTTCTTCTCCTTCTTCTTCTTCTGCCTGAGTGTGGAGTCGAAGATGGTGATGGGAGGGTGGGCACGGGTGGGATTGAAGATGAAGGTTTTGTTTTCTTTTTTTAATAAATAAATATATTTTTAATTTTTTTTTTATTTTCACATGGATGACACGTGGCGCCCAGTCATTGTCCACATGAGCGCCACGTCACAGTTAACGGGAGACTTAGGGCTGTTTTGGTATTGCTGTGCTTTTTAAAAAAGCTGCTGTGAGAATAAGCGGCTGTGCTGTGAGAATAAGTGGCTGTGAAATAAATCAGCAGAGTGTTTGGTAAACTTTTTTGTAAAAGTACTTTTGGAAAAAAAAGCAATCTCATAGTGGGTCTTTTCATTAAAAGCCAGTTTTCCAAAGCTACAAATAGTAGCTTCAGTCTTTTCCTTTGATTTCAGCTTATTTTCACAGTAGCTTCCAAAATAAGCCTTTTTTTTTAGTTTACCAAACACCTAAAACCCTCACAGCTTTTTTTCATGGGTGCTTTTTTTTTAAGCACCTCACTTCCAAACCACCCCTTAACAGTTTGACTAACGGATGTATGAGACTGTCCCAAAATTTACATTTTATATATGACTCTGGGACGAAATAAACTTGATGTACTAAATGTTGAAAACCATGAAACATGAGGGTAATAAACAGTCTTTTGCCCAATTTTTTAATATTGAAAGGGGCCCATATTGACATGTGGCGCTCAATTATTGTCCACGTTGGTGCCACGTCATCGGTTAACAAAGGTTTTAACAGAAAAATTAACGGATGTATGAAACTGTCCCAAAATTAAGACTTGAGGTATGACTCTGGAATGGAAAAAACTTTATGTACCAAATGTTGAAAGCCATGAAACTTTAAGGCAGTAAACTGAGATTAAACCAAAAGCATACGAAACTTTTAGACACTTTAATTGAAAGAAAAGAGTCCGAAATAAAGATTTTCGAATTAATACGGGTAATGAGAACATCATCCCACTTTATTAGTCTACGAGTTATGTTTCAAACATTCAATTGTATATCTCATAGGCCATCCCACAAAGATCATCTCTACTAAAAATAAAAAGAATACAAAACTTTTAGACCCTTGAATTGAAATAAAAGAGCCCAAAATACAGATTTTTTAGTTAATACGGGTAATGAGAATATCATCCCACTTTATGGGTCTATGAGTTATTTTTGAAAAATCGGACCATATATCTCATAGGTTATCCCTTAAAGATCATCTCTGCCAAAAATGAAAAGAACACGAAACTTTTAGACCAGTGAATTGAAAGAAAAGATCTCGAAATACAAATTTTCAAATTAATATGGGTAATGAGAATATCTGCCCACTTTATAGGTCTACTAGTTATGTTACAAAACTCTGACTGTACATCATAGGTCATCTCTCAAAGATCATCTCTACCAAAAATAAAAAGAATACGAAACTTTTAGACCCTTGAATTGAAAGAAAAGAGTCCAAAATAAAGATTTTCGAATTAGTATGGGTAATAAAAACATCGTCCCACTTCATGGGTCTACGAGTTATGTTTCAAAAGTACAACTGTACATCTTGTAGGCTATTCCTCAAAGGTCATCTCTGCCAAAAATAAACACAATACGAAACTTTGAGACCCTTGAATTGAAAGAAAAGAGTCCGAAATAAAGATTTTCGAATTAATACGGGTAATGAGAACATCGTCCCAGTTTCTTGGTCTACGAGTTATGTTTCAAAAATACGACTATACAACTCATAGGTCATCCCTTAAAGATTTTCTCTGCCAAAAATAAAAATAAAACGAAACTTTAAGACCCTTGATTTGAAAGAAAAGAGCCTGATATATAGATTTTTGAATTAATACGGCCAATGAGAAAATCATCCCTCTTTTTGGGTCTCTGATTTATGTTTCAAAAAACAACCTGTATTCATAGGTCATCCCTTAAAGAACATCCCTGCCAAAAATAAAAGAATACGACACTTTTAGACCCATGAATAGAAAAAAAAGAACTCAAAATACTGATTTTTGAATTAATATAGGTAATGAGAACATCGACCCACTTTATGAGTTTATGAGTTATATTTCTAAAATCCGACCATACATCTCATAGGTCATCCCTTAAAGATCTTCTCTTCCAAAAATAAAAAGAATACGAAACTTTTAGACCTTGAATGGAAAGAAAATAGCTCGAAATACAGATTTTCGAATTAATACGGGTAATGAGTACATCATCCCACTTTTTGGGTCTACGAGTTATGTTTCAAAAATCTGACTATACATCTCATAGGTCATTGCTTAAAGATCATCTCTACCAAAAATAAAAAGAATTCGAAACCTTTAGACCCTTGAATGGAAAGAAAAGAGCCCGAAATACAGATTTTCGAATTAATACGATTAATGAGAACATTATCCCACTTTATGGCTCTATGAGTTAGGTTTCGAAAATCCAACTGTACATATCATAGGTCATCCCTTAAAGTTCTTCTCTGCCTAAAATAAAAAGAATACGAAACTTTTAGTCTCTTGAATAGAAAGAAAAGATCCTGAAATACAGATTTTCGAATTAATATGAATAATGAGAACATCATCCCAGTTTATGGGTCTACGAGTCATGTTTCGAAAATCCAACTATACATATCATAGGTCATCCCTTAAATATCATCTCCGCCAAAAATAAAATGAATGTGAAACATTTTAGGCTCTTGAATTGAAAGAAAAGGGCCCAAAATACATATTTTCAAATTAATACGGGTAATGTGAACATCATCCCACTTTATGGGTCTACGATTTATGATTCAAAAATTTAACTGTACATCTCATAGGTCATCCCTTAAAGATCGTCTTTGCCTAAAATAAAAACAATACGAAACTTTTAGACTCTTGAATAAAAAGAAAATATCATGAAATACAAATTTTTAAATTAATACGAATAATGAGAACATCATCCCACTTTATGGGTCTACGAGTTATGTTTCGAAAATCGAACTGTACATCTCATAGGTCATCCCTTAAATATCATCTCTGCCGAAAATAAAACGAATACGAAACTTTTTAAGCTCTTGAATTGAAAGAAAATAACTCGAAATACAGATTTTCGAATTAATACGGGTAATGAGAACATCATCCCACTTTATGGGTGCACGAGTTATGTTTCGAAAATCTAACTATACATCTCATAGGTCATCCCTTAAAGATCTTCTCTGCCAAAAATAAAAAGAATACAAAACTTTTAGGCTCTTGAATTGAAAGATAAGGGCCCGAAATAGAGATTTTCGAATGAATATAGGTAATGAGAACATCATCCCACTTTATGGGTCTACGGGTTATGTTTCGAAAATCCAACCGTGCATCTCGTAGGTGATCCATTAGAGATCATCTTTGCCCAAAATGAAAAGAATACGAAACATTTAGGCTCTTGAATTGTAAGAAAAGATCCCGAAATATAGATTTTCGAATTAATATGGGTAATGAGAACATCATCCCACTTTATGGGTCTACGAGTTATGTGGATGCAAATTTCTTTCTCCTTGCTCTTGGACAAAATTGCACGTACAAAATAAATAACATCTTAGGTCAAGGCTGTGGATGCACATTTCTTCCTCCTTGATCTTGGACAAAATTGCACGTTCAAAACGAATAACACCTTAGGTCAAGGCCAAGAGCCTCACGCTCCCATGATGATTGGGGGGGGGGGTTTGGTCGAAGAACCTCCGATGCGAAAGTTAGAATTTTGAGGGAAAAATGTTTGGAGAATTTAGAGAGTTTAGCAAGAGAATTCGAATTTGGTTTTCTAGAGAAAATGGGGTGGTATATATAAGGCATGACTGGTCCCCTTGGGAGGGAAGGTTGTCGGCCCTTTGTGTATTTTTTGTAATTGGTAGTTTAATTAGCCATTTAATAGATTAATTATCTAATAAATCTATTAATTAGCTATTAACATAATTTAAAAGGAATATTTTAGAGGTTACCTTGTGGAGAAGATATGTTAAGGATGGATGAAATAAGTTTAAAAATAAATACCTATTTGGGCACCTTTGACTTGATTAAGGGATGATTGTCCATTGCTCATGCGTAGGAATCCCAATGTGCCTCAAGTGTAATTTTGTTCTTTTTACCCAAAAATCCACATGTCGCCTTGTGAAAAAAGCTCAACAAAGGACAAAAGCCTCACGCGCCCACGATGAATTGGGGAGGGGGCTTTGGCTGAAGAACCTCCGATGCCAAAGTTAGATTTTTGTGGGAAAATTGTATGGAAAATTTAGAGAATTTAGCAAGAGAATTGGAATTAGGTTTTGGAGAGAATGGGGGTGTTTATATAGGGGTGTGGCCGTCCACCTTGGGAGGAGATGGACCAGCCACTTGGATGGTTTTGTGGGTGTAGTTCATGATTTGTGTTTAATTAGGAAATTAGTTGAATGATTAATCAATTAATTAGCTAATTAATATAATAAAAAAGGAATGATTTAGGGGTTACCTTGTGGAGAAGATTTGATGAGGATGGATGAAATAGGTTATAAATAAATACCTAGTTTGGGCACTTTTGACTTGATTGAGGGATGATTGTCCACTGCTCGCGGGTAGGAATTTCGGTGTTCCTTGAGGGTAATTTTGTCCTTTTTACCCTAGAATCCATTTGTCGCCTTCATATTCTTCTTGATTATTTTTGGCTCCACAAATGCCCCCACACTTGTTGGGCTGCTCGCAGGAAATGGTAGCAGATGTAGAGATCTTCTTGCTTTAGGAAACGTAAGATTGTTTCCAATTTTGATGTAGAGTCCCTCTTTAATTGGAAATTAGATCCTTCTAGGAAAGGGAAATAAATCACTTCTAAAGTTTATTTAAGTCTACCTTAAGTAGATGATTGAATCAACTTTAGAGAGCAATTTATTCTACCCTATAAGAGAGAGAAAGCTAGAGGATATTTGTTCCCTTTCCCCTAGCAATCTTCTACACTTGCCCGTGCAAAGGACCATCTTTCATTGCTTTCTTCGTCTTCTCCATGCCGCACCGAAGTAAGAAAAAATTATTTTTCCTTGTCTTCTTCTTCGATAGTGTTATCACGGGGCAGCCGTCGGGGTGGTGCGGCACGTAGGCTGGCAAGGGCCAGGAGTTGGCTTGGCATGGGCCGAGGAGGTCTTGTGGCACAGACCACTGCTTGGACTACTTGGTTTGGCTAAAGCCAAGGGCAGCTGTGCAACTGGGGCCACGGATTATGGCACTGGGGTGTAGTGCTACGCGAGTCGCATTGCTCATGTCCTTTAGGTTCTTGGGGCCCGGTTCCCCACGGATTAGGCCTAGAAACCTAAAATCCTTTAGTTAGCTAAGCCTTGAAAAAGACCATTCTGACTACTTCTTGGAATCTTGGCGCAAGCCATCGTGCATCTAGTTATACCAGGGCAGCCCGGCATTGGAGAACAGACCCATGTAGGTGTCAGGGAATTGGTTTACCCTCTCGCACTGAAGAGCAATTAGTTTATCCTCTTGCATTGGATAGTAGACGCATATGGGTGTCGGGGAATTGGTTTGCCCCCTTGCACTGGAGAGCATGGTTGGTCCATCGGGGGGTGCAATTCCTGCAATGAGTCCCTAAGAAGGGCACGGTCTTCTTTTGAAGTGCAAGAGTGATACGTTGTTGTAAGCATGTAACCGATTCAAGTTGTATATTACTTCTGAATTCCTCATTGAAAAACTAGTGAAATGAACGAGAACTTCGCTGTAAGGTATAAACTGCATAACAATTGGATAATCCTCGGCTTGTGAGGTAGTGTCTATCAAGCTGCTTGAGTCTTCAGGCTTTGATGTGGCGGGAGGTCACATATGATACTTCCTCATATTGTAGGTGTTTCGTTGCTTTTTGATCTCTTTGTCGTTCATGGTGGCGAGGGTGTAATTACCCTTGCCACCTACTTTGCTGATCTTGTACGTACCTTCCCAGATGGGATCCATCTTTTTGGAGCCTTCTCTGCAGGCAGTGATGAAGGCTTTTCTTAAGACTAGATCTTTGGGCTGGAACTACTAGATCTTGCTCTTTTGTTGTAGCTAGAGAGGAGTTGCTGCTGGTAGGCTGCCATGCGGGTGCTGGTCTGCTCGCGTTTCTCCTCTGCCAGATCTAAGGTTGTGGCCATCTCTTTACTATTTTGATCGATGTTTGGCAGTAGAGTGCTGATACTTGACATGATGACATTGGGAGGAATGATTCTGAACCAAATGCCAAAGAGAAAGGAGTCTCATCGATGGCTCATTGTTTGGTGGTGCGATATGCCCATAGACATTCGGCGAGTTCATCTGGCCATTTTCCCTTTTTGTCTGAGAGGGATTTCTTGAGGTTGTTGATGATTGTCTTGTTGGATGCTTCGGCCTGCCCATTGCCTTAAGGATATCTCGGCATGGACATGTGTTGCTTGATGTCATACTTTTGGAAGAACTTCGCCAAATCTTTGCCCATAAATTGCGGTCCGTTGTTAGTGACGATGGACTGAAGGATGCCAAATTGAGTGGGCAAGAAACTTAGTGCATTCGTGTGGGTGTTGTTTGCCCACATAACTTGAGTGAGGGTGTAAGTCTAAAATGCCTTAACTTTCTTGCATACTTTTTCTAAGTATTGCACATTCCTTGGATGTTTTGCCTTGTGCTCCCCAATAATCTGGCCAGTGATTAGCTGGGAATCAGAATGGATTGCAAGCTTTTTCACCGCCA
The DNA here is from genome assembly GCF_916048215.2 of Malus sylvestris. Classification (NCBI taxonomy): domain Eukaryota; kingdom Viridiplantae; phylum Streptophyta; class Magnoliopsida; order Rosales; family Rosaceae; genus Malus; species Malus sylvestris. The sequence continues at coordinate 23,936 of NC_062264.1, forward strand.
AGTCTTTTGCCATTCAAGGACCTGCTAGTAAGGCTTTGTAGTTTGTTTCGTTGTTGGATACCTTGAAGCCTAGAGTAATCGTATGCTTGAGCATCGAACTGTCTGGGGTGACAAGGACCATGGTTGCTTCCGATCCTTTGTAGTTGGATGCACCGTCGACATGCAAATGCCAAAAGTCTCCATTAGGCGAAGCAGGCGTGGCTAGGGTGTGCTTGGTTGCTTCTGGAGCACCATTGGGTCGCTCTGTTACATCCCCTAGGCTAGACATGAAGGCGCGGTAGGGAGTCGTGGAGCTGGGGCCATGTTACACGTAGTAGAAGATGCTCAACTACCGGTATTGAGCAACTCTAGAGCTGAATTATGGAGCAAGGGTCAGCTGGGGCCATGTGACGCGCAGCAGGTGGTGGTACTCAACTGCCGGTACATGTTGCTCTTATGTAGAATCTTCTAGGGCGACGAGGACAAAACTTGCTTCTGAGTGTCCTTCTAGTGTTCGTCTGCCCTTGACATGCCTTTTGGGCTTAGTTGTTGCTTTCGTAAAAAAACTTTGTACCACCAGTGTCTGTGCCTTTATTGTCGTGCATCTGGATTGGGAGAAATAGTGCATCATGAGGATGACTGCGTGCATATGAAGGTATAACTTCAGCTTCTGGATTGCAACAACTATCGCCAAAGTTAGCTTTTGAATTCCTGGTAATTGGTTTCAATACCGAGGAAAGCTTTCGAACTATGGAATACAGGTAGTCGGGCCCCCAGCTATTCTCATATGTTGGTTGAGCTTATTGCTACTTCAGATACCGTCAAACAAGCGAATAGGTCCTCTGCTTCTTCCGGTTTGGATAATAAGGAGGTGATGTCAGTACTCCTTCAAGTCCTTGAATCTGGATTGGCGAGCTTCATCCCAAAGTGCATGCTTATCTGCCAGAGTGACAAAGTCAGCTAGAGTTAGGTCTTCTTTCATGATTAACTCCCCAAACAATGGGTGGTCTGCTGGGAGTCCCTTTTGGAAGGCTACACTTGCTATCGAGTCATTGCATTCGACTATCTTTACCTTCTCTGCTTTGAACCTCTTTTGGGTTCTTCTTAATGTTGACCACGTGGTAGGACTTTTTCTTGATCGAGCAATAGGATGAATATCCTTTGGGGAAAACCAAAAAAAATTCGTCGAAACTCCATATGGATTGTGGCGGCAGGGTGTAGATCCAATCTTGCCCCTCACCTTGTAGAGTGGTGGCAAATATCTTGCACATAAGATCGTCATTGTTTCGATAGAGGATCATTGCGCTTCGGTAGTGCTTCCAGTGTCTCTCTGGGTCTCCATCTCCTTTAAAGATGTGAAATGTGGCATGCTAAACTCACGTGGAGGCTCTGCCTGCTCGATCTCGTCTGTGAAGGGTGACTTACTTATGTTGCTCATGTCCCGTCGTAGTGCCTTGTCGGTGACCTCGTTGCGTTGGAATCATGCAATCGCTTGGTCAAGAGACTCTCTACTTCTTCCTGAATTTTCTTTTGTTGGGGTAATGGAGCTCTCGGTTGCCTCCAGTCGTGACCTGCTGGTCCAGGTTATTCTTATATGTACTTGGCTCGTCTATGCCATAGTTGTGGTGCATGTGGTTCATTCCTAGCAGGCGAGCGAATTCTTCACAGTCTGCTGATTAAACTTTAGTCGGATTGAGTGAGTGCTTTTCTCCGTTTATCGTGCTACCTACTTCGATGTGAGGTGGAGGATGCTCATTGCGGGCCTAGCCATGAATGAACACTTCGCCTGGAAGGTTGTCCATGTTGTTCATTAGAGTGTGGTCCTAATCATGAGTGTATACTCATCCGTGGGCCTAGTCGATAGTGTATGCTCCTCTGCACACTTAGATGGGAGTATACGCTATCTCGGGGGCTTAGTCGGGAGTGTACACTGCCCAAACGCTCAGTTCATGATGGGTTGAGTGGATGCTTGCTGGGACGCTGTTGGAGAGGTTCTTCATCTGCCCTTGTCCTACTTCGGGACACCTTGTCTGGGGAGCATTAGATCTCAGTGTGCTCGTCAACTCTATGATTTTTCGAGACAAATGTTGTTCTCCATTTGGGTTGGAAGAGGTTGGAAGGAATTCGTCTCCTTGAGCAGTGGAAGTGTGGTAGACTCCGGGTCCGAGATTTGAGTTAGGAAATGTCAAATTCGCGAAGAAATGCAATGAAAATGCCCCTAGTTCGATCGTAGGCCCAGAAATTTGAATCTGGGATGGTTACACTAATCTTGGACTAATTTAGGCTGCTTGGAAAGCCATGGGAGTAGGTTGGATCGCAAGAGCAGGCTGGGCCACGGGAGTACGCTGCTAGGCGTGTGGCACACGCGGATGTGAGGCTTGGGCTCAGCTTCGCAACGTGTTGAGTTTGGACAACATAGTTCAGCTTAGCTAGGGCTTAGGCCCTTGAAGGTTTAAGTGGCACGGCTTGGGCAGTGGCCTTGGAGCCATGGGTTTTGCCAATGGTGGCTACCGTGGTGGTTACCACGGTGGTGCCTCGTGGGGGTGCCGCTCCGCTTACAACTATGTTGAGCCTTGTAGTGGTCCGAATCCTTGAACGTTGGAATTTCCGTTTGTCAAGGTTTGCAAATCATTTGCCATTGTACTTTTGTTTTATGTTTTATCAAAGAATTTTTAGAAATAAAAATTCCAAAGATAAGAATGTACGAAAAATCTACAAATAAGCAAAGAAACAAAAAGTCTTAGATACGAGAGTCTTCTACGAGCGTGTGACTCAACTCTCAATGAAAGCCCCAATTTGTGGATGCAAATTTCTTTCTCCTTGCTCTTGGACAAAATTACACCTACAAAATAAATAACATCTTAGGTCAAGGTCAATAGTCTAACGCACCCACGATGAAGTGGGGGGGGGGGTGCTTTGGCTGAAGAACCTCCAATGCCAAAAGTTAGAATTTTGAGGAAAAAGTGTTTGGAGAATTTAGAGAATTTAACAAGAGAATTGGAATTCGGTTTTGGATACAATGAGGGTGATTATATAAGGGTGTAGCCAGCCACCTTGGGAGGAGATGGACCAGCTACTTGGATGGTTTTAGGGGTGAAGTTAATGATTTGTGTTTAATTAGCAAATTAATTGACTAATTAATCAATTAATTAGCTAATTAATATAATAAAGGGTAAAAGACTGTTTACTACCCTCAGGTTTCATGGTTTTCAACATTTAGTATATCAAGTTTTTTTCGTCTCAGAGTCATACCTAAAGTGTAAATTTTGGGACAGTATCATACATCCGTTAGTCAAACTGTTAAATTTGCCGTTAATTGTGACGTGGCGCCCATGTGGACAATGACTGGGCGCTACGTGTCAGCCACGTTTTTTTTCTTTCTTCTTTTCTTCTTCTTCTTCTTCTTCTTCTTCTTCTTCTTCTTCTTCTTCTTTTTCTTCTTCTTCTTCTTCCACTCGACTGCAACATTTTTTTTTCCTTCCTCCTTCTCCTTCCTTCCCCTTCTTCTCCTTCCTTCTCTTCCTCCGAATCTGGGGAAGTTTTTTTTTTCTTCCTCCTTCTTCCTTCCCCTTCTTCTTCTTCTTCTTCTTCTTCCTCCGAATCTGCCCAGATTTGGTTTTTTTTTTTTTTTTTTTTTTTGAGGAAGATGAAGAAAAAGGAGGAAGGAGGAAGGAGGAAGGAAGAAGGAGGAAGAAGAAGAAGGAAGGAAAAAAAGAAAAGAAAAAAAGTTGTAGTCGGAGGAAGAAGAAGAAGAAAGAAGAAAAAAAAAAAAAAGCCGAATCTAGGCAGATTCGGAGGAAGAAGAAGAAGAAGAAGAAGAAGAAGAGGAAGGAAGAAGGAGGAAGGAGGAAGGAGGAAGGAGAAGGAAGAAGGAGGAGGAAAAAGAAAAAAAAAAAAACTTCCCCAGATTTGGAGGAAGAAGAAGAAGAAGAAGAAAAAGAAGGAGAAGGAGAAGAAGGGGAAGGAAGAAGGAAGAAGGAAGAAGGAGGAAGAAGAAGAAAGAAGGAAAAAAAAAAAAAAACGAATCTGGGCAGATTCGGAGGAAGAAGAAGAAGAAGAAGGAATAAGGAGGAAGGAGAAGGAAGCAGGAAAAAAGAAAAATTCCCCAGATTCGGAGGAAGAAAAAGGAGAAGGAGAAGGAGAAGGAAGAAGAAGGAAGAAGGAGAAGAAGGGGAACAAAGAAGGAGGAAGGAAGAAGGAGAAGGAGGAAGAAAAAAAAAAGTTTGCAGTCGGGTGGAAGAAGAAGAAGAAGAAGAAAGAAGAAAGAAGAAGAAGAAAGAGAAAAAAAAAAAAAATCCCCAGATTTGGAGGAAGAAAAAGGAGAAGGAGAAGGAGAAGGAAGAAGAAGGAAGAAGGAGAAGAAGGGGAAGGAAGAAGGAGGAAGGAAGAAGGAGAAGGAGGAAGAAAAAAAAAAAAAGTTTGCAGTCTGGTGGAAGAAGAAGAAGAAGAAAGAAGAAAGAAGAAGAAGAAAGAGAAAAAAATAAATAAATAATTCCCCAGATTCGGAGGAAGAAAATGGAGAAGGAGAAGGAGAAGGAAGAAGAAGGAAGAAGGAGAAGAAAGGGAAGGAAGAAGGAGGAAGGAAGGAGAAAGAGGAAGAAAAAAAAAAAAAAAGGTTTGCAGTCGGGTGGAAGAAGAAGAAGAAGAAGAAGAAGAAAGAAGAAAGAAGAAAGAAGAAGAAGAAGAAAGAAAGAAAAAAAAAAAAAAAAAAAAAAAAAAAACGTGGCTGACACGTGGCGCCACGTCATTGTCCACATGGACGCCACGTCACAATTAACGGAAAATTTAACAGTTTGACTAACGGATGTATGATACTGTCCCAAAATTTACACTTTAGGTATGACTCTGAGACGAAAAAAACTTGATGTACTAAATGTTGAAAACCATGAAACATGAGGGTAGTAAACAGTCTTTTACCCTATAATAAAACAGGAATGATTTAAGGGTTACCTTGTGGAGAATATTTGATGAGGATGGATGAAATAGGTTATAAATAAATACCTATTTTTGGCACTTTTGACTTGATTGTGGGATGATTGTCTGCTGCTCACGCGTAGGAATTTTGATGTTCCTCGAGGGTAATTTTGTGCTTTTCACCCTAGAATCCACAGTCGCCTTCATATTCTTCTTGATTATTTTTGGCTCTGTTGATGCACAAAACCGAAGGTTTTGGAACAACGTAAATCCAACCGTGAATCTGCATGTAATGTAAATAACACAGGATGTATCGTAGTTCACCCCAAGGTTTGGGCTACGTCCACACTGATTGTATTTCTCTGAGAGTATTTGTGAGGGAGAGAGTGTGAGAGGTTTGCCCTAGATAGGAGAGGCTTAGGAAATGGCCTCCCCTAATTATGAGGGTGAGGGGTCCTTTTATAGAATAAGGACTCCTCACTTATTACATATTTGCCCCTTCCTTTATCACATAATTACATTTAAGTCTCTCGAGTATTTGTACGAGATCTAAATACGAGGCCCTAAATATGGTATAAACAGTAGTCCCCCAAGTTTTCAGTCAAGAGAGTCTTTTGGCTGGAGACTTGAAATTCAGTCCATGTGTGGGCCGAAGTAACTAGATGTTGTTTTGAACTGATGTTCGATATGAGGCGGTGCTCAATTTGAAATGATGCTCAACTAGAAGTAGCACATGCTGCGAGGCTGCTCGGCTCGTGGCTTATGTTGCCTTGGTTGGCTCGGCTTGTGGCGTTGAAGGTGAGGGAGTCCCTTTTATAGAATAAGGGATTGCTCTTCAATACATAAATATGTGCTAGAGTTGATGCTTGCGGCGAGGCGGTTGCTCAGTAGGCGGCGATGCTCTCTAATGATGGTGAGGGAGTCCCTTTTATAGAATAAGGGCTCGCTCCTCAATACATAAATACAGGCTAGAGTTAATGCTCTCTAATGGTGGTGAGGGAGTCCCTTTTATAGAATAAGGGCTCATTCCTCAATACATGAATGATGGGCTAGAGTCCCCCAAGTATTTTTCATGAGGCCCAGTTGAGGCCCAATATATGGTACATAATGTAGTCCCCCAAGTCTTCAGTCAATAGAGTTTGTTGGCTGGAGACTTCAAATTGAATCCATGTATGGGCCGAAGTGGCGGTTGTTCGGAGGCTGTATTTGTATACCCTGCACTGAAGCTTTGTAAGTGAAGCTTTGAAGCTGAAGCTCTGTAAATGAAGCTTTTAAAGCTAAAGCTTTTGTAAATGAAGCTTTTGAAGTTGTAGCTCTGTAAATGAAGCTTTTGAAGCTAAAGCTTTTGTAAATGAAGCTTTTGAAGCTGATTGACATGAGTGATGCTCATGAATGTTTGATTGACATGAGTGATGCTCATGGATGTTGACATGAGTGATGCTCATGAATGTTTATGTATGATTGATATGAGTGATGCTCATGAATGTTTATGTATGATTGACATGAGTAATGCTTATGTATAATATGAACAACTAGGCGTACTTTTGGTCACTTGGTTGGTGGCATAAAGGAGAGTACGGGTTGTACATTTCATTACCTGGTTGGTGGCATCAATGGCTAGTTGCCAAATGATATTAGAGTACGGGTTGTACATTTCATCACCTGGTTGGTGGTAATAGCGGCAGGTTGCCGAATAATTTTTGGAGTACTGGGCGTACTTTTGGTCACTTGGTTGGTGATAATAGCAGCGGGTTGCCGAATAATTTTGGAAGTACCAGGCGTATTTTTGATCACCTGGTTGGAGCTATTTTGGGCTTATGGGCCTTCGCCCTCTACACAACATTCCAGCCCATTTATTTTGGGCTTTTCCGTTTTTTTTTTTAAATTACCCTATGATGGGGTTTATACATATTACCCTCTGATTGGGTTTATACAGATGTCTCCGAAAGATAATAAAAATAAATTACATCATTTTGGTGGGGTGTTTATTCCTTGCTTTTGCTTTCTCTTTTGCTTTCTGCTTTTGCTTTCTCTTTTCTCTTTTGGTAAATGGCAGACAACGCTTTCCGTATTGGTTGAGGAAGTGCGCAGGCAATTATCAGCTATCATAGCGAGGTTTCTTGGGTTATCCTCGGGAATATTTCTTTCAACCTTGCTAACAAGATCTGCCTCACCATTTAGCAACTTTGGTATATATGCCTCCTTTTTTTCTTTTTCTACTGTTTGAACACAAGCTGGTGTACTCCAGCTGTAAAAAATGTAAATAATGTAAATAACGTAAATAAAGTGAGCAAGCAATTGTTGCGGAAACAAGCTGAAATTCCGATGTCATAACCAAATGTGAGGCGCTTTGCGCAGCTTCTTGATCAAAGCCATTGGCTTTCTCTTCAAACCTCTCTGGAACCTTTTGCGAGCCCTATAGCAGGAAAGAGCTTAACAAGCTCATCAGTCGACATGTCGAGAAGCGCATCCAAATTGACGCCTCTAAAGCTGAACTTCTTGAACGTCATCTTCTTCGGTATTCTTGCCGCCACAACATCAGCCTCCACATCCGCCATGTTTGCCGAAGACGAAGAGAAACCGTAATTCGCAGAAAGGTCGGCGATTGGTGGAGTTGCAGAGGAAGTGGGTTTTCTCTATTCCGGCGGCGGCGACGATTGTTGCTGCTAGTGGAGTTGCTTGAGGCTAGCTTTGACGTCGCTGAAATAGGAAGAGAGAGATAGATGATATCGGGATTTGACTGAGGACGATCGCTGGAAAAAGCTGATCTCGGCCATAACTGCACTGTTTTGTGGGGTTTTATGTCTGAGGAGCATGGACTCGCTGGAGAGTTGAGATGACAACATGTTTTTTGTGTTTGAGGAGCCTGCTTTTGCAAGGATGCTACCAGGTTGAAGGCAAGAATGGACGCCGTGGATGGGATGCCATCTGGTCTGCACACCCTTTCTCATCAATGGAGAATTGTTGCCATTGTTGCCACGACCAGTAAGGCCATCACAATGAAAAACCATCTCAGTTTCTTGCTTCCCATTCTTCTATGTTGTGGATGATTTTTTGGGTTTTGATGTTGACTACATGAGTAAAGCCCTTCTGCTCTCCTAACCTGAGGTTATTGACACTCTCATTATCTATCCGTCGGTATTAGCTTCAGCAGTAAGCTCCGTTCTCATTCGAAAGGATGGTAATGTCGAACGGCCTGTCTACTACGCTAGTAAGACCTTACAAGATGCGGAGACACGATACTCCAACATTGAGAAATTGGCTCTAGCATTGGTCATGTCTGCTCGAAAACTTCGCCCTTACTTCCAAGCACACTCCATCATCGTGCTTACCAATCATCCTCTTTGACAGATACTCCAAAGTCCTGACACTTTCGGGTGAATGATCAAATGGGCGATAGCATTGGGTGAGTTTGACATCTCCTACCAACCAAAGCCAGCTGATAAGGGCCAAGCAGTGGCAGACTTCATCGCCGACTTCACATATCCTGTTGACATTGTTTCTACTCCTAAAAAAGGGGTTTCATTACCCTCGGAAGCTCAGAAAATATAACCAATAGCCCTAGCATGGAGCCTATATGTTGATGGCTGGTCCAACAAACAGGGTTGTGGAGTAGGACTAGTCCTTACGACCCCTGACAAAGTGGCAATGAAGTATGCTCTTCGTTTCAAATTCAAGGTGTTGAACAATAAGGCCGAATATGAAACCCTCATAGCAGGCTTACGTTTGGCCAAACACCTTGGGGTTAAACGAATTGATATCTTCAGTGACTCCTAATTGGTGGTTAACCAGGTCACCAACAACTTTGACGCTAAGGATAGCTCCATAGCAGCATATCTGGCACAAACACAATTGTTGCTCAAGCACTTCCACTACCAGATCACCCAAATTCCTCGAGCGGCAAACAGTCATGCAGATGCTTTGGCTCGCCTCGCTTCAGCGGTGGAAGACAAGATTGGGAGAAAAATTCAGGTCGAATTGTTAGCAGGACCAAGCACCATGGCTGCAGAAGTGTGCAACTTACAACAGGGGGATAGTTGGATTACCCTGATTTATAGATTCCTTACTCATGGCACCCTTCCAAATGACAAAGTCTAAGCTAAGAAAATTCGAAACAAGGCTACCCGTTACTTGATCATTAATGACCAACTTTACAAGTGGGATTTTAACCTACCATACCTAAGATGGCTTACACCCGCAGAGGCGGAAACTGTCCTTCGGGAAATACATGAAGAAGTCTGCGGAGATTAAGCTGGATCTCGATCCCTAGAACACAAGGCTTTTCACCAAGGATATTATTGGCCAACACTCCAACAAGATGCCATCAGAATATCCCGCTCATGTGATAAGTGTCAACGCTACGTAATTATTCCTCACTCCCCTCCCGAGCCGCTCACTCCTATGATCAGCCATTCGCCCTTCGCCTAATGGGGACTTGATTTGATCGGCCCAATGCCTGCAGGGAAGGGCAAAGTTCGCTATGCAATCATTGCAGTTGACTACTTCACAAAGTGGGCCGAAGTAGAACCCTTGGCAACCATTACTGAGGCAAAAATAGAAGACTTTGTCTGGAAAAACATCCTTTCCAGATTCGGCATTCCCAATGCGATAGTCACCGACAATAGGCGACAGTTTGACAACAATAAGTTCAGGATGTTCTACTCTAAGTTCAATATCAACTTATGTTTTGCCTCCCCAGCTCATCCCTAGTCTAATGGACAAGTTGAAGCTATCAACAAAATAATCAAGCAAACTTTAAAAACCAGATTGGACAAGGCTAAAGGTTGTTGGCCAGAATTTGTACCCCAAGTTCTTTGGTCATATCGCACTTCGTATCGGGCATCAATAGGAGAAACCCCATTTTTACTTGCTTTTGGTACAGAGGAAGTTGTCATATTTGAGCTTGAGCAAGCAACGTACCGAGTCCAGAACTACGTGCAAAGCGAAAATGAAAAACAACTTACCCTCAACTTAGATCTAGTCGAGGAACACAAAAACCAGGCTCACTTGAGGAATGTCGCTTACAAGCAGCGCATCTCCAACTACTATGACTCAAGGGTCAAACCTCGTTCTTTCAAAGTGGGGGACTGGGTATTGAAGAAAAGATTACTCTGCAACAGAGTCCCGAGTGAAGGAACACTTAGTTCAAACTGGGATGGACCGTTTGAAGTTGTTGGCATCAGTCGCCCTGGCTCCTACAAGCTTAGAAGCTCCGATGGCAAGACCCTTGGCCATCCATGGAACGCTGATCACTTGAAGTACTATTACAAGTAAACTCACATTGTACAAGTGTTAAGCTTCAGCCGTTCGACATCCTATGTAACAAAGACTATTTGGCATGAATTCAATAAAGAGGTGATTTAGACAACTTGGTCCTAATCCTCTTACATTCCTCGCAATGAAACACTCGGGTTCAATGCTTCAACATGAATGCTTCCAACATGAAACAAAGTCTAAGTATATGTCAACAAGACTATACAAATAAATGAACAGCTTCATAGTATATTCGTTCAATCATACATTCCAACACATTCATACATAAGCCAACTGTGCTTTGAAAGGGTTCAACATACTTTGTGTCATTCGACACTTGCTACAATATGCCTAGACACCTTGCTCTTATTCTCACCAACAAGGGGATGAAATGTGAAGAAAGAACTCATCTTTATGCCACCAACCAAGTGATGAAATGTACAACCCGTACTCTCCTTCATGCCACCAACCAAGTGATGAAATGTACAACCCGTACTTTAATATCATTTGGCAACTCGCCACTCATGCCACCAACCAGGTGAAGAAGGAACTCATCTTCATGCCACCAACCAGGTGATGAAATGTACAACCCGTACTCTCCTTCATGCCACCAACCAGGTGATGAAATGTACAACTCGTACTCTCCTTCATGCCACTAACTAGGTGATGAAATGTACAACCCGTACTCTAATATCATTTGGCAACTTGCCACTCATGCCACCAACCAGGTGAAGAAGGAACTCATCTCCATGCCACCAACCAGGTGATGAAATGTACAACCCGTGCTCTCCTTCATGCCACCAACCAGGTGATGAAATGTACAACCCGTACTCTAATATCATTTGGCAACTTTCCATTCACGCCACCAACTAGGTGATGAAATGTACAACCCGTACTCTACTTCATGCCACCAACCAGGTGATGAAATGTACGACCCATACTCTAATATCATTTGGCAACTTGCCACTCATGCCACCAGCCAGGTGAAGAAGGAACTCATCTTCATGCCAACAACCAGGTGATGAAATGTACAACCCGTACTCTCTTTCATGCCACCAACCAGGTGATGAAATGTACAACCCATACTCTAATATCATTTGGCAACTTTCCATTCATGCCACCAACCAGGGGAAGAAGGAACTCATCCTTGTGCCACCAACCAGGTTATAAAATGTGATGAAAGGTGATGAAGGAACTCACCTTCGTACCACCAACCAAGTGATGAAAGCAACTCACCATTCATTCCACCTACCAGAAGACGAGTTGTACAACTTGTACATATGAACTCCTAGCATTCACAAATAAATAAAAACCCGCAAGCTTGACAATTGAACTAGGGGAGCAATTATGCCCAACAAGAGTTATAGTCACCAACAAAGTCTTATTGCAAGCCAACAACAACTTCAGTGCATGACATACGAAGATCAAGCTATTCAGCCCTTTTGCATCTGCTTCAAACATTTCCCCTCTATAACAATGCAAACACTACAACTCGTAGAAAGCTTCACACACTCTTGATCAAGACAGTGTGAAGCAAAACCAATTTATAGTGCCAACAAGAGCTTCATCAAAGGAGTTCAACCATAATTCTCAAAAGCTTCACACACTCTTGATCAAGACAGTGTCAAGCGAAACCAATTTATGGTGCCAACAAGAGGTTCATCAATGGAGGGCAACCACAATTCTCAAAAGCTTCATACACTCTTGATCAAGACAGTGTGAAGCAAAACCAATTTATGGTGCCAACAAGAGCTTCATCAAGGGAGTTCAACCACAATTCTTAAAAGCTTCACACACTCTTGATCAAGACAGTGTGGAGCAAAACCAATTTATGGTGCCAACAAGAGCTTCATCAAAGGAGTTCAACCACAATTCTCAAAAGCTTCACACACTCTTGATCTAGATAGTGTGAAGCAAACCAATTTATGGTGCCAACAAAAGCTTCATCAAAGGAGTTCAACCACAATTCTTAAAAGCTTCACACATTCTTGATCAAGACAGTGTGAAGCAAAACCAATTTATGGTGCCAACAAGAGCTTCATCAAAGGAGGTCAACCACAATTCTCAAAAGCTTCACACACTCTTGATCAAGACAATGTGAAGCAAAATGAATTTATGTTACCAACAAGAGCTTCATCAATGGAGGGCAACCACAATTCTCAAAAGCTTCACACACTCTTGATCAAGACAGTGTGAAGCAAACCAATCCAAAGCTTCACCTACAAAAGCTTCAACACAAAAGCTTCACCCACAAAAACTTCACCCACAAAAGCTTCACCAACAAAAGCTTCATCAATGGAGGACAACTACAAATTCTCAAACACTTCACACTATCTTGATCAAGATAGTGTGAAGAAAAATCAATTCATGGTAACCAACAAAAGCTTCAACTCCAAAGCTTCACCTACAAAAGCTTCAATACAAAAGCTTCACCCACAAAAGCTTCAACACAAAAGCTTCACCCACAAAAGCTTCACCCACAAATGCTTGACCCACAAAAGCTTCACCTACAAAAGCTTCACCCACAAAAGCTTGACCCATAAAAGCTTCACCTACAAAAGCTTGACCCACAAAAGCTTGACACACAAAAGCTTGACACACAAAAGCTTCAACACAAAAGCTTCACACTATCTTGATCAAGATAGTGTGAAGCAAAATCAATTCACGGTTTCAACACCAAAGATTTACCTACAAAGCTTAAAATATATACATATATATTTTTGGAAATTCGAAAATTCAAAAATTAAAAAAAAAAAAATATTCGAAAATTCGAAAAAAAAAAAAAATTGCCTAGGCCTCCTCTTCTTTGGGCCTAAGAACTTTCATAACAAATATATATGAAAGATGAGTTTTGGGCTACCACTTAGAAAGGAAATGCCTCATTTGTTAACTCCCTCGACCGGAGACTTGGGGGACACCTACCATATGCTACTGCACCTTGATACTCAGAAGTCTCACGACCACTCAGTGACTTGGATTTTTCAAGTCTCCAACCGAGAAGTTTTCCTCACTCGGGAAATTAAGGGAGCACTACCTCAACATACATGCTTCACTCTCAAAGGTTTAACATACAAGCTTCAACAAAAGAAAAAAACTAAAAGAACTTAGTGAAGAAGGCCTTGGTGTATTTAACACAATACGTTGAAATGAAGCAAAGCTTGTTTATTGATATCTCCGATAAGTTACAAATATGTACATATACATGAATCAAAATAAACAAACAAGAGGGAGCCTTCACAAAGGTTGCTCATGAGAAGTCTCAGCAGTCGGTAGAGCCCCAGAAAGAGTAGGCACCAGAGGGTGATCATTCAGAGCATCAGTACTGGGCAGAACCCCAGAAGGAGGAAGCACCGAAGGTTGATTATTCGGAGCTTCATTACGTGGTACATCTCCAGAAGACGAATGCAATAAATGCCTTTGGAACAACCTACAAACCTCTGATGATCAAGCAAAATCTAACCATCAAATTCCTGCAGCTGGTCAAGCTTCCTCTTCATGTTTGTAGCATAGTCATGTGTGAGCCTGTGCAACTGTTTATTCTCATACTCGAGCCCTCTGATCTCTTGTTTGAGACTTATCACTTCAGCCGCCAATGATTTAACTTGGCGGGTTCGAGCAAATAGGCGTTGGCCATATTAGACATAGAACCTGCACACTGAACAATGAGAGCCAGAGAATCCTTAGCAGCCAACTCATCAGACCGTTTGGAAAGTAGTCTGTTATCTTTGGGAGTGAGAAGGTTCCTGGCCACCACTGCAACGGTCATATCATTCTTCATCATAAAGTCCCCAACAGTAATAGGACTAGTAAGGGATAAGAAGGATGGGCACCATATGTTGTCTTGATAAGGCATGGCTGCTTCTTCACCAAAGTTCAAGTCAAAACGACGGTCGGATAGGCCAGACATTCTCAAAAATGATAAAGGAGAAATGAGGTGCAATAAATCTCTAAAGTAAAGGGAAAATTCCTACAAGCAATAACTCTCTTAATGTACTTCTTGCACACCACTGGTGCCCTTATAAAAAAAAGGGTAACATGGTTGTTGGTTTAAAAATCGAAGAGGCACCACTCTCTAGATTCCGAAGAGGCACCACTTTCCACACACAACATCAGCTCCTCAGGTACCACATATAACTTTGCCAAAGATCTCTGACAAATTTTAGACACATATTTTTTGAAGGTCCAGCTACCCTACTATTACCCACAAGGGCAAAGGAATAGCACCAGTGCTTGATAACTAGAAAATACCAACGTGTGTCAACCTCCGTACTCCGTGGCAAGGCAGACTGGCAAAAATGCCAAACCTTTACTCACATTCGAGAAAACATTCCCATCAAGATTGCTTGCTAAAAAATCGAAGAGGCACCGCCCTCTGAATCTCGAGAGCTAGACTCCCAACAGGATTACTTTCTCAAAAATCGAAGCGACACTGCTCTTCGAATCTCAAGAGTCAGACTCCCAACAGGATTGTTTTCTCAAAAATCGAAGAGGCACCGCTCTCCGAATCTCTAGAGCCAGACTTCCAATAGGATTACGTGCTCAAAAATCAAAAAGGCACCTCCCTCCAAATCTCGAGAGCCAGACTCCCAACATGATTACTTTCTCAAAAATCAAAGAGACACTGCTCTATGAATCTCGAGAGCCAGACTCCCCGACAGGATTGCTTGTTTGAAAACCGAATAGGCACCGCTCTCTGAACTTCGAGAGCCAGATTTCCTTGGATAAAGCTTATCTGCAATCTTCACACGCAACATCAGTTTTCCAGATACCACAGACCACTTTTTCAAAGTGCTCTGACAAAGTTAAAACACGTGAAGCTTGCAGCTCCCACTACATTGCTATGACCAAGAAGGGTAAAGGAATAGCACTGCTACTTGTTGTTAGGGAGACTCCTATATATGTCGACCTCCATCCTCCACAGCCAAGCAAACCTGCAAATAAAACAAATGCTCAACTTTTCTTAACATCCGAGAGGGCACTCTCAGCAAAGTCTCTGGAAATACTCAGCTTCTTTTCCTCCGGATAATACCTCTGCAAACAAGCCACACCAGAGCAAGAGTATCTCATATCATCAGGGTTAAAAGCAAGAGTATCCCATATCATGCTTTTTCCCTATCTTTTCCTTTGGCCGTGTTCTTACCTGCAAGACAAGGAGAAAGAGAGCAATCAGTCAGCACTTAGAATCAAGCTTCCAGTCAGGAACTCACTGCCTGGAACCCCTTACCTGATTACTTACTTGGCCTTGCGCTCGAGTACTCATCTTCAACATCTTATGCTTCCAGAGAAGATACCACATCTGCCTGAGGAACAGATAGGGCAAGTGAGAAGGATACAAGGAAGCATGTGGAGACAAGCGTAAAAGAACACATGCTGATACATCCACTACTTTGTCAAAAGCGAAAGTATCCCATATCATGAGGGTCGAACGTAATCTAGATTGGATGAACTTGTTTTGACCCTCAAATTCTTGAGTCGACTTTATACACTGAAGGAAACTAGAAAACCCTCCAGCCCAGTTCAAGAATAAGCCTGTGGAAAGTTACTTCTTCAAAAGAAAAAGTATCTCATATCATCTCTTCTCCATTTGCTTCTCCTTATCCTTGGTGCTATTTACGACACAAGGAGAATGAGAACAATCAACCGGAAGCTGAAGTTGAACCTCCGATCCAAGTTGCTTGCTTGGAAGTCTAATTGCTTACCTTGTCTGTTACCTCCTTCGGTAAATCTCCTAGCTCGGCGACTTGGGGGACTCCTACTATAGGGTTTGTATCGCACTTGACCAAGCCCGAAACTACAAGTAAGCTTCAAGTGAAATTGATACATTACCTTGTGCACCTTCATCAGTTAAAGATACCACCCCTAGATAGAGGAAAAGTACTTCCAGAGAAGATGCCACATCTACATATGAGACAGATAAAGCAAGTGAAAATGATACCACACTTTGGTACTTAGAAGTTTCGTGATTACTCAATAGCTTGGATCTTGCAAGTCCCTAACTGAGGAGCTTCCCTCACTCGGGAACTTAGGGGAGCACTGTTTGTACCATACTTGACCAATCCTGAAACTACTAAACACCGATCAACGTTATACCGTCAATGACCCAGAAGAGTTTCCCTCCAACCAAGAGGCCAATCACAGCGCGACACGTGTCGACATTAGAAGCCAATCATAGCGCAACACGTGTCAACATCAAAAGCCAATCACAACACGACACGTGTCAATGTCAAAATGAAACTAGAAACTCTCTTCTATAAATAGAGATTATTCTCTCACAATATTTCCTAATGTCATTTGTACTAAATCATTCACTTGAAATCACTAAGGTGGTATTGTTTTGTCAATACCTTTTCAATCTCTGTCAACGCGCTCAAAGAAATGGCCTCTTTTTCGACACAAAGGTGGTATTGTTTTGTTAGGTTCTGGAAATAAGTAGCAAAAATGATTTCAGAGAAGCCCAGTTGGATTAGACATGTGGGAATGCAAATTTTCTCCATTGACGTTCAACCTGGTGGACTTAGGCTTGCCATGGGTGGGGGTGATCACAAGGTGCAGTTGGACTAAACATGGTCAGTTCCTCTACAAATGTCTCCGACCAGTAGTCTCCATCTTCGTCGTCTTCAGCGTTAATTTCCCTGCCTTCGAAGCTGCTCCGGCCACCGCAGGCCAGTCAATTTGAACCTCTCGCATGATGGCCTACTGCAACCAACCTGAAACTGCCTTTAATGGCTACCTCGAGGCCTACGAACAGCTCGTGCTGGCTACTCCATGATGACGCCCTCGACCAACAGCGCATCGAAGAACGTGTTTCCTAATGGCTACACTGTGGCGGCACCTTCTACCGACAGCACGCAGATGAACACCCATGGTGGTTGTGGCGGGAGGCGCGCCTCGACCAACAACAGATAGATGAGCGTGTCCAATGAAGTTCACACCCGAGTGAGATCCTCGTACAACAACCGATACGATGGATCTTTGAGCAGTTATACGAAGACGTTGAAGGAACAAGACGACGTGGATAGGCGACGGGGCAGATGGGTCACAAGCGAGAGGCTCAAGATGGGGTCGAAACTTGTTACTGTCAAAGATCCCTTCATTACCATCGACTACATGACCTACATGTTCAAGTACAACACAGTCCATGGCGCATGGAAGCACCATGAGCTCAAGGTCAGGGACTCCAAGACCCTCCTCTTCGGTGAGAAGCTTGTTGCTGTTTTCAGAATTAGGAACCCAGATGAGATCCCATAGGATAAGGCCGGTGCTGACTGTGTTGTTGAGTCTATCAGTGTTCTCACCGACATGCAGAAAGCAGCTGTCACTTTAGCTGCAATTATTACCACAAAATATTTCAGAAAAAAGCAAAAGTAAAAGCAAAAAGGGAAACCTAACCGCATGGCATGGCAGAAAAGTAGCTGTCATTTTAGTGTCAAGCAAGAAAATCATGTGAGGCGGGACAAGCAAGAAAATCATCAACCAGCACATGGGGGACTTGTGGACCATGCAAAAGCAAAAGCAAAATAGAAAACGAAAGAAAAAAAGAAAGCAAAAGAGAAAAACGAAATAAACACCCCACCAGAATGATGTATTTTATTTTCCTTATCTTTTGGAATCATCTGTATAAACTCCATCAGAGGGTAATATGTATAAACCCCATCAGAGGGTAAAAAAAAACAAAAAAAAGGCCAAAATAATGGGCTGCAATGTCATGTGGAGGGCGAAGGTCCATATGCCCACAAGAGCGAGACCCTTTATTATCACCAACCAGGTGACCAAAAGTACACCTAGTACTCCACAATTATTCGGCAACCAGCCACTATTACCACCAACCAGGTGATCAAAAGTACACCCAGTACTCCAAAAATTATTCGGCAACTTGCCACTATTACCACCAACTAGGTGATGAAATGTACAACCCGTACTCTAATATCATTTGGCAACTAGCCATTCATGCCACCAACCAGGTGACAAAATGTACAACCTGTACTCTCCTTCATGCCACCAACCAGGTTATCAAAAGTACGCCCAGTACTTCAAATTATACATGAGCATTACTCATGTCAATCATACATAAACATTCATGAGCATCACTCATATCAATCATACATAAACATTCATGAGCATCACTCACGTCAACATTCATGAGCATCACTTATGTCAACATCCATGAGCATCACTCATGTCAAACAAACATCCATGCGCATCACTCATGTCAAACAAACATCCATGAGAATCACTCATGTCAATCAAACATTCATGAGCATCACTCATGTCAATCAGCTTCAAAAGTTTCATTTACAAAAGCTCTAGCTTCGAAAGCTTCAGTTACAGAGCTACAGCTTCAAAAGCTTCATTTACAAAAGCTCTAGCTTCAAAAGCTTCATTTACAGAGCTCTAGCTTCAAAGCTTCACCTACAAAGCTTTAATGCAGGGTATACAAATACTGCCTCTGAACAACCACCACTTCGGCCCATACATGGATTCAATTTGAAGTTTCCAGCTAACAGCCTCTATTGATCGAAGACTTGGGGGACTACATTATGTACCATATACTGGGCCTCAACTGGGCCTCATGAAAAATACTTGGGGGACTTAGCCCATTATTTATGTATTGAGGAGCGAACCGTTATTTTATAAAAGGGACTTCCTCACTTTCATTAGAGAGCATCAACTCTAGCACATTATTCATGTATTGAGGAGCGAGCCCTTATTTTATAAAAGGGACTCCCTCACCACCATTAGAGAGCATCGTCGCCTACTGAGCAACTGTCTCGCCGCGAGCATCAACTCTAGCCCATTATTTATGTATTGAGGAGAGAGCCCTTATTCTATAAAAGGGACTCCCTCACCTTCAACGCCACAAGCCAAGCCAACCAAGGCAACATAAGCCACGAGCCGAGCAGCCTCGCAGCATGTGCTACTTCTAGATTGAGCATCATTTCAGATTGAGCACCGCCTCACATCGAACATCAGTTCAAGACAACATCTAGTTACTTCGGCCTACACATGGACTGAATTTCAAGTCTCCATCCAAAAGACTCTCTTGACTGAAAACTTGGGGGACTACTATTTATACCATATTTAGGGCCTCGTGTTTAGATCTCGTACAAATACTCGAGGGACTTAAATGTAATTATGTGATAAAGGAAGGGGCAAACATGTAATAAGTGAGGAGTCCTTATTCTATCAAAGGATACCTCACCCTCACAATGAAAAAAGGCCAATTCCTTGCCCTGAGATCCCCTCTCTCACCCTCAGGAGCTCTCAGAAGCTCTCACCCCCTCCCTCACTTCTCAGAGAAATACAATACAATCAGTGTGAACATAGCCCAAACCTTGGGGTGAACCATAATACATCTTGTGTCATTTACATTTCATGCAGAATCATGGTCAAATTTACGTTGTTCCAAGACCTCCGGTTTTGTGCATCAACACTGTTTATACCATATTTAGGGCCTCGTATTTAGATCTCGTATAAATACTCGAGGGACTTCAATGTAATTATGTGAGAAAAGAAGGGGCAAATATGTAATAAGTGAGGAGTCCTTATTCTATAAAATGACCCCTCACCCTCACAATGAAAAAAGGCCAATTCATAGGCCTGAGATCCCCTCTCTCACCCTCATAAGCTCTTAGAAGCTCTCACCCTCCTCCCTCACTTCTAAGAGAAATACAATACAGTCAGTGTGGACGTAGCCCAAACCTTGGGGTGAACCACGATACATCTTGTGTCATTTACATTTCTTGCAGATTCACGGTCGGATTTACATTGTTCCAAGACCTCCGGTTTTGTGCATCAACATTTGGCGCCGTCTGTGGGAAATCGACACGAAAAGTTATGTCGATTCTCTCTCAATTTTTCACCTCCGCCATGAATTTGCAGAAACCAAGAACCAAACACCTGCACAGTCACTGCAAAACCCATCATACCATTATACCGCTGCAACACCAAACTCACAGCCACTTGGAAGCATACACGTTTGGGTCCTTCCCAGTACCAATATCCAGAGATCTGATCTGATTTCTCCATCTTTGTAATTGCTACTGTTTCTTAAGCTTTAGCTCTCTCTCTCTCGCTGTGATGGTGTCCGAGGGAATTCTGTTGGGGATGGGCAAGATCTAATTAAATGCAAGCAGCAGCAAATCCTAGAAAACTTCTGTTTGCCCTCTTGCTCACCATGCTCATTTCTTCTCAACTGGTTCAGTCCAACAACTCCGTTAGCTCTCCATCACCGTCTTCATCACCTTCGCTCGCTTCCATTTCTAGGCCCAGGTTCCGCTGCTTCGACCCTAGTAACTCTTACCCTGCGACTCCTAATCACCCTTGCTACTTCTCGGCTTCCCCTCCCACCTCCAGCCCCTCCACTCCCTGAGTGAACGGCCGCTCCAGTGGCAGCATGGCAATTTTTGAAAACTCCGAGCCCAAAATCGCCACCAGCCCCGGTGGCTACGTCCTCGAAGATGTTCCTCACTTAGTTGATTACATCCCCGATGTCCCTACAGATCCCAATCCATTACAAGACAATCCTTCCTATTCGGTTGTTAAGCAGTGTTTCGTTAATGTAGATGATACCGTTGCTCAAAAGGTTCCCGAACTTGCCATTGATACAAGCATAAGAACAGAGATTACAGAAGTGGGGTCCATGCCCATGGCGCTGCAGCTGGGTTCTGCTGGGTCCTCGGGTGGTGGTGCTGGTTACAGAGGAGGAGGAGTTGGGATGGGGCTGGGTATGTCGTTGGGTTTGAACTTGGAGCAGGGTGGGTTTCTTGGGCAAGATAACAGGTTCAGAGATGAAGTTGTTGAAGCCAATAATACTAACAACACATACACTTCCAATGTCTCTGCTTCAATTAACGAAAGAGATTCAGTTCATATGTCAAGTTTGTTTCCAGCATTTGGACTTTTGCAAAATCACTCATCACTCCAGCCAACGCCACGACCTCCACAACCTCCTCACCAGAGGTCAATACAAAGAAGGCTTGCTGTTCTTCAACCTGAGGTTGATTAAATTGAGTTTTTTTTTTCTTCCGGGGCAAGCAAGCGGTTTGATAACAAATTTCAGAGTGATGATGACCAGAAAGCACTGAGCTGCAAAGAGCACTAAGCTTTCTGGAAAAGGAAGTTTCATCATGCAGAGAGCATTGAGCTTTCTGGAAAGCAAGTCTCATCATGCATGTTCCTCCCATTTTCTGAGAAAGCCACGAGAAAAGCAAAAGGGATTATTGGGTAGCCATGTGAAATCATTTCTGAAGGCCCAGAACATGAGGATATGTCTACTTGAGTTGTGAAATGGAGTGGGAAACAAAAGCGAAAGCAAAGCAGAAAAAACCGAGAAAAAGCAGAAAGCAAAAGAGAGGGTTTCCTCTGCGAGAGCATATGAGGACACTGCAAAAGCAAGGAATAAACACCCACACTGCAAACGCAAGGAGTAAACACCCACCAGAATGATGTTATTTACTTTTCTTGTTTTTGAATGATGTAGTGTATTTTTCTTATCTTTCGGAGACATCTGTATAAACGCCATTAGGGGTAATAAAAAAAAAAAAAAAAGTCAAGCCCAAAAAAATGGGCTGGAATGTTATGTGGAGGGCCAAGGCCCATATGCCCAAAAGAGCCAGGCCCTATGGGGCCAAAATTATCCGGCAACCTACTCCCTTATCACCAACCAGGTGATCAAAAGTACGCCCAGTACTCCAAAATTATTCGGCACCCTGCCGTTATTATCACCAACCAGGTGACCAAAAGTACGCCCGGTACTACAAAAAATTATTCGGCACCCCGCCGCTATTATCGCCAACCAGGTGATTAAAAGTACGCCCAGTACTCCAAATTATTCTGCAGCCTGCCGCTATTATCACCAACCAGGTGATCAAAAGTACACCCAGTACTTCAAATTATACATGAGCATTACTCATGTCAATCATACATAAACATTCATGAGCATTACTCATGTTAATCATACATAAACATTCATGAGCATCACTCATGTCAACATCCATGAGCATCACTCATGTCAATCAACATAAACATTCATGAGCATCACTTATGTCAATTAGCTTCAAAAGCTTCATTTACAGAGCTCTAGCTTCAAAAGCTTCATTTACAGAGCTCTAGCTTCAAAAGCTTCATTTACAAAAAGCTCTAGCTTTAAAAGCTTCATTTACAGAGCTTCAGCTTCAAAGTTCAAAGCTTCACCTACAAAGCTTAAGTGCAGGGTATACAAATACCGCCTCTGAACAACCGCCACTTCAGCCCATACATGGGTTCAATTTGAAGTCTCCAGCCAACAAACTCTATTGACCGAAAACTATGGGGACTACAGTATGTACCATATATTGGGCCTCAACTGGGCCTCATGAAAAAATACTTGGGGGACTTAGCCCATCACTTATGTATTGAGGAGCGAGCCCTTATTCTATAAAAGGGACTCCCTCACTTTCATTAGAAAGCACCCATCGTTTATGTACTGAGGAGCGAGCCCTTATTTTATAAAAGGGACTCCCCCCTCTTCATTAGAGAGCATCGTCACTAGCTGAGCAACCGTCTCGCCGCGAGCATCACTCCTAACCCATTATTCATGTACTAAGGAGAGAGCCCTTATTTTATAAAAGGGACTCCATCACCTTCATTAGAGAGCATCGCTGCCTACTGAGCAACCGCCTTGCCGCGAGCATCAACTCTAGCCCATCATTTATGTATTGAGGAGCGAGCCCTTATTCTATAAAAGAGACTCCCTCACCTTCAACGCCACAAGCCGAGCCAACCAAGGCAACATAAGCCACAAGCCGAGCAGCCTCGCAACATGTGCTACTTCTAGTTGAGCATCATTTCAGATTGAGCACCGCCTCATATCGAGTATTCAGTTCTAGACGGCATCTAGTTACTTTGGCCCACACATGGACTAAATTTCAAGTCTCCAGCCAAAAGACTCTCTTGACTGAAGACTTGGAGGACTACTGTTTGTACCATACTTAGGGCCTCCGTATTTAGATCTCATATAAATACTCGGGGGACTCAAATGTAGTTATGTAATAAAGGAAGGGGCAAATATGTAATAAGTGAGGAGCTCTTATTCTATAAAAGGGACTCCTCACCCTCACAATGGGGGAGGCTAATTCCTAAGCCTCCTCACCTTTTCAAGCTCTCACTCTCAAAGCCTTTCATATTCATTACAGAGGCTCTCTATCTCCCTCACAATCTTCTCAGAAATACAATATCAGTGTGGACGTAGCCCAAACCTTGGGGCGAACCACGATACATCTTGTGTTATTTACATTTCTTGCAGATTCACGATCGGATTTACGTTGTTCCAAGACCTCCGGTTTTGTGCATCAACAAAAACAATGACTAGGAGGATTTTGGACGAATTTAATTAAAACAAAACTAAATGGTAGTAGTAAATTAAGTCGTGAATGAAATATGGATGAAAGGATAGCTAAAGGATTCTTCTCCACACATGAAACATATGCATACAAATTGATTTCTATTTATTCTTCCTATAAACCATGAATGACAATGCCCTTAATTAACTGTGAACAACACTAATTAACTCTCAAATTTTCCTAAGTTCATTGAATTGGACTCAGCGATGCAACCAAATTATTCTTCTCAAGTTCCCTAACTACGAAAAGCATAATAGAGATACATCTCAAAGATCATTAAGTTATGTGAAAATCATAAGCATTGACAAAGCATTCGTAACTATGAAAAGTATGATACTCCTGCCAAGAATTTACTTAACTCAATCATGACTAGTGATTTTTACTACTTACAAATATAAGTTCATAACGATTAGGTGAAATTCCCTTATATTCTAGCATCAAATCCCTGCATGCAAACTAAGTATGCATCCTTAATAAACATACAAGAATAAGTTCTCTATAAAGCAGATAAGTAAATTGCATTGATGTCTTATGGAACAATAACTGGATGTAATCAATTTATATAAAACATATGATCATGTCTTCAAATTCACCTCTAGCTAAAAAGAAACTTAGTTACACATGTTCATCATAACTGAAAAGCAATCACTGTAAATCTCAAAATTACCGCTATCATCAAGAAGTACCAATACTGGAGCATGAGTGAGGCAATATTTCAATTGCTGGAAACTCTGCTCACAATTCTCATCCCACTCGAATTTAACATCCTTCCTGGTCAACTTCGTTAACGGCAAAGCAATCATAGAAAAATCCTGAAAAAACCGTCGATAATAGCCTGCCAAACCAAGAAAACTTCGTACCTCAGTGACGGTTCGAGGTTGCTCCCAATTCTCCACTGCTGCTATCTTTTGAGGATCTACTTGAATTCCTTGAGCCGATACAACATGCCCCAAAAATGCCACTTCAATCAACCAAAACTGACATTTACTGAACTTGGCATACAACTGATGTTCCCTCAATTTCTTTAATACCAAGTTAAGGTGTCGGATATGATCTGCTTTAGATTTAGAGTATACCAGAATATCATCAATAAAAACAATAACAAATTTATCAAGATATTGCTGGAATACCTCGTTCATCAACCTCATGAAAGCTGCAGGTGCATTGGTTAACCCAAATGGCATAACCAGAAATTCATAATGTCCGTAACGGGTTCGGAAAGCCGTCTTAGGTACATCTTCATCCTTAATCTTCAACTGATAATAACCAGATCTCAAGTCAATCTTAGATAATACACACGCACCCTTCAGCTGGTCAAACAAATCATCGATGCGAGGCAATGGATAACGGTTTTTAATCGTTACCCGGTTCAATTGCCTATAATCAATACACAACCTCAGAGTTCCATCTTTCTTCCTCACAAATAATACCGGAGCTCCCCAAGGTGACGAACTAGGTTGAATGAAACCTTTATCAAGTAATTCTTGCAACTGAATTTTCAATTCTCTCAACTCAGCAGGAGCCATTCTATAAAGAGTTAGAGATATAGGGTCAATACCTGGAAGCAAATCGATAGAGAATTCCACATCTCTGTCTGGCGGCAACCCCGGCCAATCATCAGGAAATACATCAGGATAATGCCTGACCACACCAACTTCTTCTACACTGCTAGGAACAACATCATTTAACACCACATGTGCTAAATATCCTTGGCAACCCTTTGATAATAACTTCCTTGCTCTTATGGTAGAAATGTTGGAAATGTGCCCTAAAACCAATCATATGATGATACTTTACGGACATTTCACAAGTTAAACTAATGTAGTTTAAATATAAAGGGCAAAGATTATTGTTTTAAGCCGTCTCATATAAATGTTATATGCTTAAACGATAAATCCAAGGAATATGTGATTGGGAGAATGCAATCTAAAGAAGTTAGATTCATGAGACCATTCTTTCGTGTACATATCCTAAACGTTCCTGATCATAGGATTGTCAATTGGGCATTGACAGTCCGTTAAGATCAGTACGTGTTGTGTCTTCTCTCAGGGAGAGTGACTAGTCTCGAGTCATTGGTGTGTGTGACATCAAGACAAGTACGTAGATGCTCAATAGAGAATGAGTTCACTGAACACGATCAACGAAGAGTTCTCATATTCATGTCACATGAGAACTCATGGTTGGGAAAATACAAAGTAGTCCTTTGACCTGAGGCATCATAATTGTCTTGTGGTTAAGTCCTTGATCTTTGATTATGTCAAAAGTCACTCCAAAAGGAGGGTGTCCACGGCATAGTTGGGGTTAAGCCACTTAGCCATGGAGGCAAGTGAATGCGCAACAAGGGATCTCTAACCTTCAAACTGTTTGAGGGAGAATACTCTATGATATGATTAAGAATCTCTGGCCAGAGTATGAATGAGATTTAGGAAGTACCAGGCGTATTTTTGATCGCCTGGTTAGAGCTATTTTGGGCTTATGGGCCTTCGCCCTCTACACAACATTCCAGCCTATTTATTTTGGGCTTTTCCATTTTTTTTTAAATTACCCTATGATGGGGTTTATACATATTACCATTTGATTGGGTTTATACAGATGTCTCCGAAAGATAATAAAAATAAATTACATCATTTTGGTGGGGTGTTTATTCCTTGCTTTTGCTTTCTCTTTTGCTTTCTGCTTTTGCTTTCTCTTTTCTCTTTTGGTAAATGGCAGACAACGCTTTCCGTATTCGTTGAGGAAGTGCGCAGGCAATTATCAGCTATCATAGCTAGGTTTCTTGGGTCATCCTTGGGAATATTTCTTTCAACCTTGCTGACAAGATTTGCCTCACCATTTAGCAACTTTGGTATATATGCCTCCTTTTTTTCTTTTTCTGCTGTTTGAACACAAGCTGGTGTACTCCAGCTGTAAAAAATGTAAATAATGTAAATAACGTAAATAAAGTGCGCAGGCAATTGTTGCGAAAACAAGCTGAAATTCCGATGTCATAACCAAATGTGAGGCGCTTTGCGCAGCTTGTTGATCAAAGCCATTGGCTTTCTCTTCAAACCTCTCTGGAACCTTCTGCGAGCCCTATAGCAGGAAAGAGCTTAACAAGCTCATCAGTCGACATGTCGAGAAGCGCATCCAAATTGACGCCTCTAAAGCTGAACTTCTTGAACGTCATCTTCTTCGGTATTCTTGCCGCCACAACATCAGCCTCCACATCCGCCATGTTTGCCGAAGACGAAGAGAAACCGTAATTCGCAGAAAGGTCGGCGATTGGTGGAGTTGCAGAGGAAGTGGGTTTTCTCTATTCCGGCGGGGGCGACGATTGTTGCTGCTAGTGGAGTTGCTTGAGGCTAGCTTTGACGTCGCTGAAATAGGAAGAGAGAGATAGATGATATCGGGATTTGACTGAGGACGATCGCTGCAAAAAGCTGATCTCGGCCATAACTGCACTGTTTTGTGGGGTTTTATGTCTGAGGAGCATGGACTCGCTGGAGAGTTGAGATGACAACAGGTTTTTTGCGTTTGAGGAGCCTGCTTTTGCAAGGATGCTACCAGGTTGAAGGCAAGAATGGACGCCGTGGATGGGATGCCATCTGGTCTGCACACCCTTTCTCATCAATGGAGAATTGTTGCCATTGTTGCCACGACCAGTATGGCCATCACAATGAAAAACCATCTCAGTTTCTTGCTTCCCATTCTTCTATGTTGTGGATGATTTTTTGGGTTTTGATGTTGACTACATGAGTAAAGCCCCTCTGCTCTCCTAACCTGAGGTTATTGACACTCTCATTATCTATCCGTCGATATTAGCTTCAGCAGTAAGCTTCGTTCTCATTCGAAAGGATGGTAATGTCGAACGGCCTGTCTACTACGCTAGTAAGACCTTACAAGATGCGGAGACACGATACTCCAACATTGAGAAATTGGCTCTAGCATTGGTCATGTCTGCTCGAAAACTTCGCCCTTACTTCCAAGCACACTCCATCATCGTGCTTACCAATCATCCTCTTTGACAGATACTCCAAAGTCCTGACACTTTCGGGTGAATGATCAAATGGGCGATAGCATTGGGTGAGTTTGACATCTCCTACCAACCAAAGCCAGCTGATAGGGGCCAAGCAGTGGCAGACTTCATCGCCGACTTCACATATCCTGTTGATATTGTTTCTACTCCTAAAAAAGTTGTTTCATTACCCTCGGAAGCTCAGAAAATATAACCAATAGCCCTAGCATGGAGCCTATATGTTGATGGCTGGTCCAACAAACAGGGTTGTGGAGTAAGACTAGTCCTTACGACCCCTGACAAAGTGGCAATGAAGTATGCTCTTCGTTTCAAATTCAAGGTGTTGAACAATAAGGCCGAATATGAAACCCTCATAGCAGGCTTACGTTTGGCCAAACACCTTGGGGTTAAACGAATTGATATCTTTAGTGACTCCTAATTGGTGGTTAACCAGGTCACCAACAACTTTGACGCTAAGGATAGCTCCATAGCAGCATATCTGGCACAAACACAATTGTTGCTCAACCACTTCCACTACCAGATCACCCAAATTCCTCGAGCGGCAAACAGTCATGCAGATGCTTTGGCTCGCCTCGCTTCAGCGGTGGAAGACAAGATTGGGAGAAAAATTCAGGTCGAATTGTTGGCAGCACTAAGCACCATGGCTGCAGAAGTGTGCAACTTACAACAGGGGGATAGTTGGATTACCCTGATTTATAGATTCCTTACTCATGGCACCTTTCCAAATGACAAAGTCTAAGCTAAGCAAATTTGAAACAAGGCTACCCGTTACTTGATCATTAATGACCAACTTTACAAGCGGGATTTTAACCTACCATACCTAAGATGGCTTACACCCGCAGAGGCGGAAACTGTCCTTTGGGAAATACATGAAGAAGTCTGCGGAGATCAAGTTGGATCTCGATCCCTAGAACACAAGGCTTTTCACCAAGGATATTATTGGCCAACACTCCAACAAGATGTCATCAGAATATCCTGCTCATGTGATAAGTGTCAACACTATGTAATTATTCCTCACTCCCCTCCCGAGCCGCTCACTCCTATGATCAGCCCTTGGCCCTTCGCCTAATGGGGACTTGATTTGATCGGCCCAATGCCTGCAGGGAAGGGCAAAGTTCGCTATGCAATCATTGCAGTTGACTACTTCACAAAGTGGGCCGAAGTAGAACCCTTGGCAACCATTACTGAGGCAAAAATAGAAGACTTTGTCTGGAAAAACATCCTTTCCAGATTCGGCATTCCCAATGCGATAGTCACCGACAATAGGTGACAGTTTGACAACAATAAGTTCAGGATGTTCTACTCTAAGTTCAACATCAACTTATGTTTTGCCTCCCCAGCTCATCCCTTGTCTAATGGACAAGTTGAAGCTATCAACAAAATAATCAAGCAAACTTTAAAAACCAGATTGGACAAGGCTAAAGGTTGTTGGCCAGAATTTGTACCCCAAGTTCTTTGGTCATATCGCACTTCGTATCGGGCATCAATAGGAGAAACCCCATTCTCACTTGCTTTTTGTACAGAGGAAGTTGTCCTATTTGAGCTTGAGCAAGCAACGTACCGAGTCCAGAACTACGTGCAAAGCGAAAATGAAAAACAACTTACCCTCAACTTAGATCTAGTTGAGGAACACAAAAACCAGGCTCACTTGAGGAATGTCGCCTACAAGCAGCGCATCTCCAACTACTATGACTCAAGGGTCAAACCTCGTTCTTTCAAAGTGGGGGACTGGGTATTGAAGAAAAGATTACTTTGCGACAGAGTCCCGAGTGAAGGAACACTTAGTTCAAACTGGGATGAACCGTTTGAAGTTGTTGGCATCAGTCACCCTGGCTCCTACAAGCTTAGAAGCTTCGATGGCAAGACCCTTGGCCATCCATGGAACGCTGATCACTTGAAGTACTATTACAAGTAAACTCACATTGTACAAGTGTTAAGCTTCAGTCGTTCGGCATCCTATGTAACAAAGACTATTTGGCATGAATTCAATAAAGAGGTGATTTAGACAACTTGGTCCTAATCCTCTTACATTCCTCGCAATGAAACACTCGGGTTCAACGCTTCAACATGAATGCTTCCAACATGAAACAAAGTCTAAGTATATGTCAACAAGACTATACAAATAAATGAACAGCTTCATAGTATATTCGTTCAATCATACATTCCAACACATTCATACATAAGCCAACTATGCTTTGAAAGGGTTCAACATACTTTGTGTCATTCGACACTTGCTACAATATGCCTAGACACCTTGCCCTTATTCTCACCAACAAGGGGATGAAATGTGAAGAAAGAACTCATCTTTATGCCACCAACCAAGTGATGAAATGTACAACCCGTACTCTCCTTCATGCCACCAACCAAGTGATGAAATGTACAACCCGTACTCTAATATCATTTGGCAACTCGCCACTCATGCCACCAACCAGGTGAAGAAGGAACTCATCTTCATGCCACTAACCAGGTGATGAAATGTACAACCTGTACTCTCCTTCATGCCACCAACTAGGTGATGAAATGTACAACCCGTACTCTAATATCATTTGGCAACTTGCCACTCATGCCACCAACCAGGTAAAGAAGGAACTCATCACCATGCCACCAACCAGGTGATGAAATGTACAACCCGTGCTCTCCTTCATGCCACCAACCAGGTGATGAAATGTACAACCCGTACTCTAATATCATTTGGCAACTTGCCATTCACGCCACCAACTAGGTGATGAAATGTACAACCCGTACTCTACTTTATGCCACCAACCAGGTGATGAAATGTATGACCCATACTCTAATATCATTTGGCAACTTGCCACTCATGCCACCAGCCAGGTGAAGAAGGAACTGATCTTCATGCCACCAACCAGGTGATGAAATGTACAACCCGTACTCTCCTTCATGCCACCAACCAGGTGATGAAATGTACAACCCATACTTTAATTGTTGGAAATGTGCCCTAAATCCAATCATATGATGATACTTTACGGACATTTCACATGTTAAACTAATCCAGTTTAACTATAAAAGGCAAAGATTATTGTTTGAGCCGTCTCATATAAATGTTATATGCTTAAACGATAAAGTCCAAGGAATATGTGATTGGGAGAATGTAATCTAATGAAGTTAGATTCATGAGACCATTCTTTCGTAGACACATCCTAAATGTTCCTGATCATAGGATTGCCAATTGGGCATTGACAGTCCGTCAAGATCGGTATGTGCTATGTCTTCTCTCAGGGAGAGTGACTAGTCTCGAGTCATTGGTGTGTGTGACATCAAGACAAGTACGTAGGTGCTCAGTAGAGAATGAGTTCACTGAACGCGATCAACGAAGAGTTCTCATACTCATGTCACATGAGAACTCATGTTTGGGATAATGCAAATTAGTCATTTGACCTGAGGCATCACAGTTGTCTTGTGGTTAAGTCCTTGATCTTTGATTATGTCAAAGTCACCCCATCGGGGTGTCCACGGCATCGTTGGGGTTAAGCCACTTAGTCATGGAGGCGAGTGAATGCGCAACAAGGGATCTCTAACCTTCAAACCGTTTGAGGGAGAATACTCTATGATATGATTTAGAATCTCTGGCCAGAGTATGAATGAGATTTAGAAAAGTCGTTCTAAATCACATTCAAGGAAATCATATAAGCACACGAATCACATTGGATAGTAGACATGAATAAATAAACTATCAAACCAAACAATGTGGTCAGGAGTATTAGATTAGAGAAAGACCGTATTGCATTTGTAATCCTAAACTGAATAGGTTCTTAACCTCTTCTGATTAGCTTGGGTAACCATGACATACGGCTAGGTGTCACTCATGGTTTGTGGAAGCCCTAAAAGTGTATTATCACTAAAGGGAGAATTGAAAGTAAGTTTCAATTCATAATCGATTTGAAAGAGTTTTGATCGCCCACTGCCTCGCTAAAAGGAACCTAATGGATCGTACACCGTATAAGGTGGAGATGGATGAAACAAACTAAATGAGTAAGAATAATTGAATAGTTTAATTATTTATGGCAAGGATTAATTAATATGTTAATTAATCAAACGAATAAGTTCGTTAAAGACCTCGGGATAGGTTTTGGACCTTAAGGCCCAATGGGCTTCGAATGTCAAGCCCATTGACTTAAGTTGTATGACAACTTAATGAATAATGATTCACTAAGACCCAAAAGCCCAAACAACCCCCCATGGCCGGCCATATAGAGAAAGGGTAGTGAACTTGCTTTAATTACAAGTTTGCCACTCAAATGAATAAAGGTATAAATATGACTTTATAGCCTTTTATTCATTAAGGGGTTTGTTTTGGAGAAAATTGGAGAGAACATGTCTCTCCATTTCTCTCTAGAAAGGCCGGCCACCATGGAAGTTGTAGCTAGCCATCTATTCTTCCATGGTCACTCATTTATCATCCATGCTCTCCTTGGTGTAGATCCATCCAAATCCATGGATATAAGATGCAAGGAATGAAGGCCCTATCTCTTGGGTGATTAGCCTTTGTTTAAATACAAAGAGGAATCTACAAAGGTATATATTTCAACTCACTTTGTTTTGAGTTGATTAATGGTTCACCAATCTACTAGGCTTTGAATTTCTTGGTTAATGTTTTGTTTTTAAGTGCATGCTAGCATGATTCCGCCTTTAATTGTTAATTGCATGCTTATTGATGTTGCTTAAAAGAACATGTTTTCACAAAATAATCCTTCAAGTGGTATCAGAGCCTAGGTCTAGTAGTTGGTGAATCCTTTTGGGTTTTGTAGTTCATAGTTTGTGATTTAAAAGTTGTAATTGTTACAAGCTTTATTCTTGCTTCTTTGAATGTAAATTTTGTTAGAAAATTTGCCATCTCAAATGTTGTAGATGTAGTTCTTATGAGCATGAATATTGGAGCTAAAATTTGGTGCCATGACTTTGGGGATTTTCGGCCAAATCCAAAGGGTGGATTTTTGGGTTCTTGTTTGACTTGTTAAAAGTGTTTTCAAGTGACTTTTGGAACCCCTATGTACCCTAGTTTGGTTAGATGTTATTTCCCTTAAGTTTGAATGGTTTTGGAATGTTTTTTGGGTGAAAAATGTTCATGGAAATTTTTTGTGTTTTTCATGAATGTTCTTCATTGTTCTTGACATTTTTGCCAAGAACAAAAAGGTTTGTGTTTTGATTCAAAGTTTTGATTTATTTCATAAAGTTTATGTTTTATGCATTTTCAAATGTTTAAATGTTTTAGATATTTGTTTAAATGGCAATAGAAATAATGGTGGGTGTGAAAGGATTAAAACCCTTTCACACACACCACTTGTGCACTTGCATGCTTTATGTCAAACTACAAATCAACACACACATCACTCCATTTCTTCTTCCAAAACCGGCCCTCCCTCAAGTGGGAGTACTTTTGGGGCTTTTATGCAATTACATAAAGTTTTGATACTTTTGTGTATTTGCACTTTGGCCCAAAAGTTTACGTTTTTACGTTTAGGTCCAAAAACGCTAAAGGACAAATTGTTTTGATCCTTTAATGAAATTTTTGCATTGATTAAATTTTGGGTTCTATTGTAATTACATGAAGTAGTGGACTTTTGTGTCTTTACAAAGTGACCCCAAAAGTTTTGCAACATAGCCCAAAAGTTGAGGTTAATTGCTTAATGACCCAAATAAGTTGTGGTTATTGCATGATGGCCTAAATTAGGTTGAGAACAAAATTGTTTTGTCTCTTTAAATGAGAATTGGATTTTCATTTTGTTTAGCTCCATTTAAATCAATTTTATGGATACAAAAACCAAATGAAAATGTTGCATTCAATTTAATTAGTTAAAGTGTTAATTAATTAAAGGGTGATTATGAACCTAAGCCTAATATAATTGAGCTATGTGAAAGGCCGTTTCAAATTTGTTTGAACCATGGGAATGTGTAGATTAATTTTGGTTGTAATTTGATTTGATCAAATGTTGTAAAAGGGCATAAGCTCTTCTTTACTTTAAAGTAATTTGTTTTATGCAAATGTTGTAATGAGCATAAGCTCACCTTTACTTTGAAGTACTTCTTTCTTGCTTTATTTGATATGCATGAAAATGAAGTAGTTGGGTCCAACGCCCCTAAGACAACACGCCTTAATATGATTAAACGCGTAACTAAAATCAATCACCATCCCTAGACCGAGATTCAACACAAGGCTCGTGTTGAATCTAAACAAAGGTTCATAATCATCCTAAGGCCCTAAGGCAACTATATAGTCCATCAAATGAATGCAAAGGTTATGTTAGTAGTATCATATACTCTTGCTTTAAAAACCGTTTTATAAGCATAGTGGGAGTATTATATACAACTAAAAACAATCATATGGACCAATAGTTGTAATAGGACCAAAATAGTTTTAATAGAGATTAAAATGTATGTTTATATGTGATGAGACCTAAAACCCTCAACCAAACCCTTATTAAGTTGATAAGCGTGAGAGTGCTTAGAACACTCTTTCGTAGGCCTTCCACCGTGGTGGCTCCAATCATTTATGACTTGTACACCGGCTTCACCCTATCATGGGGGAGTACAAAGTGCATGCTTATACTCAGGAGGAATCCATAAACATATGATGAGGTTAGTGTAGGCAACGAGGATAGCCGACATCGTATCATCGTGAGGCTATTCTTGAACCCCTTCACGAACTAAGCATGGTGGGAATGACTTAACTAAGTGCAATGGAGCCAACATCATATCATTGTGAGGTGACATTCTCTAGAGGCCAAATAAGATGGGTACTTGCATTAGTTGCAAATGAGTAAGTGTACTCTCTCATTATTATTGTTGCTAGCCAAATATCGTATCATCGTGAGGTGGGCTTGGTAATAGTGAGCCTCCCATAACCTACTAGGAGTTTCATCCAAAACTCTCGAATTCCTTTGAGGGATATGGAATTTGCCAAAAAATAGTGGGTGGTGCTATTTGATTTAAAGACCCGGATCAAATGGCTTAAAATCAATCAATTTATATTCGTTATGTATTTGTTTACCAATATATTTGCAAACGCTATCCAACACTTGACAAATAAAACCGAATGTTTTAGTTTCCGGACTTGGTACCACAATCCCAAAGAATGTCTTAAAAGGATTGCATATGTATCTAAGTAGTCTCATCCTCACAATCTTCCTAATGATAATGTATCATTGGAAGAACATGTTAGAAAAGTCTATCATGAAGAGGACAACACAAACAACCAATGCTTATTCCTTCGTTATATGAACAAAGGAACTTACGAAGATTAGCATAAAGAAAAGGACACTTTTAGTGTTATTAGTTCTTCACTTACAAATCGTTGTATGAAGAAATAATGAGTTGTTTTGAACAACCCTTAGTCAATGCAAACACTTAGTGCTTGTTTCTTTGTTAAATGAACAAAGAACTTAAGAAGAAAGCACAAAGGCATGGACACTTAATGTGCCATGATTCTTCACTTACAAATTGTTGTATGAAGAAATGAGAGTTGCTTTGAACAACTCTTGAAAGTTTGTAATTATGTTTAGAACATAATGGTTGGTTGACAAAAATAGTGCATCAACATGGACTTATGATGATTTTGAATCATTGAGTGTTGAAGTGTTAGAACACTTCTAGAGACGGGAACTAGGCAAGGACTTCACCTTTGTGTCCCTATCCTAATCGTTCACTAAGTTTATTGTAAACTATGTAGTGAACAATAACCACAAGCTCTCCAAATTGTTTGATGTGTATAACACAATTGAAAAAGGTTTCAAGAGAGATAGTGGGAGTTTAGGGACCTTGACTATGGTAGTCAAAGGAGAAGTCAAATGAAGAAAGCGAAATAACTCCAAGGGAACAAACTTTCTTTATGAAAGGATGGACATTGGAAGGGGTATTTGCAAGAAATGTCTTGCAAGTGTCAAGAACACACCTTTCGAAGGTGTTGTAAATTGTTCTTGAATAGTTCAAAACAGTTGGTTCTTCTACTTTAATGTTTGATTCCGTATTAGTAACTATGTTTTACAATCGTTGTAAAAGTGTGGCTAATAAGAAGTAGAAGATTAATGAGAGAAGAGAAAGTACTTCACATTCGGAAAGTGAATTAAATATAGATTTCTGCGAAAGCAGATGGTACTTACTTCCTCACATGAACTACCAAAGAAATTGGAAAAACCAAAGATTGTCTTTACATTCCAATTTTAAGGAATTTAATTCCGTCACTATAGTAGAGATGGATGAATGTTTTGTTTGACAAAACATTGTTCTTTATTAATCAATGATTGGATTATAGTAATCTAATTGATTGTCTCTATAGTAGAGATGATATGGTAGTATTAACTGTTTATAATACAACGATGCTTAAAACCCAAAAGGTTGCAAGGTAGTGACTAATCCCAACTAAAGTTGTGATACCTCTAAAAACATAAATTACAAGTTAGTCATAGATGGATACTTAGGATCGTTAGATCCGGATCCAATGCCTTCTTGTTAAAATTGTATAGAGGCAAAATGTTTGAATCTTCATTCTTTTGGAAAGAATAAAGAATCACAAAGTTGTTGAGGTTAATTCACTTAGATGTTAGTGGCACTTGTCCACAACATAATACTACTCATGTTGTATGACATTCACCAAAGATCACTCTCGGTTGGACTATAGTTTATTTTGAATATAACACAAGTCCGAATACTTTGCAAAAGGTTTCAAAGAATTCAAGAAATGTAAGTTGATGAGTAAGACGTCTAAAGTATTTACATCCTTAGATTTGATCCAAGGAATGGTAACACTTTAGAATAGTTTTCTTGAAAGATATCAAGGAAAATAGCATCATAAGATAATGAATTTCTCCTTTAGGAGAAGAACGAACTTGAATAAGATTTAGTTCGTTGGATATTATCAATTACCCATATATAGGATATATATGCTTCTAAAACAATATGATTGTCAATTAGAAGATCTTCCAAATTTTTCATGACTCCATAGGATGTAGTTGGAAAGAAAGACAAATCTTAAGCATGTTAAGATTTGGGGTTGTGTGCTAATAAGCAATATTTGTTTGATAACAATCTTGTGGGATATGCTTAAATTAACTTTTGGATATCACTTCTATAAACCAACTAACAAATGTTGTTTTGTTGGGTAGTTCATTGTAATCATACAATGTGATTTGCCTAAATGCAAATAAACGAGAGATAGAACTCAAAGAATGGTTCTTTGAGAGACAAGATAATAATCAACAAATATAACAACCTAGTTCCTATACCAAAAGCTCCAAGGTAGTCGATAAGGATTTATAAACCGTCTCAGTTGAATGGTTTGAACTTTATGACTATGTCATAGAGTTGCACCTCTTAATTCGAAAGAAATAAGAATGAAAATCCTTATGACTACATTGAGTGTATATATGATATATACTCAAGGAAATGGTAAAAGTACCATTTGACCCGAAGTAATGAAACCTTCATAAGCTAATTGGTAGCTTAAGGTGACTACAATCAAATAGAATGGTTGACTTTGAAGGAACCATTTTTGACGTAGTCTTAGTTTCAATTAATTCGAAGATTGCTAGCTACAACTAAATGGTGATTCAATGTTTGGACATAATATGGGTTTTCGAAACCATTATTAAGATAGTCTTGATAATATATGTCTAAAACTATGAATCACAAGACATATAAGTTGTAGAGATCCATCCATCATGGATCTTAGCAAGCTAGTGGGAGCTATAAGCGTCTTATGAGAGAAAGGTCAAATCGTTTGATTTCTCATAAAGATGTAAATGAATCTTTTGTTTACTAGTTTTACAAAAGATTAGTGGGAGTTAATCATATTCCTAAATTTGTATATATATATATATATATATATATATATATATAAATATATATGTGATATATATGAATATATGTATGATATATTAATTTTGGAAATGAAAAGAATATTTCTTCGTTAAAGTTATGACTTTAAACATTATATGAAGATAGAATGTATATGGGAGACATAGTCTATATACATGGGATGGAAATCTATATTGATAGATTTCAAGATATAATTTGATTATATCAATCCCTAATAATAGACAAAAGTTGCTAGGAAGTTTCTCATATGATGATAAACTTCAATTAGAAGGATGACTCTAGTGTGACTAGCAAGTTGCCCTTCTCAAAGGGAACGTACCCTTTGACTCCCAAAGAAATAATGCGTAAATAAATCCTTTATGCATACGCATAAAGGTGATTTATGTATTTCATATTGTATGAAAAACATTGATATGGGTTGTACCTAGAAAGGTACAAGACGATATCAGTGTAAGCCCAGGATCAGAACCATGGCAACTGTCAAGTAAGTCCTTAAGTATTTAAGAAATACTAAAGGATAAATTCCTCAAAGATTGAGGAAGAATTAGAGTAACGTAATGGAAGCGTAAATGTATTAGATTATGAATCTAATCCATCATTGGATGTTTCTTCATTATGAATGAAGAGATAAACAAATATCTCTTTATTATGACTAAAAAGATATTTGGATGGAAACATTAAAGTAATGACTTTTGTTTGTACCATACTTGACCAATCCCGAAACTACCGAGCACCGGCCAACGCTATACTGTCAAGGACCCAGAAGAGTTCCCCTCCGACCAGGAGGCCAATCACTACTCGACACGTGTCAAGATTAGAAGCCAATCAGAGCGCAGCACGTGTCAACATCAAGAACCAATCATAACATGACACATGTCAATGTGACAAAGCTACAAGTTTTTCTATAAATAGGGGTCATTCCCCCACAATATTGCCGAATGCCATTTTGTGTTAAATCATTCACAAGAACTCACTAAATTGAGAGCTTGATCCT
Organism: Malus sylvestris; assembly: GCF_916048215.2. Taxonomy (NCBI): domain Eukaryota; kingdom Viridiplantae; phylum Streptophyta; class Magnoliopsida; order Rosales; family Rosaceae; genus Malus; species Malus sylvestris. Next base: position 62,298 of record NC_062264.1, read on the forward strand.
TTGTACTTGTGTAAGCCCTTCACTACTAATAAGAAGTCCTCTACTCCGTGGACGTAGCCAATCTGGGTGAACCACGTACATCCTGTGTTTGCTTCTCTGTCTCTATTCATTTACGTACTTATCCTCACTAGTGACCGAAGCAACCAAGCGAAGGTCACAAAACCTGACACTTTCTGTTGTACCAAAGTCTTCGCTGATTTTGTGCATCAACATTTGGCGCCGTCTGTGGGAAACGACACTTATTCCTACTCTCTTCAGCTGTGTCAAGCTGGTTTCTATCATTCGTACACTTTCTTTTGATCAGGCATCCCTCTCCAACATGGGAAGCGAAGGAAGCCACAGCACACAGAATGACACCCCCCTTGCACATAGTGCGAAACAACGAAAGAAGGAAGGAAAACGAGTTCTTCTTCAAGCTAAAGTCGATGAGTTGGAAGCTCAGAACAACAAGATAGCAATGAGGAATGAGGTCCTCCAGGAGCAATATGAGAAGCTCTTCGAGACACTCCACGAAGCTAGGCAAGCTCAGACACGCGAGCTTGTTGCCCCCGTGGAAGTCAACCATCAACAGGGTGCCCTCCAACATGGAGGGTCACATGCATTCGACATAGATATCCCTGATAGGGAACAGATTACCCCTCGACTTGATAATCAACATGAGGCTTCTCTTAACCCAGTTGCTTCGACCCGAACCATGAGAAGTGGAGGGAGACACCTCTTTGCTGAAGGGGCAGAAGGATCGAAAGCCGTCTTTCGCGATTGTCGGGATTTCCTGAAGCAACGTCGAGAGAATTCCATCCATATAAGCTCAAAGATCAATGACCCAAGGATTTCTGAGAGACTCGGTCCCCTGCCACGGCCCGAGCCGGCCACCAATTTGGGGAAGGGGCAACAAGTCCTAGAGAGACATGAGGGTACAGGGGACTCAGAGGTGTTTCGACAGACATACCCTGGAAGCCAGTACAACGAGTCCAGGGAAAAATCACATGCCCTTGATCAAACCTTCCTAATTCCAAGAGGAGATGGAGATTTACGAAAGAAAGCTCCAGTGGCACATAACTCCGCTCAGGACCCCCTTGTCCTACAACTTATTGAGGAAGTAAACAAGTTGAAGGCTGAACGTCAGGCTGAAATACCTGACTGGAACCAACCCAGGCCTGGCCCTCTTACAAGGAGGATCCTCAACACCCCCCTTCAAGCAAAGACAAAGCAAAAGCTTGGCTTGCAACTTTATACTGGAAAAGAGGACCCGATTGAGCACCTTAACCTCTTTGAGTCCACCATGGCATACCGGATGCACACCGACGAAGAGCGATGTCTTCTCTTCCCCTCCACCCTCTCTGGCGGAGCTCTAAATTGGTATTGTCGTCTTACACCTGAGACGGTAGACTCATTTGAGGAATTGAGGAAACTATTTGTTTCCCAACACATTTTCCAAACCGATCGCTTGCACTCTGCAGATGACCTGTACACTATCCGCCAGAAGCCAGACGAGTCATTACGTATGTATGCTGGCCGCTTCAGCCATGAATACTCCCGGTGTGCCGAGGCAGACGACAAGACTGCCCTCAAAGCCTTCACGGCAGGCCTACGTGATTGTTTCTTTAAATACATGATCAATGCCAATACTTGGAAGACTTACTCTGAGGTGATGGCGCAGGCTTATAACCATGCCTCCACCGAGGCAAAGACATATCAGGAGAAACCCCCTACAACCATCCTTTATCAACAAGTGGGAGGTGGAAGCCAGACTCACCTAAATGAGAAGACCTCGACTTTCCAAACAGCAGTGGCACCTCCCCATGCCTTGCATAATGCTTCGCCGAATCAACAGACATATCAATTTCAAGGCAAGAGGAAGGATTTCCATCCTCACCACTCTCATTTCAGTAAAAAGAGTAAGGGACACTATCCCGATAACCAAGGGTATCGCCACAATAACGCTCGCCCCCAGGCAGTCAATGCAGTGGGTCAAACCCGCGTCAAGATACCCCCTACCCCAAGGTATGAGACATACACGCCCTTGAATGCCACATGCGCGGCCATTTACCCCAGCATAGCTCACCTGATACCAAAGCCAAAGCCGAGGCACCCAGATTACACGCCCCCGAATAACGCGGGCATGTTTTGTTGCTACCATGAGCATAACGGCCATGATAGCGAGAAATGTATCATCCTCCGTGATCGTATTGAAGCTTTGGCACGAGAAGGAAAAATTGATCAATTCCTCCTTCACCCTCAAAGGGATAACCGTAACCAACGCCAGGTGAATGTCATATATTCCATAAGCGGCGGCACACCCATATCTGAATCTTCCAATAGGGCCATGAAAAACAGTGAACGAATTCTGAGGCCTGGTCACCAAGTGTTTCACGTGGAAGACATCAGGGGAGGGAAGTATCAAAAGCCTAACTGGGATCCGATATGTTTCTACCCTGAGGAAGAAAGAGGCATCATCTACCCTCAGAACGACCCATTGATCGTGGAGGCTCACATAGCCAACTTTGATGTTCGACGAATCCTCGTAGACACAGGGGCTTCGGTCAATATCATGTTTGCCGAAGCTTTCAGGGCACTCAATGTAGCTGAACACTTGCTCGATCGCTCGATTTCTCCTCTGATAAGCTTCTCCGGTGATATCGTGCAACCCTTAGGGAGCATACATTTACCCTTTACTATTGGTACAGGCCCTTACACGGCTACCATTACCACTAACTTCCTAGTGGTTGACTGCCCAACGGCATACAATGTCATCTTTGGGCGCACAGGCATCAATGATCTCAAGGCTATGGTATCCACGCATATGCTGTTGATGAAATTTCCAACCCCCCATGGCAACGGCTACATCAGAGGAGATCAGCTTAGTGCACGATCATGTTACAACACTTCAGTTAAGCAACAACACTTGCCCGGACCCAAGGAAACCCTGTCTGTACATGACCAAGTCACAAAGACCAGCCTAGATGAAGCGAACTTGGATCTTCCTGATAGCAACAATCAACCCGATGATCCTCGAGATGACTCTTTCACCCAGCAAGCCCAACCTACTGAAGAGTTGGAGAAGGTACCTATCTCAAAAGATTATCCAGATCGCATGGTGAAGATTGGCACCACATTGTCACCACCCCTTCGGTTAGCATTGATATCTTTTTTGAAAGAGAACACTGAAGTCTTCGCCTGGTCATACGAGGACATGCCAGGCATCTCTCCCGATGTCATTTGTCATCGTTTGAGTATTGACCCCAAGATCAAGCCGGTGAGACAGAAGCGAAGATCTTATGACGCTGAACGATACGAGGCAATGAAAGCAGAAGTTGAAAAACTCAAAGGCATAGGCTTTGTCCGCGAAGTCAATTACCCGACATGGGTAGCAAATGTGGTCCTTGTTAAGAAAAATCCGACCAAAGAAAGTCTTTTGCTTCAAAAGGTCTTGTGGAGAATGTGTGTTGACTACACCGACCTAAACAAAGGGTGTCCGAAAGATAGCTTCCCTCTTCCTCTTATTGACAGACTTATAGACTCTACGGCCGGGTGTGAACTCCTGAGCTTCATGGATGCTTACTCAGGATACAACCAAATCCTCATGAACCCTTTGGATCAAGAACACACAGCCTTCACTACCGACAGAGGACTATACTGCTACAAAGTCATGCCTTTCGGCCTAAAGAATGCAGGAGCGACTTATCAGAGACTAGTCAACTCAATGTTCGCCGAGCAGATTGGGAAGAGCATGGAAGTTTACGTTGATGATATGTTAGTCTAGAGCAAACATGCTGACCAACACATCACCAACCTATATGAAACTTTCACTATTTTGAAGAGGTATCGAATGAGGTTAAACCCCAACAAATGTGCCTTCGGCGTAGGCTCTGGCAAATTCTTAGGTTTCATGATTAGCCAACGAGGCATTGAAGCTAATCCCGAGAAGATCAAAGCAATCCTCGACATGAAGGAACCGGTAACTTCAAAGGACATCCAGAGCCTTACTGGCAAGGTGGCAGCCTTAACCAGGTTCATTTCTAAGGCCACAGACAAATGTGCTCCCTTTTTTAAAGCACTTAAGGGAAGTAGGAAGTACATTACATGGACTGATGAATGTGCCGAGGCATTCAAAAACCTCAAGGAGTACATGAGTAAAGCCCCTCTACTCTCCAAGCCCGAGGTAGGAGACATTCTCATTATCTACCTATCGGTATCAGCTTCAGCCGTAAGTTCCGTTCTCATTCGAAAGGATGGGAATATTGAGCGACCTGTCTACTACGCTAGCAAAGCCTTACAAGATGCGGAGACACGGTACTCTAACATTGAGAAATTGGCTCTGGCATTGGTCATGTCTGCTCGAAAACTCCGCCCTTACTTCCAAGCGCACTCCATCATCGTGCTTACCAATTATCCTCTTCGACAGATACTCCAAAGTCCTGACACTTCAGGGCGAATGATCAAATGGGCAATAGCGTTGGGTAAGTTTGACATCTCCTACCAACCAAAGCCAGCTGAGAAGGGCCAAGCAGTAGCAGATTTCATCGCCGACTTCACATATCTTGTTGACATTGCTTCTACACCTGAAGCAGTAGCTTCATTACCATCGGAAGCTCAGAAAGTAGAATCAACGACCTCAGCATGGAGTCTGTATGTTGATGGCTCATCCAACCAACAGGGCTGTGGAGCGGGACTAGTCTTGACTACGCCCGACAAAGTAGCAATGGAGTATGCTCTTCGTTTCAAATTCAAGGCATCAAACAATGAGGCCGAGTATGAAGCCCTTCTAGCAGGATTACGTTTGGCCAAACACCTCGGGGTTAAACAAATTGATATTTTCAGTGACTCCCAATTAGTGGTCAACCAGGTTACCAACAACTTTGATGCTAAGGACAGCTCCATGGCAGCATATCTTGCGCAAACACAACTTTTGCTCAAGCACTTCCACTACCAGATCACCCAAGTTCCTCGAGCGGCAAACAGTCATGCAGACGCCCTGGCTCGCCTCGCCTCAGCTGTGGAAGACAAGATTGGAAGAAAAATTCATGTCGAACTGTTGGCAACACCAAGCACCATGGCCGCAGAAGTATGCAACTTACAACGGGGGGATAGTTGGATCACCCCGATCTATAATTTCCTTGCTCATGGCACCCTCCCAAATGATAAAGTCCAGGCTAAGCAAATTCGATACAAGTCTACCCGCTACCTGATCATCAATGATCAACTCTATAAGCGAGGTTTTAGCCTGCCATACTTAAGGTGTCTTACGCCTGCCGAGGCGGAAATCGTCCTTCGGGAAATACATGAGGGAGTCTGTGGAGATCATGCTGGATCTCGGTCCCTAGCACACAAGACTTTTCGCCAAGGATATTACTGGCCAACACTCCACCAGGATGCCATCAAAGTATCCCGCTCATGTGACAAATGTCAACGATATGCGGCTATTCCTCATTCCCCTCCAGAGCCTCTTACTCCTATGATCAGCCCTTGGCCCTTCGCACAGTGGGGACTTGATTTGATCGGCCCAATGCCGGCAGGGAAGGGCAAAGTCTGTTACGCAGTCGTTGCAGTGGACTACTTCACAAAGTGGGCCGAAGTAGAACCCTTGGCAACCATTACTGAGGCAAAGATAGAAGACTTCGTGTGGAAGAACATCCTTTGTAGATTCGGCATTCCCAATGCGATAGTCACTGACAATGGGCGACAGTTTGACAACAAGAAGTTCAGGTTGTTCTGCTCTAAGTTCAACATCAACTTATGCTTTGCCTCTCCAGCTCATCCCCAGTCTAATGGACAAGTTGAGGCCATCAACAAAATAATTAAGCGCACTTTGAAAACCAGCTTGGACAAAGCTAAAGGCTGTTGGCCAGAATTTGTACCCCAAGTTCTTTGGTCATATCGCACTTCATATCGGACTTCAACAGGAGAAACTCCATTCTCACTTGCCTTTGGCACAGAGGCGGTTGTCCCTGTTGAGCTCGAGCAAGCAACATTCCGAGTCCAGAACTACATTCAAAGTGAAAATGACAAACAACTCACCCTCAACTTGGATTTAGTCGAGGAACACAGAAACCAAGCTCACTTGAGGAATGTCGCCTACAAGCAGCGCATCTCCAACTATTATGACTCTAGGGTCAAGCCTCGTTCTTTCAAAATAGGAGACTGGGTCTTAAAGAAAAGATTACTCTGCGACAGAGTCCCGAGTGAAGGCACACTTAGTCCAAACTGGGATGGACCGTATGAAGTCATTGGCATCAGTCGCCCTGGCTCTTACACACTTAGAAGCTCCGATGGCAAGACCCTTGGCCATCCATGGAACGCTGATCACTTGAAGTACTACTACAAATAGACTCACGATGTACAAGTGTTGAGCTATAGCCGTTCGGCATCCTATGTAATGAAGGCCATTTGGTAATGAATTCAATAAAGAGGTAATTTAGCCAACTCAGCCCTCACTCTTTTACATTCATAGCAAGCGATGCCGGAACCCTTCTCAATCAGAAAGCAATCTGTCTTCCACAGTCACTACAAAACAAGCAAATGAAGACCGTGTCAAGCGCAAAAAAAAAAAAAAAAAAAAAAAAAAACTTCATCCAAAAAGCTTCACCCGAAAAGCTTCACCTCCAAAGCTTCACCCACAAAGCTTCACCTAAAAAGCTTCACCCAAAAAGCTTCACCATCAAAGCTTCACCTAAAAAGCTTCACCCAAAAAGCTTCACCTAAAAAGCTTCACCCAAAAAGCTTCACCATCAAAGCTTCACCTAAAAAAGCTTCACCCAAAAAGCTTCACCTAAAAAGCTTCACCCAAAAAGCTTCACCATCAAAGCTTCACCTAAAAAGCTTCACCCAAAAAGCTTCACCTAAAAAGCTTCACCCAAAAAGCTTCACCTAAAAAGCTTCACCCAAAAAGCTTCACCATCAAAGCTTCACCTAAAAAGCTTCACCCAAAAAGCTTCACCTAAAAAGCTTCACCCAAAAAGCTTCACCTAAAAAAGCTTCACCCAAAAAGCTTCACCCGAAAAGCTTCACCCAAAAAGCTTCACCCAAAAAGCTTCACCCGAAAAGCTTCACCTAAAAAGCTTCACCCACAAAGCTTCACCTAAAAAGCTTCAACACCAAAGCTTCACCTACAAAGCTTCAACACAAAACCTTGCTCCAAATAAACAAATTTTGTTCACAAAACCCAAGATGCCCTTGAACTTGTACAAAAACACTTGGGTAAACATAAACATTTTTTGTTTTACACCCACAAGGGCCCAAAATTTTCCTTCTTATTTATTCACTTATATATGTTCCCAAACATATTATAATAGATCCAACAACAAGCCAAAGTCCCAAATTTCATAATGGACAAAAGTACAAGCAATTCATCAATAATGAAGGTGCTACAAAAATTGGAACCTGCCCCAAAATAGAAATCCAACCCAAGAGACTTTTTCTCTCTCTCCCTCTTCCGCCTCCTTTCATCTATCAAATTTCTGCAACCTCTGCTCTTCTCCAATGGAGCTGAATTTTGGACACCCTATAGTTCTTGAGCATATGAACAACTTTCAAGAAGGAACCATTTCTGTTTGAGCGACGGAAATTAAAGTGTTGAAGCTCCAAACATGATAGTCGGCTTCTTGCAGATTTCGAAGCTGTTGTGATGTTTCGAAGATCTGGAAATATTTAACCGTTAGTTCATCCTGAATTTTTGATATGTTATGAAAGAGTCGATGAGGAACAACTTCAATGAAGAAAGCATACCGATCTGAACAAGAGAAAATGGAGTTTCGAAGCTCACAACAAATCTGACGGGTTGACAGACAAATAATAACCAGTCATTCATCATACCTGAATTTCTTGAGTTATACAGCTCCGAGGGATCTCAAATTTGGATATGTTGTATTTCACAAGCTGAGGAACAACTTCAATGAGGAAAGCATACCGATCTGAACAAGAGAAAATGGAGTTTCGAAGCTCACAACAAATCTGACGGGTTGACAGAAAAATAATAACCAGTCATTCATCATACCTGAGTTTCTTGAGTTATACAGCTCCGAGGGATCTCAAATTTGGATATGTTGTAGTTCACAAGCTGAGGAACAACTTCAATGAAGAAAGCATACCGATCTGAACAAGAGAAAATGGAGTTTCGAAGCTCACAACAAATCTGACGGGTTGACAGAAAAATAATAACCAGTCATTCATCATACCTGAGTTTCTTGAGTTATACAGCTCCGAGGGATCTCAAATTTGGATATGTTGTAGTTCACAAGCTGAGGAACAACTTCAATGAAGAAAGCATGCTGATCTGAGCAAGATAAAATAGAGTTTCAAAGCTCACAACAAATCTGACGGGTTGACAGACAAATGATAAACAGTCACTCATCATACCTGGATTTCTGGAGTTGTACTGCTCCGATGGCTATCCAATTTGGATATGTTGTAGTTAAGGAATTAACGAACAACTTTCATGAAGACAACTTTGTGATTCGACCTACAGATGATGGTGTTATGTTGAAAAACAATTCCGGTTGTTAGGGGAAATGAAAAACAATTCCACCAAAGAAACATCATTATGATGTTTCATCATTATGGTGTTTTCATCATTATGATGCTTTCATCATTGTGATGCTTCCATCATTGTGATGCTTCCATTATGATGTTAATGCACCAACGGTTACACCTTCTGCAATTCCACTTATTCGGGCCTAGCAACCTTCATCAACAAAATCTATGAAGGAAAAGTCCGGGGCTACCACTTAGAAAACAAAAGAATGAAGTTTTGGTACTTACGACATGGACTATTAGCAAGACACCTCATTCGTCAACTCCCTCGACTAGAGACTTGGGGGACTCCCACCATATGCTACTACGCCTTGGTACTCAAAAGTTCGTGACTACTCAGTGACTTGGATTTTTCAAGTCTCCAACCGAGAAGTTTTCCTCACTCGGGAAATTAAGGGAACACTACCTCAAACTACATGCTTCACTCACAAAGCTTCAACAATACAGGTTTCAACAAAAGCAAAAATTCAAAGAACTTTATGAAGAAGGCTTTGGTGTATTTAACACAATATGTTGAAATGAAGCAAAGCTTATTTATTAATATTTTCGATAAGCCACAAATATGTACATATACATGAGTCAAAATAAACAAACAAAAGGGAGCCTTCACAAAGGTTGCTTAGGGGAAGTCTCAGCAGTCGGTAGAGCCCCAGAAAGAGAAAGCACCGGAGGGTGGTTATCCGGAGCCTCAGTACTTGACAAAACCCCAGAAGGAGGAGGCATTGGAGGTTCATCATTTGAAGCTTCATTACCAGGTACAGCCCCAGAGGACGAAGGCAATAAATGCCTTTGGAACAAACCCACAAACCGCTGATGATCAAGTAAAACCTTACCATCAGATTCCTTCATCTGGTCAAGCTTCCTCTTCATGTTTGTAGCATAGTCATGGGCGAGCCGGTGCAACTGCTTATTCTCATGCTTGAGCCCTCTAATCTCCTGTTTGAGACTCATCACTTCAGCAGCCAATGATTCAACTTGGCGGGTTCTAGCAAATAGGCGTTGGGCCATATTAGACACAGAACCTGCACACTGAACACTAAGAGCCAGAGAGTCCTTAACAGCCAACTCATCAGACCGTTTGGAAAGTAGTCTGTTATCTTTGGGAGTGAGAAGGTTCCTGGCCACCACTGCAGCGGTCATATCATTCTTCATCACAGAATCCCCAACGGTAAGAGGACCAGTAGGGGATATGAAGGATGGGCGCCATATGTTGTCTGGAGAAGGCGTGGCTGTCTCTTCTCCAAGGTTCAAGTCAAAACGACGGTCGGAGGGTCCAGACATTTTCAAATGTGTTGAAGAAGGAAGAGGTCAGACAAATCAAGATCTTAGAAGTGCAAGAAATGAGCTTCTACTGGTAGAGATTCAAGTGTGCTGTGGAACTTAATGCCAGCCTCTATAAAAATCTGCACTCGACGGAGCTTCAGAAATCGAAGAGGCGTTTGCTTTCTCAAAAGCTGGGCTGCTCAGAGACCACGAGGGCCGATCTCAGAAATCGAAGAGGCGAATGCTTTCTCAAAAGCTGGGCTGCTCAGAGACCACGAGGGCTGATCTCAGAAATCGAAGAAGCACCTGCTTTTGCAGCCTCGTCAGCACATGTCACATGCACAATCAGCTTTGCGGAAATTACGGGCAATCTGTCGAAGATTTCTGGTGAAGTAGAAAGCACGTGAATCTTACTGATCAATCACCGCTCTCCATATGCACCATCAACTCCTCGGGTACCACATATAACTTTGTCAAAGATCTCTGACAAAGTTTAGGCACGAGAATTTCGAAGTGCCAGCTACCCTACTATTACCTATAAGGGTAAAGGAACAGCACCACTGCTTGACAACTGGAAAGTCCCTATGTGTGTCAACCTCCGTGTTTTGTGGCAAGACAGGTTGGCAAGAACGACCAACCTTTACTCACATTCGAGAAAAGACTCCCAACATAATTACTTTCTCAAAAACCGGAGTAGCACCGCTTTCCGAATCTCGAGAGTCAGATCCTCGACGGGATTGCTTGTTCGAAAACCGAAGAGGCACAACTCTCAGAACTTCGAGAGCCAGATTTCCTTAGATAAAGCTTGTCTGTAATCTCCACACGTAATATCAGCTTTCCAGATACCACATACCACTTTTTCAAAGTGCTCTGACAAAATTAAAACACGTGAAGCTGGCAGCTCCCACTACATTGCTGTGACCAAGAAGGGTAAAGGAATAGCATTACTACTTGTTATTGGGAAATCCCTATATACATTGACCTCCCTCCTCAACGGACAGGCAAACCTGCAAAAATGCTCAACCCTTTCTCACATTCGAAAAGGCACCCTCAACATAACCTCTCGAAATACTCAGCTTTATTTCCCCCCGATAATACCTCAGCAAATAAGCCACACCAAGAACAAGAGTATCTCATATCATCAGGGTCGAAAGCAAGAGTATCCCATATCATGCTTTCTCCCTGTCTTTGTCTTTGTCCTTGTCCACACCTGCAGGACAAGGAGAAAGAGAGCAGTCAGTCGGAACCTGAAATCAAACCTCCAATTTGGAACTGACTGCCTGGAGCCTTTGCCTGGTTGCTTACTTAGCATTGCTCTCGAGTACTCATCCTCAACTGCTGTCAAGGTCACGAATTCCACCGGCAAATACCTCATGACAGTTGATCAGATATTGGCTCTTTACACTGAAGCTGCCAAGCGTGGATGAGTCACTATGAAGGAATGTTCTGAAGGACCATTTAAATGCAAAGGTTGCACACCACTTCTGCCATGCAAAAGATTGAAGCAGAAGGTTCAACGGTGAGCTGAAACAGATCACTACAGCACGACACCTTTCCATACCACATTCATTATTCCGTCAACAGCAAAAGTATCCCATATCATCAAGGTCGAACGTACTCTAGATTTGATAGACTTGTTTTGACCCTCAAATTTTTGAGTCGGCCTTATACTCTGAAGGGCACCAGAAAACCCTCCAGCACAGTTCAAGAATAAGCCTGTGGAAAGTTACTTCTTCAAAAGCAAAAGTATCTCATATCATCTCTTATCCATTTGCTTCTCCTTATCCTGGCAGTTGAATGAGAGACAAGGAGAATGAGAACAATCAACCGGAAGCCGACGTCAAACCTCTGATCCTGGGTTGCTTACTTGGAAGTTTGACTGCTTACCTTGTCTGTCACCTCTTTCGGCAGATCTCCTAGTTCGGCGACTTGGGGGACTCCTACTATAGGGTTTGTATCACACTTGACTAAGCCCGAAACTACAACTAAGCTTCAAGTGAAATTGATACATTACCTTGTGCGTCAACATCAGCTAAGTACACCATTCCCGGATGGAGGAAAGGTACTTCCAGAGAAGGGCAGATGAAGATCAGACCACACTTCGGTACTTAGAAGTTTCGTGATTACTCAAGGGATTGGATCTTGCAAGTCCCCAACCGAGGAGTTTCCCTCACTCGGGAACTTAGGGGAGCACTGTTTGTACCATACTTGACCAATCCCGAAACTACCGAGCACCGGCCAACGCTATACTGTCAAGGACCCAGAAGAGTTCCCCTCCGACCAGGAGGCCAATCACTACTCGACACGTGTCAAGATTAGAAGCCAATCAGAGCGCAGCACGTGTCAACATCAAGAACCAATCATAACATGACACATGTCAATGTGACAAAGCTACAAGTTTTTCTATAAATAGGGGTCATTCCCCCACAATATTGCCGAATGCCATTTTGTGTTAAATCATTCACAAGAACTCACTAAATTGAGAGCTTGATCCTTTGTACTTGTGTAAGCCCTTCACTACTAATAAGAAGTCCTCTACTCTGTGGACGTAGCCAATCTGGGTGAACCACGTACATCCTGTGTTTGCTTCTCTGTCTCTATTCATTTACGTACTTATCCTCACTAGTGACCGAAGCAACCAAGCGAAGGTCACAAAACCTGACACTTTCTGTTGTACCAAAGTCTTCGCTGATTTTGTGCATCAACAACTTTAGTGTGTTCCATTATGAATGCAAAATATATTGCCATATAGAAGTTTGCAACAATGTTGTTTGGATGGGAAAGTTCATTTAGTGAATTCTCTATTCGGTTCCAACCAGAAAGTGTATCTAGTGTACTGACACTATGACATTAATGGGGCGATAGCTCAAGCCTGGGAATCAAGGTCTCATCAAGGTCTGAACTCAAATGAGAGACTGAACCACATGATTGAGAATCATGTATAATGGTGACGTCGTTATTCTCAAGGTTGCTTCTATGGATAACATATATCCATTGCCTAGGCCTACTACTCAGCCATTTATGAAATGACTACAGAAGAGGTATCATCACTGATGACCAAGCTGATTGGCTCTAGTGCAAGTGGGAGATTGTTGGAAATGTGCCCTAAATCCAATCATATGATGATACTTTACGGACATTTCACATGTTAAACTAATCTAGTTTAACTATAAAAGGCAAAGATTATTGTTTGAGCCGCCTCATATAAATGTTATATGCTTAAATGATAAAGTCCAAGGAATATGTGATTGGGAGAATGTAATCTAATGAAGTTAGATTCATGAGACCATTCTTTCGTAGACACATCCTAAATGTTCCTGATCATAGGATTGCCAATTGGGCATTGACAGTCCGTCAAGATCGGTATGTGCTATGTCTTCTCTCAGGGAGAGTGACTAGTCTCGAGTCATTGGTGTGTGTGACATTAAGACAAGTACGTAGGTGCTCAGTAGAGAATGAGTTCACTGAACGCGATCAACGAAGAGTTCTCATACTCATGTCACATGAGAACTCATGTTTGGGATAATGCAAATTAGTCCTTTGACCTGAGGCATCACAGTTGTCTTGTGGTTAAGTCCTTGATCTTTGATTATGTCAAAGTCACCCCATCGGGGTGTCCACGGCATCGTTGGGGTTAAGCCACTTAGTCATGGAGGCGAGTGAATGCGCAACAAGGGATCTCTAACCTTCAAACCGTTTGAGGGAGAATACTCTATGATATGATTTAGAATCTCTGGCCAGAGTATGAATGAGATTTAGAAAAGTCGTTCTAAATCACATTCAAGGAAATCATATAAGCACACGAATCACATTGGATAGTAGACATGAATAAATAAACTATCAAACCAAACAATGTGGTCAGGAGTATTAGATTAGAGAAAGACCGTATTGCATTTGTAATCCTAAACTGAATAGGTTCTTAACCTCTTCTGATTAGCTTGGGTAACCATGACATACGGCTAGGTGTCACTCATGGTTTGTGGAAGCCCTAAAAGTGTATTATCACTAAAGGGAGAATTGAAAGTAAGTTTCAATTCATAATCGATTTGAAAGAGTTTTGATCGCCCACTGCCTCGCTAAAAGGAACCTAATGGATCGTACACCGTATAAGGTGGAGATGGATGAAACAAACTAAATGAGTAAGAATAATTGAATAGTTTAATTATTTATGGCAAGGATTAATTAATATGTTAATTAATCAAACGAATAAGTTCGTTAAAGACCTCGGGATAGGTTTTGGACCTTAAGGCCCAATGGGCTTCGAATGTCAAGCCCATTGACTTAAGTTGTATGACAACTTAATGAATAATGATTCACTAAGACCCAAAAGCCCAAACAACCCCCCATGGCCGGCCATATAGAGAAAGGGTAGTGAACTTGCTTTAATTACAAGTTTGCCACTCAAATGAATAAAGGTATAAATATGACTTTATAGCCTTTTATTCATTAAGGGGTTTGTTTTGGAGAAAATTGGAGAGAACATGTCTCTCCATTTCTCTCTAGAAAGGCCGGCCACCATGGAAGTTGTAGCTAGCCATCTATTCTTCCATGGTCACTCATTTATCATCCATGCTCTCCTTGGTGTAGATCCATCCAAATCCATGGATCTAAGATGCAAGGAATGAAGGCCCTATCTCTTGGGTGATTAGCCTTTGTTTAAATACAAAGAGGAATCTACAAAGGTATATATTTCAACTCACTTTGTTTTGAGTTGATTAATGGTTCACCAATCTACTAGGCTTTGAATTTCTTGGTTAATATTTTGTTTTTAAGTGCATGCTAGCATGATTCCGCCTTTAATTGTTAATTGCATGCTTATTGATGTTGCTTAAAAGAACATGTTTTCACAAAATAATCCTTCACTAATATCATTTGGCAACTTGCCATTCATGCCACCAACCAGGGGAAGAAGGAACTCATCCTTGTGCCACCAACCAGGTTATAAAATGTGATGAAAGGTGATGAAGGAACTCACCTTCGTACCACCAACCAAGTGATGAAAGCAACTCACCATTCATTCCACCTACCAGAAGACGAGTTGTACAACTTGTACATATGAACTCCTAGCATTCACAAATAATTAAAAACCAGCAAGCTTGACAATTGAACTAAGGGAGCAATTATGCCCAACAAGAGTTATAGTCACCAACAAAGTCTTATTGCAAGCCAACAACAACATCAGTGCATGGCATATGAAGATCAAGCTATTCAGCCCTTTTGCATCTGCTTCAAACATTTCCTCTCTATAACAATGCAAACACTACAACTCGTAGAAAGCTTCACACACTCTTGATCAAGACAGTGTGAACCAAAACCAATTTATAGTGCCAACAAGAGCTTCATCAAAGGAGTTCAACCATAATTCTCAAAAGCTTCACACACTCTTGATCAAGACAGTGTCAAGCGAAACCAATTTATGGTGCCAACAAGAGGTTCATCAATGGAGGGCAACCACAATTCTCAAAAGCTTCATACACTCTTGATCAAGACAGTGTGAAGCAAAACCAATTTATGGTGCCAACAAGAGCTTCATCAAGGGAGTTCAACCACAATTCTTAAAAGCTTCACACACTCTTGATCAAGACAGTGTGGAGCAAAACCAATTTATGGTGCCAACAAGAGCTTCATCAAAGGAGTTCAACCACAATTCTCAAAAGCTTCACACACTCTTGATCAAGACAGTGTGAAGCAAAATCAATTTATAGTGCCAATAAGAGCTTCATCAATGGAGGGCAACCACAATTCTCAAAAGCTTCACACACTCTTGATCAAGACAGTGTGAAGCAAAACCAATTTATGGTGCCAACAAGAGCTTCATCAAAGGAGTTCAACCACAATTCTCAAAAGCTTCACACACTCTTGATCAAGACAATGTGAAGCAAAATGAATTTATGGTGCCAACAAGAGCTTCATCAATGGAGGGCAACCACAATTCTCAAAAGCTTCACACACTCTTGATCAAGACAGTGTGAAGCAAACCAATTTATGGTGCCAACAAAAGCTTCATCAAAGGAGTTCAACCACAATTCTTAAAAGCTTCACACATTCTTGATCAAGACAGTGTGAAGCAAAACCAATTTATGGTGCCAACAAAAGCTTCGAAGCAATGGAGGGCAACTACAATTCTCTAACCTTCGAAGCAAATTCAATTTATATGGTTCATCCAAACCTTTGACTACTACAAAGTGTGGCTTGCATCACAATCTCTTGCTCAACAGGGTGAAAGAAGAATTTGTATATGTTGTCCTTCCCACATTTTCAAACTTCTAGTTTCCCAAAAAAAAAAAAAAAAGAAAAAAAAAAGGAAATTCAACAAAGCTTCATCAATGGAGGACAACTACAAAATCTCAAAAGCTTCACACTATCTTGATCAAGATAGTGTGAATGATAGGAGCATTTTTATGCGACTTAAGTGGCTTGTTCTCATGCATTTATGTTGTTTTTCCTTAGTTAGTTTAGTGTTTAAAGTCATTTTCGTGCAATTTCAGGTTTTATTGTCAAAGTATGCAAAAAGGAGCATTTTGGAGCTTTTAGGAGCAAAATTGGGCTTGGAATGAAGTGCATATGCATGGAGCAAGGAGTTTGGACGAAATTGAAGATCAAATGAGGCTAGGAACATGCTAAAAATCTGGTGAAACAAATACAAGTTGCAAGAAGGGATAGGTTTCTAGAAGGATTGACCAAAATTTCACTCAAAACCATGCCTACCCCAGAAATTCATCAATGCCGTGGGTATTGACTCACTTCCACCAGAAATTTGAGTGATTGTTCAATACCTAACCCACTAGGAAATTGAGTAGATGATTCATCTCTAAAAACACATCCTTGCCGTGCATCCTTGTTGCTTTCCACCAGAAAATTGAATGATGATGCAATGCCTAACTCACCATGACATTTGAGATGATGCAATGCCTAACTCACCACGACATTTGAGTGGATGATTCATCCCCAACTCAACAGAAAATGAGTGGATTGTGCACAGAAATTGAGTGGATGATTCAAGACCTAACCCACCATTATCCTCCACTTCATGCCGTGTGCTTCCTTGTTGATTTCCACCAGAAAATTGAATTAAACAAGTCCATCCTCTCCCTATAAATACCCATGGCAGCAGCCTCATTGAAATCATCCAGAAATTAACCATTCTCCAAGCCTTGCCTTGCCTCTCCCTACATATCTAAACTCTTTCCCATCCATTCCTCCACATAACCAACCCTTCAAAACATCACTCCAACCTTGTGTTGCAACAAAGAAGAAGAGGAAAGTTCTTGTACGTGCTTGCTATCCAACATGGATCGTTGGAACGTTTAGGTGTTTTCTTTCTTTTGTTTTCAATGTATAATTCTGTTTATCTTTGTTTTGTGAACATGAGGAACTAAACCCCTATTTAGTTAGGGGGAAGTTTGAAGCCATGAACATGCTTGTGATATGAATTGATTTCTTCCAATTGTGATTTGATAAGTTGTGATTGCAATTCAATTATCTATTTTCTTCATAACTGATTCTTGTATGTTTATTAAGGATGCATACTTAGTTTTCATACATAAATTAGATGCTAGAATATAAATGAGTTTCACCTAATTGTTACAAGTTTATATTCATGAGTAGTGAAGGTTGCTTGTCACAATCGCGTTAATTGAATTCTTGGCAAACGTATCATGCATTCATAGTTACAATTGCCTCGTCAACAATTATGATTTTCATTGAACGTAATGATCTCTGATTGTATCTCTATTATGCATTCATATAGGGGACTTTTTTAGAGAATAATTTGGATTGTCGCATGCATTCATCCAATTCAATAAGTAAAGGAAAATCTGAGGGTTAATTTGTGCATCACGGTCAATCTGGGGTGTTGAGCATCATAGTTTATTGAAAAGCAATTGGAAATCAATTCATGTACAAGTGTGTCATGTGTGAAGAACGGACCTCTAACTAATCCATCCGTCATCTTATTTCTCAAATTCGTTTTATAATTTTCCTAGCTAGAAATCTATTTAAGTTTTAGTTTATTTGTTTTACTTTCAACTTCACCAAACCCAAATCCCCCTTTTACTTTCTTGTTTTAAAAAGTCTTTTGTTTACATTTTTTGTTTCTTTTTGTTTTTGAGTCAGTTTAGAGGTTTTAGCAAGCCCTCCTAATCCCCGGTTTAGAACGATCCCTACTTACATACTTTGCTACAATTGTCAAAAGAGGGTTTAATTTGTGTGTATTGGAAAAGGGGTCATTCCTTGGTTGGTATTGGTTGCCAAATCCCACGGCATTGAGGGTCTCCCACCCTCCATTTTCTATCAACTGTGGGCACTTGTCCGTAAGGTGGCCTTGCATGGAACACACATCACAAGCTGCCACGTTTTGCACTTTTGGACCTTCCACTACTTGAGAAAGCAAAGTAGTAAGGTTAGCCATTTGATTTTGAAGTTCGGTTATGGCACTTACCTCATTGACTTGATGTGGTCGTGGGTTACTCCTTTGTCCAACGCCTTCGTATTGTTGAGCATTCAACGCACGGTTGGAAATTAAAGTCTTTGCTGCCGTGGGGGTCTTGTCCACCAAGGCTCCACCCGCCGAGGCATCTAGCATTTGACGTTCGATAGGTAGTAGCCCCTCGTAGAAGTATTGCAAAAGAAGTTCCTCCTTCATCTGATGCTGTGGACAAGAAGCAACAAGAGATTTAAAACGTTCATAATAAGTAGGAAAAGATTCACCTTCCTCTTGTTGAATTCCACTTATCCTTTTCCGTAGGAGGATGACTCGAGAAGTTGGGAAAAACTTCTCCAAGAAGGCCCGTTTCATGCTTTCCCATGATGTGACGGTTCCGGGCGCCAATTCGTACAACCAATCCTTCGCCTTTTCCAAGACTTACAATCCCGGTTGGCGTGATCATCCAAATTTCAAATGGCGAGAACCCCAACAAGGCCAACAACAAAGCGGATTTAGGCAACAACCCCCGGGTTTCTATCAAAAGCCGTTTGCACCAACTCAACCCCAAGCACAACCTGCCCAAAAATCAGGTTCGTCTATTGATAATGATCAAATTTTTAATTTACTAACTTCTATGGCACAGGGAATGCAAAATAGGGACAAAAAGGTGGACGAGTTGGAGAAACAAGTAGGGCAAATTGCCGAGTTCATGGGGCAGTTTCGAGAGCAAGGCAGGTTGCCTAGCTCAACCATTGCAAATCCAAAAGGAGGCTTTGAATCTGCCAAGGCAATCATGTTAAGAAGCGGGAAACAAGTTGGAACAGCCCCACCACCATCCAAATCAGCCCCAAACAAGGTGGAGGAAGTGATAATTGAAGAGGAGGAACAAGGGTTGGCCACGGCAAGGAAAGAGGTTCCTTTGCCGCAAGTCTCCATGGCTCCTAAGCCATCCAATCTGCCAAATAAAGGTACAACCGAGTCCAATTCCATTCCTACTAATGATTTTCCTTTGAATGTCCCCTTTCCTAGTAGGTTCAAGCAAACATAGAAAGAAGAAGCTGAAAAGGACATTTTAGAGACGTTCCGGAAAGTTCAAGTCAACATTCCCCTTTTGGACGCCATCAAGCAAGTCCCGAGGTACGCCAAGTTCTTAAAGGAACTTTGCACCACAAGAAAGAGGATTTCGAACAAAGAGGTGGTTCAAGTAAGTGAAAATGTCTCTGCTGTGTTACAAAGGAAATTACCTCCTAAATGCAAAGATCCGGGAAGTTTTACAATTCCATGTGTTATAGGCAATACCAAATTTGAACATGCTATGTTAGATCTAGGAGCCTCAATTAATGTCATGCCATACTCAATTTATGCATCAATGAACTTAGGAGAACTTAAAAACGATGGTGTTATAATTCAATTAGCCGATCGTTCTAATGCATATCCGAAAGGAGTTTTGGAGGATGTATTGGTGCAGGTGGATAACTTGATATTTCTAGCGGATTTCTACGTTTTAGAGATGGAGGACTCACCAAATGTCACCCCATTGCCGATTCTACTTGGGAGGCCATTCATGAAAACAGCACGCACCAAGATCGATGTGTTCAAAGGGACGTTGACAATGGAATTTGATGGGGAGATTATTAACTTTAACATTTCTGAAGCTATGAAATTTCCTAAAGATGATCATTCTTGTTTTTCTATTGATATATTGGATGAATTGGCGCAGGATTATCTTGATATGTTGGAAGACGATCCACTCGAAACGACAATTGCACAAGGATTTGGCACAAAACCCAACATGGCCGTACCAAATGATGAACACGCCGAGCTTGTGGCTGCCTTGGAATCATTGCCAAAACATCATGGTAAGCCGTCTAACCCAATTCCAATTCCCGTTTCCACTAATACGTTGTTACCTTCTGTGATTCAGGCCCCCGTTCTTGAGCTTAAACCGTTACCGGATCATTTAAAGTATGCATTCTTGGGAGAGGAAGAGACGTTGCCCATCATTGTCTCTTCATCACTCACGGCATTAGAGGAAGAAAAGTTGATTCGGGTGTTGAAAGAGCACAAAACAGCCATCGGATGGACATTGGCCGATATTAAGGGAATTAGCCCTACAACGTGCATGCATCGAATCTTTCTAGAGGAGGGGGCTAAACCAACTCGAGAGGCTCAACGCCGACTCAACCCTCCAATGATGGAAGTCGTGAAAAAGGAGATTATAAAGCTTCTCGATTGTGGGGTGATTTATCCAATTTCGGATAGCCGTTGGGTCTCACCGGTTCAAGTTGTCCCAAAGAAGTCCAGAGTCACTGTGGTGAAGAATGCCGAGGACGAGCTTGTGCCAACCCGTATTCAAACAGGTTGGAGAGTATGCATTGACTATAGGAAGCTCAACAACACCACAAGGAAGGACCACTTTCCACTACCATTCATCGATCAAATGCTAGAAAGGTTAGCCGGTCATTCTTTTTATTGTTTTCTTGACGGTTATTCGGGATATAATCAAATTGTCATAGCTCCGGAAGACCAAGAAAAGACCACCTTCACGTGCCCATTTGGTACTTTTGCTTACCGCCGCATGCCATTCGGTTTATGCAATGCACCAGCCACGTTCCAACGATGCATGGTAAGTATTTTTTCAGATTTTATTGAGAAGATTATTGAGGTATTCATGGATGATTTTAGTGTCTTTGGCGATTCGTTTGATGGTTGCTTGGAAAATCTCACATTAATCTTAAAACGATGCATGGAAACTAACCTCGTTTTAAATTGGGAAAAGTGTCACTTTATGGTAAAACAAGGCATAGTTTTAGGGCATATTATCTCTGAAAACGGCATTGAGGTGGATAAATCCAAAATAGATCTAGTACGTCACTTACCCTCTCCGACTTCGGTTAGAGAGGTTCGTTCGTTTCTTGGTCATGCAGGATTTTATCGTAGGTTTATCAAAGATTTTTCGAAGATAGCACAACCTCTTTGCCGTCTCCTACAAAAAGAAGTGGCGTTTGAATTCACCAAGGAGTGCACGGCATCATTCAATCAACTCAAGGAGTTGTTAACCACGGCACCCATCATTGTTCCACCAGATTGGAGCCTACCTTTTAAGCTTATGTGCGATGCGTCCGACTACGCTTTAGGGGCTGTTTTGGGACAACGGAAGGACAAAAAGCCACATGTCATCTACTATGCCTCACGGACGTTGAATGATGCACAATTGAACTATTCCACTACAGAAAAAGAACTTCTTGCCGTTGTTTTTGCTTTAGATAAGTTTAGATCATATCTAATTGGTACTAAAGTAATTGTTTTCACTGACCATGCAGCATTGAAATACTTGCTCACCAAAAAGGAGGCCAAGCCAAGGCTAATTCGGTGGATGTTGCTACTTCAAGAGTTCGACATAGAGATTCGTGACAAGAAGGGAAGTGAGAATGTAGTGGCTGACCACTTGAGCCGAATGGTGCATAATGAGGAGGCTTTGCCGATTTTGGAGACATTCCCCGATGAACAATTGATGTCCATAAAGGTTAGTGAGCCTTGGTATGCTGATTTGGTGAACTTTTTGGTGACAAAACGAATTCCAAGCACTTACACTAGGCACCAACGTGATAAACTTAGGCATGATGCACGGTTTTATGTGTGGGATGATCCATATTTGTGGAAATTTTGCCCGGATCAAATTGTTCGTCGTTGTGTGCTTGATTCTGAATTTCGTTCAATTTTAAGTGTTTGTCACACATATGCATGTGGTGGGCACTTTGGCACACAAAGAACTGCCCTTAAGGTATTACAATGTGGATTTTATTGGCCTAGTATTTTTAAGGATGCTAGAACTTTTTGCTTAACATGTGATAAATGCCAACGAATGGGTAACATTGGTGCTAGGGACCAAATGCCGCAGGTTTCTATCCTAAATGTTGAAATTTTCGATGTTTGGGGTATTGATTTTATGGGTCCCTTTCCTTCTTCGTATGGTTTTATATATTTTTTGCTTGCAGTTGATTATGTGTCAAAGTGGGTGGAAGCATAGGCCACCCGGACTAATGATTCTAAAGTGGTTGCAGATTTTATTAGAACTAACATTTTTGCAAGGTTTGGCATGCCACGAGTGATCATTAGTGATGGAGGGTCACACTTTTGCAACCGGACCATTGAGGCGTTATTGAGGAAATACAATGTCAATCATAAGGTTTCTACGCCTTATCATCCTCAAACTAATGGTCAAGCCGAGGTTTCTAACCGTGAGATCAAGCAAATCCTAGAGAAGACCGTTGGGCCAACGAGGAGGGATTGGAGTTTACGGTTAGATGATGCACTTTGGGCGTATCGTACGGTGTACAAGACACCCATTGGAATGTCCCCATTTCGGCTTGTCTACGGCAAACCGTGCCATCTCCCCGTTGAGTTGGAGCACAAAGCTCATTGGGCCGTCAAGAAGTTTAACATGAACCTCGATGAAGCGGGAAGTCACCGGAAGTTCCAATTGAATGAGCTTGATGAGATACGGCACGAGGCATACGAGAACGCAAGCATTTACAAGGAAAAGACCAAGGCGTTCCATGATAAGATGATTAGAGGCAAAACGTTCGCAATTGGGCAGAAAGTGCTATTGTTCAATTCCCGTTTACGTTTGTTTCCCGGTAAGTTACGTTCCAAGTGGATTGGACCTTTTGTTATTACTAATGTTTTTGTTCATGGTGCAGTCCAAATCCAAAGCTTGAAAACGGGACACGAATTCACGGTGAACGGGCATCGTTTGAAGCCGTACTACGAGAACTTTGAGGAGCATACCGTGGATGACATTCCCTTGCATGCCGTGGACTCCATTGAGGAGTGAATGGGTTCTTCGTCCGGCTGTACAACGTTAAAGCAAGCGCTACTTGGGAGGCAACCCATGCATGCAACAAAGGAAGACCTAGAGAGCACTCCAAATTCCAGATTTGCGTTCCTAAACCCTTCTCTTTGCTGTTGTTTTCATTTATGCCATGTTAAATTGCTTAGTTGCTGTTTTGTTTGTTTGTTTGTTATTTGTGTTAGTCTATGCTTGAAACATTGAGGACAATGTTTGATTTAAGTATGGGGGGTAACCAAAGTGTTTTGATACAAATTCGTAGGGTTTTCTCACTCGTAATTTCTAATGTTGTTTTTCACTGTTTTTAAGCCTTTTTAAGCTGTTTTGGTGTGTTTTAGTGTGTTTTGAGTCAAAAATCCGAAAATCCCATAAAAATTTGAAAAATTGTTTTAAAAACCCAAAAAGAGTTGTTTTTTGTGTGTTTGTTTGTGTCTTAGGGTACCTTCCAACACAATGATGAGGATTTGGTTTGTAATTGCATGACGGTTAAAGAAAGTTATAAACATGGATAAAAGTTTGATTTACTCTTTGGTTTATGCTTGGTTGTGGTTATAACTTATGAATTCACATGTAATGATAAAGGAAAAATCAGTTTTTGTAACATGCTTGAAGGAAGGAACTCAAATTAACGCTACAACCTTGTGAGACTTGAGCCTAAACGTTTATTTGAAGAGTCAAAATCTGTGCATTCTTTGTTTTCTAAAGTCGTTGCATGATCTCATTATTCTTTTCTTGGTTGCAACTTAGAAGGCGTTTCATCATTTAGTTCCAAACACTAGAACTCATGCCCATTTCATTCAAAGCATGTTATTGATTAGCATAACACATATTCAAGATAAAGTTGTGTAGTGACCACCACCTTAGCCAAAAAGCCGTGAATCCATATGTCATTATGTTTTGTAGGTGTTAACCCCATTGAGCCTTGTTTAGCCTTTTCTTTGTTAACCCACATTACCCTCACCTAGCCTAGATTAGGACTATCCATACCCTCGTTCTTAAAGTATAGGAAGCATGATTCAAATTGAATTCCTTTGTGGCAGAAACCAAGTGTGGGGGAAGTTTTTATTTTGTCAATTGTGTGCCATAGGCACGGGTTAAAAAAAAAAAAAAAAAAAAAAAGTTGAAAAGATGTGAAAAAGTGTTCCAAAGTATTGTTTGTTGAAGTAAGGGTCCAAAACAATGAATTCGACCCTAAGGAGTTGTCTAAGTCTTCCCCTTGTGTTTTAAAGTTAATTTCTGCAATCTAAGTGAATTCTAAGTCTTAATTTCATTACTTTGCGTACTAATGCTTGAAGAACGTTTGTTTTCCTTATCCTTTCTTTGTTAACCAATACCCCAAGCCCCGTTGCAACCCTTAACTTCTATCTTGAGTGTTATGTGTTTCAATTTGTGGAGTTTGAATTTGGTATGAGCATATGGTGTCGCTGGTTCTCGCATCTAAGTAGTAGCATTCCATTCATGAGATCATATCTAAACATGCTTGTTAACTCCGGAAATTGCGTTCTTTGTGATACATATATGTGAGCATATCTTGTAAGGATTGAGGGAATTCTCTAAGGCATGTTACTACATTCAAAACATTGTTTTAATTGGTTAATTGTGAACTAGTAAGTAGTGACTATGATTAAGTATGTGCTTAAGTGTTAAATTAACTCAAATCTGTGGGAATGATAATCTTTAACATGTCATGTGCATTGGAAATCCCTGAGGCAAACGTTGGAAGATTTAGGTTATGTTTGTTGGTTTTGTTTTGTTTTATTTCTTTGTTTTGCTCAAGGACTAGCAAAAGCTAAGTGTGGGGGAATTTGATAGGAGCATTTTTATGCGACTTAAGTGGCTTGTTCTCATGCATTTATGTTGTTTTTCCTTAGTTAGTTTAGTGTTTAAAGTCATTTTCGTGCAATTTCAGGTTTTATTGTCAAAGTATGCAAAAATGAGCATTTTGGAGCTTTTAGGAGCAAAATTGGGCTTGGAATGAAGTGCATATGCATGGAGCAAGGAGTTTGGACGAAATTGGAGATCAAATGAGGCTAGGAACATGCTAAAAATCTGGTGAAACAAATACAAGTTGCAAGAAGGGATAGGTTTCTAGAAGGATTGACCAAAATTTCACTCAAAACCATGCCTACCCCAGAAATTCATCAATGCCGTGGGTATTGACTCACTTCCACCAGAAATTTGAGCGATTGTTCAATACCTAACCCACTAGGAAATTGAGTAGATGATTCATCTCTAAAAACACATCCTTGCCGTGCATCCTTGTTGCTTTCCACCAGAAAATTGAATGATGATGCAATGCCTAACTCACCATGACATTTGAGATGATGCAATGCCTAACTCACCACGACATTTGAGTGGATGATTCATCCCCAACTCAACAGAAAATGAGTGGATGATTCAAGACCTAACCCACCATTATCCTCCACTTCATGCCGTGTGCTTCCTTGTTGATTTCCACCAGAAAATTGAATTAAACAAGTCCATCCTCTCCCTATAAATACCCATGGCAGCAGCCTCATTGAAATCATCCAGAAATTAACCATTCTCCAAGCCTTGCCTTGCCTCTCCCTACATATCTAAACTCTTTCCCATCCATTCCTCCACATAACCAACCCTTCAAAACATCACTCCAACCTTGTGTTGCAACAAAGAAGAAGAGGAAAGTTCTTGTACGTGCTTGCTATCCAACATGGATCGTTGGAACGTTTAGGTGTTTTCTTTCTTTTGTTTTCAATGTATAATTCTGTTTATCTTTGTTTTGTGAACATGAGGAACTAAACCCCTATTTAGTTAGGGGGAAGTTTGAAGCCATGAACATGCTTGTGATATGAATTGATTTCTTCCAATTGTGATTTGATAAGTTGTGATTGCAATTCAATTATCTATTTTCTTCATAACTGATTCTTGTATGTTTATTAAGGATGCATACTTAGTTTTCATACATAAATTAGATGCTAGAATATAAATGAGTTTCACCTAATTGTTACAAGTTTATATTCATGAGTAGTGAAGGTTGCTTGTCACAATCGCGTTAATTGAATTCTTGGCAAACGTATCATGCATTCATAGTTACAATTGCCTCGTCAACAATTATGATTTTCATTGAACGTAATGATCTCTGATTGTATCTCTATTATGCATTCATATAGGGGACTTTTTTAGAGAATAATTTGGATTGTCGCATGCATTCATCCAATTCAATAAGTAAAGGAAAATCTGAGGGTTAATTTGTGCATCACGGTCAATCTGGGGTGTTGAGCATCATAGTTTATTGAAAAGCAATTGGAAATCAATTCATGTACAAGTGTGTCATGTGTGAAGAACGGACCTCTAACTAATCCATCCGTCATCTTATTTCTCAAATTCGTTTTATAATTTTCCTAGCTAGAAATCTATTTAAGTTTTAGTTTATTTGTTTTACTTTCAACTTCACCAAACCCAAATCCCCCTTTTACTTTCTTGTTTTAAAAAGTCTTTTGTTTACATTTTTTGT
Source organism: Malus sylvestris (assembly GCF_916048215.2). NCBI lineage: Eukaryota > Viridiplantae > Streptophyta > Magnoliopsida > Rosales > Rosaceae > Malus > Malus sylvestris. The sequence goes on from NC_062264.1 coordinate 88,860, forward strand.
TTCTTTTTGTTTTTGAGTCAGTTTAGAGGTTTTAGCAAGCCCTCCTAATCCCCGGTTTAGAACGATCCCTACTTACATACTTTGCTACAATTGTCAAAAGAGGGTTTAATTTGTGTGCTTATATTATTCGCATCAGTGAACCAAAATCAATTCATGGTACCCAACAAAAGCTTCACCCATAAAAGCTTCACCAACAAAAGCTCCAACTCTAAAGCTTCACCTACAAAAGCTTCAACACAAAAGCTTCACCCACAAAAGCTTCACCAACAAAAACTTCATCAATGGAGGACAACTACAAATTCTCAAAAACTTCACACTATCTTGATCAGGATAGTGTGAAGAAAAATCAATTCATGGTACCCAACAAAAGCTTCAACTCCAAAGCTTCACCTACAAAAGCTTAAATACAAAAGCTTCAACACAAAAGCTTGACCCACAAAAGCTTGACCCACAAAGCTTCACCTACAAAAGCTTCACCCACAAAAGCTTGACCCATAAAAGCTTCACCTACAAAAGCTTGACCCACAAAAGCTTGACACACAAAAGCTTTAACACAAAAGCTTCACACTATCTTGATCAAGATAGTGTGAAGCAAAATCAATTCACGGTTTCAACACCAAAGCTTTACCTACAAAGCTTAAAATATATTTTTGGAAATTCGAAAATTCAAAAATTCGAAAAAAAAAAATATTCGAAAATTCGAAAATTCGAAAAAAAAAAATATTCGAAAATTCGAAAATTCGAAAAAAAAAAAAATTGCCTAGGCTTCCTCTTCTTTGGGCCTAACAACTTTCATAACAAATATATATGAAGGAGGAGTTTTGGGCTACCACTTAGAAAGGAAATGCCTCATTCGTCAACTCCCTCGACCGGAGACTTGGGGGACACCTACCATATGCTATTGCACCTTGATACTCAGAAGTCTCACGACCACTCAGTGACTTGGATTTTTCAAGTCTCTAACCGAGAAGTTTTCCTCACTCGGGAAATTAAGGGAGCACTACCTCAACATACATGCTTCACCCTCAAAGGTTTAACATACAAGCTTCAACAAAAGAAAAAAACTAAAAGAACTTAGTGAAGAAGGCCTTGGTGTATTTAACACAATACGTTGAAATGAAGCAAAGCTTGTTTATTGATATCTCCGATAAGTTACAAATATGTACATATACATGAATCAAAATAAACAAACAAGAGGGAGCCTTCACAAAGGTTGCTCATGAGAAGTCTCAGCAGTCAGTAGAGCCCCAGAAAGAGTAGGCACCGGAGGGTGATCATTCAGAGCATCAGTACTGGGCAGAACCCCAGAAGGAGGAAGCACCGAAGGTTGATCATTCGGAGCTTCATTACGTGGTACATCCCCAGAAGACGAATGCAATAAATGCCTTTGGAACAAACCTACAAACCTCTGATGATCAAGCAAAATCTAACCATCAGATTCCTGCAGCTGGTCAAGCTTCCTCTTCATGTTTGTAGCATAGTCATGTGTGAGCCTGTGCAACTGTTTATTCTCATACTCGAGCCCTCTGATCTCTTGTTTGAGACTTATCACTTCAGCCGCCAATGATTTAACTTGGCGGGTTCGAGCAAATAGGCGTTGGCCATATTAGACATAGAACCTGCACACTGAACACTGAGAGCCAGAGAATCCTTAGCAGCCAACTCATCAGACCGTTTGGAAAGTAGTCTGTTATCTTTGGGAGTGAGAAGGTTCCTGGCCACCACCGCAACGGTCATATCATTCTTCATCATAAAGTCCCCAACAGTAAGAGGACTAGTAAGGGATAAGAAGGATGGGCGCCATATGTTGTCTTGAGAAGGCATGGCTGCCTCTTCACCAAAGTTCAAGTCAAAACGACGGTCGGATAGGCCAGACATTCTCAGAAATGATAAAGGAGAAATGAGATGCAATAAATCTCTAAAGTAAAAGGAAAATTCCTACAAGCAATAACTCTATTAATGTACTTCTTGCACATCACTGGTGCCCTTATAAAAAAAAGGGTAACATGGTCGTTGGTTTAAAAATCGAAGAGGCACCACTCTCCAGATTCCGAAGAGGCACCACTTTCCACACACAACATCAGCTCCTCAGGTACCACATATAACTTTGCCAAAGATCTCTGACAAATTTTAGACACATATTTTTTAAAGGTCCAGCTACCCTACTATTACCCACAAGGGCAAAGGAATAGCACCACTGCTTGATAACTAGAAAATCCCAACGTGTGTCAACCTCCGTACTCCGTGGCAAGGCAGACTGGCAAAAATGCCTAACCTTTGCTCACATTCGAGAAAACACTCCCAACAAGATTGCTTGCTCAAAAATCGAAAAGGCACCGCCTTCTGAATCTCGAGAGCTAGACTCCCAACAAGATTACTTTCTCAAAAATCGAAGAGACACTGCTCTTCGAATCTCAAGAGTCAGACTCCCAACAGGATTGCTTTCTCAAAAATCGAAGAGACACCGCTCTCCGAATCTCGAGAGCCAGACTTCCAATAGGATTACGTGCTCAAAAATCAAAGAGGCACCTCCCTCCGAATCTCGAGAGCCAGACTCTCAACATGATTACTTTCTCAAAAATCAAAGAGACACTGCTCTATGAATCTCGAGAGCCAGACTCCCTGACAGGATTGCTTGTTTGAAAACAGAATAGGAACCGCTCTCCGAACTTCGAGAGCCAGATTTCCTTGGATAAAGCTTATCTGCAATCTTTACACGCAACATCAGTTTTCCAGATACCACAGACCACTTTTTCAAAGTGCTCTGACAAAGTTAAAACACGTGCAGCTTGCAACTCCCACTACATTGCTATGACCAAGAAGGGTAAAGGAATAGCACTTCTACTTGTTGTTAGGGAGACTCCTATATATGTCGACCTCTATCCTCCACAGCCAAGCAAACCTGCAAATAAAAAAAATGCTCAACTTTTCTTAACATCCGAGAGGGCACTCTCAGCAAAGTCTCTGGAAATACTCAGCTTCTTTTCCTCTGGATAATACCTCTGCAAACAAGCCACACCAGAGCAAGAGTATCTCATATCATCAGGGTTAAAAGCAAGAGTATCCCATATCATGCTTTTTCCCTATCTTTTCCTTTGGCCTTGTTCTTACCTGCAAGACAAGGAGAAAGAGAGCAATCAGTCAGCACTTAGAATCAAGCTTCCAGTCAGGAACTCACTGCCTGGAACCCCTTACCTGATTACTTACTTGGCATTGCGCTCGAGTACTCATCTTCAACATCTTATGCTTCTAGAGAAGATACCACATCTGCCTGAGGAACAGATAGGGCAAGTGAGAAGGATACAAGGAAGCATGTGGAGACAAGCGTAAAAGAACACATGCCGATACATCCACTACTTTGTCAAAAGTGAAAGTATCCCATATCATCAGGGTCGAACGTAATCTAGATTGGATGAACTTGTTTTGACCCTCAAATTCTTGAGTCGACCTTATACACTGGAGGAAACTAGAAAACCCTCCAGCCCAGTTCAAGAATAAGCCTGTGGAAAGTTACTTCTTCAAAAGAAAAAGTATCTCATATCATCTCTTCTCCATTTGCTTCTCCTTATCCTTGGTGCTATTTATGACACAAGGAGAATGAGAACAATCAACCGGAAGCTGAAGTTGAACCTCCGATCCAGGTTGCTTGCTTGGAAGTCTAATTGCTTACCTTGTCTGTTACCTCCTTCGGTAAATCTCCTAGCTCGGCGACTTGGGGGACTCATACTATAAGGTTTGTATCGCACTTGACCAAACCCGAAACTACAAGTAAGCTTCAAGTGAAATTGATACATTACCTTGTGCACCTTCATCAGTTAAAGATACCACCCCTGGATAGAGGAAAAGTACTTCCAGAGAAGATGCCACATCTACATATGAGACAGATAAAGCAAGTGAAAATGATACCACACTTCGGTACTTAGAAGTTTCGTGATTACTCAATAGCTTGGATCTTGCAAGTCCCTAACTGAGGAGCTTCCCTCACTCGGGAACTTAGGGGAGCACTGTTTGTACCATACTTGACCAATCCTGAAACTACTAAACACCGATCAACGTTATACCATCAATGACCCAGAAGAGTTTCCCTCCAACCAAGAGGCCAATCACAGCGCGACACGTGTCGACATCAGAAGCTAATCATAACGCGACACATGTCAACATCAAAAGCCAATCACAACACGACATGTGTCAATGTCAAAATGAAACTAGAAACTCTCTTCTATAAATAGAGACTATTCTCTCACAATATTTCCTAATGTCATTTGTACTAAATCATTCACTTGTAATCACTAAAGGAGAGCTTGAACCTATGTACTTGTGTAAACCCTTCACAATGAATGAGAACTCCTCTACTCCGTGGATGTAGCCAAATCTGGGTGAACCATGTATATCTTGTGTTTGTTTCCCTATGTCTATCCATTTACATACTTATCCACACTAGCGACCGGAGCAATCTAGCGAAGGTCACAAACTTAACATTTTCTGTTGTACCAAAGTCCTCGCTGATTTTGTGCATCAACAGGCTCCACAAGTTATGTTTAGAAAATCCAACTATACATCTTGATGTGGTAGAAACTAACACACAAATTAAACCCTATAAATTATGCAATCGTAGTATGAGTAAGTAGGGGTCGTTCTATTCCGAGGATTAGAATAGATGCTAATCAATACAACTTAAACTTGTAAAACTGAAAACTAAGTTAAACTAACATCAAAACTGTTTGTACCATACTTAGGGCCTCCGTATTTAGATCTCGTATAAATACTCATGGGACTCAAATGTAATTATGGAATAAAGGAAGGGGCAAATATGTAATAAGTGAGGAGCTCTTATTCTATAAAAATGACTCCTCACCCTCACAATGGGGGAGGCCAATTCCTAAGCCTCCTCACCTCCTCAAGCTCTCACTCTAAAAAATACAGTATTAGTGTGGACATAGCCCAAACCTTGGGGTAAACCACGATACATCTTGTGTTATTTACATTTCTTGCAGATTCATGGTCGGATTTACGTTGTTCCAAGACCTCCGGTTTTGTGCATCAACATTTGGCGCCGTCTGTGGGAAACGATACGAAAAGTTGTGTCGGTTCTCTTTCATTTTTACACCTCCGCCATGAATCTGCACAACCCAAAAAAACCACTACCATATGCAAATTTCAAAGCTTCTGGATACAAAAACCACTACCAAATGCAACCAGTAACACAAACAAATCAATCGCACCACTACCCAGATCACAAAGATGGAAACTTTCTCAGATTTTTAGCAGCAAGAAGTTGAGGAAGATGCCCTTTCCCTCTGCGATCTCCTGCTACACGACGACAATGACAAATCTTTCTCTCATGGCTAAATCTCAAAACACCAAGAGATGATGCACAGCTTCCATCCATATGCCGCTACCTCGGCTCGCTTACACAACAATCTCTCAATATCTTTTCAATCTCTGTCAACGCGCTCAAAGAAATGGCCTCTTTTTTCGACACAAAGGTGGTATTGTTTTGGTAGGTTCTGGAAATAAGTAGCAAAGATGATTTCAGAGAAGCCTAGTTGGATTACACATGTGGGAATGCAAATTTTCTCCATTGACGTTCAACCTGGTGGACTTAGGCTTGCCACGGGTGGGGGTGATCACAAGGTGCAGTTGGACTAAACATGGTCGGTTCCTATACAAATGTCTCCGACCAGTAGTCTCCATCTTCGTCGTCTTCAGCGTTAAATTCCCTGTCTTCGAAGCTGCTCCGGCCACCACAGGCCGATCAATTTGAACCTCTCGCATGATGGCCTACTGCAACCAACCTGAAACTGCCTTTAGTGGCTACCTCGAGGCCTACGAACAGCTCGTGCTGGCTACTCCATGATGACACCCTCGACCAACAGCGCATCAAAGAACGCGTTTCCTAATGGCTACATTGTGGCGACACCTTCGACCGACAGCACGCAGATGAACACCCATGGTGGTTGTGGCGGGAGGCGCGCCTCGACCAACAACAGATAGATGACCGTGTCCAATGAAGTTCAGACCCGAGTGAGATCCTCGTACAACAACCGGTACGATGGATCTTCGAGCAGTTATACGAAGATGTTGAAGGAACAAGACTACGTGGACAGACGACGGGGCAGATGGGTCACAAGTGAGAGGCTCAAGATGGGGTCGGAACTTGTTACTGTCAAAGATCCCTTCATTACCACCGCCTACATGACCTACATGTTCAAGTACAACACAGTCCATGGCGTATGGAAGCACCATGAGCTCAAGGTCAGGGACTCCAAGACCCTCCTCTTCGGTTGAAGGAAAAATTTTGTCCTAGCTAAGAACAAGTATGAACATTTGAATACACATGCAAGCTATTAACACTTTAAAGTAGGCATGCATCCAAAAACAATTCATAAAACCCATGACTTTCAAAGCCTAGTATATGGTGAACCAAAATAAACTCTTTAACAACATTAAAGAAAAGTAAAGATTTAGTGATTCTTTACCCTTGAAGCTCATCCTTGATTACACAAGGGATTCACCCAAGTGGAGGGCCTTCAAGTCACCTCCAAGCTCCTTGAATCCTCCTTATGTTTTCCTCCCTTTAGTGCTCCTTTGATGATTTGAGGAAAAAGGATTTGTTCTCCAAAACACCAAAAGCTTGATGTCTCTAAGTCTCTTCACCAAGGTTGTATCTTGTGAAGATGATATGGATGACTAAGGGAAGAAGAGATTGCTAGATGTCCCTCCCCTTAGTGGCCGGCCTCCTTAGAAGAAAATGGAGAAAATGTTTCACCCAATTTCAACAAGAAAAACCCTTATGAGAAAATAGCTATAAAGTTGCTTTTATAACCTTTTCTTTGGTGAGTGGCAAACTTGTAATTAAGCAAACTTTGCCCATCCACCCTAATGGCCGGCCATCCTTTGTTATTGGGCTAATTTGCCCATTTTGTTTTAGTTGTCATACAACTTAAACATAATGGGCCTTTTGGACCAAAACGCTTTTGGGCCCCGAAACCCAAAACCAACATATAAGCCCAATACGAACCTTTCGTAAAATTAATTAACTAATTAATTAATCTTGACCATTCTTCAATTAAACCATTTAATTGCTTATCCATTTCATATAATTTCTTCACATACATCCTTACTCGGTGTACGATCCATTAGGTTCCAATTAGCGAGGCAGTGGGCGATGTTACGCTTAACTATCGATTGTGAATTGAAACCACATTTCAATTCTCCCTTTAATGATTAGTGTTACCTAATCATTTGGGTTTCCACAAACCATGAGTGACACCTAGCAGTATGTCATGGTTACCCAAGCTAAGTAGAATTGGTTGGAGAACCTATCCAGTTACAACTACAATGCAATACGGTCCTTCTCTAATACAATACTCTTAATCACATTGTTTAAGTGATAGTTTGTTTCATGTCTACTATCCAATGTGATACTTTCCTATATGATTCCCTTGAATATGATTTGGAACAAACTTCCTAAGTCATATTCATTTGCTTTGGCCAAAGACTTTAGAATCATATCTTAGAGTATTCTCCCTCCACCATGGAAGGTTAGAGATCCCTTGTTGTACATTCATATGCCTACATGACTAGATAGCTTGACCCCAACAGTGCCGTGGACACTCTAAAGGAATGCCGTTGACATGATCAAAGATCAAGGACCTAACCATTAGACATCGATGATGCCTCAGGTCAAAGGACTACTTTGCATATTGCAACCTTAGAGTTCATACATGACATGTATGTCTGAACTCTCTTTTGATCGTAGTTCAGTGTACTCGAGTACTCTTTTGAGCACCTATGTGTTTGTCTTAGTGTCCAACACCAAATGACTTGAGACTAGTTATACTCACGATTGAGTCAACATAACACATACTAGCCTTAGCGGATTGTCAATGCGCAATTAGCAATCCTATGGCTAGGAACGTTTTAGGAATGAACATAAGAGAAAGGTCTCGATAATCTAACTCATTAGATCACTTATCTCTTAGAACAAATACATTCCTTGGATTCCCTTATTGCTTAAACACATGATACAATAAATAGTGATTAACAATAAGATTTGCTCTCCATTAAACATATAAAAGTTTAACACAATAAGTATTCCAAAAAGCTATTACATCAAATGAGTGGCTTTGTGGGCATACTTCCAACAATCTCCCACTTTCACCCAAAGCCATCGTCCCATGTATCTAATACCCATCTTTTCCATATGACAGTCAAGCTGGATCTGAGACATTGGCTTTGTCAGTGGATCTGCTACGTTATCGGCTGAAGCAACTTTGAGGATGTTGATTTTCCCCTCGGCAGCATATCTTCTAATGATATTAAAGCGTCTGTCAATATGCTTGTTCTTTTGATGTGCCCTGGGTTCCTTGGCTTGAGCTATCGCCCCACTATTATCACAGTACAAAGTTACTGGTGATGTAATGGTTGGAACCACCCCAAGTTCAGTGATGAACTTCTTCATCCAGAACGCTTCTTTACCGGCTTCAGCTGCAGCGACATATTCAGCCTCTGTCGTGGAATCAGCAATTACACTTTGCTTCTTGCTTTTCCAACTGACAGCCCCACCATTCAGAGTGAATACATATCCAGAGTTGGAACTTCTATCATCGACGTCAGATTGGAAATCTGCGTCTGTATAGCCTTCCACTCGCAACTCTGATGCTCCTCCATACACGAGGAACATGTCCTTAGTTCTTCTTAAGTACTTAAGGACCGTCTTGATAGCTCCCCAGTGTTCTGATCCTGGGTTAGATTGATATCGACTAGTAATGCTCACAGCATATGCAATATCTGGCCTTGTGCATATCATGGCATACATGAGACTTCCTATGGCTGAGGCATAAGGAATACAACTCATTTGCCGTATCTCTTCAGGAGTTTTAGGTTCCATGGATTTAGAAAGGTGAATTCCATGTCCAACAGGAAGAAAACCTTTCTTAGATTATTCCATCTGGAACCTACTTAGCACCTTATCAATGTACATAGATTGGGATAATCCAATTAATTTTCTGGATCTATCACGATAGAGCTTTATCCCAAGTACATAAGATGCATCTCCCAAATCTTTCATGTGGAAGGTTTTGGACAACCACACTTTTACAGAAGAAAGTACTGCAGTGTCATTCCCGAATAGTAATATGTCATCTACATATAACACTAGGAATACAACTGCATCCCCAACGACCTTTTGATAAACACAATTGTCGTCTTATTTTTGAGTAAAACCAAACGTTTTGATCTCAGTGTCGAAACGAATGTTCCAGCTCCTGGAGGCTTGCTTAAGTCCATAAATGGACCTTTGAAGCTTGCATACCTTAGTCTTTTCAGACTTGGACACGAAACCCTCGGGTTGAGTCATATAGAGCTCTTCCTCTAGGTAGCCGTTCAGAAAGGCCGTCTTCACGTCCATTTGCCATATCTCATAATCATGGTACGCAGCTATCGCAAGCAAAATCCGAATGGACTTAATCATGGCTACAGGAGAGAAGGTTTCTTCATAGTCAATCCCTTCTCTTTACCTGTAACCCTTGGCTACGAGTCTAGCCTTATAAGTCTCCACGTTCCCATCAACGCCTATCTTCCTCTTGAAGACCCATTTGTTTCCAACAGGTACAATACCTTCTGGAGGGTCTACAAGAGTCCAGACCTGATTTTGATACATGGAATCCATCTCGGATTTCATGGCCTCTTGCCATCTCTTTGAATCAATGTCGGACATTGCTTCAGAGTAGTCTATAGAGTCATCCTTTGTTTCATTGTCACCTAGAAGGTACAATTCATCAAAGTCATTGTCTAAGCCATACCTCTTAGGTGGCTTACTAACCCGTTCAGATCTACGTGGAGCTAGGGGTTCAGGAACAGGGTTGTCAACTTGTCGAGTGCTTGTTTGTGGTTCATCATTAATCTCATTAATTTCTTTCAATTCTATCTTGCTAGTTCTATTAAGAACAAATTCATCTTCCATGAATATAGCAGTTCTGGCGACAAAGACTTTCTGGTCGTCAGGGTGATAGAATTCGTATCCCAAAGTCTGTTTGGAATACCCCACAAAATAGCACTTAACAGATCTTGCTTCAAGCTTGTCAGCTTCAAGCTTTTTAACGTAAGCCGGACAACCCCAAATCCTAATATGATTAAGATTTGTGCTTTTGCCATGCCATATCTCATATGGCGTTTGTGAAACTGACTTGGAAGGTACTCTATTAAGCAAGTAAGCTGCTGTGTATAGAGCGTATCCCCAGAATGATACTGGTAGATTAGCAGAACTCATCATAGAACGAACCATGTTCATCAAGGTTCGATTTCTCCGTTCAGAAACTCCGTTATGTTGAGGAGTTCCTGGTGGAGTCCACTGTGATACAATTCCACACTCTTTGAGATAATCTAGGAACTCGTTACTCAGATATTCACCGCCTCGATCCGATCTTAGGGTCTTTATCTGTTTCCCAGTTTGCTTCTCAACTTCATTCTTGAATTCTTTGAACCTTTCAAAGGATTCTGACTTGTACTTCATAAGATACACATAGCCAAACCGAGAGTGATCGTCGGTGAATGTGATATAGTAGGAGAAGCCTCCTCTCGACGTAGTAGACATAGGTCCACATACGTCAGTGTGGATTAACCCTAGAATTTCAGTGGCACGCTCTCCTTTTCCAGTAAATGGAGATTTGGTCATCTTCCCTTTCAAGTAACATTCACAAGTACCCATCCGGTCATTACCTAATGGGCGGATATATCCGTCTTTCGACATCTTGCGAATCTTATCAAGGTTCACATGTCCAAGTTTAATATGCCACATCTTTTCTTGGTTAACTTCTTCTCTAGCCCTTTTGGGTTTTGAGGTATTCCCGCTTTCAATACAGTGCGTCCCACTATTCGTCTCTAGGTGAAAAAGTCCCTCTATCATATTACCATGAGAGATAATACGACCGTTCAAGTATAAAGTGCAACTCATTTTGTCAAACAATACTGAGTGCCCATCTCGTAAAAGCTTAGAGATAGAAATCAAATTCTTTATACATGAAGGAAAATATAAACAATTTTTAAGTTCTAGGACTTCCCCAGAGGGTAGGTTAAGCATGTAGGTGCCTATTGCTTTTGCTGAGATTTTAGTGCCGTTCCCAACTCGCACAACCATCTCATTATTGCGCAGTGATTTGCTCCCCACTAGTCCCTGCATCGTATTACAGATATGTTGACTAGCGCCTGAATCAAATATCCAGGAACTGGAGCTCACTGTAAAAGCACTCTCTATGACAGAAATAGTCTCTTCAAAAGTTCGTGTCATAAGGCTCGCAACGCGCACCCTGTATTTCTTCTTCCAATGTTCATCCTTTCCACAATGAAAGCTTGTTCCTTTGGATTTCTTTGCCTTCTTTTTATGCAACCTTTTCCTTATGTTTGCATTCTCACTCCCACTGTCCATTTTGAAACATTTTTCAAATTTACAGCACATGTCAATCATCTCTTTCAAAGAATGATCGAATCTATTCACTTTATAGTTTACAATAAACTTAGTGAAATCATCCGAGAGAGATGCAAGGAAAAAGTCTTGGGCCATTTTCCCATCGATGGAAGTTCCTAAACTTTTAAGATCTATAAATATCTTTTCCATCTTTTGTCCATGTTTATGGACCGATGCCCCCTTTGCCATCTTGGCATTCATTAGACTACAAACATTTGAGAATCGTACATTAATAGTCTCAATGTCATGCATCTTATGCAAACTTTCAACCATGGCACAAGAAGTGTTCATGTGCTTATGTAGCTTCATAAGCTCCTCACTAAGTGAAGTGAGGATTAAGCATTTGGCTTGTAAGTCATCCTCATAGTGTCTAACATAATTTTGACACTCCTCCTTTGAAGCTAGTTTCGTAGGAGGTACATGAGGAGGGGATTGCTTAAGCACATACAATATGTCTTTCACCTTTGAGACATTCTCAATATGGCGATACCAAGCAAGGAAACGTTGGCCCTTAAGGCCCCTTTTGTCAAGTATAATGGTGGGTATAATTTTAGGCATGTCGTTCACTACATAACATAACAGAAATCGTATTAGATTGTTTGTTTAAAACTATTTGATTGGGTCTTTGAATCAAATAGTACCACCCACTATTTTTGGCAAATTCCACATCCCTCAATAGAATTCGAGAGTTATATTGAACTCTTAGCGGGTTATGGGAGACTCACCATTACCAAGCCCACCTCAGAAGAACTCCATATTGGCTAGCAACAATAATGATGAGAGGATAACGCATTATCCATTTACAACTTTTGTAATTACCCATCTATTTTGGCCTCTAGAGAATGATGCCTCAGAAGAACTCCATATTGGCACCATTACACTTAGTTAAGTTATTTCCACCATGCTAGTTCAAGTAGGGGTTCAAGACTGACCTCAGAAGAACGCCATATTAGCCATACTCGTTGCCTACTTTCACTTCATCATATGTTTATGGGCTTCTCCTGAATGTAAGCACATACTTTGCATACCCCAGAACTGGACGAATACGGTGTATGAGTCACAAACGATTGAAGCCCACCACGGTGGAAGGCCTACGAAGAGATGTTCAAAGCATCTCTCGCTTATCAACTTAATATTCGTTTTGAGGGAGTAGTTTTGGGCTACATCAAAACATTTTAATCACATTAAAAGAACTTGGGCCTATCACAACCATTGGTCCAAGTTATTATGAATTAGTAGCATATAATACTCCCACTGTTTCGTTGAAACAAGCGAGACTATATGGAACTACTAACGAATGCATTGCATCCTCATATGGACTATATAGTCATATTAGGTTTTAGGATGATTATGAACCGTTCGATTTGATCCAACACGAGCCTTGTGTTGGACCTTGGGTTTAAGGTAGATAGTTGTTGATTTTGGTTATGCGTTTAATCTAATTAAACCGTTATTTCCTATTGGGCGTTGGACCCAACTATTCCATTTAGCATACATATAAACAAAAAGGAATACATGAAATAATAATAAGGGCTTATGCCCTTTTACAACACAAATCAAAAGATGGACTTATGTCCATTTACAACAAATTGAATTAATCAAATTACATTCAAATCTACACTACTAAAACCCAAACATTCATAATGTATATCGGCCAATCACATAGCTCAAGTATCGTGGCCTTTGGTTCATAATCACCCTTTTCTTAATCAATCATATTAACTAAGAAAACAACTTTAAACAATTGGTTTTTGGATCCATAGAATTGATTTAAATGGAACTAAATGAAATGAAAATCCAATTCTCATTTGTTGATGCACAAAACCGGAGGTCTTGGAACAATGTAAATCCGACCGTGAATCTGCAAGTAATGTAAATGACACAAGAGTTATCGTGGTTCACCCCAAGGTTTGGGCTACGTCCACACTGATAGTTGATTCTGTTTCTCTGTAAGTGTATGGATACAAGTGTTTGGGGGAAGTCCCCGGAGAAAGAAGAGAAGGGAGAGGAGAGCCTCGGTGGTGTGAGGTCTCTCCTGAATGTAATGATAGCTTCTCTTAGCCTTCTTAGGCTTGGCTCTTTTGCCCTCATAGAATGAGGGTAGGAGTCCCCTTTTATAGAATAAGGGGCTCCTCCTCCTTTACAAAGTATGGGCTTTAGTGTGAGGCCTAAATACAAGGCCCAAGGCCCAAATATACGAGGCCCTAAATATGGTATAAACAGTAGTCCCCCAAGTCTTCAGTCAAGAGAGTCTTTTGGCTGGAGACTTGAAATTCAGTCCATGTGTGGGCCGAAGTAACTAAATGTTGTCTTGAACTGATGCTCGATATGAGGCAGTGCTCAATCTGAAATGACGCTCAACTAGAAGTAGCACACGCTGCGAGACTGCTCGGCTCGTGGCTTATGTTGCCTTGGCTAGCTCGGTTTGCGGCGTTGAAGGTGAGGGAGTCCCTTTTATAGAATAAGGGCTCGTTCCTCAATACATAAATGATGGGCTAGAGTTGATGCTCGCAGCGAGGCGGTTGCTCAGCTGGCGGCGTTTCTCTCTAATGAAGGTGAGGGAGTCCCTTTTATAGAATAAGGGCTCACTCCTCAATACATAAGTGATGGGCTAGAGTCCCCCAAGTATTTTTTATGAGGCCCAGTTGAGGCCCAATATATGGTACATAATGTAGTCCCCCAAGTCTTTAGTCAATAGAGTCTGTTGGCTGGAGACTTCAATTTGAATCCATGTATGGGCCGAAGTGGCGGTTGTTCAAAGGCGGTATTTGTATACCCTGCACTGAAGCTTTGTAGGTGAAGCTTTGCAGGTGAAACTTTGAAGCTAGAGCTCTGTAAATGAAGCTTTCAAGCTGGAGCTTTTATAAATGAAGTTTTTGAAGCTAGAGCTCTGTAAATGAAGCTTTTGAAGTTGATTGACATGAGTGATGCTCATGAATGTTTATGTTGATTGACATGAGTGATGCTCATGAATGTTGTCATGAGTGATGCTCGTGAATGTTAACATGAGTGATGCTCATGAATGTTGACATGAATGATGGTCATGAGTGTTTATGTATGATTGTCATGAGTGATGCTCATGAATGTTTATGTATGAATGACATGAGTAATACTCATGTATAATTTGGAATACTGGGCGTACTTTTGATCGCCTGGTTGGAGCGATTTTGGGCTTATGGGCCTTCGCCCTCCACAACATTCCAGTCCAACCCATTTATTTTGGGCTTGTCGTTGTTCTTTTTTTTTTTTTTTTTTTTTTTTTTGTACCCTCTGATGGGGTTTATACATATTACCCTCGGATGGGGTTTATACATATGTCTCCGAAAGATAATAAATTACATCATTCTGGTAGAATGTTTATTCCTTACTTTTGTTTTTCTCTTTCTTTTCTACTTTTCTTTTGTAATTATCTCAGTGGGTAGCCATATTTTCTGCTTTGCTCTTTTCCACCGCAAATCTCATGTTGAAAGGGTAGCCATGCTTTCTGCTTTGCTCTTTTACTTTGCTTTGCTTTTGCTTTCCACTTTCTTTTTTTTTTTTTTTTTTTTTTTTTTTTGACCCTCTGATGGGGTTTATACATATTACCCTCTGATGGGGTTTATACATATGTCTCCGAAAGATAAATTACATCATTCAGAAATAACAAAAGTAAATCACATTATTTTGATGGGATGTTTATTCCTCACTTTTACTTTCTTTTTGCTTTCTCTTTTCTCTAAAATGACAGCTGCTTTGGACAGCCTTTCCGACATCGCCCATTTGCTTTTCTCTTGCTTTTAAAAAATAGGAACATGCATCCGTCGACAAAAGCAAAAGTATAATCTTTCTCTTTTAGCTTTTGCTTTTACTTTGCAGAGTGCAGATGGCACTAGTTCTCTATTTCCTCCAATTGCAGCTGCGCACTCCTATCTGATTTCCGGTCACGCCCCATGGTAGCCTAGGCTTGTAATGCCCAATCAGCGAGAACCCCTGCTCCCTCACCGCCGTGGATCCGCAGTCCCTGAACGAGATCGAGTCGCACGAAAACAATTGCATCAGGACCGTTGACGCCCTCATCTTCCCAGTTGGACAGATCTTAGCCGTCTGGTTCACTGCCTCCTCCTTGTTCGCCCCGTTCGCGCAGAGCACCAACCGCCCATCTGTCTTCATCAACGACTCGAACGTTTCGGGGCTCGACTCTGACTCTGAATTTGAATTACCTTGCGCTGACTTTGACCTTGACCTTTTTCCTCGTGCTCGTCTCGAACAACACGACGTCAGTGCTGTTTTTCGTCGGTCTGAGTCAACGCGTCGGCGGTCGCTTTCCTGGCGGACTCACCGACTGACTCGGTCTTGTACACCTTGTACTCGTTCAAATCGATCGAACTCCACAACTAGTTTCACTGGCATGAAATCACTGGAGATTCGAAATCTTCGGTGGACTTCAGCGCCTCTGGCGGCGGTCTCAGAAGCCTCGACGACGCCGTCTCGAGAGCCAGATGGTTCAGCGGTAGGTCAAGAAACACAACGGACGATGAGTGACAGAGGGAAGATGGATCTTCGCTGGTTGGATCTGACGGTGACGATCACTTATGGATCTGACGAGCAGCAGCAGCTGGAGATGAGGTTTCAACGAGGAATTCAAGGCCTCCGGCAATTATGTTATCGGAGAGGATAAGCTTCTGGAGATTTTGAAGCCTCGGGAACTGCTCCAGGGATGAAACATCGACGTTTGAGATCGAGAGGTGCTGAAGGTTCTGGAACTTTTCTAGAAAGCTCAGAGCGAGGAGGGAGGAAGAGAAAGATGTGTTGAGGAGCAGCAGCAGTTGGGGCTGCAGCTTCGGCAACACCTGGGGCAGCGATGGAAACTGCATCGCCAGAGCCAGCATTCAGGACAAGATCCTCGATGTTTCTCTTCCCATAAAGCTTGGCGAAGAGGCCAGGCCAGTAAGACTCGACATGGACATTGGCAGCTTTCACAAAGGTTGCAATTTTCTCGGCAATGACGGGGATGCCTTCGTCTTGGAGGAAGGAAGCTTATGGAGACACTGCGCTGTAATCGCAGGGAAGTTGTCGGTGAACTGGGTGTACTCCGACAAGATCATCGTACCTCGAGCCACGAAGCTGTAGATGAACGATTCCTGAGTCATTGTCGAGTTGGCGAGTGAGTTCGCTCGGAGGTGTGGAAGCAGCGGTAGCAGACAAAATTGAAAGCTCTGGTTGGTCTTTGTTTCTTTGTTATCATGGCGATTTTTCACATTTATTGAGCTGATTTGTTTCTTTCTTTGTTTTTGGTTTCCGTGTGTGACTGGCTGACAAAGGAGAGAGAGGTGGTTGGAGGTCTGCGACATTTTTTTTGTTTGAAAAAGCTCAAAGAGTGAGGTTTTTGGGTTCTGCAAATTTTGCAGATTCACAGTGGAGGTTGTGAAGTTTTCACGATGGTGAGATGAAAAAATGAAAGAGAACCGACATAGCTTTTTGTGTCGTTTCCCACAGACGGTGCCAAATGTTGATGCACAAAACCGGAGGTCTTGGAACAATGTAAATCCGACCGTGAATCTGCAAGTAATGTAAATGACACAAGAGTTATCGTGGTTCACCCCAAGGTTTGGGCTACGTCCACACTGATAGTTGATTCTGTTTCTCTGTAAGTGTATGGATACAAGTGTTTGGGGGAAGTCCCCGGAGAAAGAAGAGAAGGGAGAGGAGAACCTCGGTGGTGTGAGGTCTCTCCTGAATGTAATGATAGCTTCTCTTAGCCTTCTTAGGCTTGGCTCTTTTGCCTCTCATAGAATGAGGGTAGGAGTCCCCTTTTATAGAATAAGGGGCTCCTCCTCCTTTACAAAGTATGGGCTTTAGTGTGAGGCCTAAATACAAGGCCCAAGGCCCAAATATACGAGGCCCTAAATATGGTATAAACATCATTAAAGAGACAAAACAATTTTGTTCTCATTTTATTTGGGCCAAAAGGAAACTATGACCACAACAATTGGGCCATAATGCAAATACAAAAACTTTTGGGGTCACTTTGAAAAAACACAAAAGTCCACAACTTCATGTAATTTCAACTAGAACCCAAAATTTCATTAATGTAAAAACATCATTAAAGGATCAAAACAATTTGTCCTTTAGAGTTTTTAAGCCTAAACGTAAAAACGTAAACTTTTGGGCCAAAATGCAAAAACACAAAATTTTCACAACTTTATGTAATTGCACAAAAGGCCCCAAAAGTACCCCACTTGAAGGGGTGGCCGGCCAAAAAGGTGTGTGAACAAGTGTGAAAGGGTTTTAGTGCATGCATGTCCAATATGCAAGTTGATTTTGGTGGGTGAGGTAAAGGTGAAGTTGATGGTTTGTAAGAAAATGTTTTGTAAAACATTAATGAGTTTAGACAAACATTAAAGCCAATTTTAATGCTTCACCAATATCCATCACCCATCAAAATTAAACCAAAACTTTATGAAAAACATAAAACTTTTGAATCAAAACTTCAAACCCTTTTTGTTCTTGGCAAGAACTTCAAGAACATTTGAAGAACACCATGAAAACACATAATAGCTCCATGGATGTTTTCATTCACCAAAACTCAATTTTTCACCTCTCAAAAGAGGGCTAATATCCTAGGGTACTTAGGGGTTCCAAAAGTCACCTTAAAACCATTTTAACAAGACAAACATGAACCCAAACAGTCACCCTAAGGATTTGGCCGAATTTCCCAAAACTCATGGCACCAAATTTTAGTTCCAATATTCATGCTTAAATGAAATACATCTACAACATTTGAGATGCTAAATTTTCTAGCAAAATTTATATATTCAAAAGCAAGAACAAAGCTTGTAACATTTACAACATTTAAATCACAAAATATGAACATCACAAAACCCAAAAGGATTCACCATACACTAGGCCTAGGCTCTGATACCACTTGAAGGAAAAATTTTGTCCTAGCTAAGAACAAGTATGAACATTTGAATACACATGCAAGCTATTAACACTTTAAAGTAGGCATGCATCCAAAAACAATTCATAAAACCCATGACTTTCAAAGCCTAGTTTATGGTGAACCAAAATAAACTCTTTAACAACATTAAAGAGAAGTAAAGATTTAGTGATTCTTTACCCTTGAAGCTCATCCTTGATTACACAAGGGATTCACCCAAGTGGAGGGCCTTCAAGTCACCTCCAAGCTCCTTGAATCCTCCTTGTGTTTTCTTCCCTTTAGTGCTCCTTTGATGATTTGAGGAAAAAGGATTTGTTCTCCAAAACACCAAAAGCTTGATGTCTCTAAGTCTCTTCACCAAGGTTGTATCTTGTGAAGATGATATGGATGACTAAGGGCAGAAGAGATTGCTAGATGTCCCTCCCCTTAGTGGCCGGCCTCCTTAGAAGAAAATGGAGAAAATATTTCACCCAATTTCAACAAGAAAAACCCTTATGAGAAAATAGCTATAAAGTTGCTTTTATAACCTTTTCTTTGGTGAGTGGCAAACTTGTAATTAAGCAAACTTTGCCCATCCACCCTAATGGCCGGCCATCCTTTGTTATTGGGCTAATTTGCCCATTTTGTTTTAGTTGTCATACAACTTAAACATAATGGGCCTTTTGGACCAAAACGCTTTTGGGCCCCGAAACCCAAAACCAACATATAAGCCCAATACGAACCTTTCGTAAAATTAATTAACTAATTAATTAATCTTGACCATTCTTCAATTAAACCATTTAATTGCTTATCCATTTCATATAATTTCTTCACATACATCCTTACTCGGTGTACGATCCATTAGGTTCCAATTAGCGAGGCAGTGGGCGATGTTACTCTTAACTATCGATTGTGAATTGAAACCACATTTCAATTCTCCCTTTAATGATTAGTGTTACCTAATCATTTGGATTTCCACAAACCATGAGTGACACCTAGCAGTATGTCATGGTTACCCAAGCTAAGTAGAATTGGTTGGAGAACCTATCCAGTTACAACTACAATGCAATACGGTCCTTCTCTAATACAATACTCTTAATCACATTGTTTAAGTGATAGTTTGTTTCATGTCTACTATCCAATGTGATACTTTCCTATATGATTCCCTTGAATATGATTTGGAACAAACTTCCTAAGTCATATTCATTTGCTTTGGCCAAAGACTTTAGAATCATATCTTAAAGTATTCTCCCTCCACCATGGAAGGTTAGAGATCCCTTGTTGTACATTCATATGCCTACATGACTAGATAGCTTGACCCCAACAATGCCGTGGACACTCCAAAGGAATGCCGTTGACATGATCAAAGATCAAGGACCTAACCATTAGACATCGATGATGCCTCAGGTCAAAGGACTACTTTGCATATTGCAACCTTAGAGTTCATATATGACATGTATGTCCGAACTCTCTTTTGATCGTAGTTCAGTGTACTCGAGTACTCTTTCGAGCACCTATGTGTTTGTCTTAGTGTCCAACACCAAATGACTTGAGACTAGTTATACTCACGATTGAGTCAACATAACACATACTAGCCTTAGCGGATTGTCAATGCCCAATTAGCAATCCTATGGCTAGGAACGTTTTAGGAATGAACATAAGAGAAAGGTCTCGATAATCTAACTCATTAGATCACTTATCTCTTAGAACAAATACATTCCTTGGATTCCCTTATTGCTTAAACACATGATACAATAAATAGTGATTAACAATAAGATTTGCCCTCCATTAAACATATAAAAGTTTAACACAATAAGTATTCCAAAAAGCTATTACATCAAATGAGTGGCTTTGTGGGCATACTTCCAACTTCGGTGAGAAGCTTGTTGCTGTTTTCAGAATTAGGAACCCAGATGAGATCCCATACGGTGAGGCCGGTGGTGACTGTGTTGTTGAGTCTATCGGTGTTCTCACCGACATGCAGAAAGCAGCTGTCACTTTAGCTGCAATTATTACCACAAAATATTTCAGAAAAAAGCAAAAGTAAAAGCAAAAAGGGAAACCTAACCGCATGGCATGTCAGATAAGCAGCTGTCATTTTAGTGTCAAGCAAGAAAATCATGTGAGGCGGGACAAGCAAGAAAATCATCAACCAACACATGGGGGACTTGTGGACCATGCAAAAGCAAAAGCAAAATAGAAAACGAAAGAAAAAGAGAAAGCAAAAGAGAAAAACGAAATAAACACCCCACTAGAATGATGTATTTTATTTTCCTTATCTTTTGGAAACATCTGTATAAACTCCATCAGAGGGTAATATGTATAAACCCCATCAGAGGGTAAAAAAAAAAAAAAAAAGGGCCAAAATAATGGGCTGCAATGTCATGTGGAGGGCGAAGGTCCATATGCCCACAAGAGTGAGACCCTTTATTATCACCAACCAGGTGACCAAAAGTACACCTAGTACTCCACAATTATTCGGCAACCAGCCACTATTACCACCGACCAGGTGATCAAAAGTACACCCAGTACTCCAAAAATTATTCGGCAACTTGCCGCTATTACCACCAACTAGGTGATGAAATGTACAACCCGTACTCTAATATCATTTGGCAACTAGCCATTCATGCCACCAACCAGGTGACAAAATGTACAACCTGTACTGTCCTTCATGCCACCAACCAGGTTATCAAAAGTACGCCCAGTACTTCAAATTATACATGAGCATTACTCATGTCAATCATACATAAACATTCATGAGCATCACTCATATCAATCATACATAAACATTCATGAGCATCACTCACGTCAACATTCGTGAGCATCACTCATGTCAACATCCATGAGCATCACTCATGTCAAAAAAACATCCATGAGCATCACTCATGTCAAACAAACATCCATGAGAATCACTCATGTCAATCAAACATTCATGAGCATCACTCATGTCAATCAGCTTCAAAAGCTTCATTTACAAAAGCTCTAGCTTCGAAAGCTTCAGTTACAGAGCTACAGCTTCAAAAGCTTCATTTACAAAAGCTCTAGCTTCAAAAGCTTCATTTACAGAGCTCTAGCTTCAAAGCTTCACTGGCAAAGCTTCACCTACAAAGCTTTAATGCAGGGTATACAAATACTGCCTCCGAACAACCACCACTTCGGCCCATACATGGATTCAATTTGAAGTTTCCAGCTAACAGCCTCTATTGATCGAAGACTTGGGGGACTACATTATGTACCATATATTGGGCCTCAACTGGGCCTCATGAAAAATACTTGGGGAACTTAGCCCATTATTTATGTATTGAGGAGCGAACCATTATTTTATAAAAGGAACTTCCTCACTTTCATTAGAGAGCATCAACTCTAGCACATTATTCATGTATTGAGGAGCGAGCCCTTATTTTATAAAAGGGACTCCCTCACCACCATTAGAGAGCATCGTCGCCTACTGAGCAACCGTCTCGCCGCGAGCATCAACTCTAGCCCATTATTTATGTATTGAGGAGAGAGCCCTTATTCTATAAAAGGGACTCCCTCACCTTCAACGCCATAAGCCGAGCCAACCAAGGCAACATAAGCCACGAGCCGAGCAGCCTCGCAGCATGTGCTACTTCTAGATTGAGCATCATTTCAGATTGAGCACCGCCTCACATCGAACATCAGTTCAAGACAACATCTAGTTACTTCGGCCTACACATGGACTGAATTTCAAGTCTCCAGCCAAAAGACTCTCTTGACTGAAAACTTGGGGGACTACTATTTATACCATATTTAGGGCCTCGTGTTTAGATCTCGTACAAATATTCGAGGGACTTAAATGTAATTATGTGATAAAGGAAGGGGCAAACATGTAATAAGTGAGGAGTCCTTATTCTATCAAAGGATCCCTAACCCTCACAATGAAAAAAAGCCAATTCCTAGGCCTGAGATCCCCTCTCTCACCCTCAGAAGCTCTCAGAAGCTCTCACCCTCTCCCTCACTTCTCAGAGAAATACAATACAATCAGTGTGAACGTAGCCCAAACCTTGGGGTGAACCATAATACATCTTGTGTAATTTACATTTCATGCAGAATCACGGTCGGATTTACATTGTTCCAAGACCTCCGGTTTTGTGCATCAACACTGTTTATACCATATTTAGGGCCTCATATTTAGATCTCGTACAAATACTCGAGGGACTTCAATGTAATTATGTGAGAAAAGAAGGGGCAAATATGTAATAAGTGAGGAGTCCTTATTCTATAAAATGACCCCTCACCCTCACAATGAAAAAAGGCCAATTCATAGGCCTGAGATCACCTCTCTCACCCTCAGAAGCTCTCAGAAGCTCTCACCCCCCTCCCCCACTTCTAAGAGAAATACAATACAGTCAGTGTGGATGTAGCCCAAACCTTGGGGTGAACCACGATACATCTTGTGTCATTTACATTTCATGCAGATTCACGGTCGGATTTACTTTGTTCCAAGACCTCCGGTTTTGTGCATCAACATTTGGCGCCGTCTGTGGGAAATCGACACGAAAAGTTATGTCGGTTCTCTCTCAATTTTTCACCTCCGCCATGAATTTGCAGAAACCAAGAACCAAACACCTGCACAGTCACTGCAAAACCCATCATATCATTACACCGCTGCAGCACCAAACTCACAGCCACTTAGAAGCATACATGTTTGGGTCCTTCCCAGTACCAATATCCAGAGATCTGATCTGATTTCTCCATCTTTGTAATTGCTACTGTTTCTTAAGCTTTAGCTCTCTCTCTCGCTGTGATGGTGTCCGAGGGAATTCTGTTGGGGATGGGCAAGATCTAATTAAATGCAAGCAGCAGCAAATCCTAGAAAACTTCTGTTTGCCCTCCTGCTCACCATGCTCATTTCTTCTCAACTGGTTCAGTCCAGCAACTCTGTTAGCTCTCCATCACCGTCTTCATCACCTTCGCTCGCTTCCATTTCTAAGCCCAGGTTCCGCTGCTTCAACCCTAGTAACTTTTACCCTGCGACTCCCAATCACCCTTGCTACTTCTCGGCTTCCCCTCCCACCTCCAGCCCCTCCACTCCCTGAGTGAACGGCCGCTCCAGTGGCAGCATGGCAATTTTTGAAAACTCCTAGCCCAAAATCGCCACCAGCCCCGGTGGCTACGTCCTCGAAGATGTTCCTCACTTAGTTGATTACATCCCCGATGTCCCTACAGATCCCAATCCATTACAAGACCATCCTTCCTATTCGGTTGTTAAGCAGTGTTTCGTTAATGTAGATGATACCGTTGCTCAAAAGGTTCCCGAACTTGCCATTGATACAAGCGTAAGAACAGAGATTACAGAAGTGGGGTCCATGCCCATGGCGCTGCAGCTGGGTTCTGCTGGGTCCTCGGGTGGTGGTGCTGGGTACAGAGGAGGAGGAGTTGGGATGGGGTTGGGTATGTCGTTGGGTTTGAACTTGGAGCAGGGTGGGTTTCTTGGGCAAGACAACAGGTTCAAAGATGAAGTTGTTGAAGCCAATAATACTAACAACACATATACTTCCAATGTCTCTGCTTCAATTAACGAAAGAGATTCAGTTCATATGTCAAGTTTGTTTCCAGCATTTGGACTTTTGCAAAATCACTCATCACTCCGGCCAACGCCACGACCTCCACAACCTCCTCACCAGATGTCAATACAAAGAAGGCTTGCTGTTCTTCAACCTGAGGTTGATTAAATTGAGTTTTTTTTTTCTTCCGGGGCAAGCAAGCGGTTTGATAACAAATTTCAGAGTGATGACGACCAGAAAGCAATGAGCTGCAGAGAGCACTAAGCTTTCTGGAAAAGGAAGTTTCATCATGCAGAGAGCACTGAGCTTTCTGGAAAGCAAGTCTCATCATGCATGTTCCTCCCATTTTTTGAGAAAGCCACGAGAAAAGCAAAAGGGATTATTGGGTAGCCATGTGAAATCATTTCTGAAGGCCCAGAACATGAGGATATGTCTACTTAAGTTGTGAAATGGAGTGGGAAACAAAAGCAAAAGCAAAGCAGAAAAAACCGAGAAAAAGCAGAAAGCAAAAGAGAGGCTTTCCTTTGCGAGAGCATATGAGGACACTGCAAAAGCAAGGAATAAACACCCACACTGCAAAAGCAAGGAGTAAACGCTATTAGGGGTAATAAAAAAAAAAAAAAAGTCAAGCCCAAAAAAATGGGCTGGAATGTTATGTGGAGGGCCAAGGCCCATATGCCCAAAAGAGCCAGGCCCTATAGGGCCAAAATTATCCGGCAACCTGCTCCCTTATCACCAACCAGGTGATCAAAAGTACGCCCAGTACTCCAAAATTATTCGGCATCCTGCCATCCTGCCGTTATTATCACCAACCAGGTGACCAAAAGTACGCCCGGTACTACAAAAAATTATTCGGCACCCCGCCGCTATTATCGCCAACCAGGTGATTTAAAGTACGCCCAGTACTCCAAATTATTCGGCAGCCTGCCGCTATTATCACCAACCAGGTGATCAAAAGTACGCCCAGTACTTCAAATTATACATGAGCATTACTCATGTCAATCATACATAAACATTCATAGCATTACTCATGTTAATCATACATAAACATTCATAAGCATCACTCATGTCAACATCCATGAGCATCACTCATGTCAATCAACATAAACATTCATGAGCATCACTCATGTCAATTAGCTTCAAAAGCTTCATTTACAGAGCTCTAGCTTCAAAAGCTTCATTTACAGAGCTCTAGCTTCGAAAGCTTCATTTACAAAAAGCTCTAGCTTCAAAAGCTTCATTTACAGAGCTCCAGCTTCAAAGTTCAAAGCTTCACCTACAAAGCTTAAGTGCAGGGTATACAAATACCACCTCTGAACAACCGCCACTTCAGCCCATACATGGGTTCAATTTGAAGTCTCCAACCAACAAACTCTATTGACCGAAGAGTAAGGGGACTACAGTATGTACCATATATTGGGCCTCAACTGGGCCTCATGAAAAAATACTTGGGGGACTTAGCCCATCACTTATGTATTGAGGAGCGAGCCCTTATTCTATAAAAGGGACTCCCTCACTTTCATTAGAAAGCACCCATCGTTTATATAATGAGGAGCGAGCCCTTATTTTATAAAAAGGACTCCCCCCTCTTCATTAGAGAGCATCGTCACTAGCTGAGCAACCGTCTCGCCGTGAGCATCACTCCTAACCCATTATTCATGTACTAAGGAGAGAGCCCTTATTTTATAAAAGGGACTCCATCACCTTTATTAGAGAGCATCGCTGCCTACTGAGCAACCGCCTCGCCGCGAGCATCAACTCTAGCCCATCATTTATGTATTGAGGAGCGAGCCCTTATTCTATAAAAGATACTCCCTCACCTTCAACGCCACAAGCCGAGCCAACCAAGGCAACATAAGCCACAAGCCGAGCAGCCTCGCAACATATGCTACTTCTAGTTGAGCATCATTTCAGATTGAGCACCGCCTCATATCGAGTATTCAGTTCTAGACGGCATCTAGTTACTTTGGCCCACACATGGACTGAATTTCAAGTCTCCAGCCAAAAGACTCTCTTGACTGAAGACTTGGAGGACTACTGTTTGTACCATACTTAGGGCCTCCGTATTTAGATCTCGTATAAATACTCGAGGGACTCAAATGTAGTTATGTAATAAAGGAAGGGGCAAATATGTAATAAGTGAGGAGCTCTTATTCTCTAAAAGGGACTCCTCACCCTTACAATGGGGTGTTGGAAATGTGCCCTAAATCCAATCATATAATGATACTTTACGGACATTTCACATGTTAAACTAATCTAGTTTAACTATAAAAGGCAAAGATTATTGTTTGAGCCGTCTCATATAAATGTTATATGCTTAAACGATAAAGTCCAAGGAATATGTGATTGGGAGAATGTAATCTAATGAAGTTAGATTCATGAGACCATTCTTTCGTAGACACATCCTAAATGTTCCTGATCATAGGATTGCCAATTGGGCATTGACAGTCCGTCAAGATCGGTACGTGCTATGTCTTCTCTCAGGGAGAGTGACTAGTCTCGAGTCATTGGTGTGTGTGACATCAAGACAAGTACGTAGGTGCTCAGTAGAGAATGAGTTCACTGAACGCGATCAACGAAGAGTTCTCATACTCATGTCACATGAGAACTCATGGTTGGGATAATGCAAAGTAGTCCTTTGACCTGAGGCATCACAGTTGTCTTGTGGTTAAGTCCTTGATCTTTGATTATGTCAAACAATCATATGGACCAATAGTTGTAATAGGACCAAAATAGTTTTAATAGAGATTAAAATGTATGTTTATATGTGATGAGACCTAAAACCCTCAACCAAACCCTTATTAAGTTGATAAGCGTGAGAGTGCTTAGAACACTCTTTCGTAGGCCTTCCACCGTGGTGGCTCCAATCATTTATGACTTGTACACCGGCTTCACCCTATCATGGGGGAGTACAAAGTGCATGCTTATACTCAGGAGGAATCCATAAACATATGATGAGGTTAGTGTAGGCAACGAGGATAGCCGACATCGTATCATCGTGAGGCTATTCTTGAACCCCTTCACGAACTAAGCATGGTGGGAATGACTTAACTAAGTGCAATGGAGCCAACATCATATCATTGTGAGGTGACATTCTCTAGAGGCCAAATAAGATGGGTACTTGCATTAGTTGCAAATGAGTAAGTGTACTCTCTCATTATTATTGTTGCTAGCCAAATATCGTATCATCGTGAGGTGGGCTTGGTAATAGTGAGCCTCCCATACCCTACTAGGAGTTTCATCCAAAACTCTCGAATTCCAATGAGGGATATGGAATTTGCCAAAAATAGTGGGTGGTGCTATTTGATTTAAAGACCCGAATCAAATGGCTTAAAATCAATCAATTTATATTCGTTATGTATTTGTTTACCAATATATTTGCAAACGCTATCCATCACTTGACAAATAAAAACCGAAAGCTTTAGTTTCCGTACTTGGTACTACAAAACCATAGATTGTCTTTAATGGCTTGTAAATGTACCTAAGTAGTCTCTTCCTCACAATCTTCCTATTGATAATGTATCATTAGAAGAATATGTTAGAAAAGGTCTATCATAAAGAGGACAACACAAACAACCAATGCTTAATCCTTTGTTAAATGAACAAAGGAACTTACGAAGATTAGCATAATGACAAGGACACTTTTAGTGTTATTAGTTCTTCACTTACAAATCGTTGTATGAAGAAATAATAGTTGCTTTGAACAACCCTTAGTCAATGCAAACACTAGTGCTTGTTTCTTTGTTAAATGAACAAAGAACTTGAGAAGAAAGCACAAAGGCATGGACACTTAATGTGCCATGATTCTTCACTTACAAATTGTTGTATGAAGAAATGAGAGTTGCTTTGAACAACTCTTGAAAGTTTGTAATTATGTTTAGAACATAATGGTTGGTTGACAAAAATAGTGCATCAACATGGACTTATGATGATTTTGAATCATTGAGTGTTGAAGTGTTAGAACACTTCTAGAGACGGGAACTAGGCAAGGACTTCACCTTTGTGTCCCTATCCTAATCGTTCACTAAGTTTATTGTAAACTATGTAGTGTACAATAAACACATGCTCTCCAAAATGTTTGATGTGTATAACACAATTGAAATAAGTTTCAAGAGAGATAGTGGGAGTTTAGGGACCTTGACTATGGTAGTCAAAGGAGAAGTCAAATGAAGAAAGCGAAATAACTCCAAGGGAACAAACTTTCTTTATGAAAGGATGGACATTGGAAGGGGTATTTGCAAGAAATGTCTTGCAAGTGTCAAGAACACACCTTTCGAAGGTGTTGTAAATTGTTCTTGAATAGTTCAAAACAGTTGGTTCTTCTACTTGAATGTTTGATTCCGTATTAGTAACTATGTTTTACAATCGTTGTAAAAGTGTGGCTAATAAGAAGTAGAAGATTAATGAGAGAAGAGAAAGTACTTCACATTCGGAAAGTGAATAAAATATAGATTTCTACGAAAGCAGATGGTACTTACTTCCTCATATGAACTACCAAAGAAATTGGAAAAACCAAAGACTGTCTTTACATTCCAATTTTAAGGAATTTAATTCCGTCACTATAGTAGAGATGGATGAATGTTTTGTTTGACAAAACATTGTTCTTTATTAATCAATGATTGGATTATAGTAATCTAATTGATTGTCTCTATAGTAGAGATGATATGGTAGTGTTAACTGTTTAGAATACAACGATGCTTAAAACCCAAAAGGTTGCAAGGTAGTGACTAATCCCAACTAAAGTTGTGATACCTCTAAAAACATAAATTACAAGTTAGTCATAGATGGATACTTAGGATCGTTAGATCCGGATCCAATGCCTTCTTGTTAAAATTGTATAGAGGCAAAATGTTTGAATCTTCATTCTTTTGGAAAGAATAAAGAATCACAAAGTTGTTGAGGTTAATTCACTTAGATGTTAGTGGCACTTGTCCACAAAAATAATACTACTCATGTTGTATGACATTCACCGAAGATCACCCTCGGTTGGACTATAGTTTATTTTAAATAAACACAAGTCCGAATACTTTGCAAAAGGTTTCAAAGAATTCAAGAAATGTAAGTTGATGAGTAAGACGTCTAAAGTATTTACATCCTTAGATTTGATCCAAGGAATGGTAACACTTTAGAATAGTTTTCTTGAAAGATATCAAGGAAAGAAGCATCATAAGATAATAGATTTCTCCATTAGGAGAAGAACGAACTTGAATAAGATTTAGTTCGTTGGATATTATCAATTACCCATATATAGGATATATATGCTTCTAAGACAATATGATTGTCAATTAGAAGATCTTCCAAATTTTTCATGACTCCATAAGATGTAGTTGGAAAGAAAGACAAATCTTAAGCATGTTAAGATTTGGGGTTGTGTGCTAATAAGCAATATTTGTTTGATAACAATCTTGTGGGATATCCTTAAATTAACTTTTGGATATCACTTCTATAAACCAACTAACAAATGTTGTTTTGTTGGGTAGTTCATTGTAATCCTACAATGTGATTTGCCTAAAAGCGAATAAACGAGAGATAGAACTCAAAGAATGGGTTCTTTGAGAGACAAGAAAGTAATCAACAAATATAAACAACCTAGTTCCTATATCAAAAGCTCCAAGGTAGTCGATAAGGATTTATAAACCGTCTCAGTTAAATGGTTTGAACTTTATGACTATGTCATAGAGTTGCACCTCTTAATTCGAAAGAAATAAGAATGAAAATCCTTATGACTACATTGAGTGTATATATGATATATACTCAAGGAAATGGTAAAGTACCATTTAACTCGAAATAATGAAACCTTCATAAGCTAATTGGTAGCTTAAGGTGACTACAATCAAAGAGAATGGTTGACTTTGAAGGAACCATTTTTGACGTAGTCTTAGTTTCAATTAATTCGAAGATTGCTAGCTACAACTAAATGGTGATTCAATGTTTGGACATAATATAGGTTTCCGAAACCATTATTAAGATAGTCTTGATAATATATGTCTAAAACTATGAATCACAAGACATGTAAGTTGTAGAGATCCATCCATCATGGATCTTAGCAAGCTAGTGGGAGCTATAAGCGTCTTATGAGAGAAAGGTCAAATTGTTTGATTTCTCATAAAGATGTAAATGAATCTTTTGTTTACTAGGTTTACAAAAGATTAGTGGGAGTTAATCATATTCCTAAATTTGTATATATATATATAAATATATATGTGATATGTATGAATATATATATGATATATTAATTTTGGAAGTGAAAAGAATATTTCTTCGTTAAAGTTATGACTTTAAGCATTCTATAACGATAGAATGTATATGGGAGACATAGTCTATATACATGGGATGGAAATCTATATTGATAGATTTCAAGATATAATTTGATTATATCAATCCCTAATAATAGACAAAAGTTGCTAGGAAGTTTCTCATATGATGATAAACTTCAATTAGAAGGATGACTCTAGTGTGACTAGCAAGTTGCCCTTCTCAAATGGAACGTGCCCTTTTAACTCCCAAGGAAATAATGCGTAAATAGAATCCTTTATGCATACGCACAAAGGCGATTTATGTATTTCATATTATATGAAAAACATTGATATGAGTTGTACCTGGAAAGGTACAAGACGATATCAGTGCAAGCCCATGATCAGAACCATGGCAACTGTCAAGTGAGTCCTTAAGTATTTAAGAAATACTAGAGGATAGATTCCTCAAAGAATGAGGAAGAATTAGAGTAACGTAAAGGAAGCGTAAATGTATTAGATTATGAATCTAATCCATCATTGGATGTTTCTTCATTATGAATGAAGAGATAAACGTATATCTCTTTATTATGACTAAAGAGATATTTGGATGGAAACATTAAAGTAATGACTTTAGTGTGTTCCATTATGAATGCAAAATATATTGCCATATAGAAGTTTGCAACAATGTTGTTTGGATGGGAAAGTTCATTTAGTGAACTCTCTATTCGGTTCCAACTAGAAAGTGTATCTAGTGTACTGACACTATGACACTAATGGGGCGATAGCTCAAGCCTGGGAATCAAGGTCTCATCAAGATCCGAACTCATATGAGAGACTGAACCACATGATTGAGAATCATGTATAATGGTGACGTCGTTATTCTCAAGGTTGCTTCTATGGATAACATATAGATATCCATTGCCTAGGCCTACTACTCAGCCATTTATGAAATGACTGCAGAAGAGGTATCATCATTGATGACCAAGCTGATTGGCTCTAGTGCAAGTGGGAGATTGTTGGAAATGTGCCCTAAATCCAATCATATGATGATACTTTACGGACATTTCACATGTTAAACTAATCTAGTTTAACTATAAAAGGCAAAGATTATTGTTTGAGCCGTCTCATATAAATGTTATATGCTTAAACGATAAAGTCCAAGGAATATGTGATTGGGAGAATGTAATCTAATGAAGTTAGATTCATGAGACCATTCTTTCGTAGACACATCCTAAATGTTCCTGATCATAGGATTGCCAATTGGGCATTGACAGTCCGTCAAGATCGGTACATGCTATGTCTTCTCTCAGGGAGAGTGACTAGTCTCGAGTCATTGGTGTGTGTGACATCAAGACAAGTACGTAGGTGCTCAGTAGAGAATGAGTTCACTGAACGCGATCAACGAAGAGTTCTCATACTCATGTCACATGAGAACTCATGGTTGGGATAATGCAAAGTAGTCCTTTGACCTGAGGCATCACAGTTGTCTTGTGGTTAAGTCCTTGATCTTTGATTATGTCAAACGTCATTCCATTGGAGTGTCCACGGCATCGTTGGGGTTAAGCCACTTAGTCATGGAGGCAAGTGAATGCGCAACAAGGGATCTCTAACCTTCAAACTGTTTGAGGGAGAATACTCTATGATATGATTAAGAATCTTTGGCCAAAGTATGAATGAGATTTAGGAAAACGTTCCAAATCACATTCAAGGTAATCATATAAGCACACGAATCACATTGGATAGTAGACATGAATAAATAAACTATCAAACCAAACAATGTGGTCAAGAGTATTGTATTAGAGAAAGACCGTATTGCATTTGTAATCCCAAACTGAATAGGTTTTCTCTACCTCTTCTGATTAGCTTGGGTAACCATGATATGCTGCAAGGTGTCACTCATGGTTTGTGGAAGCCCTAAATGTGTGTAATCACTAAAGGGAGAATTGAAAGTAAGTTACAATTCACAATCGATGTAAAATGGTTTTAATCGCCCACTGCCTCGCTAAAATGAACCTAATGGATCGCACACCGTGTAAGGAGGAGATTGAAGAAACAATGGAGATGAGTAAGAATGATTAAATGGTTTAATCATTTATTTATGGCAAGGATTAATTAATATGTTAATTAATCAAACGGGACGGGACGGGACGGAACGGAACGGAACGGAACGGAACAAAGGTGTAATTTTTGAAAAAGACATGGGGTATATTTGTCTTAAAATGGTAAAACATTGTGTTCCACAGACGTGGAACAAACCCGTTCCAGGGGGGGAGGTGGAACGCAAAAACACCCAAAATCTGTCCCGTGGAACAGCCCGTTCCACCCATTTTTGGCGCACCAAACGCGGGACGGAACGCCTCGTCCCGTTCCGTCCCGTCCCGTCCCACGTACCAAACGCACCCTAAAGACCTCGGGATAGTTTTGGACCTTAAGGCCCAATGGGCTTCGAACGTCAAGCCCATTAACTTAAGTTGTATGACAACTTAATGAATAATGATTCACAAAGGCCCAAACAACCCAAAAATACCCCAAGGCTGGCCATGATGTTTAGGGTAGTGAACTTGGACTTATTTACAAGTTTGCCACTCAAATGAATAAAGGTATAAATATGACTTTATAGCCAAAATTCATTAGGGTTTGTTTTGGAGAAAATTGGAGAGAACATGTCTCTCCATTTCTCTCTAAAGAGGCCGGCCACCTTGGGGGGTGCATCTTGCAATCCCACTACTCCAAGGTCACTCATTTCTTCTCCAATCTCTCCTTGGTGAAGAGACTTAGAGGTTCTCAATTTTGGGAACTTGGAGAAACCTATTCTTCCATCCAAATCCATAGATTTTAGATGCAAGGAATGAAGGCCCTCTCTTTGGGTGATTAGCCTTTGCTTATGCAAAGAGGAATCTACAAAGGTATAAATTTCAACTCACTTTGTTTTGAGTTGAGTTTTGGTTCACCAATCTACTAGGCTTTGAATTTCATGGTTAATGTTTTGTATTTAAGTGCATGCTAGCATGATTCCGCCTTTAATTGTTAATTGCATGCTTATTGATGTTGCTTAAATGAACATGTTTTCCCTAAAATATTCCTTCATGGGGGAGGCCAATTCCTAAGCCTCCTCACCTCCTCAAGCTCTCACTCTCAAAGCCTTTCATATTCATTACAGAGGCTCTCTCTCTCCCTCACAATCTTCTCAGAAATACAATATCAGTGTGGACGTAGCCCAAACCTTGGGGCGAACCACGATACATCTTGTGTTATTTACATTTCTTGCAGATTCACGGTCGGATTTACGTTGTTCCAAGACCTCCGGTTTTGTGCATCAACAAAAACAATGACTAGGAGGATTTTGGACGAATTTAATTAAAACAAAACTAAATGGTAGTAGTAAATTAAGTCGTGAATGAAATATGGATGAAAGGACAGCTAAAGGATTCTTCTCCACACATGAAACATATGCATACAAATTGATTTCTATTTATTCTTCCTATAAACCATGAATGACAATGCCCCTAATTAACTGTGAACAGCACTAATTAACTCTCAAATTTTCCTAAGTTCATTGAATTGGACTCAGCGATGCAACCAAATTATTCTTCTCGAGTTCCCTAACTATGAAAAGCATAATTGAGATACATCTCAAAGATCATTAAGTTATGTGAAAATCATAAGCATTGACAAAGCATTCGTAACTATGAAAAGTATGATACTCCTGCCAAGAATTTACTTAACTCAATCATGACTAGTGATTTTTACTACTTACAAATATAAGTTCATAACGATTAGGTGAAATTCCCTTATATTCTAGCATCAAATCCCTGCATGCAAACTAAGTATGCATCCTTAATAAACATACAAGAATAAGTTCTCTATAAAGCAGATAAGTAAATTGCATTGATGTCTTATGGAACAATAACTGGATGTAATCAATTTATATAAAACATATGATCATGTCTTCAAATTCACCTCTAGCTAAAAAGAAACTTAGTTACACATGTTCATCATAACTGAAAAGCAATCTACAGTAAACATTGAAACTTAAAACAAAGATAGAAAGAACTCTAAAAATTCTAGCAACTTTAATGAATGAATGGTACGCATGGCACACTCTAAATAAAATTTGAATGATCTCACCACCTGGATTGTAAGTGTTGGAAAACAAGTCATTCCTTGATTGATTATGGCCTTTGTAACCCCAAGCATTGACACTATCCCAACCTCCATTCTCAATTAATTGAGGATGTTAATTAATTTGATATCCTTGCCTATAGGACACACCAAATGTGGGGACACTTTGCATTGTGGACCTTTCGATATACTGCGACATAAGAGAAGTAAGACTCACCATTTGAGCTTTAAGATTAGCAATTGCCTTGTCTTGCTTCTCTAGTACCTGAAATCAAAGAAATAAAACTAAATCAAATATCAAAAGAAAAATAAACAAAACATAGAGTGATTAGCAATTTTACTAATCCTCGACAAGAAACTAACACACAAATTAATCCCTATAAATTATGTAATCGTAGTATGAGTAAGTAGGGATAGTTCTATTTCGGGGATTAGAAGGGATACTAATCAACACAAATTAAACTTATTAAATTTAAAACTAAGTTAAATTACATCAAAACAATGACTGAGGGGATTTTGGACGAATTTAATTAAAGAAAAAGTAAATGGTAGCAAGTAAATTAAGTTGTGAATGAAAGATGGATGCTAAAGGATTCTTCTCCACACATGAAACATATGCATACAAATCGATTTCCAGTTATTCTTCCTATAAACCATGAATGACAATGTCCCAAATTAAATATGAACAACACTAATTAACTCTCTGATTTTCCTAAATTCATTGAATTGGACTAAGCGACGCAACCAAATTATTCTTCTCAAGTTCCCTAACTATGAAAATCATGACAGAGATAGATCTCAAAGATCATTAAGTTATGTGAAAATCATAAGCATTGACAAAGCATTTGTAACTATGAAAAGCATGATACTTGTAACATCCCACATCGCCTAGGGAAGTGGATCCTGTAAGCCTTATATGTATATTCTCATCTCTACCTAGCACGAGGTCTTTTGGGAGCTCACTGGCTTTGATTTCCATCAAAACTCCGAAGTTAAGCTAGTTCACGCGAGAGCAATCCCATGATGGGTGACCCACTGGGAAGTTCTCATGTGAGTTCCCAGAAACAAAACCGTGAGCTCGTGGGTGGGGCCCAAAGCGGACAATATCATGCTACGGTGGAGTCGAGCCCGAGATGTGGTGGCAGCCCGGCCCAGGATGTGACAATTTGGTATCATAGCCAATCCCTGGCCAGATGTGTGCTAAAGAGGATGTCGGGCCCCTAAAGGGGGTGGATTGTAACATCCCACATCACCCATGGAAGTGGATCCTGTAAGACTTATATGTATATTCCCATCTTTACCTAGCACGAGGCATTTTGGGAGATCACTGGCTTAGGGTTCCATTGGAACTCCAAAGTTAAGCGAGTTCGCACGAGAGCAATCCCATGATGGGTGACCCACTGGGAAGTTCTCGTGTGAGTTCCTAGAAACAAAACTGTGAGGGCATGGTTAGGGCCTAAAGCGGACAATATCGTGCTACAGTGGAGTTGAGCCCGAGATGTGGTGGGGGCCTGGGCTGGGATGTGACAATAGTCCTGCCAAGAATCTACTTAACTCAATCATGACTAGTGACTTTTACTACTTACAAATATAAGTTCATAACGATTAGGTGAAATTCCCTTATATTTTGGCATCAAATCCCTGCATGCAAACTAAGTATGCATCCTTAATAAACATACAAGAATAAGTTCTCTATAAAGCAGATAAGTAAATCACATTCATGTCTTATGGAACAATAACTGGATGCAATCAATTTATATAAAACATATGATCATGGCTTCGAATTCATCTCTAGCTAAAAAGAAACTTAGTTACACATGTTCATCATAACTGAAAAACAATCTAAAATAAACATTGAAACTTAAAACAAAGACAAAAAAAACTCTGAAAATTTCAGCAGCTTCAATGGATGAATGGTAGGCATGGCACACCCTAAATCACTGCTGGAATTTCATATATATAGGGGAAATGGCTGAATCCAAGGAGGAAAGGGATTAGGTGTTTTGAGTTATTTTAGGACTCTAAGAATCAAGTAGAAAATGTTGGAATGTGATTAGGATTCCTCCTTGCAACTTAAGATAATATAATGTTGGATAAGATAAGATAGGATAAGATAGGATAAGATAGGATAAGATATGATAAGATATGATAAGATAGGATATGATAATTGTGGATGCAAATTTCTTCTTCCTCGATCTTGGACGATTTTGCACCTACAAAACAATTAACACCTTAGGTTAAGGCCAAGAGCCTCACGCGCCCACGATGAATGGGGGGGGCTTTGGCCGAAGAACCTCCGATGCCAAAGTTAGAATTTAGAGAGAAAGAGTGTTTAGAGAATTTTGGGATTTTTGCCAAAGTGTTGGAATTAGCTTTTTGGTGAGAATGGGAGTATATTTATAGGGATAGGAGGTGGCTAGGGTTTTTAGGTTTAATTTAGGTTTAATTAGCCAATTTAT
Organism: Malus sylvestris; assembly: GCF_916048215.2. NCBI lineage: Eukaryota > Viridiplantae > Streptophyta > Magnoliopsida > Rosales > Rosaceae > Malus > Malus sylvestris. The sequence continues at coordinate 125,570 of NC_062264.1, forward strand.
TTGGCTATTAAACATAAGATGAATGTTTTGGTGGTTTTTGAATTTATTGGGTAATAAAAAGGAAGAAATGGTGAAAAAGGTAGAAAAAAGTGATGGATTAGGTTTTGAAATGGGGATAGCCGGCCATGTGGTGTTTTAGGGTTGAATTGGATGTATTTTGTAGTTATTTGGATATAATGGATGGTTTAATTGACAATTAATGGGTTAATTAGGCAATAAACCCATTAATTAGCCAATTAACATAATTTAAAAGGAATGTGTTTGGGAATTACCTTGTAGAAAGGATTTGATGAGATGGACTTTGAATTGTTACCTATTTTGGGCACTTCTGTCTTGGTTGAAAGAGGGTTGCCCGCTACTTGCGCGTAGGAACCTCGTTGTACTGCAAGGGTATTTTTGTCATTTTTGTCCAAAAATCCACGTGTCGCCCTGTGAATATTTTTGGCTCCACAATAATGTTCCTCTCCAACTAGAATTCCTCTTTCTTGTGTAAGTCCTTGTCTTCCAAGCCTAAACTTTAATTTCTCCATATTTTAGCACATATCTAGGACCATTTAAACACCAAAACCGTCCAACCCATATGCTATCCACGCATGCTATCCAATCCAAGTAGAAAACTGCTCTCAATTGCTCCATTTGGCCATTTATTGTCATCTTTACCAATTGGACCAACAATAATACGAAAATAACTTAAATTACCAAAATAAATGGAAATTAACTAAGTAAATGCAAAGTAATAAGATAACAAGGTCGCCTAAATATGCTCCTATCACATCTCATAGGTCATCCCTTCAAGATCATCTCTACCAAAAAAAAATGCGAAACAATTGGGTTCTTGAATTGAAAGAAAAGAGCTCGAAATACATATTTTTGAATTAATACGGGTAATGAGATCATCATCCCACTTTATGGGTCTACGGTTTATGTTTCGAAAATCCAACAATAAATATCATAGGTCATCCCTTAAAGATCATCTCTGCTGAAAATAAAAGGAATACGAAACTTTTAGGCTCTTGAATTGAAAGAAAAGTGCCCAAAATACTGATTTTTGAATTAATACGGGTAATGAGATCATCATCCCACTTTATGCGTCAACAAGTTATGTTTTGAAAATCCAACAATACATATCATAGGTCATCCCTTAAAGATCATCTCTGCAGAAAATAAAAGGAATACGAAACTTTTAGGCTCTTGAATTGAAAGGAAAAGTGCCAAAAATACAGATTTTCAAATTAATACAGGTAATGGGAACATCATCCCACTTTATGGGTCTACAAGTTATGTTTCAAAAATTCAACCATATATCTCATAGGTCATCCCTTAAAGATCATCTCTGCCAAAAATACAAAGAATACGAAACTTTTAGGCTCTTGAATTGAAAGAAAAGAGCACGAAATACAAATTGTCGAATTAATACAAGTAATGAGAACATGATCCCACTTTATGGGTCTACGAGTCATGTTTCGAGAATCCAACTGTACATCTCATAGGTCATCCTATAGAGATCATCTCTGCCAAAATTGGAAAGGATACAAAACATTTAGGCTTATGCATTGCAAGAAAAAATAACAAAAAACAAATTTTCAAATTAACACGGGTAATGAGAACATAATCGCACTTTATGGGTCTACGAGTTATGTTTCGAAAATACAACTGTATAACTCATAGGTCATTGCTTAAAGATCATCTTTGCCTAAAATAAAAGTAATAAGAAATTTTTAAACCCTTGAATAGAAAGAAAAGAGCCCGAAATACAGATTTTTGAATTAATACGGGTAATGAGAACATCATCCTACTTTATGTGTCTACGAGTTATGTTTCGAAAATCTAACTATACATCCATAGGTCATCCCTTGAAGATCATCTCTGCCAAACAAAAAAAAAAGGAATTCGAAACTTTTGGACTCTGGAATTGAAAGAAACGAGCACAAAATACAAATTTTCTAATTAACACGGGTAATGAGAACATAATCCTACTTTATGGGTCAACGAGTTTTGTTTCAAAAATCTAACAGTACATCTCATATGTCATCCTATAAATATTATCTCTGCGAAAAATCAAAAGAATATGAAACATTTAGGCTCTTGAATTGAAAGAAAAGGGCCTGAAAAATAGATTTTCGAATTAATACGGGTAATGAGAACATCATACCACTTTATGGGTCTACGAGTTATGTTTCGAAAATCCAATTGTACGTGTCATAGGTCATCACTTAAAGATCATCGCTACCAAAAATAAAAAGAATACGAAACTTTTAGACTCTTGATTTGAAAGAAAAGAGCCCAAAATAAAGATTTTCTAATTAACACGGGTAATGAGAACATCATCGCACTTTATGGGTCTACGAGTTATGTTTTGAAAATAAAAATATACATCTCATAGGTCATCCCTTCTAGATCATCTTTGCCAAAAACAAAAAGAATACGAAACATTTAGGCTCTTGAATTGAAAGAAAATAGCCCGAAATACAAATTTTCGAATTAATACGGATAATGAGAACATGATCCCACTTTTTTGGTCTACAAGTTATGTTTTGAAAATTCAACTGCACATCTCATATGTCATCCCTCAAAGATCATCTCTACAAAAAATGAAAAGAATACAAAACATTTAGGCACTTGAATTGAAAGAAAAGAGCCCGAAGTATAGATTTTCGAATTAATACGAGTAATGAGAACATCATCCCATTTGGGACTACGAGTTATGTTTCCAAATTCCAACTGTATATCTCCTAGGTCATCCCTTGAAGATCATCTCTGCCAAAAAAGAAAAGAATACAAAACTTATAGACTCTTGAATTGAAAGAAAAGAGCACGAAATACAGATTTTTGAATTAATACGGGTATTGAGAACATTATCCCACTTTATGGGTCTAGGAGTTATGTTTCGAAAATCAAACTGTACATATCATAGGTCATCACTTAAAGGTCATCTCTGCCAAAAATAAAAAGAGTACGAAACTTTTAGGCTCTTGAATTGAAAGAAAAGAGCACAAAATAAAGATTTCCTAATGAACAAGGTTAATGTCAACATCATCCCACTTTATGGGTCTACAATTATGTTTCGAAAATCCAACTATACATCTCATCGGTCATCTTATAAATATCATCTATGCCGAACATGAAAAGAATACGAAACATTTAGGCTCTTGAATTGAAAGAATAGAGCCCAAAAAACAGATTTTCGAATAAATACGGGTAATGAGAACATCATCCCACTTTATGGGTCTACGAGTTATGTTTGAAAATCCAACTGTACGTCACATAGGTCATCCCTTAAAGATCATCTCTGCCAAAAATAAAAAGAATACAAAACTTTTAGAATCTTGAATTAAAAGAAAATTGCGCGAAATATAGATTTTCGAATTAACACGGGTAATAAGAACATAATCCCACTTTATGGGTCTACGAGTTATGTTTTGAAAATCCAACAGTACATCTCCTTGGTCCTCCCTTAAAGATCTTTTCCAATAATAAAAAGAATACGAAACTTTTAGACTCTTAATTAAAAGAAAAATGCCCGAAATACAGATTTTCGAATTAACACAGGTATTGAGAACATAATCTCACTATATGGGTCTACGAGTTATGTTTCTAAAATCCAACTGAACTTCTCATTGGTCATCCCATAAAGATCATCTCTACCAAAAATAAAAAGAATACGAAACTTTTAGACCTTGAATTGAATGAAAAGAGTCAGAAGTACAGATTTTTAAATTAATACGGGTAATTGATAGGAGCATATTTATACGACTGAGTTAGCTTGTTCTCATGCATTTATGTTGTTATTTCTTAGTTAATTATGTATTTTAAGCTATTTTCGTGTGTTTGTAGGTCCATAGGCCTTATGAAGCAATAAGTTGCATTTTGGAGCAGTTTTGGGCTTGGAATGAATAGCACATGCATGGAGCAAGGTGGATGGACGAAATTGAAGACTAAAGAGGCTAGGAATGTGTTAAAGAGAAAGAAGAATTAATGTAAAAAGGACAAAGATCTCAGCCACAAAGGGGTGTCACTCCACCATTCACCTTTCCATCATTGTCGTGCACCACCATTTCACTCCCTTTGGATTCTTATGCAGTGCATCATCATCCATGTTCCCTCCATTGACGCCTTTGTTGCATCATTCCACCTCCATTTCCTTTCTCTACCATGTGCACAATCATTCATGTTCTCTAGCTGCAACACCACTCCATTTTACCCCCATGCTTTGCATCATCACTCTTTCACCTTTGAATCATTTCAAACACCACTCATTGCACTCAATTGCTACACCATTCCTTGTTCCCTCCATCATTTCAGATTCATGCATCATTACATTGAATCATTGCACTCAATTGCTACACCATTCCTTGTTCCCTCCATCATTTCAGATTTCATGCATCATTACATTGAATCATTGCACTCAATTGCTATACCACTCCATGCACTTCCTCTATAAAAGGAAGTGTGAGTAACATAAATTTAGTTCATACTTAGTTAGATCATTCACTCCCATTTCAACACAACCTTCATCCAAACGCATCCATTCATCTTCACATCCATTCCTCCATACAAACAAACCTTCAAACACTCACCAACACCTTGTGCCGTAACAAAGGAAGGGAAGGAAAGTGCTTGGACGTGTTTGCTGTCCAACTTGGATCGTTGGAGCGTTTAGGAGTTTTCTTTCTTTTGTTTCTAATGTTTAAATTCATTTCCTTTCATTTTGTTGTAAATATGAGTGGCTAAACCCCTCTTGGCTAGGGGTGATTTCAAAGCCATGATTATGTGTGCAATATAATTTGATAAATTCCAGTTATGAACTCTTGAATCGTGAATGCAATTGGCTTAACTATTTGATTGATAACTTATTTGTATTTGTTAATTAAGGGTCGACACTTAATTGGCATGCATAAATCCGTTGCTAGAATATAAGGAAGTTTCACATAATCGTTACAAACTTATATTCACATGTAGTGAAGGTCGCTTATAAACAATCGCGTTAAGTTCAATTCCTAGCATAAGCGACATGATGTCATAGTTGCAAGTGCTTTGTCAATGCTTATGATTTTTATTAAACGTAATGATCTTTGATTGTATCTCTATTATGATGTCATGTAGGGAACTTTTGAAGAATGTTTGGGGTTGTAGAATGATGTCATCCAATCCAATAAAACAAGGAAAATCTGAGAGTTAACTAGTGATGTCACGGTTAATTTGGAGCATTGTCGTTCATAATTTAATGAAGTAGTAACTGGAAATCAAGTTATTTGCATACAAGTCATGTGTGGAGAAAAACCCTCTAGCTATCCCATCCATCATCTTATTTCTCAAATTTGTTTTACAATCTGTCTAGTTTTTCATACTTGTTTGTTTGTTTCAAATTCGTCCAAAACTCAATCCCCCTTTACTTGAGTGTGTCTAATTAGTTAGAATCTGTTTTAATTTTTTTTTAAATGTTTTGATTCAAGTAAAAATCAATTTTCATCCAAAGTCATTCCTAGTGTCTAGTTTAAGTTTATTTAGTTGTTTTAAGCTGTTTTGAGCATTTTAAGTTTGCTTTGAGTCTTGTGAGTCTTGTTAGGTATTTTTAAGTTTAGTTTTATATTTTTGAGTCAGTTTATAGGTTATTAGCAAGCCCTCCTAATCCCCGGTCCAGAACGATCCCTACTTATACTTATACTACAGTTGTCAAAAGAGGGTTAAATTTGTGTGTTAAGTTAATTTTCACATCAGTAATATGAACATTGTTCATGCACAAAATCAATGAGGACTTTGGTACAACAGAAAGTGTTAAGTTTGTGACCTTCGCTAGATTGCACCGGTCACTAGTGTGGATAAGTATGTAAATAGATAAAGACAAGTGATAAGATTAAAAGCACACCACAAAGTAGCACACAAATGTCCTATTGATTTTCCTCATTAACACTAAGATTTGTCAATTGTAGCATATGAAAATAAGGGTCTTTCCTGCAGAAGATTGTTTTATCTAACTACTTAAAATGTCACAAAAACTGGTTGCTGTCCCTACTGACCAGCCACCGAAAAATAATTATTAGACCAACTTACACTTACCTAAATTCTAGGAAATTTTATATGAAGACACTAGACACACAGAGCTACACTTCTACAAATTTTTGGGATTTTTGGAGTTGATTTGCTATTTAAATTAAATTGAACAAAAACAGGACAGAAACAAATTTTAAGTAGTTTACAAATTAAGAAAAACGAGTTAGGAGAATTGCTATGCACCACCAAATAATCATGCAAACATGTTATGTTTCATTGAAATTCCTTTTATTTCCGGATGGTGATGCTTATGTTGGCTGAATGTTAGAACTCAACCTATTACTCTTTCTTATGTAGTTAAGAGAATGGCATTTTCAACTTAACTTAGTCCCTAACATGCAATCTAGAATGGCGTGTTCATAGATTTAACAAATAGAAATCATTAAGAACGAAAAGAGTTTGAGTCATCACAAGGCATCGTAAGTACTGGCGTTGTCTTACTTATCCTAGAAATTGGTTCACATGTTAATCGCAATTAACAAGTACTACTCTAGAACATATGTAGGTCCTCATTCGACAAGGGCAGGCACACACATATTCATAGCTTTAGAATCTTAGATATGCTTACTGAGTATGCATCCGTAGAACACACATAAAGAATTCATGAATGAGACAAGTAGTGAATCAATTTTCATCCATTCATAAAATTAATTCAAACAAAATGTCATAACAAACTTGCAATCATATTCGGGGCTTCAAAACAGCCCCTAACTACTAAGAATTTAGTTACACATTATTATCAAATAAAACCAAAAGAAATACATGAGTTTGAGAAGACAAAACCGAGAGAAGAGAATGCCAAGATTTCCTCCTTCCTTTCCTTCCTTTCTGCAAAGCTGCATTTTCCTCTTTCTTTTCTATTTTTTTTCCTTTCTTTTCTTTTTCCAACCCTGCAACCTGCATCCTTTGCCCCATTTTCTTCTCCTTAACTCACCCACTAACAGCCATTTAGTGATGGCAATAAGTGAGAGGAAGTGGTAAAACAATTTTAACTCTTTGGGTAGCGTTTATGCCAATTACTCCCACTTAATCCTCATCTTTATTTTCATTTCCTCTGATATTTGAATAGGTATCAGCTGGCTTGTTCTTGGCTACATCAATTTTGGCTGCTAGATTTATTGGGTTTATTGCTTTCATTGCAGTTACAAACTGCCCAGTCTCTTGTGAACCTTTCAGTGTTAAAACGGCCATAACTTATTCTACAAAAATGATATTAACAATCCGCGAAATGCTCCATAAAATAGACATCCGTAGCTTTCCAAGCATGTAACATTGGCAATAAGTGAGAGGAAATTGTAAAACAATTGTAACTCTCTGGGTAGCCTTTATGCCAATTACTCCCACTTAATCCTCATCTTTATTTTCATTTCCTCTGATATTTGAATAGGTATCAGCTGGCTTGTTCTTGGCTGCATCAGTTTTGGCTGCTAGATTTATTGGGTTTATTGCTTTCATTGCAGTTACGAACTGCCTAGTCTCTTGTGAACCTTTCAGTGTTAAAATGGCCATAACTTCTTCTACAAAAATGATATTAACAATCCGCAAAATGCTCCAGAAAATAGACATCCGTAGCTTTCCAAGCATGTAAGGTTCATTCTCTAATTCATTTTGAGCTGTTCACAACTTGCTTCCAAATTCAGCTGACCTGCACAGGCAGTTTTGACGAATTTGTTACTTAAAATCCAACTTGTGCTATTTTTCTTTTCTTTGCTTGACAAATCCTAGAAAACACAAAAACAAAGTAAATAGCTCAAAAATATAAGGAACTAACTAAGAAAAGACAAGTGAATTTGATGTAAAGTATATATAAATATGAGCTTATCAAATACCCCCACACTTAGCTTGTGCTAGTCATCGAGCAAAACGAAGAATATATGAAAAAGTAGCAACATGAAAAACAATAGCTTCCCCCTATGTGACCCTCATAGAATTTCATTCAAGAAAACAAATCATCAAGAACCTTAGCTAGCACCAAATAAGCTAATCCAAGCTCATCTTCCTTATTCAAATGTTAGCAGTAACCTTTTAATCATCCATGAAGTGAAGTGTGTGTAATAGCCATGCTAATGCAATTTCAAGTTTTTTTTTTTTTTTTTTTTTTTAAAAAAAAAAAAACACCACATGCTAACAAGTGACCTTCTCACAGGACATACACTCAATCACACATATGTTTAGTTTAACGTGTTTCGCTCAAAGAATCAAATGTGAAAGATCTACCATAAGCTTGCATAAAGATCTCATCTCCACAATCATAATTGCAAAACTTAAATTAGGATGACTTTTTTTGGTTGTAATGAGGCTTAGAAAGAGGGTTATAGAAATGAAAGGATAGGTAAACACAAGTTCCAAGCTACATTGCAAGCAATTCTCTTGTTGGGATTTACAAGAACTCAAGCTCTTCAACCACTCTACTAATACCTCCAACCACACCCCTATACTGAAACTTAAAAAAAAAACTTTTTATTTGCTTTGTATACTTTTTTTTTCTTCTTTTTCTTCTTTTTCTTTTTTATTTTTACCTCCACACTTATTCTTTTTCCAAACTCCTTCAAAGTACTTCACAAACATTTCTCATAAGACAATCTCACATTGCTCACTAGCCAGCTTGGAAAGGGTAAGGAAAAATGTTTAAGGTATAAGGTTAGACATATCTAGTGATAAGAAATAAAAGACTCAATATATACGGCTCAAATTGGCAATCTAATGATATCATTTCTCTTTAGGAAACATGCTTATTTGGGCCATGGTGATAAACCTAATGCCTCTATCCTTTTCAAGTTCATGCAATCAAATGACAAACATTTCAAAAGTTCTAGAGATGTAAGTCACATAAGTTCATCACACATGAAAGAATATGAGTGTATGAAAAATGCACACACTTTCAATAAGCTCAAAAACTCACATAGGTTGTATATGGTCACTATATTCACATGCGAAGCTTTAAGTCATACTTTAGTTTTACATCAACAAGGCTATGTGGATTTGGTTTTTCATAGATGATTAAACATGTACAAGGCTAACAAGAGAATAAGGAATTTCGCACAACACATGCTTACTAAATTCTTGATCACCGTGGTTCAAATTCAATCCAATTATATCATTGGGTCAGGAAACTAACAAAAATCTAATTCAAAACAATAAAGAAAATAAGACTATTTTTGAATTTTCAAATTTTCTGAATGTTTTTGTGTTTTTGTTTAGAGTAAATAAAACTAACTAAGAAAACAAAAAGAAACAACACGAAAACAAATCAAACCAATTCAAATTTTCAATTTGGTCATTTTTTTTAATCCTTACCCCCAAACTTAAACTGGACATTGTCCCCAATGTCAAAATATACACAATAATTAAAAATAAAATAAAATAGTAAAAAAAACAAAATAAAGCATTTGGACTGAAAACTTCCCCAATTTGCAGTAAAATCAAGCGATGACACCCACACTCCAATTCTGCAATCAACTCCAATGGTGGGCACAATCAAATTTTCCTACAAAGAAAAGAAATAAGTCAGTTTAGCATGCAAGAAAATTCAGAAAACAAAAACAAATGGAAAATTGAAAATGACATAAAAAGACAATGAATAGAAATATTGGGTTGCCTCCCAATAAGCGCTTGCTTTTACATTCGCAGTCGGACGGTACCAAGAGTAATCATCCAAGGGGAGATGGTTCTTGGAGGGGTACAACCTCCACATCATGCTCCACAAAAAACTCGTAATATGGCTTTAGTCTATGTCCATTCACTTTGAACATGGTTCCGGTCTTTGCACTTTGAATCTCCATTGCACCATGAGGAAAAATATTAGTTATAACAAATGGACCAACCCATTGAGAACGAAGCTTACCTGGAAATAACCGAAGGCGAGAATTAAATAGAAGAACTTTTTGTCCAATGGAAAAGCTCTTCCTTGATATCATCTTGTCATGAAATGCCTTTGATTTCTCCTTGTATATTCGACTAGACTCGTATGCATCATTCCGGATTTCGTCTAACTCATTCAATTGGAGCTTTCAATGCTGTCCGGCAATACTCATGTCCATGTTGTAGGCTTTGATCACCCAATAAGCTTTGTGTTCTAACTCTACTGGAAGACGACATGGTTTCCCATAAACTAACCGAAATGGGGACATTCCAATAGGAGTCTTATAGGCAGTCCAATACGCCAACAATGCATCGTTCAAGCGCATGCTCCAATCCTTCCTACTAGGGCTCACAGTTTTCTCCAAAATTTGCTTCACCTCACAGTTTGATACTTCTGCTTGACCACTAGTTTGTAGGTAATAAGGTGTAGACACTTTATGTGTGACATTGTACTTCTTAAGCAACGCTTCAAATGTTCTATTGCAAAAGTGACTCCCTCCATCATTGATGATTGCTCTAGGTATTCCAAATATTGCAATGATGTTACTCTTAATAAAATCTGAAGCAACTTTTGAATCATTAGTTTTGGTGGCTTTTGCTTCCACCCATTTAGAAACATAATCCACAACCAATAAAATGTAAAGAAAACCATTAGAGGATGGAAAAGGTCCCATGAAATCAATGCCCCACACATCAAAGATCTCAACAATCAAAATAGGGGTTTGTGGCATTTGATTTCTTGGGCCCAAGTTACCTGTTTGTTGACAACGATCACATGTTGCACAAAACTCGTACGCATCCTTAAACAAACTAGGCCAATAAAAACCACTTTCTAAGACCTTAAGAGCTGTCCTCTTTGCTCCAAAATGGCCACCACATGCATAAGAATGACAAAAAGTTAGAATAGATTTAAACTCAGATTCAGGGACACACCTTCTAATTAATTGATCAGTGCAATATTTCCACAAATAAGGATCATCCCACTCGTAGTATTTGGCGATTTTGACAAGCTTACCTTTCTGAGCACGTGTAAAATCATCCAGAATCTTTTTGGTGACCTTGTAATTCATAATATCTGCATACCAAGGGTCAGTAGCCTTTAATGAAAACAATTGCTCATCCGAAAAACTCTCACGTAAAGGGATGAAATCTTCCTCTGTGTTTGACTGCAAAAATCTGCTAAGATGATATGCTACAACATTCTCACTCCATTTCTTATCCTTGATCTCCAAGTCAAACTCTTAAAGTAGAAGTATCCATCGAATGAGTTGCGGTTTTGCATCCTTTATTGTGAGTAGATACTTCAAAGCTGCATGGTCAGAAAACACAATAACTTTAGTCCCAATCAGATAAGATCTAAATTTTTCTAAAGCAAATACAACAGCTAAAAGCTCATTCTCTATTGTTGAATAATTCAAGTGTGCATCATTGAGTGTTCGAGATGCATAGTAGATGACATGTGCCACTTTGTTGACACGTTGCCCTAGAACTGCACCGATGGCATAGTCTGAAGCATCGCACATCAACTCAAAAGGTAAACTCCAATCAGGTGGTATGATCACAGGAACCGTGCTTAACAACTCCTTAAGCTTCTTGAATGCTACCACACACTCTTCATTCATATCAAATGTTACATCTTTTTGAAGCAAACAACACAAAGGTCTAGAAATCATTGAGAAGTCCTTCATAAACCTACGGTAAAAACCTGCATGTCCAAGAAAAGAACGAACCTCCCTGACAGTAGTAAGGAGGGGTAAAGAACTAACAAGTTCTACTTTAGATTTATCAACTTCAATTCCATTTTCAAATATGAAAGGCCCTAGAACTAATCCATGTGAAACCATGAAATGAGATTTTTCCCAATTTAAGACTAGATTAGTTTCTTGGCAACGTTTTAAAACTAGAGACAAATTATGCAGACATGTATCAAAAGAATCACCATAAACTGAAAAATCATCCATGAACACTTTAATTATTTTCTTAATCATATCATAAAAGATACTTATCATACACCTTTGAAATGTGGCAGGAGCATTGCAAAGTCCAAACGGTATCCTCCGGTATGCAAATGTGCCAAATGGGCATGTGAAAGTCATCTTTTCTTGATCCTCTGGAGCAACTGCATTCTGATTATATCCAGAATAGCCATCAAGAAAGCAATAATGAGAATGACCAGCTAACCTTTCTAACATTTGATCAATGAATGGGACTGGAAAGTGATCCTTGCGTGTAGTGCTGTTTATCTTCCGATAGTCTGTATAGACTCTCCAACTATTTTGCACACATGTGGGCACTAGCTCATTAGCTTCATTCTTAACAACTGTGATTCCGAATCGCTTCAGAACTACTTGAACGGGGCTCACCCACTTGTTGTCCGAGATAGGATATATGATGCCAACATCAAGAAGTTTGATAACCTCTTTCTTGACAACCTCCATCATGAGTGGGTTCAAACGGCGTTGAGCTTCCCTTGTTGGTTTTGCACCTTCCTCCAACAGAATCCTATGCATACATGTAGCTGGATTTATACCTTTGATATCTGCAATACTCCAAGCTATGGCAGTTTTGTGATCCTTCAGTACTCGGAACAGTTTCTCCCTCTCTTCTGCTGTGAGTTGTGATGATATGATGACAGGTAATGTTTCATCCTCTCCTAAAAATGCATACTTTAAACGTTTAGGAATCGGTTTAAGCTCCAATTTGGGTGCCTGAATCACAGAAGGAAGATTTTTTTTCGTTAGAAGTAGGAAGAGAAATAAAATAGGAAGAAGACTTACCATAAATTGGTGAAAGTGACTCAAGGACTGCCACTGTCTGGATTAATTCTTCTTCAATGTGCTCAGAATAATTAAGATGTCCATGTGTAATGCTATGCACTAACGCCTTCTCTAAATTATCTTGCCCTACACCTTCATTAAAACAATCCTGCACAAAATTGTCAAACACATCAATAGACAAACAAGATTCAAAATCACTAGGGTACCTCATAGCATTGAAGATTCTGAACTTGACGCTTTCTCCATCAATTTTCATGGTTAAGGTACCATTGTAGACATCAATCTTCGTACGTGCCATTTTAAGGAATGGTCTTCCCAATATAAGAGGAAGTGCAGTAAGCATAGGGTCATGTTCCATCTCAAGAACAAAAAAGTCAGCGGGAAAAATAAGCTCATTCACTTGCACAAGTACATCCTCCAATAGGCTTTTGGGATATCTATTTGAACGATCTGCCAACTGGATTACTACCTTTGTTTCCTTCAAGTCTCCAAGGTTTAATGATTCATACATTGAATATGGCATCAAATTGATGGATGCACCCAAATCACACAATGCGCTCCGAAACTCTTTCCCTCCGATTACACATGGAATGGTAAGGCTACCGGCATCTTTCAACTTCGGTGGCAGCTTTCTCCACAAAACAGCTGACACTTCGTCGCTTAATGCCACAGTTTCTTGATCATTGAATCTAATCTTGTTCGTACAAAGCTCTTTAAGGAACTTTGCATACTTGGGCACTTGTTTTATGGCATCTGAAAGAGGTAAGTTCACTTGGACTTTCCGGAAAGTATCCAAGATTTCCTTATCAGTTTGCTCTTTCTTAGACTTTATAAACCTACGAGGAAAAGGAATAGGGACACATGAATTTTGAACTTCTTTACTTACGTTATCAGAATCTTTTGTGTTCAATTCTGTAGCTTTAAAAGACTTTTCAGTTTCTGTTGAAGCCTTATCTTGCTCAAGATTCTTGGTTTATAGCTCCCCTTGCTCATTTGTATCTTTTCTAGTCCTCTTTTGCATCCTTGACTGCTCAAAAACTTCTTTTCCACTCCTTAAAGTCACAACATTTATCTGCTCCGCATTTGGATTCACCACGGTCTGGCTAGGCAACCTTCCTGGTTGGTGTTGTTGCCAAATCAAACTTGCTAACTGACTCATTTGGCGCTCAAGGTTTTCAATTGCTTTGTCTGTTTTCTGTTGATGATATTGAGTAGAGTTAGCTAAATAAGCAATTAAATCCTCAAGAGACTTACTTGGAGCTTGGTGTTGTTTAAGCTGAAATGGTGCCTATGGTCTTGCTTGAAAGAAGCCAAGTGGACGGTTATAGTTGTTTGGAACAGATTGTTGTCTGTTGTCTTGATTGTTCCACTTTAAATGTGGATGATCGCGTCACCCCGCATTATAGTTGTTGGAGTATGGATCATAGTTTTGCCTTTGTTGCCCGTGAAACCCTCCTAACGCATTAGCTTGCTCAAGACCACCTTGATCCATCAATGAAGGGCACATGTGTTGGAAGTATGCCCACAAAGCTACTCATTTGATGTAATAGCTTTTGGAATACTTAATGTATTAAACTTTTATATGTTTAATGAAGGGCAAAGCTTATTGTTAATCATTATTTATTGTATCATGTGTTTAAGCAATAAGGGAATCCTAGGGATGTATTTGATCTAAGAGACAAGTGATCTAAGTGAGTTAGATTATCGAGACCATTCTCTTATGTTCATTCCTAAAACGTTCCTAGCCATAGGATTGCCAATTGGGTATTGACAATCCGCTAAGGTTAGTATGTGTTATGTCAACTCAAGCTTGAGTATGACTAGTCTCAAGTCATTTGGTGTTGGACACTAAGACAAACACATAGGTGCTCGAAAGAGTAATCAAGTACACTGAACAACGATCAAAAGAGAATTCGAACATACATGTCATGTATGAACTCTAAAGTTGCAATATGCAAAGTAGTCCTTTGACCTGAGGCATCATAGATGTCTAATGGTTAGGTCCTTGATCTTTGATCATGTCAACGACATTCCATCGGAGTGTCCACGGCATTGTTGGGGTCAAGCTATCTAGTCATGTAGGCATATGAATGCACAACAAGGGATCTCTAACCTTCCATGGTGGAAGGAGAATACTCTAAGATATGATTCTAAAGTCTTTGGCCAAAGCAAATGAATATGACTTAGGAAGTTTGTTCCAAATCATATTCAAGGGAATCATATAGAAAAGTATCACATTGGATAGTAGACATGAAACAAACTATCATTCAAACAATGTGATTAAGAGTATTGTGTTAGAGAAGGACCGTATTGCATTGTAGTTGTAACTGGATAGGTTCTCCAACCAATTCTACTTAGCTTGGGTAACCATGACATACTGCTAGGTGTCACTCATGGTTTGTGGAAGCCCTAATGACTAGCAAACACTAATCATAAAGGGAAAATTGAAATGTGGTTTCAATTCACAATCGATCTTTAAGAGTAACAATCGCCCACTACCTCGCTAATTGGAACCTAATGGATTGTACACCGAGTAAGGGCGATAGTGAAGAAATTAAATGAAATGGATATGCAATTAAATAGTTTAATTGAAGAATGGTCAAGATTAATTAATTAGTTAATTAATTATACGAAAGGTTCGTATTGGGCTTTTAAGTTGGTTTTGGGTTTCGGGGCCCAAAAGTGTTTTGGTCCATAAGGCCCATTATGTTTAAGTTGTATGACAACTAAAACAAAATGGGCAATAAGCCCAATCACAACATATAGGCCGGCCATGGTGAGGAGATGGTGAAAGTTTGCTTAATTGCAAGTTTGCCACTCACCAAAGAAAAGTGTTATAAAAGCAACTTTATAGCTATTTTCTCATTAGGGTTTTCTTTAAGGCAAAGAGGTGAAACATTTTCTCTCTTTCTCTCTACAAAGAGGCCAGCCACTTAGAGAGATTAATCTAGCAATCTTTTCTTTTCTAAGTCATCCATTTCATCTTCACAGTTAACCCTTGGTGTGGAGACTTAGAGACACCAAACCTTTGGTGTTTTGGAGATCCTTTCCTTACTTCCTCAAGGACCAAAGGAGCACAAAAGGAGAAGGAAATCACAAGCAATATCCAAGGAGCTTGGAGGTGACTTGAAGGCCCTCCACTTGGGTGAATCCCTTGTGTAAACAAGGATGAGCTTCAAGGGTAAAGAAACTCTAAATCTTAACTTCTCTTGAATGTTGTTAAAGAGTTTATTGGTTCACCATATACTAGGCTTTGAAAGTCATGGGTTTTATGAATTGTTTTTGAATGCATGCCTACTTTAAAGTGTTAATAGTATGCATATGTATTCAAATGTTCTTACTTGTTCTTAGCTAGGACAAAATTTTTCCTTCAACATGTCCGTGGCATGTCCCATCATTGAACGTACACCACACACCTGTTTTGGAGCCACCATAACCTATTGCACTAGATTAGTCAAGTTAGCTTATTCTAATTCAATACTAGAATTAGCACTTACCTCATTAACTTTCTTAAGAGGTAGCTCATCTCTCCCTCCAAATTGTCGTGTATTGCCAGCAATGTTCTTTAATAATGCCTTAGCATTTGTTGGTGTCTTGTCCATGAATGCTCCTCCACTTGCTGCATCAAGCATTACACGATCAGTACCACACAATCCTTCAGAAAAATACTGTATTAAAAGATGCTCTGAAATTTGATGATTAGGACAAGATGCAACCAAATGTGTGAATCGCTCATAGTAATCTCCAAAGGGTTCTCCATGTTGTTGTCGGATTGCACATATGTCCTTCCTTATGCTTGCAGCTTTTGTGGCCGAAAAATATTGCTCCAAGAATGCTTGCTTCACCTGGTTCCATGTGTTCATTGATCCCGAAGGTAAATTGTAAAGCCACTCCTTTGCCTTAGCTTCTAATGTAAATGGGAATGCCCTCAACTTGACTTGCTCATCATCAACATTTGCTAGTCTCATTCCTGAGCACAACACGTGAAACTCCATGAGATGCTTGTTGGCATCCTCTATTGAGAAGCCATGGAACTTAGGCAAGTAGTGAATCAGGCCGGACTTGAGCTCAAATCCTCCTTCTGCATTTGGATATGTGATGCACAATGGTTGTTGATTTGTATTTGGCGTTGCCAATTCCCTCAAAGTATGGTTATCAGCCATGCTTTCTTGTGGTTCTTCCTCCTCTTCAAAACTCAAATGGGGTGGAGAAGATGGTGGTAAAGACACCGATGCACGCTTCTGCTTGATTTTTCTCTAAAGCTTCCAAAGTGTTCGCTCAAGCTCAGGATCGTAGGAAGCAAGATCAATGCTATTGGACCTTCGAGTATGCATATACTACGAAGAGTACCTGAAATAAAAACAAAAACAAAAACACTAATTAGGCAAGAAAAGAAAACAAAAGAAAAATAAGTATTTAGAAATAACAATCTCCGGCGACACGGCGTCAAAAATTTGATAAGATTAAAAGCACACCACAAAGTAGCACACAAATGTCATATTGATTTTCCTCATTAACATTAAGATTTTTCAATTGTAACATATGAAAATAAGGGTCTTTCCTGCAGAAGATTGTTTTATCTAACTACTTAAAATGTCACAAAAACTGGTTGCTGTCCCTACTGACCAGCCACCGAAAAATAATTATTAGACCAACTTACACTTACCTAAATTCTACGAAATTTTATATGAAGACACTAGACACACAGAGCTACACTTCAACAAATATTTGGGATTTTTGGAGTTGATTTTCTATTTAAATTAAATTGAACAAAAACAGGACAGAAACAAATTTTAAGTAGTTCACAAATTACGAAAAACGAGTTAGGGGAAATGCTATCCACCACCAAATAATCATGTCAACATGTTATGTTTCATTCAAATTCCTTTTATTTCCGGATGAAGATGCTCAAGTTGGCTCAATGTTAGAACTCAACCTATTACTCTTTCTTATGTAGTAAGTTAAGAGAATGGCGTTTTCAATTTAACTTAGTCCCTAGCATGCAATCCAGAATGGCGTGTTCATAGATTTAACAAGTACAAATCATTAAGAATGAAAAGAGTTTGAGTCATCATAAGGCATTGTAAGTACTGGCGTTGTCTTACTTATCCTAGAAATTGGTTCACATGTTAATCGCAATTAACAAGTACTACTCTACAACATATGTAGGTCCTCATTCGACAAGGGCATGCACACACATATTCATAGCTTTAGAATCCTAGATATGCTTACTAAGTATGCATCCGTAAAAAACACATAAAGAATTCATCAATGAGACAAGTAGTGAATCAATTTTCATCCATGCATAAAAGTAATTCAAACAAAATGTCATAACAAACTTGCAATCATATTCGGGGCTTCAAAACAGCCCCTAACTACTAAGAATTTAGTTACACATTATTATCAAATAAAACCAAAAGAAAGACATGAGTTTGAGAAGACAAAACCGAGAGAAGAGAATGCCAAGATTTCCTCCTTCCTTTCCTTCCTTTCAGCAAAGCTGCCTTGTCCTCTTTCTTTTCTATTTTTTTTTCCCTTCTCTTCTTTTTCCAACCTTGCAACCTGCACCCTTTCCCCTTTTTAACTTGCTGCCCCATTTTCTTCTCCTTAACTCACCCACTAACAACCATTTAGTGATGGCAATAAGTGAGAGGAAATGGTAAAACAATTGTAACTCTTTGGGTAGCCTTTATGCCAATTACTCTCTCTTAATCCTCATCTTTATGTTCATTTCCTCTGATATTTGAATAGGTATCAGCTGGCTTGTTCTTGGCTGCATTAGTTTTGGCTGCTAGATTTATTGGGTTTATTGCTTTCATTGCAGTTACAAACTGCCCAGTCTCTTGTGAATCTTTTAGTGTTAAAATGGCCATAACTTCTTCTACAAAAATGATATTAACAATCCACAAAATGCTCAAAAAAATAGACATCCGTAGCTTTCCAAGCATATAAGGTTCATTCTCTAATTCATTTCTATATGTTCCCAACTTTCTTCCAAAGTCAGCCGACCTGCACAGGCAGTTTTGACGAATTTGTTACTTAAAATCTAGGTTGTGCTATTTTTCTTTTCTTTGCTTGACAAATCCTAGAAAACACAAAAACAAAGTAAATAGCTCAAAAATATAAGGAACTAACTAAGAAAACACAAGTGAATTTGATGTAAAGTATATATAAATATGAGCTTATCAACAGGGAAGCAAACATAAGATGTACGTGGTTCACCCAGATTGGCTACGTCCACGGAGTAGAGGAGCTCTCATTAATTGTGAAGGGCTTACACAAGTACATAGATTCAAGCTCTCCTTTAGTGAGTACTAGTGAATGATTTAGTACAAATGACATTAGGAAATATTGTGAGAGAATGATCTCTATTTATTGATGCGAGAAATATAAGCACACTCAAATTAAACCCTCTTTTTGACAATTGTAGCAAAGTATGTAAGTAGGGATCGTTCTAAACCGGGGATTAGGAGGGCTTGCTAAAACCTCTAAACTGACTCAAAAACAAAAAGAAACAAAGTTAAAAATGTAAACAAAAGATTTTAAAACAAGAAAGTAAAAGGGGGATTTGAGTTTGGTGAAGTTGAAAGTAAAAACGAAGTTTTTCAACAAGTTATTAGATTGGATGATTGCATACGACAACCCAAAACATTCCCTACAAGTTCCCTACATGAATTGCATAATAGAGATACAAGCAAGAATCATTAAGTTCTATGAAAAACATAAGCATTGACGAGGCACTCGTTACTATGATTTGCATGAAACTTATGCCAAGAATTTACTTAACGTGATTGTGACTAGCAACCTTCACTACTTGTGAATATAAGTTCATAACGATTAGGTGAAACTCCCTTATATTCTAGCGTCAAATTCATGCATGAAAATTAAGCGTGCACTCTCAACCAACATACACAAATTAGTTTTTATACGAACGGATAAGTAAATTGAATTCACAATTCAAGAAACGCAATTGGAAGTAATCAAATCATATAGCAAGCATAAACATGGTTTTGAATCCCCCTCTAGCCAAGGGGGGTTTAGTTCCTCATTATTACAAAACAAAGATAAACAAATTTAACCATTGAAAAACAAAGGGAAGAAAGCACCTAAACGTTCCAACGATCCATGTTGGATAGCAAGCGCGTCCAAGGACTTTTCTCCTTCTCCTTGCCGCCACAACAAGGTTGGAATGATGTTGAAGGGTTGGTTATTTGGAGGAATGGATGGGAAGGGGTTTAGATATGTAGGAGAGGCAAGGAAAGGCTTGGAGAATGGTTAATTTCTGGATGATTTGAATGAGGTTGCTACCATGGTATTGTTGGAAATGTGCCCTAAAGCCAATCATGTGATGATACTTTACGGACATTTCACATGTTAAACTAATCTAGTTTAACATATAAAGGGCATAAATTATTGTTTGAGCCGTCTCATATAAATGTTATATGCTTAAACAATAAAGTCCAAGGAATTTGTGATTGGGAGAATGTAATCTAATGAAGTTAGATTCATGAGACCATTCTTTCGTAGACACATCCTAAACGTTCCTGATCATAGGATTGCCAATTGGGCGTTGACAGTCCGTTAAGATCAGTACGTACTATGTCTTCTCTCAGGGAGAGTGATTAGTCTCGAATCATTGGTGTGTGTGACATCAAGACAAGTACGGTAGGTGCTCAATAGAGAATGAGTTCACTGAACGCGATCAACGAAGAGTTCTCATATTCCATGTCACATGAGAACTCATGGTTGGGATAATGCAAAGTAGTCCTTTGACCTGAGGCATCATAGTTGTCTTGTGGTTAAGACCTTGATCTTTGATTATGTCAAAGTCATCCCACCAGGAGGGTGTCCACGGCATCGTTGGGGTCAAGCCGCTTAGCTATGGAGACAAGTGAATGCGCAACAAGGGATCTCTAACCTTCAAACCGTTTGAAGGAGAATACTCTCTGATATGATTTGAATCTCTGGCCAGAGTATGAATGAGATTTGGGAATGCGTTCCTAATCACATTCAAGGTAATCATATAAGCACAAGACACACATTGGATAGTAGACATGAGAAAATAAACTATCAAACCAAACAATGTGGTCAAGAGTATTAGATTAGAGAAGGACCGTATTGCATTTGTAATCCCAGACTGAATAGGTTCTCCACCTCTTCTGATTAGCTTGGGTAACCATGACATACGGCTAGGTGTCACTCATGGTTTGTGGAAGCCCTAAACGTGTGTAATCACTAAAGGGAGAATTGAAAATAGTTTCAATTCACAATCGATGTAAAATGGTTTTAATCGCCCACTACCTCGCTAAAAGGAACCTAATGGATCGTACACCGTGTAAGGTAGAGATGGACGAAATAAATGAAATGAGTAAGATTAATTGAATGGTTTAATTATTTATGGCAAGGATTAATTAATATGTTAATTAATCAAACGAATAAGTTCGTTAAAGACTACGGGATAGTTTTGGACCTTAAGGCCCAATGGGCTTCGAACGTCAAGCCCATTAACTTAAGTTGTATGACAATTTAATGAATAAAGATTCATTAAAGCCCAAAAGCCCAAAAATCCCTAAATGGCCAGCCATGATGAAATGAATTAGGGTTTTGGTTGTTTAGGTCACTTAAAGAAGTGACTATATAAATGATTTTATAGCCAAATATTCATTAAGTGAAATAAGGGTTTATTTTTGGGGAAAATGGGTGAGAATTGTCTCTCCATTTTCTCTCTAAAGAGGCCAACACCTTGGAGGTGATTAGCTAGTCATCTAATCCTCCAAGGTCACTCATTCATCATCCAATCTCTCCTTGGTGTAGAGACTTAGAGGTTCTCAATTTTGGGAACTTGGAGAACCTATTCTTCCATCCAAATCCATGGATCTAAGAAGCAAGGAATGAAGGCCCTATCTCTTTGGGTGATTAGCCTTTGCTTATGCAAAGAGGAATCTACAAAGGTATTAATTTCAACTCACTTATTTTTGAGTTGATTATTGGTTCACCAATCTACTAGGCTTTGAATTTCATGGTCATGTTTTGTTTTTGAGTACATACAAGCATGATTCCGCCTTTAATTGTTAATTGCATGCTATATGATGTTGCTCAAATGAACATGTTTTACAAAATAATTCCTTCAAGTGGTATCAGAGCCTAGGTCTAGTAGTTGGTGAATCCTTTTGTGTTTTGTAGTTCATAAGTTTGTGATCTAAAAGTTGTAATTGTTACAAGCTTTATTCTTGCTTCTTTGAAAGTAAATTTTGTTGGAAAATTTGCTATCTCAAATGTTGTAGATGTTGTTCATATGAGCATGAATATTGGAGCTAAAATTTGGTGCCATGCTTTTGGGAAAATTCGGCCAAAATCAAAGGGTGAATTTTTGGGTTCTTGTTTGACTTGTTAAAAGTGTTTTAATGTGTTCTTTGGAACCCCTAAGTACCCTAGTTTGGTTAGATGTTATTTCCCTTAAGTAAGAATGGTTTTGGAATGTTTTTGGGTGGAAAAAGTTCATGGAAAAATTTGGGTTTTTCATGGATGTTCTTCATTGTTCTTGATGTTCTTGCCAAGAACAAAAAGGTTTGGTGTTTTGATTCAAAGTTTTGAATTATTTCATAAAGTATATGTGATATGTTTTTAAATGATTTATTATGTATTTAAAGTGTTAAATATTTGTATAAATGATGATTGAAATAATTGTGTTTGAATTATTTCAAAAACATATCTTATCTTACATACACTTGCATGTTTTTGACAAAACTCACAAATCAACACACACACCAACCTTATCCCTCCCTAAAACCAGCCACTCCCTCAAAGGGAGTACTTTTGGGGCTTTTATGCAATTACATAAAGTTTTGATACTTTTGTGTATTTGCACTTTGGCCCAAAAGTTTACGTTTTTACGTTTAGGTCCAAAAACGCTAAAGGACAAATTGTTTTGTTCCTTTAATGATGTTTTTGCATTATTAAAAGTTTGGGTTCTAGTTGTATTTACATGAAGTTGTGACTTTTGTGTATTATACAAAGTGACCCCAAAAGTTTTTGTATTTGCAATATGGCCCAAAAGTTGAGGTTAATTGCAAGATGGCCCAAATAGGATGAGAACAAAATTGTTTTGTCTCTTTAAATGAGAATTGGATTTTCATTTTGTTTAGCTCCATTTAAATCAATTTTATGGATACAAAAACCAAATGAAAATGTTGCATTCATTAATTAGTTAAAGTGTTAATTAATTAAAGGGTGATTATGAACCTAAGCCTAATATAATTGAGCTATGTGAAAGGCGTTTCAAATTTGTTTGAACCATGGGAATGTGTAGATTAGATTTTGGTTGTAATTTGATTTGATCAAATGTTGTAAAAGGGCTTAAGCTCTTCTTTACTTTAAAGTAATTTGTTATATGCAAATGTTGTAATGAGCATAAGCTCACCTTTACTTTGAAGTACTTCTTTCTTGCTTTATACGATATGCATGAAAATGAAGTAGTTGGGTCCAACGCCCATAAGACAACACGCCTTAATGTGATTAAACGCGTAACTAAAATCAATCTTCATTCCTAGACCGAGGTTCAACACAAGGCTCGTGTTGAATCTAAACAAAGGTTCATAATCATCCTTAGGCCCTAAGGCAACTATGTAGTCCATCAAATGAATGCAAAGTTTATGTTAGTAGTATCATATACTCTTGCTTTAAAAATCGTTTTAAAAGCATAGTGGGAGTATTATGTACAACTAAAACAAAGGGATGGACCAATAGTTGTAATAGGACCAAAATAGTTTTAATAAAGATTAAAATGTATGTTTATATGTGATGAGACCTAAAACCCTCAACCAAACCAATATTAAGTTGATAAGCGAGAGATGTTTAGAATATCTCTTCGTGGCCTTCCATCGTGGTGGGATCCAATCGTTTATGACTTGTACACCGGCTTCACCCTATCATGGGGGAGTACACAGTGCATGCTTATACTCAGGAGGAATCCATATACATATGATGAGGTGAGTGTAGGCAACGAGGATAGCTATATATCGTATCATCGTGAGGCTATTCTTGAACCCCTTCACACACTAAGCATGGTGGGAAGAACTTAACTAAGTGCAATGGAACCAATATCATATCATTGTGAGGTTACATTCTCTAGAGGCCAAATAAGATGGGTACTTGCATGAGTTGCAAATGAGTAAGCGTACTCTCTCATTATTATTGTTGCTAGCCATATATCGCATCATCGTGAGGTGGGCTTGGTAATAGTGAGCCTCCCATAACCTACTAGGAGTTTCATCCAAAACTCTCGAATTCCTATGAGGGATATGGAATTTGCCAAAAATAGTGGGTGGTGCTATTTGATTTAAAGACCCAAATCAAATGGCTTAAAATCAATCAATCTATATTCGTTATGTATTTGATTACCAATATATTTGCAAACGCTATCCAACACTTGACAAAACCGAACGTTTAGTTTACGGACTTGGTACTACAAAACCATAGATTGTCTTTAATGGCTTGTAAAAGTACCAAAGTAGTCTCATCCTCACAATCTTCCTATTGATAATGTATCATTAGAAGAATATGTTAGAAAAGGTCTATCATAAAGAGGACAACACTTTTAATGTCATAATTCTTCAATTACAAATTGTTGTATGAAGAAATAGGAGTTGCTTTGAACAACTCTTAGTCAATGCAAACACTAGTGCTTATTTCTTTGTTAAATGAACAAAGAACTTGAGAAGAAAGCACAAAGGCATGAACACTTTATGTGCCATGTTTCTTCACTTACAAATTGTTGTATGAAGAAATGAGAGTTGCCTTGTACAACTCTTGAAGGTTTGTAATTATGTTTAGAACATAATGGTTGGTTGACAAAAATAGTCCATTAACATGGACTTATGATGATTTTGAATCATTGAATGTTGAAGTGATAAACCACTTAACGAGACGGAAACTAGGCAAGGACTTCACCTTTGTTTCCCTATCCTAATCGTTCACTAAGTTTATTGTAAACTATGTAGTGAAAAATAACCACATGCTCTCCAAAATTGTTTGATGTGATAACACAATTGAAAAAAGGTTTCAAGAGAGATAGTGGGAGTTTAGGGACCATGACTAATGTAGTCAAAGGTGAAAGTCAAATAAAGAAGATAAATAACTCCAAGGGAACAAACTTTCTTTATGAAAGGATGGATATTGGAAGGGGTATTTGCAAGAAATGTCTTGCAAGTGTCAAGGACACACCTTTCGAAGGTGTTGTAAAATGTTCTTGAATAGTTCAAAACAGTTGGTTCTTCTACTTGAATGCATGATTCCGTATTAGTGACTATGTTTTACAATCGTTGTAAAAGTGTGGCTAATAAGAAGTAGAAGATTAATGAGAGAAGAGAAAGTACTTCACATTCGAAGCGTGAATCAAATGTAGATCTCTGCGAAAGCAGATGGTACTTACTTCCTCATATGAACTACCAAAGAAATTGGAAAAACATAGATTGTCTTTATATTCCAATTTTAAGGAACTAAATTCCGTCACTATGTGAAATGGATAAATGTTTTGTTTGACAAAACAATGTTCTTTATTAATCAATGATTGGATTATGGTAATCTAATTAATTATCTCTATAGTAGAGATAATATGGTAGTGTTAACTGTTTAGAAAATAATGATGCTTAAAACCCAAAAGGTTGCAAGGTAGTGACTAATCCCAACTAAAGTTGTGATACCTCTAAAACATAAATTACGAGTTGGTGAAAGATGGATGCTTTGGATCGTTAGATCCGGATCCAATACCTTCTTGTTAAAATTGTATGGAGGCGAAATGTTCGAATCTTTATTCTTTTGGAAAGAAGAAAGAATCACAAAGTTGTTGAGGTTAATTCACTTAAATGTTAGTGGCACTTGTCCACAAACATAATATTACTCATGTTGAATAACATTCACCGAAGATCACTCTCGGTTGGACTATAGTTTATTTTGAATAAACACAAGTCCGAATACTTTGCAAAATGTTTCAAAGAAATTCAAGTAATGTAAGTTGATGAGTAAGACATCTAAAGTATTTACCTCCTTAGGTTTGATCCAAGGAAAGGTAACACTTTAGATAAGTTTCCTTGAAAGATATCAAGGAAATAAGCATCATAAGATAATGTATTTCTCCATTAGGAGAAGAACGAACTCGAATAAGATTTAGTTCGTTAGATGTTATCTATTACCCATATATAGGATATATACTTCTAAAAACAATTTGATTGTCAATGAGAAGATCTTCCAATATTTTCATGACTCCATAAGATGTAGTTGGAAAGAAAGACAAATCTTAAGCATGTTAAAGATTTGGGGTTGTGTGCTAACAAGCAATATTTGTTTGATAACAATCTTGTAGGATATCCTTAAAATAACTTTTGGATATCGCTTCTATAAACCAACTAACAAATGTTGTTATGTTGGGTAGTTCATTGTAATTCTACAATGTGATTTGCCTAAAAGCAAATGAACGAGAGATAGAACTCAAAGAATGGGTTCTTTGAGAGACAAGAAAGTAATCAACAAATATAACAACCTAGTTCCTATACCACAAGCTCCAAGGTAGTCGATAAGGATTTATAAACCGTCTCAGTTGAATGGTTTTGAACTTTATGACTATGTCATAGAGTTGCACCTCTTACTTCGAAAGAAATAAGAATGAAAAATCCTTATGACTACATTGAGTGCATATACGATATATACTCAAGGAAATGGTAAAGTACCATTTGACTCGAAATAATGAAACCTTGAAAGCTAATTGGTAGCTTAAGGTGACTACAATCAAATAGAATGGTTGACTTTAAAGGAACCATTTTTGACGTAGTCTTAGTTTCAATTAATTTGAAGATTGTTAGCTACAACTAAATGGTGATTCAATGTTTTGACATAATATGGGTTTCCGAAACCATTATTAAGATAGTCTTGATAATATATGTCTAAAACTATAAATCACAAGACATGTAAGTTGTAGAGATCCATCCATCATGGATCTTAGCAAGTTAGTGGGAGCTATTTGCATTTTATGAGGAAAAAGGATCAAATCGTTTGATTTCTCATAAAGATGTAAATGAATCTTTTGTTTACTAGGTTTACAAAAGATTAGTGGGAGTTAATCATGTTCCTAAAATTTAATATATATGATATATTAATTTTGGAAATGAAAAGAATACTTCTTCGTTAAAGTTATGACTTTAATACATTATATGAAGATAGAATGTATATGGGAGATATAGTCTATATACATGGGATGGAAATCTATAATGATATATTTCATGATATAATTGGATTATATCAATCCCTAATAATAGACAATGGATGCTAGGAAGTTTCTCATATGATGATAAACTTCAATAAGAAGGACGATTCTAGTGAGACTAGCAAGTTGCCCTTCTCAAAGGGAATGTACCCTTTGACTCCCAAAGAAATAATGCGTAAATATAATCCTTTATGCATACGCAGAAAGGTGATTTATGTATTTCATATTGTATGAAAAACATTGATATGAGTTGTACCTAGAACGGTACAAGACGATATCAGTGCAAGCCCAGGATCAGAACCATGGCAACTGTCAAGTGAGTCCTTAAGTATTTAAGAAATAATAAAGGATAAATTCCTCAAAGATCGAGGAAGAATCAAAGTGACGTAATGGAAGCGTAAATGTATTAGATTATGAATCTAATCCATCATTGGATGTTTCTTCATTATGAATGAAGAGATAAACGGATATCTCTTTATTATGACTAAAGAGATATTTGGATGGAAACATTAAAGTAATGACTTTAGTGTGTTCCATTATGAATGCAAAATATATTGCCATATAGAAGTTTACAACAATGTTGTTTGGATGGGAAAGTTCATTTATGAACTCTCTATTCGGTTCCAACCAGAAAGTGTATGACACTAATGGGGCGATAGCTCAAGCCTGGGAATCAAGGTCTCATCAAGATCCGAACACAAATGAGAGACTGAACCACATGATTGAGAATCATGTATAATGGTGACGTCGTTATTCTCAAGGTTGCTTCTGTGGATAACACATATAGATATCCACTGCCTAGGCCTACTATTCAGCCATTTATGAAATGACTACAGAAGAGATATCATCATTGATGATCAAGCTGATTGGCTCTAGTGCAAGTGGGAGATTGTTGGAAATGTGCCCTAAAGCCAATCATGTGATGATACTTTACGGACATTTCACATGTTAAACTAATCTAGTTTAACATATAAAGGGCATAAATTATTGTTTGAGCCGTCTCATATAAATGTTATATGCTTAAACAATAAAGTCCAAGGAATTTGTGATTGGGAGAATGTAATCTAATGAAGTTAGATTCATGAGACCATTCTTTCGTAGACACATCCTAAACGTTCCTGATCATAGGATTGCCAATTGGGCGTTGACAGTCCGTTAAGATCAGTACGTACTATGTCTTCTCTCAGGGAGAGTGATTAGTCTCGAATCATTGGTGTGTGTGACATCAAGACAAGTACGGTAGGTGCTCAATAGAGAATGAGTTCACTGAACGCGATCAACGAAGAGTTCTCATATTCCATGTCACATGAGAACTCATGGTTGGGATAATGCAAAGTAGTCCTTTGACCTGAGGCATCATAGTTGTCTTGTGGTTAAGACCTTGATCTTTGATTATGTCAAAGTCATCCCACCAGGAGGGTGTCCACGGCATCGTTGGGGTCAAGCCGCTTAGCTATGGAGACAAGTGAATGCGCAACAAGGGATCTCTAACCTTCAAACCGTTTGAAGGAGAATACTCTCTGATATGATTTGAATCTCTGGCCAGAGTATGAATGAGATTTGGGAATGCGTTCCTAATCACATTCAAGGTAATCATATAAGCACAAGACACACATTGGATAGTAGACATGAGAAAATAAACTATCAAACCAAACAATGTGGTCAAGAGTATTAGATTAGAGAAGGACCGTATTGCATTTGTAATCCCAGACTGAATAGGTTCTCCACCTCTTCTGATTAGCTTGGGTAACCATGACATACGGCTAGGTGTCACTCATGGTTTGTGGAAGCCCTAAACGTGTGTAATCACTAAAGGGAGAATTGAAAATAGTTTCAATTCACAATCGATGTAAAATGGTTTTAATCGCCCACTACCTCGCTAAAAGGAACCTAATGGATCGTACACCGTGTAAGGTAGAGATGGACGAAATAAATGAAATGAGTAAGATTAATTGAATGGTTTAATTATTTATGGCAAGGATTAATTAATATGTTAATTAATCAAACGAATAAGTTCGTTAAAGACTACGGGATAGTTTTGGACCTTAAGGCCCAATGGGCTTCGAACGTCAAGCCCATTAACTTAAGTTGTATGACAATTTAATGAATAAAGATTCATTAAAGCCCAAAAGCCCAAAAATCCCTAAATGGCCAGCCATGATGAAATGAATTAGGGTTTTGGTTGTTTAGGTCACTTAAAGAAGTGACTATATAAATGATTTTATAGCCAAATATTCATTAAGTGAAATAAGGGTTTATTTTTGGGGAAAATGGGTGAGAATTGTCTCTCCATTTTCTCTCTAAAGAGGCCAACACCTTGGAGGTGATTAGCTAGTCATCTAATCCTCCAAGGTCACTCATTCATCATCCAATCTCTCCTTGGTGTAGAGACTTAGAGGTTCTCAATTTTGGGAACTTGGAGAACCTATTCTTCCATCCAAATCCATGGATCTAAGAAGCAAGGAATGAAGGCCCTATCTCTTTGGGTGATTAGCCTTTGCTTATGCAAAGAGGAATCTACAAAGGTATTAATTTCAACTCACTTATTTTTGAGTTGATTATTGGTTCACCAATCTACTAGGCTTTGAATTTCATGGTCATGTTTTGTTTTTGAGTACATACAAGCATGATTCCGCCTTTAATTGTTAATTGCATGCTATATGATGTTGCTCAAATGAACATGTTTTACAAAATAATTCCTTCAGGTATTTATAGGAAGAGGATGGACATGTTTAATGCAAAAATCTGGTGGAATGAAGTAGGTAAGGCATGGCAAGGTGGAGAATTGTTGGTGAGGGTAGGTTTTGAGTCATCCACTCACATGTCATGGTGAGTTAAGCATTGCATCATCCACTCAAATGTCATGGTGAGTTAAGCATTACATCATCCACTCAAATGTCATAGTGAGATAGGCATTGCATCATCACTAAAAAATCTGGTGGAAGTAAAACAAAGGGAAGGCCATGGCATTGATGAATTTTATGGGGTATGCATGGTTTTGAGTGAAGTTTTGGCCAATCCTTCTAGAAATTTATCCCTTCTTGCAACTTGTATTTGTTTCACCAGATTTTTAGCATGTTCCTAGCCTCTTTTGTCTTCAAATTCGTCCATCCATCTTGCTCATATCATATGTAATCCATTACAAGCTCAAAACTGCTCCAAAATGCACCAAAATGCACTTTCTTGCTACCTTAGCCCTTTGGACCTACAAACACACGAAAATGGCTTAAAGTA
Source organism: Malus sylvestris (assembly GCF_916048215.2). Lineage (NCBI taxonomy): Eukaryota > Viridiplantae > Streptophyta > Magnoliopsida > Rosales > Rosaceae > Malus > Malus sylvestris. The sequence continues at coordinate 155,750 of NC_062264.1, forward strand.
CTAAAATAACTAAGAACTAATAATGTAAATGCAAGAAAACTAGTTAACTAAGTCGCATAAATATGCGTCTATCATTTATAGAAGAGAGTTTCTAGTTTCATTCTGACATTAACACGTGTCGTGTTGTGATTGGCTTCTAATGTTGACACGTGTCGTGATATGAGTGGCTTCTGATGTCGACACATGTCGCGCTGTGATTAGCCTCCTAGTTGGAGGGAAACTCTTCTGGGTCCTTGACGGTATAACAGTGCTCCCCTAAGTTCCCGAGTGAGGGAAGCTCCTCGGTTGGGGACTTGCAAGATCCATGCCATTGAGTAATCACGAAACTTCTAAGTACCGAAGTGTGGTATCATTTTCACTTGCCTTATCTGTCTCATATGTAGATGTGGCATCTTCTTTGGAAGTACTTTTCCTCCATCCAAGGGTGGTATCTTTAACCGATGAAGATGCACAAGGTAATGTATCAATTTGACTTGAAGCTTACTTGTAGTTTCGGGTTGGTCAAGTGCGATACAAACCCTATAGTAGAAGTCCTCCAAGTCACTGAGCTAGGAAATTTGCCGAAGGAGGTAACAGACAAGGTAAGTAATCAGACTTCCAAGCAAGCAACCTGGATCGGAGGTTCGACTTCGGCTTCCGGTTGATTGTTCTCCTTCTCCTTGTGTCATAAACAGCAACAAGGATAAGGAGAAGCAAATGGAGAAGAGATGATATGAGATACTTTTGCTTTTGAAGAAGTAACTTTCCATAGGCTTATTCTTGAACTGGGCTGGAGGGTTTTCTGGTTTCCTCCTGAGTATAAGGTCGACTCAAGAATTTGACGGTCAAAACAAGTCCATCAAATGTAAAGTACGTTCGACCCTGATGATATGGGATACTTTTGCTGTTACAAAGTAGTGGATGTATCGGTACGTGTTCCGTTACGCTTGTCTCCACATGCTTCCTTGTATTCTTCTCACTTGCCTTATATGTTCCTTAGGCAGATGTGGTATCTTCTCTGGAAGCATAAGATGTTGAAGATGAGTATGAAGGATGATTTTGTGAAAACATGTTCATTTGAGCAACATCTATAAGCATGCAATTAACAATTAAAGGCGGAATCATGCTGGCATGCACTAAAAAACAAAACATTACCCATGAAATTAAAAGCCTAGTAGATTGGTGAACCAAGACTCAACTAAAAAACAAAGTGAGTTGAGATTTATACCTTTGTAGATTCCTCTTTGCATAAGCAAAGGCTAATCACCCAAAGAGAGGGCCTTCATTCCTTGCTTCTTAAATCTATGGATTTGGATGGATGAAAAAGTTTCTCCAAGTTCTCAAAATAGAGAACCTCTAAGTCTCCACACTAAGGTTAGATTGGAGAAGAAATGAGTGACCTTGGAGGAGTGGGATTGCTAGCTAATCCCTCCAAGGGGGCCGGCCTCCTAGAGAGAAAAGGAGAGACATGTTATCTCCAATTTTCTCCAAAAGAACCCTTTTTTGAATTTTGGCTATAAAGTCCTTTATATAGTCCCTTCAAATAAGTGACCTAAAGAACCATAAGGCCATTCTTCTAACATGGCCGGCCACTTTAAGGGATTTGGGCTTTTGGGCCCTTGTGAATCTTTATTCATTAAGTTGTCATACAACTTAAGTCCATGGGCTTTGACGTTCGAAGCCCATTGGGCCTTAAGGTCCAAAACTATCCCAAGGTCTTTAACGAACTTATTCATTTGATTAATTAACATATTAATTAATCCTTGCCATCAATAATTAAACCATTTAATTATTCTTACTCATCTCCATTGTTTCTTCAATCATTACCTTACACGCTGTACGATCCATTAGGTTCCTTTTAGCGAGGCAGTGGGCGATTAAAACCATTTCAAATCGATTGTGAACTGAAACTTACTTTCAATTCTCCCTTTAGTGATTTCACACGTTTAGGGCTTCCACAAACCATGAGTGACACCTAGCAGCATATCATGGTTACCCAAGCTAATCAGAAGAGGTGGATAACCTATTTAGTTTAGGATTACAAATGCAATACGGTCTTTCTCTAATACAATACTCTTGACCACATTGTTTGGTTTGATAGTTTATTCATGTCTACTATCCAATGTGATTCGTTTACTTATATGATTACCTTGAATGTGATTTGGAACGCCTTCCTAAATCTCATTCATACTCTGATCAGAGATTTTCAATCATATCATAAAGTATTCTCCCCCAAATGGTTTGAAGGTTAGAGATCCCTTGTTGCGCATTCAATTGCCTCCATGGCTAAGTGGCTTAACCCCAACGATGCCGTGGACACCCGCGGATGGGGTGACTTTGACATAATCAAAGATCAAGGACTTAACCACAAGACAACTGTGATGCCTTTCCCAACCATGAGTTCTCATGTGACATGAATATGAGAACTCTTCGTGTTCAGTGAACTCATTCTCTATTGAGCACCTACGTACTTGTCTTGATGTCACACACACCAATGACTCGAGACTAGTCACTCTCCCTGAGAGAAGACACAGCACGTATTGATCTTAACGGACTGTCAATGCCCAATTGGCAATCCTATGATTAGGAACGTTTAGGATGTGTCTACGAAAGAATGGTCTCATGAATCTAACTTCTTTAGATTGCATTCTCCCAATCACATATTCCTTGGACTTATCGTTTAAGCATATAACATTTATATGAGACGGCTCAAACAATAATCTTTGCCCTTTATATTTAAACTACATTAGTTTAACTTTGTGAAATGTCCGTAAAGTATCATCATATGATTGGTTTTAGGGCATATTTCCAACAGAGTACTCGAGAGCAATGCCAGGTAAGTAATCAGGCAAGGGGTTCCAGGCAGTCAGTTCCTAACTAGAAGCTTGATTCTAAGTGCTGACTGGTTGCTCTCTTTCTCCTTGTCTTCCAGGTAAGAACAATGCCAAAGGAAAAGATAGGGAAAAAGCATGATATGGGATACTCTTGCTTTTAACCTTGATGATATGAGATACTCTTGATCTGGTGTGGCTTGTTTGCAGAGGTATTATCGGGGGGGGGGGGAAAGAATCTGAATATTTCGAGAGACTCTGCTGAGAGTGCCCTCTCGGATGTGAAGAATAGTTGAGCATTTTTTATTATTTGCAGGTCTGCCTGGCTGTGGAGGATGAAGGTCGACATATATAGGAATTGTCCCAACAGCGAGTGGTCAGGAACCTTCTCGCTATTGGTCATCTTACCGTTAGGGACTCTATGATGAAGAATGATATGACAACTGCGGTAGTGGCCAGGAACCTTCTCGCTCCCAAAGATAACAGACTACTTTTCAAATGGTCTGATGAGTTGGCTATGAAGGATTCTTTGGCTCTCAGTGTTCATTGTGCAGGTTCTGTGTCTAATATGGCCCAACGCCTATTTGCTCGAACCCGCCAAGTTGAATCATTGGCGGTTGAAGTGATAAGTCTGAAACAGGAAATTAGAGGGCTCAAGCATAAGAATAAACAGTTGCATAGGCTCGCACATGACTATGCTACAAACATGAAGAGGAAACTCGACCAACTGTAGGAATCTGATGGTCATATTTTACTTGATCATCAGAGGTTTGTAGGTTTGTTCCAAAGGCATTTATTGCCTTCGTCTTCTGGGGCTGTACCGCGTAATAAAGCTCTAAATGATCAACCTCAGGAATCTGATGGTCAGCATGAAGAGGAAGCTCGACCAGCTGTAGGAATCTGATGGTCAGATTTTACTTGATCATCAGAGGTTTGTAGGTTTGTTCCAAAGGCATTTATTGCCTTCGTCTTCTAGGGCTGTTCCGCGTAATGAAGCTCTAAATGATCAACCTCAGGTGCCTCCTCCTTCTAGGGTTCTGCCCAGTACTGAGGCTCCGAATGATCACCCTTCGGTGCCTTCTCTTTCTGGGGCTCTGCCGACTGCTGAGACTTCTCCTGAGCAACCTTTGTGAAGGCTCCCTCTTGTTTGTTTATTTTGATTCGTGTATATGTATATATTTGTAACTTATCAGAGATATCAATAAATAAGCTTTGCTTCATTTCAACGTATAGTGTTAAATACACCAAAGCCTTCTTCACTAAGTTTTTTGAATTTTTTCTTTTGGTGAAGCTTGTATGTTGAAGCTTTGTGAGTGAAGCATGTAGGTTGAGGTAGTGCTCCCTTAATTTCCCGAGTGAGGAAAACTTCTCAGTTGGAGACTTAAAAAATCCAAGTCACTGAGTGGTCGTGAGACTTCCGAGTATCAAGGTGCAGTAGCATATGGTAGGAGTCCCCTAAGTCTCTGGTCGAGGGAGTTGATGAATGAGGCATTTCCTTTCTAAGTGGTTGCCCAAAACTCCTCCTTCATATATATGTGTTATGAAAGTTGTTAAGCCCAAAGAAGCTTTGTAGGTGAAGTTTTGGTGTTGAAGCTTTGTAGGTGAAGCTTTGAGGTTGAAGCTTTGTTGGGTACCATGAATTGATTTTGCTTCACACTATCTTGATCAAGATAGTGTAAAGGTTTTGTAGGTGAAGCTTTTGTGGTGGGTGAAGCTTTTGTTGGTGAAGCTTTTATGGGTGAAGCTTTTGTTGGTGAAGCTTTTGTAGGTAAAGCTTTTGTGGTGGGTGAAGCTTTTGTGGTGGGTGAAGCTTTTGTGGTGAAGCTTTTGTGGTGGGTGAAGCTTTTGTGGGGGGTGAAGCTTTTATGGGTGAAGCTCTTGTGGTGTGTGAACCTTTTGTTGGTGCAACTTTTATGGGTGAAGCTTTTGTTGATGAAGCTTTTATGGGTGAAGCTTTTGTGGTGGGTGAAGCTTTTGTTGGTGAAACTTTTGTTGGTTAAGCTATTGTGGGTGAAGCTTTTGTGGGTGAAGCTTTGTAGGTGAAGCTTTGGAGTTGAAGCTTTGTAGGTGAAGCTTTTGTAGGTGAAGCTTTGAAGTTGAAGTTTTGTAGGTGAAGCTTTTGAGTTGAAGCTTTTGTTGGATACCATGAATTGATTTTGCTTCACACTCCTCCATTGATGAAGCTTTTGTTGGTGAAGCTTTTGTGGTGAAGCTTTTGTGGGTACCATGAATTGATTTTGCTTCACACTATCTTGATCAAGATAGTGTGAAGCTTTTGAGAATTTGTAGTTGTCCTCCATTGATTAAGCTTTGTTGAATTTCCCATTTTTTTTTTTGGGAAAACTAGAAATTTGTTGAATTTCCCAATTTCTTTTTTTTTTTTGGGAAAATTAGAAATTTGAAAATATGGGAGAGACAACATATACAAATTTTGCTTCCACACTATTGAGCAAGAGATTGTGATGCAAGCCACACCTTGTAGTAGTCAAAGGTTTGGACGAACCACATAAATTGAATTTGCTTCGAATAGTCTCGATCAAGAGTGTGTGAAGCTTTCTACGAGTTGTAGTTGCCCTTTATTGATGAAGCTCTTGTTGGCACCATAAATTGGTTTTGCTTCACACTGTCTTGATCAAGAGTGTGTGAAGCTTTTGAGAATTATGGTTGCCCTCCATTGATGAAGCTCTTGTTGGCACCATAAATTGGTTTTGCTTCACACTGTCTTGATCAAGAGTGTGTGAAGCTTTTGAGAATTGTGGTTGAACTCCTTTGATGAAGTTCTTGTTGGCACCATAAATTTGTTTTGCTTTACACTGTCTTGATCAAGAGTGTGTGAAGCTTTCTACGAGTTGTAGTGTTTGCATTGTTCCAGAGGGGAAATGTTTGAAGTAAATGCAAGAGGGCTAAAAAGCTTGATCTTCATATGCCATGCACTGAAGTTATTGTTGGCTTGCTAGTTGAGTTGTCAAGCTTGAGGGTTTTTTATTACTTGTGAATGCTAGGAGTTCACATGTACAAGTTGTACCACTCGTCTTCTGGTAGGTGGAATGAATGGTGAGTTCTTTCATCACTTGGTTGGTGGTACGAAGGTGAGTTCCTTCATCACCTTTCATCACATTTCATCACCTGGTTTGTGGCACGAGGATGAGTTCCTTCTTCATCTAGTTGGTGGCATGAATGGCAAGTTGCCAAATGATATTAGAGTACGGGTTGTACATTTCATCACCTGGTTGGTGAGAATAAAGGCAAGGTGTCGAGGCACATTGTAGCGAGTGTCGAATAATACAAAGTATGTTGAACCCTTTCGAAGCACAGTTGGCTTATGTATGAATGTGTTGGAATGTATGATTGAACGAATATACTGTTAAGTTGTTCGTTTATTTGTATAGTCTTGTTGACATAGACCTTATTTCATGTTGGAAGCATTCATGTTGAAGCTTTGAACTCGAGTGTTTCACTGCTAGGAATGTAAGAGGATTAGGACCGAGTTGTCTAAATCACCTTTCTATTGAATTCATGCCAAATAGTCTTCGTTACATAGGATGCCGAACAGCTGAAGCTTAACACTTGTACAATGTGAGTTTAGTTGTAATAGTACTTCAAGTGATCAGCGTTCCATGGATGGCCAAGGGTCTTGCCATCGGAGCTTCTAAGCTTGTAGGAGCTAGGGCGACTGATGCCAACAACTTCAAACGGTCCATCCTAGTTTGAACTAAATGTTCCTTCACTCGGAACTCTGTCGCAGAGTAATCTTTTCTTCAATACCCAGTCCCCTACTTTGAAAGAACGAGGTTTGACCCTTGAGTCATAGTAGTTGGAGATGTACTGCTTGTAGGCAACATTCCTCAAGTGAGCCTGGTTTATGTGTTCCTCGACTAGATCTAAGTTGAGGGTAAGTTGTTTGTCATTTTCGCTTTGCAAGTAGTTTTGGACTCGGAATGTTGCTTGCTTAAGCTCAACTGGGACAACTACCTTTATTCCAAAGGCAAGTGAGAATGGGGTTTCTCCTGTCTTAAAAGCTTCACACATTCTTGATCAAGACAGTGTGAAGCAAAACCAATTTATGGTGCCAACAAAAGCTTCGAAGCAATGGAGGGCAACTACAATTCTCTAACCTTCGAAGCAAATTCAATTTATATGGTTCATCCAAACCTTCGACTACTACAAAGTGTGGCTTGCATCACAATCTCTTGCTCAACAGTGTGGAAGAAAAATTTGTATATGTTGTCCTTCCCACTCTTGATCAAGACAGTGTGAAGCAAAACCAATTTATGGTGCCAACAAAATCTTCATCAAATGAGTTCAACCACAATTCTCAAAAGCTTCACACACTCTTGATCAAGACAGTGTGAAGCAAAACCAATTTATGATGTCAACAAAAGCTTCATCAATGGAGGGCAACTACAATTCTCAAACCTTCGAAGCAAATTCAAGACTGTTTGAAGCAAATTCAATTTATATGGTTCATCCAAACCTTCGACTACTACAAGGTGTGGCTTGCATCACAATCTCTTGCTCAACAATGTGGAAGCAAAATTTGTATATGTTGTCTCTCCCACATTTTCAAATTTCTAGTTTCCCAAAAACAAAAAAAAAAAAAAAAAAAAAAAAAAAAGGAAATTCAACAAAGCTTCATCAATGGAGGACAACTACAAAATCTCAAAAGCTTCACACTATCTTGATCAAGATAGTGTAAACCAAAATCAATTCATGGTACCCAACAAAAGCTTCACCCATAAAATCTTCACCAACAAAAGCTCCAACTCCAAAGCTTCACCTACAAAAGCTTCAACACAAAAGCTTCACCCACAAAAGCTTCATCAATGGAGGACAACTACAAATTCTCAAAAACTTCACACTATCTTGATCAAGATAGTGTGAAGAAAAACCAATTCATGGTACCCAACAAAAGCTTCAACTCCAAAGCTTCACCTACAAAAGCTTCAATACAAAAGCTTCACCCACAAAAACTTCAACACAAAAGCTTCACCTACAAAAGCTTCAATACAAAAGCTTCACCCACAAAAACTTCAACACAAAAGCTTCACCCACAAAAGCTTCACCCACAACAGCTTCACCCACAACAGCTTCACCCACAAAAGCTTCACCCATAAAAGCTTCACCTACAAAAGCTTGACCCACAAAAGCTTGACCCACAAAAGCTTGACACACAAAAGCTTCAACACAAAAGCTTCACACTATCTTGATCAAGATAGTGTGAAGCAAAATCAATTCACGGTTTCAACACCAAAGCTTTACCTACAAAGCTTAAATATATACATATATATTTTTGGAAATTCGAAAATTCAAAAATTCAAAAATTCAAAAAAAAATATTCGAAAATTCGAAAATTCGAAAAAAAAAAAAATTGCCTAGGCCTCCTCTTCTTTGGGCCTAACAACTTTCATAACAAATATATATGAAGGAGGAGTTTTGGGCTACCACTTAGAAAGGAAATGCCTCATTCGTCAACTCCCTCGACCGGAGACTTGGGGGACACCTACCATATGCTACTGCACCTTGGTACTCAGAAGTCTCATGACCACTCTGTGACTTGAATTTTTCAAGTCTCCAACCGAGAAGTTTTCCTCACTCGGGAAATTAAGGGAGCACTACCTCAACATACATGCTTCACTCTCAAAGGTTTAACATACAAGCTTCAACAAAAGATAAAAAATTAAAAGAACTTAGTGAAGAAGGCCTTGGTGTATTTAACACAATACGTTGAAATGAAGCAAAGCTTGTTTATTGATATCTCCGATAAGTTACAAATATGTACATATACATGAATCAAAATAAACAAACAACAGGGAGCTTTCACAAAGGTTGCTCATGAGAAGTCTCAGCAGTCGGTAGAGCCCCAGAAAGAGTAGGCATCGGAGGGTGATCATTCGGAGCATCAGTACTGGGCAGAACCCCAGAAGGAGAAAGCACCGAAGGTTGATCATTCGGAGCTTCATTACGTGGTACATCCCCAGAAGACGAATGCAATAAATGCCTTTGGAACAAACCTACAAACCTCTGATGATCAAGCAAAATCTAACCATCAGATTCCTGCAGCTGGTCAAGTTTCCTCTTCATGTTTGTAGCATAGTCATGTGTGAGCCTGTGCAACTGTTTATTCTCATAGTCGAGACCTCTGATCTCCTGTTTGAGACTTATCACTTTAGTTGCCAATGATTTAACTTGGCGGGTTCGAGCAAATAGGCGTTGGCCATATTAGACATAGAACCTGCACACTGAACACTGAGAGCCAGAGAATCCTTAGCAGCCAACTCATCAGACCGTTTGGAAAGTAGTCTGTTATCTTTGGGAGTGAGAAGGTTCCTGGCCACCACCGCAGCGGTCATATCATTCTTCATCATAAAGTCCCTAACAGTAAGAGGACTAGTAAGGGATAAGAAGGATGTGCGCCATATGTTGTCTTGAGAAGGCATGGCTGCCTCTTCACCAAAGTTCAAGTCAAAACGACGGTCGAATAGGCCAAACATTCTCAGAAATGATAAAGGAGAAATGAGGTGCAATAAATCTCTAAAGTAAAGGGAAAATTCCTACAAGCAATAACTCTCTTAATGTACTTCTTGCACACCACTGGTGCCCTTATAAAAAAAGGGTAACATGGTCGTTGGTTTAAAAATCGAAGAGGCACCACTCTTCAGATTCCAAAGAGGCACCACTTTCCACACACAACATCAGCTCTTCAGGTACCACAGATAACTTTGCCAAAGATCTCTGACAAATTTTAGACACATATTTTTTGAAGGTCCAGCTACCCTACTATTACCCACAAGGGCAAAGGAATAGCACCAGTGCTTGATAACTAGAAAATCCCAATGTGTGTCAACCTCCGTACTCCGTGGCAAGGCAGACTGGCAAAAATGCCTAACCTTTACTCACATTCGAGAAAACACTCCCAACAAGATTGCTTGCTCAAAAATCGAAGAGGCACCGCCCTCTGAATCTCGAGAGCTAGACTCCCAACAGGATTACTTTCTTAAAAATCAAAGAGACACTGCTCTTCGAATCTCAAGAGTCTGACTCCCAATAGGATTGCTTTCTCAAAAATCGAAGAGGCACCGCTCTCCGAATCTCGAGAGCCAGACTTCCAATAGGATTACGTGCTCAAAAATCAAAAAGGCACCTCCCTCCGAATCTCAAGAGCCAGACTCCCAACATGATTACTTTCTCAAAAATCAAAGAGGCACTGCTCTATGAATCTCGAGAGCCAGACTCCCCGACAGGATTGCTTGTTTGAAAACCAAATAGGCACCGCTCTCCGAACTTCGAGAGCCAGATTTCCTTGGATAAAGCTTATCTGCAATCTTCACACGCAACATCAGTTTTCCAGATACCATAGACCACTTTTTCAAAGTGCTCTGACAAAGTTAAAACATGTGAAGCTTGCAGCTCCCACTACATTGCTATGACCAAGAAGGGTAAAGGAATATAGCACTGCTACTTGTTGTTAGGGAGACTCCTATATATGTCGACCTCCATCCTCCACAGCCAAGCAAACCTGCAAATAAAAAAATGCTCAACTTTTCTTAACATCCGAGAGGGCACTCTCAGCAAAGTCTCTAGTAATACTCAGCTTCTTTTCCTCCGGATAGTACCTCTGCAAACAAGCCACACCAGAGCAAGAGTATCTCATATCATCAGGGTTAAAAGCAAGAGTATCCCATATCATGCTTTTTCCCTATCTTTTCCTTTGGCCTTGTTCTTACCTGCAAGACAAGGAGAAAGAGAGCAATCAGTCAGCACTTAGAATCAAGCTTCCAGTTAGGAACTCACTACCTGGAACCCCTTACCTGATTACTTACTTGGCATTACTCTCGAGCACTCATCTTCAACATCTTATGCTTCCAGAGAAGATACCACATCTGCCTGAGGAACAGATAGGGCAAGTGAGAAGGATACAAGGAAGCATGTGGAGACAAGCGTAAAAGAACAAATGCTGATACATCCACTACTTTGTCAAAAGTGAAAGTATCCCATATCATCAAGGTCGAACGTACTCTAGATTGGATGAACTTGTTTTGACCCTTAAATTCTTGAGTCGACCTTATACACTGGAGGAAACTAGAAAACCCTCCAGCCCAATTCAAGAATAAGCCTGTGGAAAGTTACTTCTTCAAAAGAAAAAGTGTCTCATATCATCTCTTCTCCATTTGCTTCTCCTTATCCTTGGTGCTATTTATGACACAAGGAGAATGAGAACAATCAACCGAAAGCTGAAGTCGAACCTCCGATCCAGGTTGCTTGCTTGGAAGTCTAATTGCTTACCTTGTCTGTTACCTCCTTCGGTAAATCTCCTAGCTCGGCAACTTGGGGGACTCCTACTATAGGGTTTGTATCGCACTTAACCAAGCCCGAAACTACAAGTAAGCTTCAAGTGAAATTGATACATTACCTTGTGCACCTTCATTGGTTAAAGATACCACCCATGGATAGAGGAAAAGTACTTCCAGAGAAGATGCCACATCTACATATGAGACAGATAAGGCAAGTGAAAGTGATACCACACTTCGGTACTTAGAAGTTTCGTGATTACTCAATAGCTTGGATCTTGCAGGTCCCTAACTGAGGAGCTTCCCTCACTTGGGAACTTAGGGGAGCATTGTTTGTACCATACTTGACCAATCCTGAAACTACTAAACACCGATCAACGTTATACCGTCAATGACCCAGAAGAGTTTCCCTCCAACCAAGAGGCCAATCACAGCGCGACACGTGTCGACATCAGAAGCCAATCATAGCACGACACGTGTCAACATCAAAAGCCAATCACAACACGACACGTGTCAATGTCAGAATGAAACTAGAAACTCTCTTCTATAAATAGAGATTATTCTCTCACAATATTTCCTAATGTCATTTGTACTAAATCATTCACTTGTAATCACTAAAGGAGAGCTTGAACCTATGTACTTGTGTAAACCCTTCATAATTAATGAGAACTCCTCTACTCCGTGGATGTAGCCAAATCTGGGTGAACCATGTATATCTTGTGTTTGCTTCCCTATGTCTATCCATTTACATACTTATCCACACTAGCGACCGGAGCAATCTAGCGAACGTCACAAACTTAACATTTTCTGTTGTACCAAAGTCCTCGCTAATTTTGTGCATCAACAGGCTCCACAAGTTATGTTTCGAAAATCCAACTGTACATCTTGATGTGGTAGAAACTAACACACAAATTAAACCCTATAAATTATGCAATCGTAGTATGAGTACGTAGGGATCGTTCTATTCCGAGGATTAGAATAGATGCTAATCAATACAACTTAAACTGGTAAAACTAAAAACTAAGTTAAACTAACATCAAAACTGTTTGTACCATACTTAGGGCCTCCGTATTTAGATCTCGTATAAATACTCAGGGGACTCAAATGTAATTATGGAATAAAAGAAGGGGCAAATATGTAATAAGTGAGGAGCTCTTATTCTATAAAAGGGACTCCTCACCCTCACAATGGGGGAGGCCAATTCCTAAGCCTCCTCACCTCCTCAAGCTTTCACTCTTAAAAATACAGTATCAGTGTGGACGTAGCCCAAACCTTGGGGTAAACCACGATACATCTTGTGTTATTTACATTTCTTGCAGATTCATGGTCGGATTTACGTTGTTCCAAGACCTCCGGTTTTGTGCATCAACATTTGGCGCCGTCTGTGGGAAACGATACGAAAAGTTGTGTCGGTTCTCTTTCATTTTTTCACCTCTGCCGTGAATCTGCACAACCCAAAAAAACCACTACCATATGCAAATTTCAAAGCTTCTGGATACAAAAACCACTACCAAACGCAACCAGTAACATAAATAAATCAATCGCACCATTACCCAGATCACAAAGATGGAAACTTTCTTAGATTTTCAGCAGCAAGAAGTTGAAGAAGATGGCCTTTCCCTCTGCGATCTCCTGCTGCACGACGACAATGACAAATCTTTCTCTCATGGCTAAATCTCAAAACACCAAGAGATGATGCACAGCTTCCATCCATATGTCGCTGCCTCGGCTCGCTTACACAACAATCTCTCAATATCTTTTCAATCTCTGTTAACGCGCTCAAAGAAATGGCCTCTTTTTTGACACAAAGGTGGTATTGTTTTGTTAGGTTCTGGAAATAAGTAGCAAAGATGATTTCAGAGAAGCCCAGTTGGATTAGACATGTGGGAATGCAAATTTTCTCCATTGACGTTCAACCTGGTAGACTTAAGCTTGCCACGGGTGGGGGTGATCACAAGGTGCAGTTGGACTAAACATGGTCGGTTCCTCTACAAATGTCTCCGACCAGTAGTCTCCATCTTCGTCGTCTTCAGCGTTAATTTCCCTATCTTCGAAGCTGCTCCGGCCACTGCAGGCCGGTCAATTTGAACCTCTCGCATGATGGCCTACTGCAACCAACCTGAAACTGCCTTTAGTGGCTACCTCGAGGCCTACGAGCAGCTTGTGCTGGCTACTCCATGATGACGCCCTCGACCAACAGCGCATCGAAGAACGTGTTTCCTAATGGCTACACTGTGGCGGCACCTTCGACCGACAGCACGCAGATGAACACCCATGGTGGCTGTGGCGGGAGGCGCGCCTCGACCAACAACAGATAGATGAGCGTGTCCAATGAAGTTCAGACCCGAGTGAGATCCTCGTACAACAACCGATACGATGGATCTTCGAGCAGTTATAAGAAGACGTTGAAGGAACAAGACTACGTGGACAGGCGACGGGGCAGATGGGTCACAAGCAAGAGGCTCAAGACGGGGTCGAAACTTGTTGCTGTCAAAGATCCCTTCATTACTACAGACTACACGACCTACATGTTCAAGTACAACACAGTCCATGGCGCATGGAAGCACCATGAGCTCAAGGTCAGGGACTCCAAGACCCTCCTCTTCTGTGAGAAGCTTGTTGCTGTTTTCAGAATTAGGAACCCAGATGAGATCCCATAGGGTGAGGCCGGTGCTGACTGTGTTGTTGAGTCTATCGGTGTTCTCACCGATATGCAGAAAGCAGCTGTCACTTTAGCTGCAATTATTACCACAAAATATTTCAGAAAAAAGCAAAAGTAAAAGCAAAAAGGGAAACCTAACTGCATGGCATGGCAGAAAAGCAACTGTCATTTTAGTGTCAAGCAAGAAAATCATGTGAGGCGGGACAAGCAAGAAAATCATCAACCAGCATATGGGGGACTTGTGGACCATGCAAAAGCAAAGGCAAAATAGAAAACGAAAGAAAAAGAGAAAGCAAAAGAGAAAAACGAAATAAACACCCCACCAGAATGATGTAATTTATTTTCCTTATCTTTTGGAAACATCTGTATAAACCCCATCAGAGGGTAAAACAAAAAAAAAAGGGCCAAAATAATGGGCTGCAATGTCATGTGGAGGGCGAAGGTCCATATGCCCACAAGAGCGAGACCCTTTATTATCACCAACCAGGTGACCAAAAGTACACCCAGTACTCCACAATTATTCAGCAACCAGCCACTATTACCACCAACCAGGTGATCAAAAGTACACCCAGTACTCCAAAAATTATTCGGCAACTTGCCGCTATTACCACCAACTAGGTGATGAAATGTACAACCCGTACTCTAATATCATTTGGCAACTAGCCATTCATGCCACCAACCAGGTGACAAAATGTACAACCTGTACTCTCATTCATGCCACCAACCAAGTTATCGAAAGTACGCCCAGTACTTCAAATTATACATGAGCATTACTCATGTCAATCATACATAAACATTCACGAGCATCACTCATATCAATCATACATAAACATTCATGAGCATCACTCACGTCCACATTCATGAGCATCACTCTTGTCAACATCCATGAGCATCACTCATGTCAAACAAACATCCATGAGCATCACTCATGTCAAACAAACATCTATGAGAATCACTCATGTCAATCAAACATTCATGAGCATCACTCATGTCAATCAGCTTCAAAAGCTTCATTTACAAAAGCTCTAGCTTCGAAAGCTTCAGTTACAGAGCTACATCTTCAAAAGCTTCATTTACAAAAGCTCTAGCTTCAAAAGCTTCATTTACAGAGCTCTAGCTTCAAAGCTTCACTAGCAAAGCTTCACCTACAAAGCTTCAATGCAGGGTATACAAATACTGCCTCCGAACAACCACCACTTCGGCCCATACATGGATTCAATTTGAAGTTTCCAGCTAACAGCCTCTATTGATCGAAGACTTGGGGGACTACATTATGTACCATATATTGGGCCTCAACTGGGCCTCATGAAAAATACTTGGGGGACTTGGCCCATTATTTATGTATTGAGGAGCGAACCGTTATTTTATAAAAGGGACTTCCTCACTTTCATTAGAGAGCATCAACTCTAGCACATTATTCACGTATTGAGGAGCGAGCCCTTATTTTATAAAAGGGACTCTCTCACCACCATTAGAGAGCATCGTCGCCTACTGAGCAACCGTCTCGCCGTGAGCATCAACTCTAGCCCATTATTTATGTATTGAGGAGAGAGCCTTTATTCTATAAAAGGGACTCCCTCACCTTCAACGCCACAAGCCGAGCCAACCAAGGCAACGTAAGCCACGAGCCGAGCAACCTCGCAGCATGTGCTACTTCTAGATTGAGCATCATTTCAGATTGAGCACCGCCTCACATCGAACATCAGTTCAAGACAACATCTAGTTACTTCGGCCTACACATGGACGGAATTTCAAGTCTCCAGCCAAAAGACTCTCTTGACTAAAAACTTGGGGGACTACTATTTATACCATATTTAGGGCCTCGTGTTTAGATCTCGTACAAATACTCGAGGGACTTAAATGTAATTATGTGATAAAGGAAGGGGCAAACATGTAATAAGTAAGGAGTCCTTATTCTATCAAAGGATCCCTCACCCTCACAATGAAAAAAGGCCAATTCCTAGGCCCGAGATCCTCTCTCTCACCCTCAGAAGCTCTCAGAAGCTCTCACCCCCTCCCTCACTTCTCAGAGAAATACAATACAATCAGTGTGAACGTAGCCCAAACCTTGGGGTGAACCATAATATATCTTGTGTCATTTACATTTCCTGCAGAATCACGGTCGGATTTACGTTGTTCCAAGACCTCCGGTTTTATGCATCAACACTGTTTATACCATATTTAGGGCCTCATATTTAGATCTCGTACAAATACTCGAGGGACTTCAATGTAATTATGTGAGAAAAGAAGGGGCAAATATGTAATAAGTGATGAGTCCTTATTCTATAAAATGACCCCTCACCTTCACAATGAAAAAAGGCCAATTCATAGGCCTGAGATCCCCTCTCTCACCCTCAGAAGCTCTTAAAAGCTCTCACCCCCCTCCCTCACTTCTAAGAGAAATACAATACAGTCAGTGTGGACGTAGCCCAAACCTTGGGGTGAACCACGATACATCTTGTGTCATTTACATTTCATGCAGATTCACGGTCGGATTTACATTGTTCCAAGACCTCCGGTTTTGTGCATCAACATTTGGCGCCGTCTGTGGGAAATCGACACGAAAAGTTATGTCGGTTCTCTCTCAATTTTTCACCTCCGCCATGAATTTGCAGAAACCAAGAACCAAACACCTGCACAGTCACTGCAAAACCCATCATACCATTACACCGCTGCAGTACCAAACTCACAGCCACTTGGAAGCATACACGTTTGGGTCCTTCCCAGTACCAATATCCAGAGATCTGATCTGATTTCTCCATCTTTGTAATTGCTACTGTTTCTTAAGCTTTAGCTCTCTCTCTCTCGCTGTGATGGTGTCCGAAGGAATTCTGTTGGGGATGGGCAAGATCTAATTAAATGCAAGCAGCAGCAAATCCTAGAAAACTTCTGTTTGCCCTCCTGCTCATCATGCTCATTTCTTCTGTTTGCCCTTCAAAAGCTTCATTTACAGAGCTCTAGCTTCGAAAGCTTCATTTACAAAAAGCTCTAGCTTCAAAAGCTTCATTTACAGAGATCCAGCTTCATTTACAGAGCTCCAGCTTCAAAGTTCAAAGCTTCACCTACAAAGCTTAAGTGCAGGGTATACAAATACCGTCTCTGAACAACCGCCATTTCAGCCCATACATGGGTTCAATTTGAAGTCTCCAGCCAACAAACTCTATTGACCGAAGACTAAGGGGACTACAATATGTACCATATATTGGGCCTTAACTGGGCCTCATGAAAAAATACTTGGGGGACTTAGCCTATCACTTATGTATTGAGGAGCGAGCCCTTATTCTATAAAAGGGACTCCCTCACTTTCATTAGAAAGAACCCATCGTTTATGTACTAAGGAGCGAGCCCTTATTTTATAAAAGGGACTCCCCCCTCTTCGTTAGAGAGCATCGTCACTAGCTGAGCAACCGTCTCGCTGCGAGCATCACTCCTAACCCATTATTCATGTACTAAGGAGAGAGCCCTTATTTTATAAAAGGGACTCCATCACCTTCATTAGAGAGCATCGCTGCCTACTGAGCAACCGCCTCGCCGTGAGCATCAACTCTAGCCCATCATTTATGTATTGAGGAGCGAGCCCTTATTCTATAAAAGAAACTCCCTCACCTTCAACGCCACAAGCCTAGCCAACCAAGGCAACATAAGCCACAAGCCGAGCAGCCTCGCAACATGTGCTACTTCTAGTTGAGCATCATTTCAGATTGAGCACCGGCTCATATCGAGTATTCAGTTCTAGACGACATCTAGTTACTTTGGCCCACACATGGACTGAATTTCAAGTCTCCAGCCAAAAGACTCTCTTGACTGAAGACTTGGAGGACTACTGTTTGTACCATACTTAGGGCCTCCGTATTTAGATCTCGTATAAATACTCGGGGGACTCAAATATAGTTATGTAATAAAGGAAGGGGCAAATATGTAATAAGTGTGGAGCTCTTATTCTATAAAAGGGACTCCTCACCCTCACAATGGGGGAGGCCAATTCCTAAGCCTCCTCACCTCCTCAAGCTCTCACTCTCAAAGCCTTTCATATTCATTACAGAGGCTCTCTCTCTCCCTCACAATCTTCTCAAAAATACAATATCAGTGTGGACGTAGCCCAAACCTTGGGGCGAACCACGATACATCTTGTGTTATTTACATTTCTTGCAGATTCACGGTCGGATTTACGTTGTTCCAAGACCTCCGGTTTTGTGCATCAACAAAAACAATGACTAGGAGGATTTTGGACGAATTTAATTAAAACAAAACTAAATGGTAGTAGTAAATTAAGTCGTGAATGAAATATGGATGAAAGGATAGCTAAAGGATTCTTCTCCACACATGAAACATATGCATACAAATTGATTTCTATTTATTCTTCCTATAAACCATGAATGACAATGCCCCTAATTAACTGTGAACAACACTAATTAACTCTCAAATTTTCCTAAGTTCATTGAATTGGACTCAACGATGCAACCAAATTATTCTTCTCAAGTTCCCTAACTACGAAAAGCATAATAAAGATACATCTCAAAGATCATTAAGTTATGTGAAAATCATAAGCATTGACAAAGCATTCGTAACTATGAAAAGTATGATACTCCTGCCAAGAATTTACTTAACTCAATCATGACTAGTGATTTTTACTACTTACAAATATAAGTTCATAACGATTAGGTGAAATTCCCTTATATTCTAGCATCAAATCCCTGCATGCAAACTAAGTATGCATCCTTAATAAACATACAAGAATAAGTTCTCTATAAAGCAGATAAGTAAATTGCATTGATGTCTTATGGAACAATAACTGGATGTAATCAATTTATATAAAACATATGATCATGTCTTCAAATTCACCTCTAGCTAAAAAGAAACTTAGTTACACATGTTCATCATAACTGAAAAGCAATCTACAGTAAACATTGAAACTTAAAACAAAGATAGAAAGAACTCTAAAAATTCTAGCAACTTTAATGAATGAATGGTACACATGGCACAGTCTAAATAAAATTTGAATGATCTCACCACCTGGATTGTAAGTGTTGGAAAACAAGTCATTCCTTGATTGATTATGGCCTTTGTAACCCCAAGCATTGACACTATCCCAACCTCCATTCTCAATTAATTGAGGATGTTAATTAATTTGATATCCTTGCCTATAGGACACACCAAATGTGGGGACACTTTGCATTGTGGACCTTTCGATATACTGCGACATAAGAGAAGTAAGACTCGCCATTTGAGCTTTAAGATTAGCAATTGCCTTGTCTTGCTTCTCTAGTACCTGAAATCAAAGAAATAAAACTAAATCAAATATCAAAAGAAAAATAAACAAAACATAGAGTGATTAGCAATTTTACTAATCCTCGACAAGAAACTAACACACAAATTAATCCCTATAAATTATGTAATCGTAGTATGAGTAAGTAGGGATAGTTCTATTTCGGGGATTAGAAGGGATACTAATCAACACAAATTAAACTTATTAAATTGAAAACTAAGTTAAATTAACATCAAAACAATGACTGAAGGGATTTTGGACAAATTTAATTAAAGAAAAAGTAAATGGTAGCAAGTAAATTAAGTTGTGAATGAAAGATGGATGCTAAAGGATTCTTCTCCACACATGAAACATATCCATACAAATCGATTTCCAGTTATTCTTCCTATAAACCATGAATGACAATGTCCCAAATTAAATATGAACAACACTAATTAACTCTCAGATTTTCCTAAATTCATTGAATTGGACTAAGCGACGCAACCAAATTATTCTTCTCAAGTTCCCTAACTATGAAAATCATGATAGAGATAGATCTCAAAGATCATTAAGTTATGTGAAAATCATAAGCATTGTCAAAGCATTTGTAACTATGAAAAGCATGATACTTGTAACATCCCACATCGCCCAGGGAAGTGGATCATGTAAACCTTATATGTATATTCCCATCTCTAACTAGCATGAGGTCTTTTGGGAGCTCACTGGCTTTGATTTCCATCGAAACTCTGAAGTTAAGCTAGTTCACGCGAGAGCAATCCCATGATGGGTGATCCACTGGGAAGTTCTCGTGTGAGTTCCTAGAAACAAAACCGTGAGGGCATGGTCGGGGCCTAAAGCGGACAATATCGTGCTACGGTGGAGTTGAGCCCGAGATGTGGTGGGGGCCTGGGCCGGGATGTGACAATACTCCTGCCAAGAATCTACTTAACTCAATCATGACTAGTGACTTTTACTACTTACAAATATAAGTTCATAACGATTAGGTGAAATTCCCTTATATTTTGGCATCAAATCCCTGCATGCAAACTACGTATGCATCCTTAATAAACATACAAGAATAAGTTCTCTATAAAGCAGATAAGTAAATCACATTCATGTCTTATGGAACAATAACTGGATGCAATTAATTTATATAAAACATATGATCATGGCTTCGAATTCATCTCTAGCTAAAAAGAAACTTAGTTATACATGTTCATCATAACTGAAAAACAATCTAAAATAAACATTGAAACTTAAAACAAAAACAAAAAAAAACTCTGAAAATTTCAGCAGCTTCAATGGATGAATGGTAGGCATGGCACACCCTAAATCACTGCTGGAATTTCATATATATAGGGGAAATGGCTAAATCCAAGGAGGAAAGGGATTAGGTGGTTTGAGTTATTTTAGGACTCTAAGAATCAAGTAGAAAATGTTGGAATGTGATTAGGATTCCTCCTTGCAACTTAAGATAAGATAATGTTGGATAAGATAGGATAGGATAAGATAGGATAAGATATGATAAGATACGATAAGATAGGATATGATAATGTTCCTCTCCAACTAGAATTCCTCTTTCTTGTGTAAGTCCTTGTCTTCCAAGCCTAAACTTTAATTTCTCTAGATTTTAGCACATATCTAGGACCATTTAAACACCAAAACCGTCCAACCCATATGCTATCCACGCATGTTATCCAATCCAAGTAGAAAACTGCTCTCAATTGCTCCATTTGGCTATTTATTGTCATCTTTACCAATTGGACCAACAATAATACGAAAATAACTTAAATTACCAAAATAAATGGAAATTAACTAAGTAAATGCAAAGTAATAAGATAACAAGGTCGCCTAAATATGCTCCTATCACATCTCATAGGTCATCCCTTCAAGATCATCTCTACCAAAAAAAAATGCGAAACAATTGGGCTCTAGAATTGAAAGAAAAGAGCTCGAAATACATATTTTTGAATTAATACGGGTAATGAGATCATCATCCCACTTTATGGGTCTACGGTTTATGTTTCGAAAATCCAACAATAAATATCATAGGTCATCCCTTAAAGATCATCTCTGCCGAAAATAAAAGGAATACGAAACTTTTAGGCTCTTGAATTGAAAGAAAAGTGCCCAAAATACTGATTTTTGAATTAATACGGGTAATGAGAGCATCATCCCACTTTATGCGTCAACAAGTTATGTTTTGAAAATCCAACAATACATATCATAGGTCGTCCTTTAAAGATCATCTCTGCAGAAAATAAAAGGAATACGAAACTTTTAGGCTCTTGAATTGAAAGGAAAAGTGCCAAAATACAGATTTTCAAATTAAGACAGGTAATGGGAACATCATCCCACTTTATGGGTCTACAAGTTATGTTTCAAAAATTCAACCATATATCTCATAGGTCATCCCTTAAAGATCATCTCTGCCAAAAATACAAAGAATACGAAACTTTTAGGCTCTTGAATTGAAAGAAAAGAGTACGAAATACAAATTGTCAAATTAATACAAGTAATGAGAACATGATCCCACTTTATGGGTCTACGAGTCATGTTTCGAAAATCCAACTGTACATCTCATAGGTCATCCTATAGAGATCATCTCTACCAAAATTGGAAAGAATACAAAACATTTAGGCTTATGCATTGCAAGAAAAAATAACAAAAAACAAATTTTCAAATTAACACGGGTAATGAGAACATAATCCCACTTTATGGGTCTACAAGTTATGTTTCGAAAATACAACTGTATAACTCATAGGTCATTGCTTAAAGATCATCTTTGCCTAAAATAAAAGTAATAAGAAATTTTTAAACCCTTGAATAGAAAGAAAAGAGCCCGAAATACAGATTTTTGAATTAATACGGGTAATGAGAACATCATCCTACTTTATGTGTCTACGAGTTATGTTTCGAATATCTAACTATACATCCATAGGTCATCCCTTGAAGATCATCTCTGCCAAACAAAAAAAAATAGAATTCGAAACTTTTGGACTCTGGAATTGAAAGAAACGAGGCCAAAATACAAATTTTCTAATTAACACGGGTAATGAGAACATAATCCTACTTTATAGGTCAACGAGTTATGTTTCAAAAATCTAACTGTACATCTCATATGTCATCCTATAAATATTATCTCTGCCAAAAATCAAAAGAATATGAAACATTTAGGCTCTTGAATTGAAAGAAAAGGGCCTGAAAAATAGATTTTCAAATTAATACGGGTAATGAGAACATCATACCACTTTATGGGTCTACGAGTTATGTTTCGAAAATCCAATCGTACGTGTCATAGGTCATCACTTAAAGATCATCGCTACCAAAAATAAAAAGAATACGAAACTTTTAGACTCTTGATTTGAAAGAAAAGAGCCCAAAATAAAGATTTTCTAATTAACACGGGTAATGAGAACATCATCCCACTTTATGGGTCTACTAGTTATGTTTTGAAAATACAAATATACATCTCATAGGTCATCCCTTCTAGATCATCTTTGCCAAAAAAAAAAAAGAATACGAAACATTTAGTCTCTTGAATTGAAAGAAAATAGCCCGAAATACAAATTTTCGAATTAATACAAATAATGAGAACATGATCCCACTTTTTTGGTCTACAAGTTATGTTTTGAAAATCCAACTGCACATCTCATATGTCATCCCTCAAAGATCATCTCTACAAAAAATGAAAAGAATACAAAACATTTAGGCACTTGAATTGAAAGAAAAGAGCCCAAAGTATAGATTTTCGAATTAATACGAGTAATGAGAACATCATCCCATTTGGGACTACGAGTTATGTTTCCAAATTCGAATTGTACATCTCCTAGGTCATCCCTTGAAGATCATCTCTACCAAAAAAGAAAAGAATACAAAACTTATAGACTCTTGCATTGAAAGAAAAGAGCACGAAATACAGATTTTTGAATTAATACGGGTATTGAGAACATTATCCCACTTTATGGGTCTAGGAGTTATGTTTCGAAAATCAAACTGTACATATCATAGGTCATCACTTAAAGGTCATCTCTGCCAAAAATAAAAAGAGTACGAAACTTTTAGGCTCTTGAATTGAAAGAAAAGAGCACAAAATAAAGATTTCCTTACTAACAAGGTTAATGTCAGCATCATCCCACTTTATGGGTCTACAATTATGTTTCGAAAATCCAATTGTACATCTCATCGGTCATCTTATAAATATCATCTATGCCAAACATGAAAAGAATACGAAACATTTACGCTCTTGAATTGAAAGAATAGAACCCAAAAAACAGATTTTCGAATAAATACGGGTAATAAGAACATCATCCCACTTTATGGGTCTACGAGTTATGTTTGAAAATCCAACTGTACATCACATAGGTCATCCCTTAAAGATAATCTCTGCCAAAAATAAAAAGAATACAAAACTTTTAGAATCTTGAATTAAAAGAAAATTGCGCGAAATATAGATTTTCAAATTAACACGGGTAATGAGAACATAATCCCACTTTATGGGTCTACAAGTTATGTTTTGAAAATCCAACAGTACATCTCCTTGGTCATCACTGAAAGATCTTTTCCAATAATAAAAAGAATACGAAACTTTTAGACTCTTAATTAAAAGAAAAGTGCCCAAAATACAGATTTTCGAATTAACACAGCTATTGAGAACATAATCTCACTTTATGGGTCTGCGAGTTATGTTTCTAAAATCCAACTGAACTTCTCATTGGTCATCCCATAAAGATCATCTCTACCAAAAATAAAAAGAATACGAAACTTTTAGACCTTGAATTGAATGAAAAGAGTCCGAAGTGCAGATTTTTAAATTAATATGGGTAATTGATAGGAGCATATTTAAACGACTGAGTTAGCTTGTTCTCATGCATTTATGTTGTTATTTCTTAGTTAATTATGTATTTTAAGCTATTTTCGTGTGTTTGTAGGTCCATAGGCCTTATGAAGCAATAAGTTGCATTTTGGTGCATTTTGGAGCAGTTTTGGGCTTGGAATGAATAGCACATGCATGGAGCAAGGTGGATGGACGAAATTGAAGACTAAAGAGGCTAGGAATGTGTTAAAGAGAAAGAAGAATTAATGTAAAAAGAACAAAGATCTCAGCCACAAAGGGGTGTCACTCCACCATTCACCTTTCCATCATTGACGTGCACCACCATTGCACTCCCTTTGGATTCCTATGCCATGCATCATCATCCATGTTCCCTCCATTGACTCCTTTGTTGCATCATTCCACCTCCCTTTCCTTTCTCTACCATGTGCACAATCATTCATGTTCTCTAGCTGCAACATCACTCCATTTTACCCCCATGCTTTGCATCATCACTTCACTTTCACCTTTGAATCATTTCAAACACCACTCATTGCACTCAATTGCTACACCATTCCTTGTTTCCTCCATCATTTCAGATTCATGCATCATTACATTGAATCATTGCACTTAATTGCTACACCATTCCTTGTTCCCTCCATCATTTCAGATTTCATGCATCATTACATTGAATCATTGCACTCAATTGCTATACCACTCCATGCTCCCATTGCCATGCACTTCCTCTATAAAAGGAAGTGTGAGTAACATAAATTTAGTTCATACTTAGTTAGATCATTCACTCCCATTTCAACACAACCTTCATCCAAACGCATCCATTCATCTTCACATCCATTCCTCCATACAAACAAACCTTCAAACACTCACCAACACCTTGTGCCGTAGCAAAGGAAGGGAAGGAAAGTGCTTGGACGTGCTTGCTGTCCAACTTGGATCGTTGGAGCGTTTAGGTGTTTTCTTTCTTTTTTTTCTAATGTTTAAATTCATTTCCTTTCATTTTGTTGTAAATATGAGTGGCTAAACCCCTCTTGGCTAGGGGTGATTTCAAAGCCATGATTATGTGTGCAATATAATTTGATAAATTCCAGTTATGAACTCTTGAATCGTGAATGCAATTGGCTTAACTATTTGATTGATAACTTATTTGTATTTGTTAATTAAGGGTCGACACTTAATTGGCATGCATAAATCCGTTGCTAGAATGTAAGGAAGTTTCACATAATTGTTACAAACTTATATTCACATGTAGTGAAGGTCGCTTATAAACAATCGCGCTAAGTTCAATTCCTAGCATAAGCGACATGATGTCATAGTTGCAAGTGCTTTGTCAATGCTTATGATTTTCATTAAACGTAATGATCTTTGATTGTATCTCTATTATGATGTCATGTGGGGAACTTTTGAAGAATGTTTTGGGTTGTAGAATGATGCCATCCAATCCAATAAAACAAGGAAAATCTGAGAGTTAACTAGTGATGTCACGGTTAATTTGGAGCATTGTCGTTCATAATTTAATGAAGAAGTAACTGGAAATCAAGTTATTTGCATACAGGTCACGTGTGGAGAAAAAGCCTCTAGCTATCCCATCCATCATCTTATTTCTCAAATTTGTTTTACAATCTGTCTAGTTTTTCATACTTGTTTGTTTGTTTCAACTTCGTCCAAAACTCAATCCCCCTTTACTTGAGTGTATCTAATTAGTTAGAATCTGTTTTAATTTGTGTTTTTAAATGTTTTGATTCAAGTAAAAATCAATTTTCATCCAAAGTCATTCCTAGTGTCTAGTTTAAGTTTATTTAGTTGTTTTAAGCTGTTTTGAGTATTTTAAGTTTGCTTTGAGTCTTGTGAGTCTTGTTAAGTATTTTTAAGTTTAGTTTTTTTATTTTTGAGTCAGTTTAGAGGTTATTAGCAAGCTCTCCTAATCCCCGGTCCAGAACGATCCCTACTTATACTTATACTACAGTTGTCAAAAGATGGTTAAATTTTCGTGTTAAGTTAATTTTCACATCAGTAATATGAACATTGTTCATGCACAAAATCAGTGAAGACTTTGGTACAACAGAAAGTGTTAAGTTTGTGACCTTCGCTAGATTGCTCCGGTCACTAGTGTGGATAAGTATGTAAATAGATAGAGACAAGTGATAAGATTAAAAGCACACCACAAAGTAGCACACAAATGTCCTATTGATTTTCCTCATTAACACTAAGATTTGTCAATTGTAGCATATGAAAATAAGGGTCTTTTGCTGCAGAAGATTGTTTTATCTAACTACTTAAAATGTCACAAAAACTGGTTGCTGTCCCTACTGACCAGCCATCGAAAAATAATTATTAGACCAACTTACACTTACCTAAATTCTAGGAAATTTTATATGAAGACACTAGACACACAGAGCTACACTTCTACAAATTTTTGGGATTTTTGGAGTTGATTTTCTATTTAAATTAAATTGAACAAAAACAGGACAAAAACAAATTTTAAGTAGTTTACAAATTAAGAAAAACGAGTTAGGAGAATTGCTATGCACCACCAAATAATCATGCAAACATGTTATGTTTCATTCAAATTCCTTTTATTTACGGATGATGATGCTCAAGTTGGCTGAATGTTAGAACTCAACCTATTACTCTTTCTTATGTAGTATGTTAAGAGAATGGCATTTTCAAATTAACTTAGTCCCTAACATGCAATCTAGAATGGCGTGTTCATAGATTTAACAAATAGAAATCATTAAGAACGAAAAGAGTTTGAGTCATCACAAGGCTTCGTAAGTACTGGCGTTGTCTTACTTATCCTAGAAATTGGTTCACATGTTAATTGCAATTAACAAGTACTACTCTAGAACATATGTAGGTCCTCATTCGACAAGGGCAGGCACACACATATTCATAGCTTTAGAATCTTAGATATGCTTACTGAGTATGCATCCGTAGAAAACACATAAAGAATTCATGAATGAGACAAGTAGTGAATCAATTTTCATCCATTCATAAAAGTAATTCAAACAAAATGTCATAACAAACTTGCAATCATATTCGGGGCTTCAAAACAACCCCTAACTACTAAGAATTTAGTTACACATTATTATCAAATAAAACCAAAAGAAATACATGAGTTTGAGAAGACAAAACCGAGAGAAGAGAATGCCAAGATTTCTTCCTTCCTTTCCTTCCTTTCTGCAAAGCTGCCTTGTCCTCTTTCTTTTCTATTTTTTTTCCTTTCTCTTCTTTTTCCAACCCTGCAACCTGCATCCTTTCCCCTTTTTAACTTGCTGCCCCATTTTCTTCTCCTTAACTCACCCACTAATAGCCATTTAGTGATGGCAATAAGTGAGAGGAAATGGTAAAACAATTGTAACTCTTTGGGTAGCCTTTATGCCAATTACTCCCACTTAATCCTCATCTTTATTTTAAATTCCTCTGATATTTGAATAGGTATCAGCTGGCTTGTTCTTGGCTGTATCAGTTTTGGCTGCTAGATTTATTGGGTTTATTGCTTTCATTGCAGTTACAAACTGCCCAGTCTCTTGTGAACCTTTCAGTGTTAAAATGGCCATAACTTATTCTACAAAAATGATATTAACAATCCGCGAAATGCTCCAGAAAATAGACATCCGTAGCTTTCCAAGCATGTAACGTTGGCAATAAGTGAGAGGAAATGGTAAAACAATTGTAACTCTCTAGGTAGCCTTTATGCCAATTACTCCTACATAATCCTCATCTTTATTTTCATTTCCTCTGATATTTGAATAGGTATCAGCTGGCTGGTTCTTGGCTGCATCAGTTTTGGTTGCTAGATTTATTGGGTTTATTGCTTTCATTGCAGTTACGAACTGCCTAGTCTCTTGTGAACCTTTTAGTGTTAAAATGGCCATAACTTCTTCTACAAAAATGATATTAACAATCCGCAAAATGCTCAAGAAACTAGACATCTGTAGCTTTCCAAGCATGTAACGTTCATTCTCTAATTCATTTTGAGCTGTTCACAACTTGCTTCCAAATTCAGCTGACCTGCACAGGCAGTTTTGACGAATTTGTTACTTAAAATCCAACTTGTGCTATTTTTCTTTTCTTTGCTTGACAAATCCTAGAAAACACAAAAACAAAGTAAATAGCTCAAAAATATAAGGAACTAACTAAGAAAAGACAAGTGAATTTGATGTAAAGTATATATAAATATGAGCTTATCAAATACCCCCACACTTAGCTTTTGCTAGTCCTCGAGCAAAACGAAGAATATATGAAAAAGTAGCAACATGAAAAACAATAGCTTCCCCCTATGTGACCCTCATAGAATTTCATTCAAGAAAACAAATCATCAAGAACCTTAGCTACCACCAAATAAGCTAATCCAAGCTCATCTTCCTTATTCAAATGTTAGCAGTAACCTTTTAATCATCCATGAAGTGTAGTGTGTGTAATAGCCATGCTAATGCAATTTCAAGTTTTTTTTTTTTTTTTTTTTTTTTTTTTTTTTTTTTTTTTTTTTTTTAAACACCATATGCTAACAAGTGGCCTTCTCACGGGACATACACTCAATCACACATATGTTTAGTTTAACGTGTTTCGCTCAAAGAATCAAATGTGAAAGATCTACCATAAGCTTGCATAAAGATCTCATCTACACAATCATAATTGCAAAACTTAAATTAGGATGACTTTTTTTGGTTGTAATGAGGCTTAGGAAGAGGGTTATAGAAATGAAAGGATAGGTAAACACAAGTTCCAAGCTACATTGCAAGCAATTCTCTTGTTGAGATTTACAAGAACTCAAGCTCTCCAACCACTCTACTAATACCTCCAACCACACCCCTAAACTGAAACTTAAAAAAAAAACTTTTTATTTGCTTTGTATACTTTTTTTTTCTTTCTTTTTCTTCTTTTTCTTCTTTTTCTTTTTTATTTTTACCCCCACACTTATTCTTTTTCCAAACTCCTTCAAAGTACTTCACAAACATTTCTCATAAGACAATGTCATATTGCTCACTAGCCAGCTTGGAAAGGGTAAGGAAAAATGTTTAAGGTATAAGGGTAGACATATCTGGTGATAAGAAATAAAAGACTCAATATATACGGCTCAAATTGGCAATCTAATGATATCATTTCTCTTTAGGAAACATGCTTATTTGGGCCATGGTGATAAACCTAATGCCTTTATCCTTTTCAAGTTCATGCAATCAAATGACAAACATTTCGAAAGTTCTAGAGATGTAAGTCACATAAGTTCATCACACATGAAAGAATATGTGTGTATGAAAAATGCACACACTTTCAATAGGCTCAAAAACTCACATAGGTTGTATATGGTCACTATATTCACATGCGAAGCTTTAAGTCATACTTTAGTTTCACATCAACAAGGTTATGTGGATTTGGTTTTTCATAGATGATTAAACATGTACAAGGCTAACAAGAGAATAAGGAATTTCGCATAACACATGCTTACTAAGTTCTTGATCACCGTGGTTCAAATTCAATCCAATTATATCATTGGGTTAGGAAACTAACAAAAGTCTAATTCAAAACAATAAAGAAAATAAGACTATTTTTGGATTTTCAAATTTTCTGAATGTTTTTGTGTTTTTGTTTAGAGTAAATAAAACTAACTAAGGAAACAAAAAGAAACAACACGAAAACAAATCAAACCAATTCAAATTTTCAATTTGGTCATTTTTTTTAATCCTTACCCCCAAACTTAAACTGGACATTGTCCCCAATGTCAAAATATACACAATAATTAAAAATAAAATAAGATAGTAAAAAAAAACAAAATAAAGCATTTGGACTGAAAACTTCCCCAATTTGCAGTAAAATCAAGCGATGACACCCAAACTCCAATTCTGCAATCAACTCCATTGGTGGGCACGATCAAATTTTCCTACAAAGAAAAGAAATAAGTCAGTTTAGCATGCAAGAAAATTCAGAAAACAAAAACAAATGGAAAATTGAAAATGACATAAAAAGACAATGAATAGAAATATTGGGTTGCCTCCCAATAAGCGCTTGCTTTTACGTTCGCAGTCGGACGGTACCAAGAGTAATCATCCAAGGGGAGATGGTTCTTGGAGGGGTACAACCTCCACATCATGCTCCACAAAAAAACTCTTAATATGGCTTTAGTCTATGTCCATTCACTTTGAACATGCTTCCGGTCTTTGCACTTTGAATCTCCACTGCACCATGAGGAAAAATATTAGTTATAACAAATGGACCAACCCATCGAGAACGAAGCTTACCTGGAAATAACCGAAGGCGAGAATTAAATAGAAGAACTTTTTGTCCAATGGAAAAGCTCTTCCTTGATATCATCTTGTCATGAAATGCCTTTGATTTCTCCTTGTATATTCGACTAGACTCGTATGCATCATTCCGAATTTCATCTAACTCATTCAATGGGAGCTTTCTATGCTGTCCGGCAATACTCATGTCCATGTTGTAGGCTTTGATCACCCAATAAGCTTTGTGTTCTAACTCTACTGGAAGACGACATGGTTTCCCATAAACTAACCGAAATGGGGACATTCCATTAGGAGTCTTATAGGCAGTCCAATACGCCAACAATGCATCGTTCAAGCGCATGCTCCAATCCTTCCTACTAGGGCTCACAGTTTTCTCCAAAATTTGCTTCACCTCATAGTTTGATACTTCTGCTTGACCACTAGTTTGTATATAATAAGATGTAGACACTTTATGTGTGACATTGTACTTCTTAAGCAACACTTCAAATGTTCTATTGCAAAAGTGACTCCCTCCATCATTGATGATTGCTCTAGGTATTCCAAATCTTGCAAAGATGTTACTCTTAATAAAATCTGAAGCAACTTTTGAATCATTAGTTTTGGTGGCTTTTGCTTCCACCCATTTAGAAACATAATCCACAACCAATAAAATGTAAAGAAAACCATTAGAGGATGGAAAAGGTCCCATGAAATCAATGCCCCACACATCAAAGATCTCAACAATCAAAATAGGGGTTTGTGGCATTTGATTTCTTGGGCCCAAGTTACCTGTTTGTTAACAACGATCACATGTTGCACAAAACTCGTAGGCATCCTTAAACAAACTAGGCCAATAAAAACCACTTTCTAACACCTTAAGAGCTGTCCTCTTTGCTCCAAAATGGCCACCACATGCATAAGAATGACAAAAAGTTAGAATAGATTTAAACTCAGATTCGGGGACACACCTTCTAATTAATTGATCAGTGCAATATTTCCACAAATAAGGATCATCCCACTCGTAGTATTTGGCGATTTTGACAAGCTTACCTTTCTGAGCACGTGTAAAATCATCCAGAATCTTTTTGGTGACCTTGTAATTCATAATATCTGCATACCAAGGGTCAGTAGCCTTTAATCAAAACAATTGCTCATCTGAAAAACTCTCACGTAAAGGGATGAAATCTTCCTCTATGTTTGAATGCAAAAATCTACTAAGATGATATGCTACAACATTCTCACTCCATTTCTTATCCTTGATCTCCAAGTCAAACTCTTGAAGTAGAAGTATCCATCGAATGAGTCGCGATTTTGCATCCTTTATTGTGAGTAGATACTTCAAAGCTGCATGGTCAGAAAACACAATAACTTTAGTCCCAATTAGATAAGATCTAAATTTTTCTAAAGCAAATACAACAGTAAAAAGCTCCTTCTCTATTGTTGAATAATTCAAGTGTGCATCATTGAGTGTTCGAGATGCATAATAGATGACATGTGCCACTTTGTTGACACGTTGCCCTAGAACTGCACCGATGGCATAGTCTGAAGCATCGCACATCAACTCAAAAGGTAAACTCCAATCAGTGGTTTGATCACA
The DNA here is from genome assembly GCF_916048215.2 of Malus sylvestris. NCBI lineage: Eukaryota > Viridiplantae > Streptophyta > Magnoliopsida > Rosales > Rosaceae > Malus > Malus sylvestris. The sequence goes on from NC_062264.1 coordinate 187,404, forward strand.
GGAGCCGTGCATAACAACTCCTTAAGCTTCTAGAATGCTACCACACACTCTTCATTCATATCAAATGTTACATCTTTTTGAAGCAAACAACACAAAGGTCTAGAAATCATTGAGAAGTCCATCATAAACCTACGGTAAAAACCTGCATGTCCAAGAAAAGAACGAACCTCCCTGACAGTGGTAAGGAGGGGTAAAGAACTAACAAGTTCTACTTTAGATTTATCAACTTCAATTCCATTTTCAGATATGAAAGGCCCTACAACTAATCCATGTGAAACCATGAAATGAGATTTTTCCCAATTTAAGACTAGATTAGTTTCTTGGCAACGTTTTAAAACTAGAGACAAATTATGCAGACATGTATCAAAAGAATCACCATAAATTGAAAAATCATCCATGAACACTTCAATTATTTTCTTAATCATATCATAAAAGATACTTACCATACACCTTTGAAATGTGGCGAGAGCGTTGCAAAGTCCAAACGTTATCCTCCGGTATGCAAATGTGCTAAATGGGCATGTGAAAGTCGTCTTTTCTTGATCCTCTGGAGCTACTGCATTCTGATTATATCCAGAATAGCCATCAAGAAAGCAATAATGAGAATGACCAGCTAACCTTTCTAACATTTGATCAATGAATGGGACTGGAAAGTGATCCTTGCATGTAGTGCTGTTTATCTTCCGATAGTCTGTATAGACTCTCCAACTATTTTGCACACGTGTAGGCACTAGCTCATTAGCTTCATTCTTAACAACTGTGATTCTGGATCGCTTCAGAACTACTTGAACGGGGCTCACCCACTTGTTGTCCGAGATAGGATATATGATGCCAACATCAAGAAGTTTGATAACCTCTTTCTTGACAACCTCCATCATGAGTGGGTTCAAACGGCGTTGAGCTTCCCTTATTAGTTTTGCACCTTCCTCCAACAGAATCCTATGCATACATGTAGCTGGATTTATACCTTTGATATCTGCAATACTCCAAGCTATGGCAGTTTTGTGATCCTTCAGTACTCGGAACAGTTTCTCCCTCTCTTCTGCTGTGAGTTGTGATGATATGATGACAGGTAATGTTTCATCCTCTCCTAAAAATGCATACTTTAAACGTTCAGGAATCGGTTTAAGCTCCAGTTTGGGTGCCTGAATCACAGAAGGAAGAGTTTTTTTGTTAGAAGTAGGAAGAGAAATAAAATAGGAAGAAGACTTACCAAAAATTGGTGAAAGTGACTCAAGGATTGCCACTGTCTGGATTAATTCTTCTTCAATGTGCTCAGAATAATTAAAATGTCCATGTGTAATGCTATGCACTAACGCTTTCTCTAAATTATCTTGCCCCACACCTTCATTTAAACAATCCTGCACAAAATTGTCAAACACATTAATAGACAAACAAGATTCAAAATCATTAGGGTACCTCATAGCATTGAAGATTCTGAACTTGACGCTTTCTCCATCAATTTCCATGGTTAAGGTACCATTGTAGACATCAATCTTCGTACGTGCCATTTTAAGGAATGGTCTTCCCAATATAAGAGGAAGTGCAGTAAGCATAGGGTCATGTTCCATCTCAAGAACAAAAAAGTCAGCGGGAAAAATAAGCTCATTCAATTGCACAAGTACATCCTCCAATAGGCCTTTGGGATATCTATTTAAACGATCTGCCAACTGGATTACTACCTTTGTTTCCTTCAAGTCTCCAAGGTTCAATGATTCATACATTGAATATGGCATCAAATTGATGGATGCACCCAAATCACACAATGCGCTCCCAAACTCTTTCCCTCCGATTACACATGGAATGGTAAGGCTACCGGCATCTTTCAACTTCAGTGGCAGCTTTCTCTGCAAAACAGCTGACACTTCATCGCTTAATGCCATAGTTTCTTGATCATTGAATCTAATCTTGTTCGTACAAAGCTCTTTAAGGAACTTTGCATACTTGGGCACTTGTTTTATGACATCTAAAACAGGTAAGTTCACTTGGACTTTCCGGAAAGTATCCAAGATTTCCTTATCAGTTTGCTCTTTCTTAGACTTCATAAACCTACGAGGAAAAGGAATAGGGACACATGAATTTTGAACTTCTTTACTTACCTTATCAGAATCTTTTGTGTTCAATTCTGTAGCTTTAAAAGACTTTTCAGTTTCTGTTGAAGCCTTATCTTGCTCAAGATTCTTGGTTTATAGCTCCCCTTGATCATTTGTATCTTTTCTAGTCCTCTTTTGCATCCTTGACTGCTCAAAAACTTCTTTTCCACTCCTTAAAGTCACAACATTTATCTGCTCCGTATTTGGATTCACCACGGTCTGGCTAGGCAACCTTCCTGGTTGGTGTTGTTGCCATATCAAACTTGCTAACTGACTCATTTGGCACTCAAGGTTTTCAATTGCTTTGTCTGTTTTCTATTGATGATATTGAGTAGAGTTAGCTAAATAAGCAATTAAATCCTCAAGAGACTTACTTGGAGCTTGGTGTTGTTGAAGCTGAAATGGTGCCTATGGACTTGCTTGAAAGAAGCCAGGTGGACGGTTATAGTTGTTGGGAATAGATTGTTGTCTGTTGTCTTGATTGTTCCACTTTAAATGTGGATGATCGCGTCACCCCGCGTTATAGTTGTTGGAGTATGGATTATAGTTTTGCCTTTGTTGCCCGTGAAACCCTCCTAACGCATTAGCTTGCTCAAGACCACCTTGATCCATCAATGAAGGGCACATGTCCATGGCATGTCCCATCATTGAACATACACCACACACCTGTTTTGGAGCCACCATAACCTGTTGCACAAGATTAGTCAAGTTAGCTTATTCTAATTCAATACTAGAATTAGCACTTACCTCATTAACTTTCTTAAGAGGTAGCTCATCTCTCCCTCCAAATTGTCGTGTATTGCTAGCAATGTTCTTTAATAATGCCTTAGCATTTGTTGGTGTCTTGTCCATGAATGCTCCTCCACTTGCTGCATCAAGCATTACACGATCAGTACCACACAATCCTTCATAAAAATACTGTATTAAAGTATGCTCTGAAATTTGATGATTAGGACAAGATGCAACCAAATTTGTGAATCGCTCATAGTAATCTCCAAAGGGTTCTCCATGTTGTTGCCAGATTGCACATATGTCCTTCCTTATGCTTGCAGCTTTTGTGGCTGAAAAATATTGCTCCAAGAATGCTTGCTTCACCTGGTTCCATGTGTTCATTGATCCCGGAGGTAAATTGTAAAGCCACTCCTTTGCCTTAGCTTCTAATGTAAATGGGAATGCCCTCAACTTGACTTGCTCATCATCAACATTTGCTAGTCTCATTCCTGAGCATAACACGTGAAACTCCATGAGATGCTTGTTGGCATCCTCTGTTGAGAAGCCATGGAACTTAGGCAAGTAGTGAATTAGGCCGGACTTGAGCTCAAATCCTTCTTCTGCATTTGGATATGTGATGCACAATGGTTGTTGATTTTTATTTGGCGTTGCCAATTCCTTCAAAGTATGGTTATCAGCCATGCCTTCTTGTGGTTCTTCCTCCTTTTCAGAACTCAAATGGGGTGGAGAAGATGGTGGTAAAGACACCGATGCACGCTTCTGCTTGATTTTTCTCTGAAGCTTCCAAAGTGTTCGCTCAAGCTCAGGATCGTAGGAAGCAAGATCAATGCTCTTGGACCTTCGAGTATGCATATACTACGAAGAGTACCTGAAATAAAAATAAAAACAAAAACACTAATTAGGCAAGAAAAGAAAACAATAGAAAAATAAGTATTTAGAAATAACAATCCCCGGCGACACGGCGTCAAAAATTTGATAAGATTAAAAGCACACCACAAAGTAGCACACAAATGTCCTATCGATTTTCCTCATTAACATTAAGATTTGTCAATTGTAACATATGAAAATAAGGGTCTTTCCTGCAGAAGATTGTTTTATCTAACTACTTAAAATGTCACAAAAACTGGTTGCTGTCCCAACTGACCAGCCACCGAAAAATAATTATTAGACCAACTTACACTTACCTAAATTCTACGAATTTTATATGAAGACACTAGACACACAGAGCTACACTTCAACAAATTTTTGGGATTTTTGGAGTTGATTTTCTATTTAAATTAAATTGAACAAAAACAGGACAGAAACAAATTTTAAGTTGTTCACAAATTACGAAAAACGAGTTAGGGGAATTGCTATCCACCACCAAATAATCATGTAAACATGTTATGTTTCATTCAAATTCCTTTTATTTCCGGATGAAGATGCTCAAGTTGGCTCAATGTTAGAACTCAACCTATTACTCTTTCTTATGTAGTATGTTAAGAGAATGGCGTTTTCAATTTAACTTAGTCCCTAGCATGCAATCTAGAATGGCGTGTTCATAGATTTAACAAGTACAAATCATTAAGAATGAAAAGAGTTTGAGTCATCATAAGGCATTGTAAGTACTGGCGTTGTCTTACTTATCCTAGAAATTGGTTCACATGTTAATCGCAATTAACAAGTACTACTCTACAACATATGTAGGTCCTCATTCGACAAGGGTAGGCACACACATATTCATAGCTTTAGAATCCTAGATATGCTTACTAAGTATGCATCCGTAAAAAACACATAAAGAATTCATGAATGAGACAAGTAGTGAATCAATTTTCATCCATGCATAAAAGTAATTCAAACAAAATGTCATAACAAACTTGCAATCATATTCGGGGCTTCAAAACAGCCCTAACTACTAAGAATTTAGTTACACATTATTATCAAATAAAACCAAAAGAAAGACATGAGTTTGAGAAGACAAAACCGAGAGAAGAGAATGCCAAGATTTCCTCCTTCCTTTCCTTCCTTTCAGCAAAGCTGCCTTGTCCTCTTTCTTTTCTATTTTTTTTCCCCTTCTCTTCTTTTTCCAACCTTGCAATCTGCACCCTTTCCCCTTTTTAACTTGCTGCCCCATTTTCTTCTCCTTAACTCACCTACTAACAACCATTTAGTGATTGCAATAAGTGAGAGGAAATGGTAAAACAATTGTAACTCTTTGGGTAGCCTTTATGCCAATTACTCTCACTTAATCCTCATCTTTATTTTCATTTCCTCTGATATTTGAATAGGTATCAGCTGGCTTGTTCCTGGCTTGTTCTTGGCTGCATTAGTTTTGGCTGCTAGATTTATTGGGTTTATTGCTTTCATTGCAGTTACAAACTGCCCAGTCTCTTGTGAACCTTTTAGTGTTAAAATGGCCACAACTTCTTCTACAAAAATGATATTAACAATCCACAAAATGCTCCAGAAAATAGACACCGTAGCTTTCCAAGCATATAAGGTTCATTCTCTAATTCATTTTTATTTGTTCGCAACTTTCTTCCAAAGTCAGCCGACCTGCACAGGCAGTTTTGACGAATTTGTTACTTAAAATCTAGGTTGTGCTATTTTTCGTTTCTTTGCTTGACAAATCCTAGAAAACACAAAAACAAAGTAAATAGCTCAAAAATATAAGGAACTAACTAAGAAAAGACAAGTGAATTTGATGTAAAGTATATATAAATATGAGCTTATCAACAAGGAAGCAAACACAAGATGTACGTGGTTCACCCAGATTGGCTACGTCCACGGAGTAGAGGAGTTCTCATTAATTGTGAAGGGCTTACACAAGTACATAGATTCAAGCTCTCCTTTAGTGAGTACTAGTGAATGATTTAGTACAAATGACATTAGGAAATATTGTGAGAGAATGATCTCTATTTATAGAAGAGAGTTTCTAGTTTCATTCTGACATTAACACGTGTCGTGTTGTGATTGGCTTCTAATGTTGACACGTGTCGTGATATGATTGGCTTCTGATGTCGACACGTGTCGCGCTGTGATTAGCCTCCTAGTTGGAGGGAAACTCTTTTGGGTCCTTGACGGTATAACAGTGCTCCCCTAAGTTCCCGAGTGAGGAAAGCTCCTCGGTTGGGGACTTGCAAGATCCATGCCATTGAGTAATCACGAAACTTCTAAGTACCGAAGTGTGGTATCATTTTCACTTGCCTTATCTGTCTCATATGTAGATGTGGCATCTTCTTTGGAAGTACTTTTCCTCCATCCAAGGGTGGTATCTTTAACCGATAAAGATGCACAAGGTAATGTATCAATTTGACTTGAAGCTTACTTGTAGTTTCGGGTTGGTCAAGTGCGATACAAACCCTACAGTAGAAGTCCCCTAAGTCACCGAGCTAGGAAATTTGCCGAAGGAGGTAACAGACAAGGTAAGTAATCAGATTTCCAAGTAAGCAACCTGGATCAGAGGTTCGACTTCGGCTTCCGGTTGATTGTTCTCCTTCTCCTTGTGTCATAAACAGCAACAAGGATAAGGAGAAGCAAATGGAGAAGAGATGATATGAGATACTTTTGCTTTTGAAGAAGTAACTTTCCATAGGCTTATTCTTGAACTGGGCTGGAGGGTTTTCTGGTTTCCTCCTGAGTATAAGGTCGACTCAAGAATTTGAGGGTCAAAACAAGTCCATCAAATCTAGAGTACGTTCAACCCTGATGATATGGGATACTTTTGCTATTAACAAAGTAGTGGATGTATCGGCACGTGTTCCGTTACGCTTGTCCCCACATGCTTCCTTGTATTCTTCTCACTTGCCTTATATGTTCCTTAGGCAGATGTGGTATCTTCTCTGGAAGCATAAGATGTTGAAGATGAGTACTCGAGAGCAATGCCAGGTAAGTAATCAGGCAAGGGGTTCCAGGCAGTCAGTTCCTGACTAGAAGCTTGATTCTAAGTGCTGACTGGTTGCTCTCTTTCTCCTTGTCTTCCAGGTAAGAACAATGCCAAAGGAAAAGATAGGGAAAAATCATGATATAGGATACTCTTGCTTTTAACCTTGATGATATGAGATACTCTTGATCTGGTGTGGCTTGTTTGCAGAGGTATTATCGGGCGGGGGGGGGGGGGAAGAATCTGAGTATTTCGAGAGACTCTGCTGAGAGTGCCCTCTCGGATGTGAAGAATAGTTGGGCATTTTTTATTATTTGCAGGTCTACCTGGCTATGGAGGATGAAGGTCGACATATATAGGAATTGTCCCAACAACGAGTGGTAACGCTGTTCTTTTGCCCTTATCGGTCATAGCAATGTAGTGGGAGCTGTAAGATTCATGTGTTTTAACTTTGTCAGAGCACTTTGAAAAAGTGGTTTGTGGTATCTGGAAAGCTGATGTTGCGTGTGAAGATTGCAAACAAGCTTTATCCAAGGAAATCTAGCTCTCGAAGTTTAGAGAGTGGTGCCTCTTCGGTTTTCGAACAAGTAATCCTGTCGGGGATCTGGCTCTCAAGATTCGGAGAATGGTACCTCCTCTATTTTTGAGAAAGCAATCTTGTTGGGAGTCTGGCTTCTGAGATTCGGAAAACGGTGCCTCTTCGATTTTTGAGCAAGTAATCCTGTTGGGAGTCTGACTCTCGAGATTCGGAGAGATGTGCCTCTTCGATTTTTTAGCAAGTAATCCTGTTGGGAGTCTGGCTTTCAAGTTTCGGAGGGCGGTGCCTCTTCGATTTTTTAGCAAGTAATCCTGTTGGGAGTCTGGCTCTTGAGATTAGGAAAGTTGTGCCTCTTCGATTTTTGAGCAAGCAATCTTGTTGGGAGGGCTTTCTCGAATGTGAGTAAAGGTTAGGCATTTTTGCCAGTCTGCCTTGCCACGGAGCATAGAGGTTGACACACATAGGGACTTTCCAGTTATCAAGCAGTGGTGTTGTTCCTTTACCCTTGTGGGTAATAGTAGGGTGGCTGGACCTTCAAAATTTATTTGTCTAAACTTTGTCAGAGATCTTTCGCAAAATTATCTATGGTACCTGAGGAGCTGATGTTGTGTGTGGGGATTGTCGACATATTTTATTCAGGAAAATCTACTTCTCGAAATCTGGAGAGTGGTGCCTCTACGATTTTTGAACCAACGACCCTGTTGCCCTTTCTTTTATAGGGGAACCAATTATGTGCAAGAAGTACTTTCAGAGAGTTATTGCTTTTAGGAATTTTCCCCTTATTTTTGTACTTCAGAGATTTATTGTACCTCATTTCTCCTTCATCATTTCTAAGAATGTCTGGCCCATCCGACCGTCGTTTTGAGTTAAACTTTGGTGAAGAGACAGCCATGCCCTCTCAAGACAACATATGGCGCCCATTCTTCTTATCCCCTACTGGTCCTCTTACCGTTAGGGACTCTATGATGAAGAATGATATGACAACTGCGGTAGTGGCTAGGAACCTTCTCGCTCCCAAAGATAACAGACTACTTTCCAAATGGTCCGATGAGTTGGCTATTAAGGATTCTTTGGCTCTCAGTGTTCAGTGTGCAGGTTCTGTGTCTAATATGGCCCGCCTATTTGCTCGAACCCGCCAAGTTGAATCATTGGCGGCTGAAGTGATAAGTCTCAAACAGGAGATCAGATGGCTCAAGCATGAGAATAAACAGTTGCATAGGCTCGCATATGACTATGCTACAAACATGAAGAGGAAACTCGACCAACTGCAGGAATCTGATGGTCATATTTTACTTGATCATCAGAGGTTTGTAGGTTTGTTCCAAAGGCATTTTTTGCCTTCGTCTTCTGGGGTTGTACCGCGTAATGAAGCTCTAAATGATCAACCTCAGGAATCTGATGGTCAGCATGAAGAGGAAGCTCGACCAGCTGCAGGAATCTGATGGTCAGATTTTACTTGATCATCAGAGGTTTGTAGGTTTGTTCCAAAGGCATTTATTGCCTTTGTCTTCTAGGGCTGTACTGCGTAATGAAGCTCTAAATGATCAACCTTAAGTGCCTCCTCCTTCTGGGGTTTTGCCCAGTACTGAGGCTCCGAATGATCACCCTTCGGTGCCTTCTCTTTCTGGGGCTCTGCCGACTGCTAAGACTTCTCCTGAGTAACCTTTGTGAAGGCTCCCTCGTGTTTGTTTATTTTGATTCGTGTATATGTACATATTTGTAACTTATCGGAGATATCAATAAATAAGCTTTGTTTCATTTCAACGTATAGTGTTAAATACACCAAAGCCTTCTTCACTAAGTTTTTTGAATTTTTTCTTTTGGTGAAGCTTGTATGTTGAAGCTTTGTGAGTGAAGCATGTAGGTTGAGGTAGTGCTCCCTTAATTTCCCGAGTGAGGAAAACTTCTCGGTTAGAGACTTGAAAAATCCAAGTCACTGAGTGGTCGTGAGACTTCCGAGTATCAAGGTGCAGTAGCATATGGTAGGAGTCCCCCAAGTCTCCGGTCGAGGGAGTTGACGAATGAGGCATTTTCTTTCTAAGTGGTAGCCCAAAACTCCTCCTTCATATATATGTGTTATGAAAGTTGTTAGGCCCAAAGAAGCTTTGTAGGTGAAGCTTTGGTGTTGAAGCTTTGTAGGTGAAGCTCTGAGGTTGAAGCTTTGTTGGGTACCATGAATTGATTTTGCTTCACACTATCTTGATCAAGATAGTGTAAAGGTTTTGTAAGTGAAGCTTTTGTGGTGGGTGAAGCTTTTATGGGTGAAGCTCTTGTGGTGGGTGAAGCTTTTGTGGTGGGTGAAGCTTTTGTTGGTGAAGCTTTTATGGGTGAAGCTTTTGTTGGTGAAGCTTTTATGGGTGAAGCTTTTGTTGGTGAAGCTTTTGTAGGTAAAGCTTTTGTGGTGGGTGAAGCTTTTGTGGTGGGTGAAGCTTTTGTAGGTGAAGCTTTTGTGGTGGGTGAAGCTTTTGTGGGTGAAGTTTTTGTGGGGGGTGAAGCTTTTATGGGTGAAGCTCTTGTGGTGTGTGAAGCTTTTGTTGGTGCAATTTTTATGGGTGAAGCTTTTGTTGGTGAAGCTTTTATGGGTGAAGCTTTTGTGGTGGGTGAAGCTTTTGTGGGAGAAACTTTTGTTGGTTAAGCTATTGTGGGTGAAGCTTTTGTGGGTGAAGCTTTGTAGGTGAAGCTTTGGAGTTGAAGCTTTGTAGGTGAAGCTTTGGAGTTGAAGCTTTGTAGGTGAAGTTTTGTAGGTGAAGCTTTGGAGTTGAAGCTTTTGTTGTGTACCATGAATTGATTTTGCTTCACACTCCTCCATTGATGAAGCTTTTGTTGGTGAAGCTTTTGTGGTGAAGCTTTTCTGGGTACCATGAATTGATTTTGCTTCACACTATCTTGATGAAGATAGTGTGAAGCTTTTGAGAATTTGTAGTTGTCCTCCATTAATTAAGCTTTGTTGAATTTCCCAATTTTTTTTTTTGGGGAAAACTAGAAATTTGTTGAATTTCCCAATTTCTTTTTTTTTTGGGAAAATTAGAAATTTGAAAATATGGGAGAGACAACATATACAAATTTTGCTTCCACACTATTGAGCAAGAGATTGTGATGCAAGCCACACCTTGTAGTAGTCAAAGGTTTGGACAAACCACATAAATTCAATTTGCTTCGAATAATCTCAATCAAGAGTGTGTGAAGCTTTCTACGAGTTGTAGTTGCCCTTCATTGATGAAGCTCTTGTTGGCACCATAAATTGGTTTTGCTTCACACTATCTTGATCAAGAGTGTGTGAAGCTTTTCAGAATTGTGGTTGCCCTCCATTGATGAAGCTCTTGTTGGCACCATAAATTGGTTTTGCTTCACACTGTCTTGATCAAGAGTGTGTGAAGCTTTTGAGAATTGTGGTTGAACTCCTTTGATGAAGCTCTTGTTGGCACCATAAATTGGTTTTGCTTTACACTGTCTTGATCAAGAGTGTGTGAAGCTTTCTACGAGTTGTGGTGTTTGCATTGTTCCAAAGGGGAAATGTTTGAAGTAAATGCAAGAGGGTTAAAAAGCTTGATCTTCATATGCCATGCACTGAAGTTATTGCTGGCTTGCTAGTTAAGTTGTCAAGCTTGAGGGTTTTTTATTACTTGTGAATGCTAGGAGTTCACATGTACAAGTTGTACCGCTCGTCTTCTGGTAGGTGGAATGAATGGTGAGTTCTTTCATCACTTGGTTGGTGGTACGAAGGTGAGTTCCTTCATCACCTTTCATCACATTTCATCACCTGGTTTGTGGCACGAGGATGAGTTCCTTCTTCATCTAGTTGGTGGCATGAATGGCAAGTTGCCAAATGATATTAGAGTATGGGTTGTACATTTCATCACCTGGTTGGTGAGAATAAGGGCAAGGTATCGAGGCACATTGTAGCAAGTGTCGAATAACACAAAGTATGTTGAACCCTTTCGAAGCACAGTTGGCTTATGTATGAATGTGTTGGAATGTATGATTGAATGAATATACTGTTAAGTTGTTCGTTTATTTGTATAGTCTTGTTGACATAGACCTTATTTCATGTTGGAAGCATTCATGTTGAAGCTTTGAACCTGAGTATTTCACTGCTAGGAATGTAAGAGGATTAGGATCGAGTTGTCTAAATCACCTTTCTATTGAATTCATGCCAAATAGTCTTCGTTACATAGGATGCCGAACAGCTGAAGCTTAACACTTGTACAATGTGAGTTTAGTTGTAATAGTACTTCAAGTGATCAGCGTTCCATGGATGGCCAAGGGTCTTGCCATCGAAGCTTCTAAGCTTGTGGGAGCCAGGGCGACTGATGCCAACAACTTCAAACAGTCCATCCCAGTTTGAACTAAATGTTCCTTCACTCGGAACTCTGTCGCAGAGTAATCTTTTCTTCAATACCCAGTCCCCCACTTTGAAAGAACGAGGTTTGACCCTTGAGTCATAGTAGTTGGAGATGTACTGCTTGTAGGCGACATTCCTCAAGTGAGCCTGGTTTCTGTGTTCCTCGACTAGATCTAAGTTGAGGGTAAGTTGTTTGTCATTTTCGCTTTGCATGTAGTTTTGGACTCGGAATGTTGCTTGCTTAAGCTCAACTGGGACAACTACCTTTATTCCAAAGGCAAGTGAGAATGGGGTTTCTCCTGTTGATGTCTGATACGAAGTGCAGTATGACCAAAGAACTAGGGGTACAAGTTCTGGCCAACAACCTTTAGCCTTGTCCAAGCTGGTTTTCAAAGTTCGCTTGATTATTTTGTTGATGGCTTCAACTTTCCATTAGACTAGGGATGAGCGTTGAACTTAGAGCAGAACATCCTGAACTTATTCTTGTCGAACTGCCGCCCGTTGTCAGTGACTATCGCATTGGGAATGCTGAATCTACAAAGGATGTTCTTCCATACGAAGTCTTCTATTTTTGCCTCAGTAATGGTTGCCAAGGTTTCTACTTCAGCCCACTTTGTGAAGTAGTCAACTGCAACATTTGCATAATGGACCTTACCCTTCCCTGCAGGCATTGGGCTGATCAAATCAAGTCCCTATTGGGCGAAGGGCCAAGGGCTGATCATAGGAGTGAGCGGCTAGAGAGGGGAGTGAGGAATAGTTGTGTAGCGTTGACACTTATCACATGAGCGAGATATTCTGATGGCATCTTGGTAGAGTGTTGGCCAGTAATATCCTTGGCGAAAAGCCTTATGTGCTAGGGATCGAGATCCAGCATGATCTTCGCAAACTCCTTCATGTATTTCCCGAAGGACAATTTTCGCCTCTACGGACGTAAGGCATCTTAGGTATGGTAGGTTAAAACCCCGCTTGTAGAGTTGGTCATCAATGATCAAGTAACAGGTAGCCTTGTATCGAATCTGCTTAACTTGGACTTTGTCTTTTGGAAAGGTGCCATGAGCAAGGAATCTATAAATCGGGGTAATCCAACTATCCCCCTGTTGTAAGTTACACACTTCCGCAACCATGGTGCTTGGTGCTGTCAACAATTCGACCTGAATTTTTCTCCCAATTTTGTCTTCCACCGCTGAGGCGAGGCTTACTTCAAAGTTGGGTATGTGAGCCTCCACGATCAGTGAGTCATTGTGAGGGTAGATGATACCTCTTCCTTCCTTAGGGTAGAAACATATTGGATTCCAGTTCAGCTTTTAATACTTGGCTCCCCTGATATCTTCCACGTGAAACACTTGGTGGCCATGCCTTAAAGCTCGTTCGCTGTTTTTCATGGTCCTATTGGAAGATTCAGATATGGGTGTGCCGCTGTTTATGGAATATATCACATTCACTTGGCGTTGGTTACAGTTATCCCTTGAAGGGTGAAGGAAGAATTGATCAATTTTTCCTTCACGCACCAAAGCTTAAATATGATCACGAATGGTGATACACTTTTCGCCGTTATGGCCGTCATGTTCGTGGTAGCAACAAAACGTGCCCGTGTTCTTCGTGGGCTTGAAACCCGACTGCCTCGGCATTGGCTTCGGTATCAGGTGTGCTATGTTGGGGTAAATGGCCACGCATGTGGCGTTCAAAGGCGTGTATGTCTCATACCTCAGGGTAGGGCCTGTCCTGACGCGTGCTTGGCCCACTGTGTGGACTATCTAGGGGCGGGCATTATCATGGCGATACCCTTGGTTATCGCGATAGTGTCCCTTACTCCTTTTACTAAAATGGGACTGGTGAGGATGGAAATCTTTCCTTTTGCCATGAGATTGATATGTCTGTTAACTTGGCGAAGTATTAAGTAAGGCAGGATGAGGCACCGCTGCCATTTGGAAGGTCGAGGTCTTCTCATTTGGTTAGATCTGGCTTCCACTCTCTACTTACTGATAAGGGGTGGCTGTGGGGGTTTCCCTTGATATGTCATTGCCTCAGGGAGGCATGGTTGTAAGCCTGTGCCATCACCTCAGAGTAAGTCTTCCAAGTGTTGGCATTGATCATGTACTTGAAGAAACAATCACGTAGGCTTGCCGTGAAGGCTTTGAGGGCGGTCTTATCGTCTGCCTCTACACAACGGGAATACTCATGGCTGAAGCGCCCAGCATACATACATAATGACTCGTCTGGCTTCTGGCGAATAGTGTACAAGTCATCCGCAGAGTGCAAGCGATCGGTCTAGAAAATGTGTTGAGAAACAAATAGTTTCCTCAATTCCTCAAATGAGTCTACTGTCTTAGGTGGAAGACGACAATACCAGTTTAAAGCTCTGCCAGAGAGGGTGGAGGGGAAGAGAAGACATCGCTCTTCATCGGTGTGCATCCGGTATGCCATGGTGGACTCAAATAGGTTAAGGTGTTCAATCAGGTCCTCCTTTCTAGTATAGAGTTGCAAGCCAAGCTTCTGCTTTGTCTTTGCTTGGAGGGGGTGTCGAGGATCTTCCTTGTAAGAGGGCCAGGCCTAGGTTGGTTCCAATCAGGTATCTCAGCTTGCCGTTCGACCTTCAACTTGTTTACTTCCTTAAGGAGTTATAGAACAAGAGGGTCCTGAGTGGAGTCATGTACCACTGGAGCTTTCTTTCGTAAATCTCCATGTCCTCTTGGAAGTATGAAGGTTTGATCAAGAACATGTGATTTTTCCCTAGACTCGCCGTACTGAATTCCAAGGTATGTCTGTCGGAACATCTCTGAGTCCCCTATACTTTCGTGTTTTTCTAGGACTTGTTGCCCCTTCCCCAAATTGGTAGCCAGTCTGGGACATGGGAGGGGACCGAGTCTTTCAGAGACCCTTGGGTCATTGATCTTCGAGCTTACATGGATGGGATTGTCTCGACGTTGCTTTAGGAAGTTTCGACAGTCGTGAAAGACGGCTTTCGATCCTTCCACTCCTTCTGTAAGGAGGTGCCTTCCTCCACTCCTCCTGCTTCGGGTCGAAGCAGTTGGGTTGAGAGAAGTCTCATGTTGGTCACCATTTCGATGAGTAGCTCGCTCCTCAACAGGAATACCTAGGTCGAGGGCAAATGACCCTCCATGTTGGGGGGCACCCAATTGATAATTGACTTCCACAGGGGTGATGAGCTCGTGTGTTTTAGTATATCTAGCCTCGTCGAGCATCTCGAAGACCTTCTCATACTGCTCTTGGAGGATCTCATTCTTCATTGCTATCTTGTTGTTCTGAGCTTCCAGCTCATCGACTTTAGCCGGAAGAGCAAACTTCTTTTGTTCCTTCTTTCGTTGCTTCGCACCAGGTGCAAGAGGGATGTCATTCTGTGTGTTGTGGCTTCCTTCGCTCCCTATGTTGGAAAGGGATGCCTGGTCAAAAGAGAGTGTACGAATGGTGGAAACCAACTTGACAAAGCTGAAGAGAGTGGGAATAAGTGTCGTTCCCACAGACGGCGCCAAATGTTGATGCACAAAATCAGTGAGGACTTTGGTACAACAGAAAGTGTTAATTTTGTGACCTTCTCTAGATTGCTCCGGTCACTAGTGTGGATAAGTATGTAAATATATAGAGACAGGGAAGCAAACACAAGATGTACGTGGTTCACCCAGATTGGCTACATCCACGAAGTAGAGGAGTTCTCATTAATTGTGAAGGGCTTACACAAGTACATAGGTTCAAGCTCTCCTTTAGTGAGTACTAGTGAATGATTTATTACAAATGACATTAGGAAATATTGTGAGAGAATGATCTCTATTTATAAAAGAAAGTTCCTAGTTTCATTCTGACATTGACACGTGTCGTGTTATGATTGGCTTCTGATGTTGACATGTGTCGCGCTATGATTGGCTTATGATGTCGACACGTGTCGTGTTGTGATTGGCCTCCTTGTTGGAGGGAAACTCTTCTGGGTCCTTGACAATATAACGTTGATCGATGCTCAGTAGTTTCGGGATTGGTCAAAGTATGGTACAAACAAACATCATCCGACTTTATGGGTCTACGAGTTTTGTTTCAGAAATCAAACTGTACATGTCATAGGTCATCCCTTAAAGATCACCTTTGCCAAAAAAAATAAAAAAATAAATAAAAAGAATTTGAAACTTTTAGACTTTGGAATTGAAAGAAAAGAGCCCAAAAAAAAGATTTTCGAATTAACACGGATAATGAGAACATCTTCCCACTTTATGGGTCTACGAGTTATGTTTCGAAAATCCAATTGTACATCTCATTGGTCATCCCTTAAAGATCATTTTTGTCAAAAATAAAAGGAATACCAAACTTTTAGACTCTTGAATTGAAAGAAAAGAACCTGAAATTCAAATTGTCGAATTAATACAGGTAATGAGAACATCATCCCACTTTATGGGTGTACAAGTTATTTTTCAAAAATCTAACTGTACATCTCATAGGTCATCCCTTAAATATCATCTCTGGCAAAAAAAAAAAAAAAAAATTAACACTGGTAATGAGAACATAATCCCACTTTATGGGTCTATGAGTTATGTTTCGAAAATCTAATTGTATATCTCATTGGTCATCCCTTAAAGATCACCTCTACCAAAAATAAAAAAGACTACAAAACTTTTAGACTCTTGAATTAAAAGAAAAGTGCCCAAAATACAGATTTTCGAATTAACACGGGTAAAGGGAACATAATCCCACTTAATGGGTCTACGAGTTATATTTCGAAAATCAAACTGTCCATCTCATTGGTCATCCCTTAAAGATCATCTTTGCCAAAAATAAAAAGAATATGAAACTTTTAGACTCTTGAATTAAAAGAAAAGTGCCAAAAATACAGATTTTTGAATTAACACGGATAATGAGAACATAATCATACTTTATGGGTCTATGAGTTATGTTTCGAAAATCTAACTATACATCTCATTGGTCATCCCTTAAAGATCTTCTCTGCCAAAAATAAAAAGAATTTGAAATTTTTAGACTCTGGAATTGAAAGAAAAGAGCCCAAAATAACGATTTTCGAATTAACATGGGTAATGAGAACATCATCCCACTTTATGTGTCTACGAGTTATGTTTCAAAAATAGAACTGTGCATCTCATAGTCATCCCTTAAAGATCTTTTCTGCTGAAAATGAAAAGAGTATGAAACTTTTAGAATCTGGAATTGAAAGAAAAAAGCAGGAAATACAGATTTTTGAATTAATACGGTTAATGTGAACATCATCCCACTTTATGGGTCTACATCTCATAGGTCATCCTTTAAAGATCATCTATGCCAAAAATAAAAAGAATAGAAAACTTTTAGACTCTTGAATTGAAAGAAAAGAGCCCGAAATATAGATTTTCGAATTGATACATGTAATGGGAACACTTCACCACACTCCATGAGTCCATGGGATATATTTCAAAAACCTCACTATACATCATATAGGTTATCCTTTAAAGATCATCTATGCTCAATATAAAAAGAATACGAAACTATACAACACTTGAAGGAAAAAGAAAAGGGTTGGAAATACAGATTTTCAAATAAATACTGGTAATGGGAATCTGTAATCTCACTCGATGGGTATTGGGTTATATTTCAATTATCCAACTACACATCTTATAGGTCATCATGTAAAAGTCATCTCTACCAAAAATTAAAAGAAAGTGAAACTATATTGCCGTTCAATTAAAAGAAAAGGGTTCAAAATACAGTTTTGGAACTAGACGGGTAATTAGAAATTATCATCCCACCTCCACGGGTTCGTTAGTTCTTTTTCAATTATCCAACCTTACATCTTATAAGTCATCCCATAATGATCATCACCGCCAAAAATAAAAATAAAATGAAACTACATGACAGTTGAATCAAAAGTAAAGTTCCCGAAATACAGATTTTCAAATTAATACGGGTAATGAGAATCCATCATCCCACACCATGGGTTCATGGGTTATATTTCATTTATCCAACTATACATCTTTTAAGTCTTCCTATAAAGATCATCTCTGCCAAAAATGTACGAAATACGAAACTGTATGACTCTTGAATTGAAAGAAAAGTGACCGAAATACTAATTTAAATATTCATACGGGTAACGAGAACCCATCATCCTGCTGGATTTGTTAGTTATATTTGAATTATCCAATGGTACAGCTTATAGGTCATCCTCTACAGATCATCTCTACCAAGAATTAAATGAAAACGAAACTGTATGACCAATGAATTAAAAGAAAAGGGCTCAAAATACATTTTCAAACAGATACTGGTAATTACAAACTGTCATCCCACTACAGGGGTTAATGGACTATATTTCAATTATCCAATCATACATCTTATCGGTCATCCCTTAAAGATCATCTATGCAAAAAATAAAAGTAATACAAAACTATATGACTGTTGAATCATTTGAAAACTACCCAAAATGCAGATTTTCAAGCTAATACGGGTAATGAGAACTCATCATATAGGTCATCGCTTAAGGATCGCCTCTGCAAAAAATAAAAAGAATGGGAGACTATATTGACTCTTGAATTAAAAGAAACTGCATGAAATACAAATTTTCGAATTAATACGAGTAATGAGAACACATCATCCCACTTTATGGGTCTATGAGTTATATTGCAAAAATCCAACTGTACATCTCATTAGCCATCCCTTCAAGATCCTCTCAATAAAAAATAAAAAGAATACGAAACTATATGACTCTTGAATTAAAATGAAAGTGCCTGAAATATAGATTTTTCAAATTATTACATATAGTGAGAACACTTCACCATACTCCCTGGGTCCATGGATATATTTTAAAAATCTCACTATACATCTTAAAGGTTATCCGTTAAAGATCATATCTGCTCAATATAAAAAGAATACATAATCATACGACTCTTGAAGAAAAAGAAAAGAGTCGGAGATATAGATTTTCGAATTAATAAGGGTAATGAGAACGCGTAATCTCACTCAATGGGCCTATGGGTTATATTTCAATTATCCAACTACACATCTTATAGGTCATCCCGTAAAAGTCATCTCTGCCAAAAATTAAAAAAATGTGATACTATATTGTTGTTCAATTAAACGAAATGGGCTCAAAATACAGTTTTTGAACAAATACGGGTCATTAGAAACTATAATCCCACTCCATGGGTTCATTAGTTCTTTTTTCAATTATCCAATCATACATCTTGTAAGGTCATCCCTTAACGATATCACCGCCAAATATAAAAATAAAGTGAAATTGTATGACGGTTGAATCAAAAGTAAAGTTTTCGAAATACTGATTTTCAAATTAATACGGGTAATGAGAACCCATCATCCCACTCCATGGGTTCAGGGGTTATATTTCAATTATCCAAGTGTACATCCTATAGGTCTTCCCATAAAGATCATCTCTGCCAAAAATATACAGAATATGAAGTTGTATAACGCTTGAATTGAAAGAAAAGTGCCTGAAATACTGATTTAAAAATTCATACGACTAATGAGAACCCATCATCCCACTAGATATATATGAGTTATATTTCAATTATCCAATAGTACATCTTATAGGTCATCCTCTCCGGATCATCTCTGCCAAAAATTAAAAAAAAAACAAAAAGGAAACTGTATAACCATTGAATTAAAAGAAAGGGGCTCAAAATACATTTTCAAGCTAATACTGTTAATTACAAACTGTCATCCCACTACAGGGGTTCATGGACTATATTTCAATTATCCAATCATACATCTGATCGGTCATCCCTTGAAAATCATCTCTGCAAAAAATAAAAGTAATACGAAACTATATGACTGTTGAATCATTAGAAAATTGCCCAAAATACGGGTAATGAGAACCCATCGTTCCACTCTATGGGTCCATGTGTTATATTTCAATTTTCTTACGGTACATCTTATAGGTCATCACTTAAAGATCACCTCTACAAAAAATAAAAAGAATAGGAAACTATGTGACTCTTGAATTAAAAGAAAAGTGCCCAAAATATGGATTTTTGAATTATTACAAGTAATGAGAACACATCATCCCACTTTATGGGTCTATTGTTTATATTTCAAAAATCTAACTGTACATGTCATAGATCTTCCCTTCAAGATCATCTCTGCCAAAAATAAGAAGAATACAAAACTATATGACTCTTGAATTAAAAGAAAAGTGCCTGAAATATAGATTTTCGAATTAATACATTTAATGAGAACACTTCACCATACTCCATGGACCCATGGAACATATTTCAAAAATCTCACTATACATCTTATAGATTATCCTTGAAAGATCATCTTTGCTCAATATAAAAAGAACACAAAACTATACAACTCTTGAAGAAAAAGAAAAGGGTCGGAAAAACAGATTTTCGAATTAATACGGATACTGAGAACCCGTAATCTCACTCGATGGGCTTAAGCGTTATATTTCAATTATCCAACTGCACATCTTATAGGTCATCCCGTAAACGTCATCTCTACCAAAAATTAGAAGAATGTGAAACTATATTGTTGTTCAATTAAAAGAAAAGTGCTCAAAATACAGTTTTCGAATTAATACGGGCTATTAGAAACTATCATCCCACTTCATGGGTTCATTAGTTCTTTTCCAATTACCCAATCATACATATTATAGGTCATCCCTTAACGTTCATTAGCGCCAAAAATAAAAATAAAAAGAGACTGTATGCCGGTTGAATCAAAAGTAAAGTTCCTGAAATACAAATTTTCAAATTAATACTCGTAATGAGAATGACACATTCCTACCAGGATTGTTCACTAGGGCTCTGAATTGAGTTGTGTTGGCCGACACCTGGAAGGTGACGAAGCCATAAAGTGTGGTAATGTGGAATATGTGAATAAATTTAAACCTAAAAGTGCCTAAACACGAGAGTACGCTGTGAGCGGGAATGAACCCATTTCACACATGACGTCAGAGCATAAGTAAAGTATAGTAGAGTGGATTAAAAATCATACTGTCGAAGGTAATCTCCAATACCAAGACTTGCCACGAATCCTCGTTGATACAAAAACTTTGCTACTAGAACCTGGAGGGATAAAAAAAAATAAGAGTGAGTGGGCCTGAGTATAAAGCTTTAATAAAGACCTTCTAAATGATATAACCCCTCGTTGCACTACCTGTATAGTTCCCAGGAAATCATACTACATATAAGTATGACGTCAAATGTAAATCAACATTAAATCCAAAAAAATCCAAAATCCTTACATATCGGCAACAACATAATAAAATCAGGTGCTCATCAATCTATAATAACCCATGAGTCGGAGTTGCCTAACGCAACTTGTACGGCTCATAAATCAATCTATGATAACACATGAGTCGGAGTTACCTAATACAACCTATACGACTCATAGGCAACCTCTCCGACACTATTGGAGTTGCCCATTGCGACCTGTACAACAATGTTGGAGTTACCTATCATTGCAACTTGTACGACAGTGTCGGAGTTGCCTATTGCAACATGTACGACAATGTCGGACTTGTCTACTATTCCAACCTGTATGACAATGTCGGAGTTGCCTATTATTGCAACTTGTACGACAATGTGTGAGTTGCATAAAACATAAATATAGTCATGCCATCAATCAATCGTTTCAAATAACACAATTTACTCACCTGAACTTACCTGTGCGTCCTGCGTTCACCTTAGCACTTCAAAGCATTCACATCAATTATATGTAGGTAATATGTATATGGATATGCCATAATGCAATCTAAAACTCAACCATATCATAGTATTTTAGATTATATAAATATATACATGACATGGCATAAAATGCATAAATCAATTTAAAAGTGTTTGTGGAATTATCAATCATATATATACGATAAAAAGGAAAAGACCCACTCACCTAAGGTCCGCACTACGACTTCCTAGCATGAATATCGAGACATCATGAACGATCCCCACCTAAAACAAGTATACAGTCACGTCTCAGCACTCTTATCAATAGAAGACATAACTTACATAAAACACATCCCAAGGACGTTCTAGAATGTTTTGAGACCCATTGACCAAAAGTCAACCATCGGTCAAAAATCAACAGTAGGGCCCACAACCCTATGTAACTCAATCCAGAAGATCCGTATCTTGGATTTCCATTTCGTAACTCCAAAGATCCAGATTGTACTTCTAAACATCATACTAAAGTTTCATTACGATCCAACAGTTGGATCTCCACCAATTGCCAATTCAAGTGGCGATTAACGTTTTATTTTACGAACTTACAAATCTAATTCGGGAAGATCCGTATGTCAGATTTCCAATCCATAAGTTTCTAATATCCTTTAAATAATATATTGTATGAAAGGTTGGTGATGATCCAACGGTCGAATCATCAATTCACATAATGTTCAAGTAGCGGTCTTTATCAAAACTATGTTCAAACGATGAGATTTCATCAATCGGACTTCACCAATGGAATTAGGGTATCAAACTTAGCTTAGAAAGGTCAAGGGATGACTCAGCTTACGCGCCGCCGCACACGGCGGTCGAGCGCCCCGATTAGCCGAAAAATTCAACTATCTCCAAAAATTCTCAAATTTTACAAAAATGAAGATCTCAAAGGGTAGAGCAAGTTTTATACCTATGGCAAAGTCCAATTTGGCCAAGAAAGGCTCCAATTTCACTCAAACCCGCCGAAACCCTAAAATTGGTGAACTTCGATTCTCCTACCTTGGTGTTCCATGTCTCTACCACTGGTTCGGTCATGTTCCTAGGTCCAAAGGCAGTTGATTGAGGGTGGTGGTGGGTATGAAACTCACCGGAACGATGAAATCGACTTCGAACACCTACGGTGCTCTGGCATTGTTCTTGGTGATTTTGGACTTAAAAACCCATGAATTTGGGTGAAGATGGAAGAGGGAAGGTTGTATATGAGGTTACAGGTGTTGTATGGTCATGATTCGATGGAAGAAATGGCAAAATTCATCGGAATTGTTTGGGTTGGGTGTGTGGGTTGTACGGGTCAGGGGAAAGTTGAAGGCTTTCCTCCCTTTTTTTTACTTTTCCTCCTTTCTAATTGGTCCTTAGTTCCATTTAAATTGATTGGTCCTTTATTCCCTTGCTAAAAGCTGATTGGCTTCCTTCCCACAAAATGGAAACTCAAATTATTTAACTAACTTTAAATAATCAACTTCAAACGTATGTAACTATACCGTTATAATCCGAACTCACAAACGATTTTTGCCTATGCGTTCGTAGCTTCAAGATCTATTTGGAAACACTAATTTTGACTTCGAACGGTCAAGGAAAGTCAAACATCCTCACGTTTAAGGGCATTTTCATAAAATCACTACTTTAAAATTTATAAAACTTAAGATTTTGGGACGAGATGTCACAATCTACCCACCTTAAAAAAATTTCGTACTTGAAATTTAAAATCATTAGTTATACAAAAGTAGTGAAAGGACAGTAGAGAAACAGATATGTAAGGAAGATATCAAGTTAGAATGGTTGCATAAAAGAGAATACTATTCTGTCACAATCGGAGTGCAATGATTCCTCTTTCATGCCTCCAAACTCATACTTTCCTTCTCCTTTATCACAATACTATACTATACTACTTTTATAAAACATACAGTCAAAATTATTTATATATATGTATAACAACTTTCTGTCAAAATACATATATAATATTATAAAGTTATTGTACTAAAATTAAAACTAAACATAGATTTTTTTTCCCTACGCACTCGTTGCGTTACATACCCCCGAAGATGAACATGTAGTATCTTTGGGTTGAGCCCAGACAATGAATAACTAACTAAATAAGTAAATACAAATGGTAACATAGAATGACCTACTTGTCTATTTGCTTAATGAACCCAACGAATAAGTTATTGATATTACAGTCTGCAGCCCGCAATACAAACAACTGAATAAGCAAGTAACAAATTCCCTAGGGTGCAATATTACCATCTTGCTCCTCATTGGGAAATATATATACATCGTTGATCTAAGTCTCAATCGTGCTCACGCACTACCCTCACGAGTAACATTAACAATAATCATAATTTTTCTATATCATAATCTCGATCATCAAAGTACCTGTTCGCAATAATCATTTTTTTTTCAAACATGCTGAGTGCATAAAATCTTTATACCAAGTCTCAAACAATACCATAGCCAAACCAGAAATGTAACCGTAGCCACAAATAACTCTAACTAGGGTAAGTGCTTACCATGATTGGCTAAAACTGTAAAATATTCAAAAGCAATATGTCCTTCAATGTCCGAATATTTCATTTAGCCTAATGCATACGACCTTCAAGAAAGCTTAATGCATACGACCTTCAAGAAAGCTTCCCAAGATTCAGAAATGAAACATATGTCATGGTGATATATAGTAGCGACATACACACCACATAACCCAACAATGCAATTCATAACACCATAGTAAGCAAGTTCATATTGAATTTTCCCTCGAGTTAGCAAAACTACATCAATAAAAACAATCAAGAATTTGAAAGTCAAACAAGTCCATCATATCTAGAATATAAGGTAATTTAAATTAATATATGACATCTCACTTCAATTGTAGTTTCTAGAACATTCAATCACTAACGATTAAGATTCGTTTAGCAGAGTATTTGTTGGGTGATTGAGAATTTAATGTTCACGACTAAATGTCAATGTCCTAGCAACTCCTTTAGACGATTTGCTGGTTTAAAAAATAATACAAAGTGTAGTAGGGTAGACATGGACCCAAAATTTACTAGAATACCTTCTAGCACAAAGAGATGAATATGGAATCCCCATTAGAATAGATGCTAGTCTAAACGCCTGAGAAATCTGATAATCTCATGAATGAGGAATTTTACCAAGTGGTCTAAAATGTAGTCCCTATGTACCAATACAAAAAAATGGATTGACTTGCCAAGTCTATCTATAAGCATCGAAGCATCATCATCATTTTCACATGTACAAGATACCTTGTATTGAAAGTGTATGATGATACTTCCCAACTCCCTACATATACAAGAAGTGATTACAATTATTCAAACCATTTCTTGATTTCTTGCAAGTAACGTCAAAATAAAACCTGTAAATTCCAACTGAGGCAGAATAGGACAGGCCGAAAGTGTTCAAGTATACATATGTCTTTTTCTACATTAAATAGTAATTACATTTGCACCATCGGGATAATACATGATAGTGCAATCGTAGAAGTTGATTTAGTTCTTCCATCATCACTATCAGAAATCTTAGCTTATCTCAAATGAAGATGTATTTGAGAAAGCTAAGGTTAGTAAAGGTTCTAGAGATGTTCTCATTGAGAAGTGTCATCCGATGTTTCAAAAGAAGATAATAACACTTGACTCTAGTAATGAATAGAAGTATAAGTGATTCTCCATCATGCTGACCCAACTCAGTCGAAACATTCAGAGAGCACGTCATTATGGATGTCCAAATGATCAATGTCGTCAAACGGTGTAAAGAAAAGGTAAAGTGAAACAACAGTTCATTTGTCAAAACTTCATTCATAATTAACATCCCAAACCAAACTAATTTACCTTGGTCGACAAGTGAAGAAAAAACACTATTGTAAAAAAAAATCAATAACAATTTGTCAATAAGGTCGACAAGACCAAAAATTGTCTTGAATTTCACAACACTTTGTGAGAATTCCAACTTTCTTCCGCTACTACCTTTTTGGAGAAAAGAAAAGAATATCATTTACAAAATCACATCTCCCAGGAGAAGTATCAATTTACACAAAGGTAATATTTAAGGAACTTGATGCAAAGCCGACTGTTGATAATATGAGAATTTAATCTCGTTACTAGAATAGGTGAAATAGTCGTCTACAAGACTATTATGAATTTTTCAAACTACAGAAGGAAACTTGAGTTACAAAGTTGGTCGATTAGACCATCAATTCAAAGTAGAGGATAACGGTTTTTAATTGTTATCTGAGGAGGTTGCCAAAATCTAGGTACGATCCTGAAGCTCAATCTTTCACCTTTGCATATAGGTTTGAGATTTCCAAGATGAAATGTTTAATAACTAAGTTCTTCCAATAAAGTAGGACTTGTTCGAAAAGTCATAAGGAAAATTGATATAGGAGTTGTTCAATAAGAAATAGGGAGAATAAATGTGATGTTAACGAGGTGGATCAATGCTGTTTTCTACTTCTCACATTTGGTGGCATCCCAAGTAAAATTTTGAGAAATGACACCAAAGGTATACATCCTCAAAACGTACTATACTACTAACCACTTTACGACATGAACTAAAAAGATCTTCACAGCTTTCTCAACACTCAAATCATACTAACAGTGAGACATTTCTGGAAATTTCAATGAACTAAAACTTCGTAAAGATTCTGGTAAGTAAAACATTAACAGGAACTGCCAAAGAGTCAAGACTATCAATGGTTTCCTAACTCAAAAAGATTGGAAGAAATGACTAGATAGTAGTGGAATTGATAGGAAATTCTCCCCCTGAGATACACAAGTATCAATATAATAGCCCTGCTTCAAGGCCATCAACTTATCCCAAATCTACATCTTTCCTTGGCAGGGAACTTCTTCCCTTATAATTTAGAGGCATTCACCGAAATGATCTTCTAAAACGTCAACAAGTCGACAAAATTGCCTAAACTTAGGAAAAACTAACACATTTTTAGTATTCGACGAGGTGGCAAGAATCAAGAATGCTTACATCACGCGTGTGATGAACACAATACTACACAACTTGTGCTCTGATACCAAATTGACACATCCCGACCCGAAGTCTCCACTAGAACTCCGAATCAAATTGTGTTGGTCGACACCTGGAAGGTGACGAAGCCATAAAGTGTGGTGATGTGGAATATGTAAATAAATTTAAACCTACAAGTGCTTAAACACAAGAGTGCGCTGTGAGCGGGAATAAATCCATTTCACACGTGACATCAGAGCATAAGTAAAGTACAGTAAAGTGGATTGAAAATTGTTGATGCACAAAATCAATGAGGACTTTGGTACAACAGAAAGTATTAAGTTTGTGACCTTCGCTAGATTGCTCCGGTCACTAGTGTGGGAAATTGATAGAGATAAGGAAGCAAACACAAGATGTATGTGGTTCACCTAGATTGGCTACGTCCACAGAGTAGAGGAGTTCTCATTAATTGTGAAGGGTTTACACAAGTACATAGGTTCAAACTCTCATTTAGTGAGTACTAGTGAATGATTTAGTACAAATGACATTAGGAAATATTGTGGGAGAATGATCTCCTTTTATAGAAGAGAGTTTCTAGCTTTGTTTTGACATTGACACATGTCGTGTTATGATTGGCTTCTGATGTCAACACGTGTCGCGCTGTGATTGACCTCCTGGTTGGAGGGAAACTCTTCTGGGTCCTTGATGGTATAACGTTGATCGGTGCTCAGTAGTTTCGAGATTGGTCAAGTATGGTACAAACAGTGCTCCCCCAAGTTCCCGAGTGAGGGAATCTTCTCGGTTGGGGACTTACAAGATCCAAGCCACTGAGTAATCACGAAACTTCTAAGTACCGAAGTGTGGTATTGTTTTCACTGTTGGAAATGTGCCCTAAAACCAATCATATGAAGGAAAAATTTTGTCCTAGCTAAGAACAAGTATGAACATTTGAATACACATGCAAGCTATTAACACTTTAAAGTAGGCATGCATCCAAAAACAATTCATAAAACCCATGACTTTCAAAGCCTAGTATATGGTGAACCAAAATAAACTCTTTAACAACATTAAAGAGAAGTAAAGATTTAGTGATTCTTTACCCTTGAAGCTCATCCTTGATTACACAAGGGATTCACCCAAGTGGAGGGCCTTCAAGTCACCTCCAAGCTCCTTGAATCCTCCTTGTGTTTTCCTCCCTTTAGTGCTCCTTTGATGATTTGAGGAAAAAGGATTTGTTCTCCAAAACACCAAAAGCTTGATGTCTCTAAGTCTCTTCACCAAGGATGTATCTTGTGAAGATGATATGGATGACTAAGGAAAGAAGAGATTGCTAGATGTCCCTCCCCTTAGTGGCCGGCCTCCTTAGAAGAAAATGGAGAAGAAGAACCCTAATTAGAAGATAGCTATAAAGTTGTATTTATAACCTTTTCTTTGGTGAGTGGCAAACTTGTAATTAAGCAAACTTTCCCCATCCACCCTAATGGCCGGCCATCCTTTGTTATTGGGCTAATTTGCCCATTTTGTTTTAGTTGTCATACAACTTAAACATAATGGGCCTTGTGGACCAAAACGCTTTTGGGCCCCGAAACCCAAAACCAACATATAAGCCCAATACGAACCTTTCGTATAATTAATTAACTAATTAATTAATCTTGACCATTCTTCAATTAAACCATTTAATTGCTTATCCATCTCATTTAATTTCGTCACATACATCCTTACTCGGTGTATGATCCATTAGGTTCTATTTAGCGAGGCAGTGGGCGATGTTACTCTTAACGATCGATTGTGAATTGAAACCACATTTCAATTCTCCCTTTTTGTTGATTAGTGTTTGCTAACCATTAGGGCTTCCACAAACCATGAGTGACGCCTAGCAGCATATCATGATTACCCAAGCTAAGTAGAATTGGTTGGAGAACCTATCCAGTTACAACTACAATGCAATACGATCCTTCTCTAATACAATACTCTTAATCACATTGTTTAAGTGATAGTTTGTTTCGTGTCTACTATCCAATGTGATACTTTCCTATATGATTCCCTTGAATATGATTTGGAACAAACTTCCTAAGTCATATTCATTTGCTTTGGCCAAAGACTTTAGAATCATATCTTAGAGTATTCTCCCTCCACCATGGAAGGTTAGAGATCCCTTGTTGTGCATTCATATGCCTACATGACTAGATAGCTTGACCCCAACAATGCCGTGGACACTCCAAAGGAATGCCGTTGACAGGATCAAAGATCAAGGACCTAATCATTAGACATCGATGATGCCTCAGGTCAAAGGACTACTTTGCATATTGCAACCTTAGAGTTCATACATGACATGTATGTTCGAACTCTCTTTTGATCGTCGTTCAGTGAACTCGAGTACTCTTTCGAGCACCTATGTGTTTGTCTTAGTGTCCAACACCAAATGACTTGAGACTAGTTATACTCACGATTGAGTCAACATAACACATACTAGCCTTAGCGGATTGTCAATGCCCAATTAGCAATCCTATGGCTAGGAACGTTTTAGGAATGAACATAAGAGAAAGGTCTCGATAATCTAACTCATTAGATCACTTATCTCTTAGAACAAATACATTCCTTGGATTCCCTTATTGCTTAAACACATGATACAATAAATAGTGATTAACAATAAGATTTGCCCTTCATTAAACATATAAAAGTTTAATACAATAAGTATTCCAAAAAGCTATTACATCAAATGAGTGGCTTTGTGGGCATACTTCGAACATCATATGATGATACTTTACGGACATTTCACATGTTAAACTAATCTAGTTTAAATATAAAGGGCAAAGATTATTGTTTGAGCCGTCTCATATAAATGTTATATGCTTAAACGATAAAGTCCAAGGAATATGTGATTGGGAGAATGCAATCTAAAGAAGTTAGATTCATGAGACCATTCTTTCGTAGACACATCCTAAACGTTCATGATCATAGGATTGCCAATTGGGCATTGACAGTCCGTTAAGATCAGTACGTGCTGCGTCTTCTCTCAGGGAGAGTGACTAGTCTCGAGTCATTGGTGTGTGTGACATCAAGACAAGTACGTAGGTGCTCAATAGAGAATGAGTTCACTGAACACGATCAACGAAGAGTTCTCATATTCATGTCACATGAGAACTCATGGTTGGGATAATGCAAAGTAGTCCTTTGACCTGAGGTATCACAGTTGTCTTGTGGTTAAGTCCTTGATCTTTGATTATGTCAAATTCACTCCATTTGGAGGGTGTCCACGGCATCGTTAGGGTTAAGCCACTTAGCCATGGAGACAAGTGAATGTGCAACAAGGGATCTCTAACCTTCAAACCGTTTGAGGGAGAATACTCTATGATATGATTTGGAATCTCTGGCCAGAGTATGAATGAGATTTAGGAAGTCGTTCCAAATCACATTCAAGGTAATCATATAAGCACACAAATCACATTGGATAGTAGACATGAATAAATAAACTATCAAACCAAACAATGTGATCAAGAGTATTGTATTAGAGAAAGACCGTATTGCATTTGTAATCCTAAACTGAATAGGTTCTCCACCTCTTCTGATTAGCTTGGGTAACCATGATATGCTGCTAGGTGTCACTTGTTGGAAATGTGCCCTAAAGCCAACCATGTGATGATACTTTACGGACATTTCACATGTTAAACTAATCTAGTTTTACATATAAAGGGCATAAATTATTGTTTGAGCCGTCTCATATAAATGTTATATGCTTAAACGATAAAGTCCAAGGAATATGTGATTGGGAGAATGTAATCTAATGAAGTTAGATTCATGAGACCATTCTTTCGTAGACACATCCTAAACGTTCCTGATCATAGGATTGCCAATTGGGCGTTGACAGTCCGTCAAGATCAGTACGTACTATGTCTTCTCTCAGGGAGAGTGATTAGTCTCGAGTCATTGGTGTGTGTGACATCAAGACAAGTACGGTAGGTGCTCAATAGAGAATGAGTTCACTGAACGCGATCAACGAAGGGTTCTCATATTCCATGTCACATGAGAACTCATGGTTGGGATAATGCAAAGTAGTCCTTTGACCTGAGGCATCATAGTTGTCTTGTGGTTAAGACCTTGATCTTTGATTATGTCAAAGTCACTCCATCAGGAGGGTGTCCACGGCATCGTTGGGGTCAAGTGACTTAGCTATGGAGACAAGTGAATGCGCAACAAGGGATCTCTAACCTTCAAACCGTTTGAGGGAGAATACTCTATGATATGATTTAAATCTCTGATCAGAGTATGAATGAGATTAGGGAATGCGTTCCGAATCACATTCATGGTAATCATATAAGCACAAGACACACATTGGATAGTAGACATGAGAAAATAAACTATCAAACCAAACAATGTGGTCAAGAGTATTAGATTAGAGAAAGACCGTATTGCATTTGTAATCCCGAACTGAATAGGTTCTCTAACCTCTTCTGATTAGCTTGGGTAACCATGACATGCTGCTAGGCGTCAACCATGGTTTGTGGAAGCCCTAAACGTGTGTAATCACTAAAGGGAGAATTGAAAATAGTTTCAATTCACAATCGATGTAAAATGGTTTTAATCGCCCACTACCTCGCTAAAAGGAACCTAAAGGATCGCACACCGTGTAAGGTGGAGATTGGAGATTAAACGGAGATGAGTAAGAATGATTAAATGGTTTAATCATTTATTTATGGCAAGGATTAATTAATATGTTAATTAATCAAACGAAAAAAATTCGTTAAAGACTTCGGGATAGTTTTGGACCTTAAGGCCCAATGGGCTTCGAACGTCAAGCCCATTAATTTAAGTTGTATGACAATTTAATGAATAAAGATTCATTAAAGCCCAAAAGCCCAAACATCCCTAAATGGCCAGCCATGATGAAATGAATTAGGGTTTTGGTTGTTTAGGTCACTTAAAGAAGTGACTATATAAATGACTTTATAACTAAAATTCATTAAGGAAATATTAAGGGTTTATTTTGGGGGAAAATTGGTGAGAATTGTCTCTCTATTTTCTCTCTAAATAGGCCAACACCTTGGAGGGTACATCTAGCAATCCTACTACTCCAAGGTCACTCATTTCTTCTACAATCGAACCTTGGTGTCGAGAATTAGAGGTTCTCAATTTTGGGAACTTGGAGAACCTATTCTTCCATCCAAATCCATGGATCTAAGAAGCAAGGAATGAAGGCCCCTATCTCTTTGGGTGATTAGCCTTTGCTTATGCAAAGAGGAATCTACAAAGGTAAATTTATCAACTCACTTTGTTTTTGAGTTGATTATTGGTTCACCAATCTACTAGGCTTTGAATTTCATGGTCATGTTTTGTTTTTGAGTACATACAAGCATGATTCCGCCTTTAATTGTTAAATTGCATGCTATATGATGTTGCTCAAATGAACATGTTTTTCAAAATAATTCCTTCAAGTGGTATCAGAGCCTAGGTCTAGTAGTTGGTGAATCCTTTTGTGTTTTGTAGTTCATAAGTTTGTGATCTAAAAGTTGTAATTGTTACAAGCTTTATTCTTGCTTCTTTGAAAGTAAATTTTGTTGGAAAATTTGCTATCTCAAATGTTGTAGATGTTGTTCATATGAGCATGAATATTGGAGCTAAAATTTGGTGCCATGCTTTTGGGAAAATTCGGCCAAAATCAAAGGGTGAATTTTTGGGTTCTTGTTTGACTTGTTAAAAGTGTTTTAATGTGTTCTTTGGAACCCCTAAGTACCCTAGTTTGGTTAGATGTTATTTCCCTTAAGTAAGAATGGTTTTGGAATGTTTTTGGGTGAAAAAGGTTCATGGAAAAATTTGGGTTTTTCATGGATGTTCTTCATTGTTCTTGATGTTCTTGCCAAGAACAAAAAGGTTTGGTGTTTTGATTCAAAGTTTTGATTTATTTCATAAAGTATATGTGATATGTTTTTAAATGTTTTATCATGTATTTAAAGTATTAGATATTTGTATAAATGATGATTGAAATAATTGTGATTGAATTATTTCATAAACATATCCTTTCACATACACTTGCATGCTTTTGACAAAACTCACAAATCAACACACACACCAATGTTATCTTCCCCTAAAACAGGCCACTCCCTCAAAGGGAGTACTTTTGGGGCTTTTATGCAATTACATAAAGTTTTGATACTTTTGTGTATTTGCACTTTGGCCCAAAAGTTTACGTTTTTACGTTTAGGTCCAAAAACGCTAAAGGACAAATTGTTTTGTTCCTTTAATGAAGTTTTTGCATTATTAAAAGTTTGGGTTCTAGTTGTATTTACATGAAGTAGTGACTTTTGTGTATTATACAAAGTGACCCCAAAAGTTTTTGTATTTGCAATATGGCCCAAAAGTTGAGGTTAATTGCAAGATGGCCCAAATAGGATGAGAACAAAATTGTTTTGTCTCTTTAAATGAGAATTGGATTTTCATTTTGTTTAGCTCCATTTAAATCAATCTTATGGATACAAAAACCAAATGAAAATGTTGCATTCATTTAATTAGTTAAAGTGTTAATTAATTAAAGGGTGATTATGAACCTAAGCCTAATATAATTGAGCTATGTGAAAGGCGTTTCAAATTTGTTTGAACCATGGGAATGTGTAGATTAGATTTTGGTTGTAATTTGATTTGATCAAATGTTGTAAAAGGGCTTAAGCTCTTCTTTACTTTAAAGTAATTTGTATTATGCAAATGTTGTAATGAGCATAAGCTCACCTTTACTTTCAAGTACTTCTTTCTTGCTTTATTTGATATGCATGAAAATGAAGTAGTTGGGTTCAACGCCCCTAAGACAACACGCCTTAATGTGATTAAACGCGTAACTAAAATCAATCTTCATTCCTAGACCAAGATTCAACACAAGGCTCGTGTTGAATCTAAACAAAGGTTCATAATCATCCTTAGGCCCTAAGGCAACTATATATAGTCCATCAAATGAATGCAAAGTTTATGTTAGTAGTATCATATACTCTTGCTTAAAAATCGTTTTAAAAGCATAGTGGGAGTATTATGTACAACTAAAACAATGAGATGGACCAATAGTTGTAATAGGACCAAAATTGTTTTAATAGAGATTAAAATGTATGTTTATATGTGGTGAGACCTAAAACCCTCAACCAAACCAATATTAAGTTGATAAGCGGAGAGTGCTTTGAACACTCTTTCGTGGCCTTCCACCGTGGTAGGCTCCGATCGTTTGTGACTCGTACACCGGCTTCACCCTATAATGGGGGAGTACAAAGTGCGTGCTTACACTCAGGAGGAGTTCTATATACATACATGATGAAGTGAGGTAGGCAACGAGTTTAGCCAACATGATATAATTCTGAGGCTATGCTTGAACCCCTACACGAACTAGGCATGGTGGGAATGACTTAACTAAGTGCAATGACGCCAACATGATATAATTCTGAGGCATCACTCTCTAGAGGCCAAATAAGATGGGTACTTGCATTAGTTGCAAATGAGTAAGCGTACTCTCTCATTATTATTAATGCTAGCCAACATGATATAATTCTGAGGTGGGCTTGGTAATAGTGAGCCTCCCATAACCTACTAGGAGTTTCATCCAAAACTCTCGAATTCCAATGAGGGATATGGAATTTGCCAAAAATAGTGGGTGGTGCTATTTGATTTAAAGACCCGAATCAAATGGCATAAAATCAATCAATTTATATTCGTTATGTATTTGTTTACCAATATATTTGCAAACGCTATCCAACACTTGACAAATAAAAGCCGAACGTTTAGTTTACGGACTTGGTACTACAAAACCATAGATTGTCTTTAATGGCTTGTAAAAGTACCAAAGTAGTCTCATCCTCACAATCTTCCTATTGATAATGTATCATTAGAAGAATATGTTAGAAAAGGTCTATCATAAAGAGGACAACACTTTTAATGTCATAATTCTTCAATTACAAATTGTTGTATGAAGAAATAGGAGTTGCTTTGAACAACCCTTAGTCAATGCAAACACTTAGTGCTTGTTTCTTTGTTACATGAACAAGGAAATTGAGAAGAAAGCACAAAGGCATGGACACTTTATGTGCCATGATTCTTCACTTACAATTTGTTGTGTGAAGAAATAAGAGTTGCCTTGTACAACTCTTTAAAGTTTGTAATTATGTTTAGAACATAATGGTTGGTTGACAAAAATAGTCCATCAACATGGACTTATGATGATTTTGAATCATTGAGTGTTGAAGTGATAAACCACTTAACGAGACGGAAACTAGGCAAGGACTTCACCTTTGTTTCCCTATCCTAATCATTCACTAAGTTTATTGTAAACTATATAGTGAAAAATAACCACATACTCTCCAAAATTGTTTGATGTGTATAACACAATTGAAAAAGGTTTCAAGAGAGATAGTGGGAGTTTAGGGACCATGACTAATGTAGTCAAAGGTGAAAGTCAAATAAAGAAGATAAATAACTCCAAGGGAACAAACTTTCTTTATGAAAGGATGGACATTGGAAGGGGTATTTGCAAGAAATGTCTTGCAAGTGTCAAGGACACACCTTTCGAAGGTGTTGTAAATTGTTCTTGAATAGTTCAAAACAGTTGGTTCTTCTACTTGAATGCATGATTCCGTATTAGTAACTATGTTTTACAATCGTTGTAAAAGTGTGGCTAATAAGAAGTAGAAGATTAATGAGAGAAGAGAAAGTACTTCACATTCGAAGCGTGAATCAAATGTAGATCTCTGCGAAAGCAGATGGTACTTACTTCCTCATATGAACTACCAAAGAAATTGGAAAAACATAGATTGTCTTTATATTCCAATTTTAAGGAACTAAATTCCGTCACTATGTGAAATGGATAAATGTTTTGTTTGACAAAACAATGTTCTTTATTAATCAATGATTAGATTATGGTAATCTAATTAATTATCTCTATAGTAGAGATAATATGGTAGTGTTAACTGTTTAGAAAATAATGATGCTTAAAACCCAAAAGGTTGCAAGGTAGTGACTAATCGCAACTAAAGTTGTGATACCTCTAAAACATAAATTACGAGTTGGTCATAGATGGACGCTTTGGATCGTTAGATCCGGATCCAATACCTTCTTGTTAAAATTGTATAGAGGCGAAATGTTCGAATCTTTATTCTTTTGGAAAGAAGAAAGAATCACAAAGTTGTTGAGGTTAATTCACTTAAATGTTAGTGGCACATGTCCACAAACATAATACTACTCATGTTGGATAACATTCACCGAAGATCACTCTCGGTTGGACTATAGTTTATTTTGAATAAACACAAGTCCGAATACTTTGCAAAATGTTTCAAAGAATTCAAGAAATGTAAGTTGATGAGTAAGACGTCTAAAGTATTTACCTCCTTAGATTTGATCCAAGGAAAGGTAACACTTTAGATGAGTTTCCTTGAAAGATATCAAGGAAAATAGCATCATAAGATAATGTATTTCTCCATTAGGAGAAGAACGAACTTGAATAAGATTTAGTTCGTTAGATGTTATCTATTACCCATATATAGGATATATACTTCTAAAACAATATGATTGTCAATGAGAAGATCTTCCAATATTTTCATGACTCCATAAGATGTAGTTGGAAAGAAAGACAAATCTTAAGCATGTTAAGATTTGGGGTTGTGTGCTAATAAGCAATATTTGTTTAATAACAATCTTGTAGGATATCCTTAAAATAACTTTTGGATATCGCTTCTATAAACCAACTAACAAATGTTGTTTTGTTGGGTAGTTCATTGTAATTCTACAATGTGATTTGCCGAAAAGCAAATGAACGAGAGATAGAACTCAAAGAATGGGTTCTTTGAGAGACAAGAAAGTAATCAACAAATATAACAACCTAGTTCCTATACCACAAGCTCCAAGGTAGTCGATAAGGATTTATAAACCGTCTCAGTTGAATGGTTTTGAACTTTATAACTATGTCATAGAGTTGCACCTCTTAATTCGAAAGAAATAAGAATGAAAATCCTTATGACTACATTGAGTGCATATACGATATATACTCAAGGAAATGGTAAAGTACCATTTGACTCGAAATAATGAAACCTTCATAGCTAATTGGTAGCTTAAGGTGACTACAATCAAAGAGATTGGTTGACTTTGAAGAAACTATCTTTGAGATAGTCTTGGTTTCAATTAATTTGAAAATTGCTAGCTACAACTAAATGGTGATTCAATGTTTGGACATAATATGGGTTTCCGAAACCATTATTAAGATAGTCTTGATAATATATGTCTAAAACCATAAATCACAAGACATATAAGTTGTAGAGATCCATCCATCATGGATCTTAGCAAGTTAGTGGGAGCTATTTGCATTTTATGAGAAAAGGATCAAATCGTTTGATTTCTCATAAAGATGTAAATGAATCTTTTGTTTACTTGTTTTACAAAAGATTAGTGGGAGTTAATCATGTTCCTAAAAATTTAAATATATATGATATATTAATTTTTGGAAATGAAAAGAATACTTCTTCGTTAAAGTTAAGACTTTAATACATTATATGAAGATAGAATGTATATGGGAGATATAGTCTATGTACATGGGATGGAAATCTATAATGATATATTTCATGATATAATTGGATTATATCAATCCCTAATAATAGACAATGGATGCTAGGAAGTTTCTCATATGATGATAAACTTCAATAAGAAGGACGATTCTAGTGAGACTAGCAAGTTGCCCTTCTCATAGGGAATGTACCCTTTGACTCCCAAAGAAATAATGCGTAAATTGAATCCTTTATGCATATGCAGAAAGGTGATTTATGTATTTCATATTGTATGAAAAACATTGATATGAGTTGTACCTAGAACGGTACAAGATGATATCAGTGCAAGCCCAGGATCAGAACCATGGCATCTGTCAAGTGAGTCCTTAAGTATTTAAGAAATACTAAAGGATAAATTCCTCAAAGATCGAGGAAGAATCAAAGTGACGTAATAGAAGCGTAAATGTATTAGATTATGAATCTAATCCTTCATTGTATGTTTCTTCATTATGAATGAAGAGATAAACAGAAATCTATTTATTATGACTAAAGAGATATTTGGATGGAAACATTAAAGTAATGACTTTAGTGTGTTCCATTATGAATGCAAGATATATTGCCATATAGAAGTTTACAACAATGTTGTTTGGATGGGAAAGTTCATTTATGAACTCTCGATTCGGTTCCAACCAGAAAGTGTATGACACTAATGGGGCGATAGCTTAAGCCTGGGAATCAAGGTCTCATCAAGATCCGAACACAAATGAGAGACTGAACCACATGATTGAGAATCATGTATAATGGTGACGTCGTTATTCTCAAGGTTGCTTCTATGGATAACACATATAGATGTCCACTGTCTAGGCCTACTATTCAGCCATTTATGAAATGACTACAGAAGAGGTATCATCAAGATGACCAAGCTGATTGGCTCTAGTGCAAGTGGGAGATTGTTGGAAATGTGCCCTAAAGCCAACCATGTGATGATACTTTACGGACATTTCACATGTTAAACTAATCTAGTTTTACATATAAAGGGCATAAATTATTGTTTGAGCCGTCTCATATAAATGTTATATGCTTAAACGATAAAGTCCAAGGAATATGTGATTGGGAGAATGTAATCTAATGAAGTTAGATTCATGAGACCATTCTTTCGTAGACACATCCTAAACGTTCCTGATCATAGGATTGCCAATTGGGCGTTGACAGTCCGTCAAGATCAGTACGTACTATGTCTTCTCTCAGGGAGAGTGATTAGTCTCGAGTCATTGGTGTGTGTGACATCAAGACAAGTACGGTAGGTGCTCAATAGAGAATGAGTTCACTGAACGCGATCAACGAAGGGTTCTCATATTCCATGTCACATGAGAACTCATGGTTGGGATAATGCAAAGTAGTCCTTTGACCTGAGGCATCATAGTTGTCTTGTGGTTAAGACCTTGATCTTTGATTATGTCAAAGTCACTCCATCAGGAGGGTGTCCACGGCATCGTTGGGGTCAAGTGACTTAGCTATGGAGACAAGTGAATGCGCAACAAGGGATCTCTAACCTTCAAACCGTTTGAGGGAGAATACTCTATGATATGATTTAAATCTCTGATCAGAGTATGAATGAGATTAGGGAATGCGTTCCGAATCACATTCATGGTAATCATATAAGCACAAGACACACATTGGATAGTAGACATGAGAAAATAAACTATCAAACCAAACAATGTGGTCAAGAGTATTAGATTAGAGAAAGACCGTATTGCATTTGTAATCCCGAACTGAATAGGTTCTCTAACCTCTTCTGATTAGCTTGGGTAACCATGACATGCTGCTAGGCGTCAACCATGGTTTGTGGAAGCCCTAAACGTGTGTAATCACTAAAGGGAGAATTGAAAATAGTTTCAATTCACAATCGATGTAAAATGGTTTTAATCGCCCACTACCTCGCTAAAAGGAACCTAAAGGATCGCACACCGTGTAAGGTGGAGATTGGAGATTAAACGGAGATGAGTAAGAATGATTAAATGGTTTAATCATTTATTTATGGCAAGGATTAATTAATATGTTAATTAATCAAACGAAAAAAGTTCGTTAAAGACTTCGGGATAGTTTTGGACCTTAAGGCCCAATGGGCTTCGAACGTCAAGCCCATTAATTTAAGTTGTATGACAATTTAATGAATAAAGATTCATTAAAGCCCAAAAGCCCAAACATCCCTAAATGGCCAGCCATGATGAAATGAATTAGGGTTTTGGTTGTTTAGGTCACTTAAAGAAGTGACTATATAAATGACTTTATAACTAAAATTCATTAAGGAAATATTAAGGGTTTATTTTGGGGGAAAATTGGTGAGAATTGTCTCTCTATTTTCTCTCTAAATAGGCCAACACCTTGGAGGGTACATCTAGCAATCCTACTACTCCAAGGTCACTCATTTCTTCTACAATCGAACCTTGGTGTCGAGAATTAGAGGTTCTCAATTTTGGGAACTTGGAGAACCTATTCTTCCATCCAAATCCATGGATCTAAGAAGCAAGGAATGAAGGCCCCTATCTCTTTGGGTGATTAGCCTTTGCTTATGCAAAGAGGAATCTACAAAGGTAAATTTATCAACTCACTTTGTTTTTGAGTTGATTATTGGTTCACCAATCTACTAGGCTTTGAATTTCATGGTCATGTTTTGTTTTTGAGTACATACAAGCATGATTCCGCCTTTAATTGTTAAATTGCATGCTATATGATGTTGCTCAAATGAACATGTTTTTCAAAATAATTCCTTCATCACTCATGGTTTGTGGAAGCCCTAAATGTGTATAATCACTAAAGGGAGAATTGAAAGTAAGTTTCAATTCACAATCGATGTGAAATGGTTTTAATCGCCCACTGCCTCGCTAAAAGGAACCTAATGGATCGTACACTGTGTAAGGTGAAGATTGAAGAAACAATGGAGATGAGTAAGAATAATTAAATGGTTTAATTATTTATGGCAAGGATTAATTAATATGTTAATTAATCAAACGAATAAGTTCATTAAAGACCTCAGGATAGTTTTGGACCTTAAAGCCCAATGGGCTTCGAACGTCAAGCCCATTGACTTAAGTTGTATGAAAATTTAATGAATAAAGATTCACAAAGGCCCAAAAGCCCAAATTCCCTATATGGCCGGCCATGTTAGAGAGAATGGCCTTTTGGTTCTTTAGGTCACTTATTTGAAGTGACTATATAAAGGACTTTATAGCCTAAATTCATTAAGGGTTCTTTTGGAGAAAATGGAGAGAACATGTCTCTCCTTTTCTCTCTAGGAGGCCGGCCCCCTTGGAGGGTGCATCTAGCAATCCCACTACTCCAAGGTCACTCATTTCTTCTCCAATCTCTCCTTGGTGTGGAGACTTAGAGGTTTCAATTTTGGGAACTTGGAGAAACCTTTTCATCCATCCAAATCCATAGATTTTAGATGCAAGGAATGAAGGCCCTCTCTTTGGGTGATTAGCCTTTGCTTATGCAAAGAGGAATCTACAAAGGTAAATTTCAACTCACTTTGATTTTGAGTTGAGTCTTGGTTCACCAATCTACTAGGCTTTGAATTTCATGGGTAATGTTTTGTTTTGGAATGCATGCAAGCATGATTCCGCCTTTTAATTGTTAATTGCATGCTATAGATGTTATTCAAATGAACATGTTTTCACAAAATCATCCTTCATTCACTTGCCTTATCTGTCTCATAGGTAGATGTGGCATCTTCTCTGGAAATACTTTTCCTCCATCCAAAGGTGGTATATTTAACCGGTGGAGAGATGCACAAGGTAATGTATCAATTTCACTTAAAGCTTACTTGTAGTTTCCAGCTTGGTCAAGCGTGATACAAACCATTTAGTAGGAGTCCCCCAAGTCACTGAGCTAGGAGATTCGCCGAAAGAGGTGACAAACAAGGTAAGCAATCAGAGCTCCCAGCAATCATTCCAGATCAGAAGTTTGATTTCAAGTTCTGGCTGATTGTTCTCATTCTCCCTATCTTGTAGGTAGCAGGAAGGATAAGGAGAAGAAAAATGAGAAGAGATGTTATGAGATACTTTTTCTTTTGAAGAAGTAAGTTTCCACAGGCTTATTCTTGAACTGGGCTGGAGGGTTTTCTGGTTTCCTCCAGAGTATAAGGTCGACTCAAGAATTTAAGGATTAAAACAAGTCCATCAAATCAAAAGTGCGTTCGACCTTAATGATATAGGATACTTTTGCTGTTGACAAAGTAATAGATGAATCGGCACATGTTCTGTTGCACTTGTCTCCACATGCTTCCTTGTATCCTTCTCATTTGCCATATCTGTTGCTCAGGCAGATGTGGTATCTTTTCTGGAAGCATAAGATGTTGAAGATAAGTACTCGAGAGCAATGCCAGGTAAGTAATCAGGCAAGGATTTCCAGGTAGTCAGTTCCTGACTGGAAGTTTGATTCCAAGTGTTGACTGATTGCTTTCTTTCTCCTTGTCTTGCAAGTAAGAACATGGCCAAAGGAAAAGATAGGGGAAAAGCATGATATGGGATACTCTTGCTTTTAACCCTGATGATATGAGATACTATGGCTCTGGTGTGGCTTGTTTGTAGAGGTATTATCGGGGGAAAATAAGCTGAGTATTTCGAAAAACTCTGCTGAGAGTGCCCTCTCGGATGTGAAGAAAAGTTGAGCTTTTTTTTTTATTTGTAGGTTTGCCTGGCTGTGGAGGATGAAGGTTGACATATATAGGAATTGTCCTAACAGCGAGTTGTAACGCTGTTCCTTTACCCTTCTCGGTCATAGCAATGTAGTAGGAGCTGTAAGATTCACGTGTTTTAACTTTGTCAAAGCACTTTCAAAAAGTGGTATGTGGTATCTGGAAAGTTGATGTTGCGTGTGAAGATTGCAGACAAGCTTTAACCAAGGAAATCTGGCTCTCGAAGTTTGTAGAGCGGTGCCTCTTTTGTTTTCGAAAAAGCAATCTTGTCGGGTGCCTAGCTCCTGAGATTCAGAGAATGGGGCCTCTTTGATTTTTGAGAAAGCAATTCTGTTGGGAGTCTGGCATTCGAGATTCGAAGAGCGGTGCCTCTTTGATTTTTGAGAAAGCAATCCTGTTGGGAGTTTGGCTCTCAACATTCAGAGAGCGGTGCCTCTTCGATTTTTAAGAAAGCAATCCTATTGTGAGTCTAGCTTTCAAGAGTCGGATAGCGGTGCCTCTTCGATTTTTGAGAAAGCAATCCTGGTGGGAGTTTGGTTCTCGAGATTCGGGGAGTGGTGCTGATTCGATTTTTGAGCAAGTAATCATGTTGGGAGTGTTTTCTCGATGTGAGTAAAGGTTGGGCATTTTTGTCAGTCTGCCTTGCCACGAAGCACGGAGGTTGACACACACAGGGACTTTCCAGTTATCAAGCAGTGGTGCTATTCCTTTACCCTTGTGGGTAATGGTAGGGTAGTTGGACCTTCAAAATTTATGTGTCTAAACTTTGTCAGAGATCTTTGGCAAAGTTATCTGTGGTAATTGAGGAGCTGATGTTGCGTGTGGGGATTGTCGACATATTTTACTCAGGAAAATCTACTTCTCGAAATCCGGGGAGTGGTGCCTCTTCGATTTTTGAACCAATGGCCTTGTTGCCCTTTCTTTTATAGGGGCACCAATTGTGTGCAAGAAGTACCTTAAAAGAGTTATTGCTTGCAGGAATTTTCCCCTTATTTTTGTACTTCAGAGATTTATTGCACATTATTTCTCCTTCATCATTTCTGAGAATGTCTGGCCCATCCGACCGTCGTTTTGACTTGAACTTTGGTGAAGAGGCAGCCATGCCTTCTTGAGACAACATATGGCGTCCATCCTTTTTATCCCCTATTGGTCCTCTTACCGTTGGGGACTCTGTGATGAAGAATGATATGATCGCTGTGGTGGTGGCCAGGAACCTTCTCACTCCCAAAGATAACAGACTACTTTCCAAACGGTCTGATGAGTTGGCTGTTAAGGATTCTCTGGCTCTCAGTGTTCAGTGTGTAGGTTCTGTGTCTAATATGGCCCAACGCCTATTTCCTCGAACCCGCCAAGTTGAATCATTGGCGGCTGAAGTGATAAGTCTCAAACAGGAGATCAGAGGGCTCAAGCATGAGAATAAGCAGTTGCACATGCTCGCACATGACTATGTTACAAACATGAAGAGGAAGCTTGACCAGCTGCAGGAATTTGATGGTCAGATTTTACTTGATCATTAGAGGTTTGTGGGTTTGTTCCAAAGGCATTTATTGCCTTTGTCTTCTACGGTTGTACCGCATAATAAAGCTCCAAATGATCAACCTTCGGTGCCTCATCCTTCTGGGTTTCTGTCCAGTACTGAGGCTCTTAATAATCACCCTCTGGTGCCTCATCTTTCTGGGGCTCTGATGTGAAAATTAACTTGACACACAAATTAAACCCTCTTTTGACAATTGTAGTATATAAATAAGTAGGGATCGTTCTTAAACCGGGGATTAGGAGGGATTGCTAAACACTCTAAAATAACTAAAAAAAGCACAAAAATAAACTTAAAACATTTGGCTAGACTCAAAAGACTCAAAACAAGTTCACAAGACTCAGAGTAAGCTAAAAACACTCAAAACTGCCTAAAAATAGCAACTAAGCAGTTTCTGACACTAACACACTTTCTGGACAAAATTTAGGTTTTCCTTGACTCAAAACACTTAAAAACACAATCTAAAACAAGTTCTAACTAATATTTCTCAACAAAGTAAAGGGGAAATTGGATTTGGACGAAAATAAAATAAAACAAAACAAGAAAGACTTAAACAGATTTTAGACGAAACTGGGTGAATTAGATGGATGATAGGCTAGCTAGAAGGTCTTTCTCCACACTTGACACACTTGCATACAAAACTATTTCCAGTTGCTGTTTCGATGAACCATGAACCTCAACACCCCAAGTTAATTAGGTACGCTTAAATTAACCCTCAGATTTTCCTTAAGTCATTGAATTGAATGGAAATGGCGCATCGCAATCAAATTATTCTTCAAAAGTTCCCTACATGAAAGCGCATAGTAGAGAAACAATCAAAGGTCATTAAGTTCTATGAAAATCATAAGTGTTGACAAGGTATTCGTAACTATGAAAGCGCATGATACGTATGCCAGGAATTCACTTAACACGATCGTTTATAAGCGACCTCCATTACTTGTAAATATAAGTTTGTAACTATTAAGTGAAACTCCCTTATATTTTAGCTTCAAATCCCTGCATGAAAACTAAGCGTGCACTCTTAATAAACATAGAAGAATAAGTTATCAATAAAAAAGTTAAGCAAATTGAATTCACAATTTATGAAATAACAACTGAAGGTAATTAAATCATATTGCAAGTATAATCATGGTTTCAAAATTCCCTCTAGCTAAGAGGGGTTTAGTTC
Organism: Malus sylvestris; assembly: GCF_916048215.2. NCBI lineage: Eukaryota > Viridiplantae > Streptophyta > Magnoliopsida > Rosales > Rosaceae > Malus > Malus sylvestris. Next base: position 231,498 of record NC_062264.1, read on the forward strand.
CTCATACTCACAAAACAAAGATTATTGAATCTAAACATTGAAAGCAAAAGAAAGATTACACCTAAAATGTTTCAGCAACTCTAACTCGAATGGCAAGCACGTCCAAGGGCTCTCCTTCTCCTTCTTGCTGCGGCACAAGGTGTGGTTGGTAGTTTTGGGGATAATGGATGTTAAGGACGAATTTGTGGTAAAAGGTGGATAGTGTAGTGGTCTGATGGTAGAGGGTGGTCGATTAATTGCTGCACAAAGGTTTGTATTTATAAGGCTAGGGAAACCCACAAATTTCTGAAGGAAAGGAATGTGTATTTGGCACAATTCATGAAGGAAAAGGACTAGGGTTCACCCAAATCTGAAGGGAAAAGGATTGCACAATCCTAAGGGAAAAGGATTACAGGTTCTAGAGCTTCTAAAAAGGGTCCAGGCGCCAGATTTGTAGGACAAGGGATAAGGCTTTCTAGAAAGGTTGTTTTGTGGCTGATTCCTAGAAAAACAAGGGATAAGGTGCGGCACCTTTGTAGGAATGGATAAGGGCTTCTAGAAACCTATCTTAATGTGTCCTAATCTGAAAATAAATCCCCCATGCAGCTGGAATTAAGTTAGGATAGGATTAGGATAAGATAAGATAAGGTTAGTTACAATTTCGATAAGATAAGGTAGTTTGGATAATGTTCCTTCTTTCTTGCTGGTTCCTTATCTTCTTTGTCTTGAATTTAATTTCTTCATCTCCTTATCATATTCCTAGCCTTTTGAACTCCAAAAACGTCCATCCACCTTGGCCCATACATGTGCGATCCATTTAGTGCCCAAAACTGCTCCAAAATGCTCCAAAATGCACTTTCTTGCCAACTTTGTTATTTGGACCTACAAACACACGAAAATAGCTTAAAACACTATAATATGTTGGATATATGTCAACAATCCGCAATAAAATAAATTTGCTAATAATAAATACGAATAAATATATTCCAGAGACTCAACAAGATGAAATATTAATTAAGCAGAGTAACAAAAGATCGAGGCTTGCGTACCGCAATGTCCTTGAAATAGAAATTTCGCCCCTACTCAGTGCTTATAGTTTTACGGACGTCTGCTTCACCAGGATTCACCGATCTAAGTTAGAAATTCCAACACCGGAAAATTGACTTCTGGTGAATATTCATGTGGTTCTCTCAGAAAGGATGTTTATGATTGCAGAAGAAGATTTATGATTTTTTTTTGTGTTCTAAATGCCATGCAGATGGATGTATATATAATGTGATTATACCTGTTCGCAACTGGTATAAGGAAGGGATGCATCTGTTGGGAGACATCTGCTGAAAAAGGTGTTTTGTTTCTGCGTTTTCACACTTCAGACTTCATCTGAAAAGATGAGTCTGTTGGTAAAAATAATTAATTAATTTAAATTCGAAATTAAAAATAATTAATTAATTCCGAAAATAATTAATTAATTTAATTATTAGAGCCCAAGAGCCCCAAGGCCCAAGGCCCATCATTTGACAATTAAATATATATTAATTACCAATTAATTAGTACACCCCAAAGCCCAACCCCAAGGGTGAGTCCAATTTTAGTCTCCAGGCCTATTACTCTAATCACTTTTTATAAAGGACAAAGCCTTATAAAGTGATAAAATCTTTTGGGAATGGCCAATGTGGGACAAAGAAATTTCTACTCAAACTACTCAAATTTCCAACCTAATAAACACAAACAAACTATGAAAATGCAAGAAAACAAGCTAACTAAGTCTCATAAATATGCTCCTAACAAATTCCCCCACACTTAGCTTTTGGTAGTCCTCGAGCAAAACGAAACAAACAAAATAAAACAACGGAAACAAAACACACTCTAATCTTTCCAACATTTGCCTCAAGGATTTCCAATGAAACATAACATGCCAAAGATCATCACTCGCATAGATTTTAGCTATCCTTACCCTCGAGCGCATACTTAATCGTAGTCACAACTCACTAGCTCGCATTTAATCAATTTAAAACATGGTTTTGATGGCAATAACATGCCTTAGAGAATTCCCTCAATTCCTCATCGGATATACTCTCTATTTTCACACAGATTTTCTGACTACATTCCCTCAATGTGACGTGACTTCCCATTGTATACATGACTTTTGGCCTTTGATTATGTTGAAGCTTTGGAGTTTAAGCTTTGTCGGTGAAGCTTTGGACTTGAAGCTTTTGTTGGCTACCATGAATTGATTTTGCTTCACACTATCTTGATCAAGATAGTATGAAACTTTTGAGAATTTGTAGTTGTCCTCTATTGATAAAGCTTTTGTTGGCGAAGCTTTTGTGGTGAAGCTTTGTTGGTTACCATGAATTAATTTTCTATCTTGATCAAGATTGTGTGAAGCTTTTGAGAATTTGTAGTTGTCCTTCATTGATGAAGCTTTGTTGAATTTCCCAATTTCTTTTTTTTTTGGGAAAATTAGAAATTTGAAAATATGGGAGAGACAACATATACAAATTTTTCTTCCACACTATTGAGCAAGAGATTGTGATGCAAGCCACACTTTGTAGTAGTCGAAGGTTTGGATGAACCATATAAATTGAATTTGCTTCGAACAGTCTAGATCAAGAGTGTGTGAAGCTTTCTACGAGTTGTAGTTCCTTCATCAACTTTCATCACATTTCATCACTTGGTCGGTGGTATGAGGATGAGTTCCTTCTTCACCTGGTTGGTGTCATGAATAGCAAGTTGCCAAATGATATTAGATTATGGGTTGTACATTTCATCACCTGGTTGGTGGCATGAAAAAGAGTACGAGTTGTACATTTCATCACCTGGCCGTGTTGTACATTTCATCACCTGGTTGGTGGCATTAAGGAGAGTACGGGTTGTACATTTCATCACCTGGTTGGTAGAATGAAGATGAGTTAATTCTTCACCTGGTTGGTAGCATGAAGATGAGTTCCTTCTTCACCTGGTTGGTGGCATGAGTGGCAAGTTGCCAAATAATATTAGAGTACGGGTTGTACATTTCATCACCTGGTTGGTGGCATGAAGAAGAGCACGGGTTGTACATTTCATCACCTGGTTGGTGGCATGAAGATGAGTTCCTTCTTCACATTTCATCACCTAGTTGGTGAGAATAAGGGCAAGGTGTCAAGGCACATTGTAGTAAGTGTCAAATGACACAAAGTATGTTGAACGCTTTCGAAGCACAGTTGGCTTATGTATGAATGTGTTGGAATGTATGATCGAACGAATATACTATGAAGCTATTTGTTTATTTGTATAGTCTTGTTGACATATACTTAGACTTTGTTTCATGTTGGAAGCATTCATGTTGAAGCTTTGAACCTGAGTGTTTCATTGCTAGGAATGTAAGAGGATTAGGACCGACTTGTCTAAATCACCTCTTTATTGAATTCATGCCAAATAGTCTTTGTTACATAGGATGTCGAACGGCTGAAGCTTAACACTTGTACAATGTGAGTTTACTTGTAATAGTACTTCAAGTGATCAGCGTTCCATGGATGGCCAAGGGTTTTGCCATTGGAGCTTCTAAGTTTGTAGGAGCCAGGGTGACTAATGCCAACAACTTCAAACGGTCCATCCCAGTTTAGACTAAGTGTTCTTTCACTCGGGACTCTGTCACAGAGTAATCTTTTCTTTAATACCTAGTCCCCCACTTTGAAAGAGCGAGGTTTGACCCTTCAGTCATAGTAGTTAGAGATGCGCTGCTTGTAGGCGACATTCCTCAAGTGAGCTTGGTTTCTGTGTTCCTCGACTAGATCTAAGTTGAGGGTAAGTTGTTTGTCATTTTCGCTTTGCACGTAGTTTTGGACTTGGAACGTTGCTTGCTCAAGCTCAAGTTGGACAACTGCCTTTGTACCAAAAGCAAGTGAGAATAGGGTTTCTTCAGTTGATGTCTGATACGAAGTGCGATATAACCAAAGAACTTAGGGTACAAATTCTGGCCAACAAATTTTAGTCTTGTCCAAGCTGGTTTTCAAAGTTCGCTTGATTATTTTGTTGATGGCTTTAACTTATCCATTAGACTGGGGATGAGCTAGGAAGGCAAAACATAAGTTAATGTTGAACTTAGAGAAGAACATCTTGAACTTATTGTTATCGAACTGTCGTTCGTTGTCAGTGACTATCGCATTGGGAATGCCTAATCTGCAAAGGATGTTCCTCCACATGAAGTCTTTTATTTTTGCCTTATTAATGGTTGCCAAGGGTTCTACTTCGGCCCACTTTGTGAAGTAGTAAACTGCAATGATTGCATAGTAAACCTTGCCCTTCCCTGCAAGCATTGGGCTGATCAAATCAAGTCCCTATTGGGCCAAGGGCCAAGGGCTGATCATAGGAGTGAGCAGCTCGGGAAGGGAGTAAGGAATAGTTACGTAGCATTGACACTTATCACATGAGAGGGATATTCTGATGGCATGTTGGTGGAGATTTGGCCAGTAATATCCTTAGCGAAAAGCCTTGTGTGCTAGGGATCGAGATCCAACATGATTTCCGCAGACTCCATCATTTATTTCCCGAAGGACAGTTTCCACCTCTGCGGGCGTAAGGCATCTTAGGTATGGTACGTTAAAACCCTGCTTGTAGAGTTCGTCATTAATGATCAAGTAACGGTTAGCCTTGTATCGAATCTGCTTAGCTTGGACTTTGTCATTTGGAAGGGTGCCATGAGCAAGGAATCTATAAATCGGGATAATCCAACAATTTGACCTGAATTTTTCTCCCAATCTTGTCTTCCACTGCTGAGGTGTGGCAACCCAAAGCATCTGCATAACTGTTTGCCGCTTGAGGAATATAGGTGATCTGGTAGTGGAAGTGCTTGAGCAACAATTGTGTTTATGCTAGATATGCTGCCACGGAGCTATCATTAGCGTCAAAGTTGTTGGTGACCTAGTTAACCACCAATTAGGAGTCACTGAAGATATCAAATCGTTTAACCCCAAGGTGTTTGGCCAAATGTAAGCCTGCTAGGAGGGCTTCATATTCGGCCTCATTGTTCGATGCCTTGAATTTGAAACGAATAGCATACTCCATCGCCACTTTATCAGGGGTCGTAAGGACTAGTCTTGCTCCACAAACCTGTTGGTTGGATGAGCCATCAACATATAGACTCCATGCTAGGGCTATTGGTTCTATTTTCTGAGCATCCAAGGGTAATGAAACCACTTCTTTAGTTGTAGAAACAATGTTAACAGGATATGTGAAGTCGGCGACGATGTCCGGCACTGCTTGGCCCTTCTCAGCTGGCTTTGGTTGGTAGGAGATGTCAAACTCACCCAATGCTATCGCTCAATTTATCATTCACCCCAAAGTGTCAGGACTTTGGAGTATCTGTCGAAGAGGATGATTGGTAAGCACGATGATGGAGTGTGCTTGGAAGTGAGGGCGAAGTTTTCGAGCATACATGACCAATGCTAGAGCCAATTTCTCAATGTTGGAGTATCGTGTCTCTGCATCTTGTAAGGCCTTGCTAGAGTAGTACACAAGCCGTTTGACATTATCATCCTTTTGAATGAGAATGGAACTTGTTTGTACCATACTTAGGGCCTCCGTATTTAGATCTCGTATAAATACTCGGGGGACTTAAATGTAATTATGTAATAAAGGAAGGGGCAGATATGTAATAAGTGAGGAGCCCTTATTCTATAAAAGGACTCCTCACCCTCACAATTGGAAGAGGCCAATTCCTAGGCCCTCTCACCCCTTGTCAAAGCCTCACTCTCATTACAGAGGCTCTCACATTCTCTCCCTCACCTCTCAGATAAATACAATATCAGTGTGGACATAGCCCAAACCTTGAGGTGAACCACGATACATCTTGTGTTATTTACATTTCTTGCAAATTCACGGTCAGATTTACGTTGTTCCAAGACCTTCGGTTTTGTGCATCAACATTTGGCGCCGTCTGTGGGAAACGACACAAAAAACTATGTCGGTTCTCTTTCATTTTTTCACCTCCACCGTGAATCTGCAAAATCTGCAAAAATCCAAAAACCCAAAGCTTTCCCAGAAAACCCACGGGGCCACCCTCTCATCCTCCTCCTCTTTCTGTCGTTTCGTTTGCCTCCACCCAAAGTCTCTCTCAAGATTTCTGGTTCAAGTGCTTACTCTTGAGAGAGAGAATGAGGAGAGAGAAACAGAGAGCAGCGCTGTGAGGTTTCGGTTTTCTCTCTATATAATGTTCCAACATAGCCCTGGCTGCTGCAACTCTCGCTTTGATTCGCAGGAGTTTGGGCTAAGTCCGTGTTTGGCTGCGCCGAAAATGAAAAACCCATTCTTCTGCTCCATGGAAAAGTACGAGCTTTTCAATTCTTCCTCTTCTCTCTCACTCAAGGAGCAACCCCAAACGAAGTGCAACCAGTCCTGGCCTGCCGAGTATCACGTGACCCTCACGTGATTACTGGGAAAGATGATGCAGCTGTTCATGGAGTTGCTGATGTAATTGTTGGTGTTCTTGGAGGAGGCCAACTGGGTTGGATGTTCTGCCAGGCACCACCACCGACGACCGACCACCCCGTCAAGAATAGGAACTTCTTCAAGGTCACCACCACCGATGACTCTGTCATCTGCCGCCTCGCAAACGAGGATAAAGCCACCGTCTTTGCCACTGATACAATTCTCTCCCCCCCTTCTACCTTAAATCTCAGCCTCCCACTTCCATGACCTGTACAAACCGTTGGATGATCTCGGACAAGTTACAACTCACTCAGGCGACCCTAAACTGTTTGAACGACATGATGTAATCCTCCTCCTCGTCGAAACCCATCGGAAAGCCATTCCAGCCCGCTGCTGTTTATTTCAAGGACGCTCTTCAATCCCTCCTTAATGGCTTTGATATGGAGGCGCGCGAGTTCTCTCCCTCGTCCGACATCATCCATACAATCCGCGCCCACAAGACCTTTTCCAGAATTTCGCTGGTCGCGATGTTCTCTTACATTACAACAAATTAGGCCCTGCTCAAAGCCCTCAACGGATCAGCCTTCATCCACGTCATCGACTTTGACATCAGCCTGGGCGGCCAGGATGCTTCCCTAATGAAAGAGCTCGCCGAGAAAGCTAACGTGGCAAGCTGAAATAAAGGCAACCAGTCCTGGAACGAAGAGCATGGCGGGAGAGAGGCAAGGGGTGCAATTGATGGCGGAGAGGTCGACGGGTCAAATCAGAGTGGAGTAGCTCTCGAGCTCCACCAGCTTCCTCGGGCAAACAAGAATCAAAAGCTGGAGTACACTGACCTTTACAACCAACAAAACAAAAAAGCAAAAGCAGATAATATTAATGGGATGCATAGTGGGGTGGTGCAGTCCACAACCATGATGATGATGGGCCAACAAGCCAGCTCATTCGAATTCAAATCTAACAACAGTTGCATGTGCATGGTCATGGTGCTACAGCATATAACATTAATGGGATGCATAGTGGGGTGGTGCAGTCGACAACCATGATGATGATGGGCCAACAAGCCAGCTCATTCGAATTCAGATCTGACAGCAGCTGTTACTCCCAGTCTCTCAAAAAACCATCCAAGCCAACGAACGCTACCAACAGAAGCAACTTAGTACGCAGTAGGTACAGTACGCACCAATAATCTGCAACTGTCGAAACCTTTATTTTTGAATGATGTAATTTATTTTTCTTATCTTTCGAAGATTTCTGTATAAACCCCATCAGAGGGTAATAATAAAAAAAAAATAAATAAAAAAAAAGGCAAGCCCAAAATAAATGGGCTGGAATGTTGTGTGGAGGGCGAAGGCCCATAAGCCTAAAATAGCACCAAGCAGGTGACCAAAAGTACGTCCAGTACGACAAAAAATTATTTGGCACCACGCCGCTATTATCACCAACCAAGTGATCAAAAGTACTCCCAGTACTCTAAAAATTATTCGGCAGCCTGCCGCTATTACCACCAACCAGGTGATCAAAAGTACGTCCAGTACTCCAAAATTATACATGAGCATCACTCATGCCAATCATACATAAACATTTCATGAGCATCACTCATGTCAATCATACATAAACATTCATGACCATCATTCATGTCAACATTCATGAGCATCACTCATGTCAATATTCATGAGCATCACTCATGTCAACATCCATGAGCATCACTCATGACAATCAACATAAACATTCATGAGCATCACTCATGTTAATCAGCTTCAAAAGCTTCATTTACAGAGCTTTATCTTCAAAAGCTTCATTTACAAAAGCTCCAGCTTCAAAAGCTTCATTTACAGAGCTCTAGCTTCAAAAGCTTCATTTACAGAGCTCTAGCTTCAAAAGCTTTATTTATAGAGCTCTAGCTTCAAAAGCTTCATTTACAAAACTCTAGCTTCAAAAGCTTCATTTACAGAGCTCTAGCTTCAAAAGCTTCATTTACAAAGCTCTAGCTTCAAAGCTTCAACTTGCAAAGCTTCACCTACAAAGCTTCAGTGCAGGTATACAAATACCGCCTCCGAACAACCGCCACTTCGGCCTATACATGGATTCAATTTGAAGTCTCCAGCCAACAGACTCTATTGACCGAAGACTTGGGGGACTACAATATGTACTATATATTGGGCCTCATGAAAAATACTCGGGGGACTTAACCCATTATTCATGTTTTGAGGAGCGAGCCCTTATTCTATTAAAGGGACTCCCTCACTTTCATTAGAGAGCACCCATTATTCATGTACTGAGGAACGAGCCCTTATTTTATAAAAAGGACTCCCCCACCTTCATTAGAGAGCATCACCACTAGCTGAGCAACCGCCTTGCCGCGAGCATCACTCCTAACCCATCATTTATGTATTGAGGAGCGAGCCTTTATTCTATAAATGTGACTCTCTCACCATCATTAGATAGCATCAACTCTAGCCCATCATTCATGTATTGAGGAGCGAGCCCTTATTCTATAAAAGGGACTCCCTCACCTTCAACGCCACAAGCCGAGCAGCCTCACAGCATGTGCTACTTCTAGTTGAGCATCATTTCAGATTGAGCACCACCTCATATCAAGTATCAGTCCTAGACGACATCTAGTTACTTCGGCCCACACATAGACTGAATTTCAAGTCTCTAGCCAAAAGACTCTTTTGACTGAAGACTTGGGGGACTACTGTTTATACCATACTTAGGGCCTCCGTATTTAGATCTCGTATAAATACTTGGGGGACTTAAATGTAATTATGTAATAAAGGAAAGGGCAAATATGTAATAAGTGAGGAGCCCTTATTCTATAAAAGGATTCCTCACCCTCACAATTGGAAGAGGCCAATTCTTAGGCCAATTCGTAGGCCCTCTCACCCCTTCTCAAAGCCTCACTCTCATTACAGAGGCTTTCACATTCTCTTCCTCACCTCTCAGATAAATACAATATCAGTGTGGACGTAGCCCAAACCTTGGGGTGAACCATGATACATCTTGTGTTATTTACATTTCTTGCAGATTCACGGTCGGATTTACGTTGTTACAAGACCTCCAGTTTTATGCATCAACAAAACTTACTACTGAAGCCGATACCGACAGATAGATAATGAGAGTGTCACCAACCTCAGGTTTGGAGAATAGAGGGGCTTTACTTATGTAGTCTTTGAGGTTCTTGAATGCTTCTGCACATTCATCAGTCCATGTAATGTACTTCTTACTTCCCTTTAGTGCTTTGAAAAAAGGAGCACATCTGTCTGTGGCCTTATAAATGAACCTAGTTAGGGCTGCCACCTTGCCAGGAAGGCTTTGGATGTCTTTTGAAGTTACTGGTTCCTTCATGTCGAGGTTTTCTTTGATCTTCTCAGGATTAGCCTCAATGCCTCGTTGGCTTATCATGAAGCCTAAGAATTTGCCAAAGCCTACGTCGAAGGCACATTTGTTAGGGTTCAACCTCATTCAAAACCTCTTTAGAATGGTGAAAGTTTCAAATAGGTTAGCGATGTGTTGGTCAGCATGTTTGCTCTTGACTAGCATATCATCAACGTAAACTTCCATGCTCTTCCCAATCTATTTGGTGAACATTGAATTGACCAGTCTTTGATAAGTCGTTCCTGCATTCTTTAGGCCGAAAGGCATGACTTTATAGCAATATAGTCCCCCGTCAGTAGTGAAGGTTATGTGTTCTTGGTCCGAAGGGTTCATGAGGATTTGGTTGTATCCAGAGTAAACATCCATGAAGCTCAGGAGTTCACACCCTGCCGTAGAGTCTATAAGTTTGTCAATGAGAGGAAGAGGAAAGCTATCCTTCGGGCATCCTTTATTTAGGTTGGTGTAGTCGACACATATTCTTCACAAGACGTTTTGGTGCAAGAGACTTTCTTTGGTCGGATTTTTCTTAACAAGAACCACATTTGCTACCCATGTTGGGTAATTGACTTTGCGTACGAAGCCTATGCCTTTGAGTTTTTTACCTTATACCTTCATTGCTTCGTATCGTTCAATGTCATAAGATATTCGCTTCTGTCTCACCGGCTTGGTCTTGGGGTCAATACTCAAGCGATGACATATAATATCGGGAGAGATGCCTGGCATGTCCTCGTATGACCAGGCGAAGACCTCAGTGTTCTCTTGCAAAAAAGAGATCTATGCCAACCGAATGGGTGGTGACAAGGTGGTACCAATCTTCACCATGCGATCTGGATAATCTTTTGATATAGAAACCTTCTCCAGCTCTTCAGCGGGTTGTGCTTGCTGGGTGAAAGAGTCATCTCGAGGATCGTCGGGTTGACTGTTGCCACCATGAAAATCCAAGTTGGCTTCGTCCGGGCTTGTCTTTATGACTTGGTCATGTATAGAAAAGGTTTCTTTGGGCACATGCAGGTGTTGTTGCTTGACCGAAGTGTTGTAACATTACCGTGCATGATGCGAAATATATAAGCACACAAATTAAATCCTCTTTTTATCAATTGTAGTAAAGTATGTAAGTAGGGATCGTTCTAGGCCGGGGATTATGAGGGATTGCTAAATCACTTGGAAACTGACTTGAAAACGTAAAAACAAAGTTTAAAACACTAACTAGACTCAAAGAATGCAAAACTATACTTTCAAACACTAAAACAAACCAAAAGACTCAAAACAGCCCCTAAACACTCAAAACTACCTTAAACACACAATCTGGGCAGTTTTGGGACTCTAACACAAACTTGGACGAATTTTGGTTTTCTAATGAACTAAAACACTTAAAAACATAATCTAAGACAAGTTCTAATTAATATGACTCGAAGAAATAAGATGGGGTTGATTTTGGACGAAAATAATTAAATTAAGACAAGAACAAAGTAAACAAATTCTTAGAGAAATTTAAGTGAATCAAAACAGATTGTAAAATGAATTTGAATGAAACTTATGGATGGAAGGCTAGCTAGGAGGTTCTTCTCCACACATGTCACACTTGCATACAAAACGATTTCCAATTGCTTTTCGATAAGCTATGAATACTTAACGCCCCAAATTAACCGTGAATTGCACTAATTAACCCTCAGTTTTTCCACAAGTTATTGGGTTGGATGATTGCATACGACAACCCAAAACATTCCCTACAAGTTCCCTACATGAAAAGCATAATAGAGATACAAGCAAGAATCATTAAGTTCTATGAAAAACATAAGCATTGACGAGGCACTCGTTACTATGATTTGCATGAAACTTATGCCAAGAATTTACTTAACGTGATTGTGACTAGCAACCTTCACTACTTGTGAATATAAGTTCATAACGATTAGGTGAAACTCCCTTATATTCTAGCGTTAAATTCATGCATGAAAATTAAGCGTGCACTCTCAACCAACATACACAAATCATTTTTTATACGATCGGATAAGTAAATTGAATTCACAACTTATGAATCACAACTGGATGTAATCAAATCATATTGCAAGTATGAACATGGTTTCGAATCACCCCCTAACTAAGAGGGATTTAGTTCCTCATACTCACAAAGCAAAGATACATAAAATTAGACATTAAAATCAAAGGAAAGAAAACACCTAAAATGCTCCAACTTGGGTAGCAAGTGCATCCAAGAATTCTCCTTTGCTTGCTTGCGGCAGATTGCTTTGTGGACGGATTTTTGGGTAGTTTTATGATGTAGAATGGATGGGGAATGGTATGGAAAGGTTTAGGGTAAGTGTGGAGGAGTGTTTGAGGGTTGGAGGGTGGTGGAGAACTAGGCAAAGAGGGTGGAAGAAGGTGGAGTGGCTGTTATGTTTTCTAGGCACTAGAATGGTGTTTTTGGGGTGTTTTGCTACCTAGAGGTTGTATGGACGAATTTTCTGTGATGAATGATGAATATGAGAGTGTGAACCCTTTGCCAAGGGGTGTAAACATGTATATATAGGCCCCAAAAACCTTAGAGAATCAGGTTAGGCTAGGGAGAATGCACGGCAAAGAGTGTATGTGGTGTGCAATGGTCCAAGGGTGAAAATGAAGTGATGATGCAAAGTGTGAAGGGTAAAATGGAGTGGTCTTGTAGCTAGGGGGCATGAATGATTGTGTACATTGCATAGAGATGGAAAGGGAGGTGAAAATGTGTCAATAAATGGGTCAAAGGTGCAGCAACATGTGGTACACAAGGCATGGGATTCCAAATGTGAATGATGGAGCATCAATTGGTGCATGTTATGGTTGTGAAAGTTGTATAAAATTTTGTGGGTGAAGGGAACAAGAGGTATCAAGCAATTAAGTGTAATAATTAAATGAATTGAAGCATGAAATCAGAAATTATGTAGGGGACAAGAGTGATCAAGCATGGCATGGGAATCCAAAGGGAATTCTATGTTGTTTTGCATGGCAATGAAGGCAAGTTGGGGTGACAAATTTTTGGGCTGAGTTCTTCATCTTTTGGACCATAATTCTTCACATTCTTGGCCTCTTTAGTTCTCAAATTCGTCCATCCACTTTGGGCCAAATATGTGACATGCATTCCAAGCTCCATTTTGCTCCAAAATGCTCCAAAATGCATCTTCTTGCCTACTTTGTCCATAAAATCTGAAAACACACGAAAATGACTTTAAACATTAAAATAACTAAGGAAACACGACATAAATGCACAAGAACAAGCCAACTAAGTCGCATAAATATGCTCCTATCAAATTCCCCCACACTTAGCTTTTGCTAGTCCTCGAGCAAAACAAAGAGATAAAACGAAACAAAGTAAATAAAACACAACCTAAACCTTCCAACATTTGCCTCAGGGATTTCCAATGCACATGACATGTTAAAAATTATTATCCCCACAGATTTGAGTCATCTTCACACTTAAGCACGTACTTAATCATAGTCACCACTTACTTGTTCACAATTAATCGATTAAAATAATGTTTTTGATGTAGTAACATGCCTTAGAGAAATCACTCAATTCCTTACAAGATATGCACTCAATTTTCACTCAGATTTTCTAACTACACACCCTATACTAGTTATATGTGAGAAGATTTATGTAGATATGAAAACGAACGCTCACATATATGTATCACAAAGAAAGCAATTTCTGGAGTTAATAAGCATGTTTAGATATGATCTCATGAATGGAATGCTACTACTTAGATGCGAGAACCAGTGACACCATATGCTCATATCAATTTCAAACTCCACATATTGAAACGCATGACACTCAAGATGAAGTTAAGGGTTGTAACGGGGCTTGGGGTGATGGCTAACAAATGAAGGATAAGGATAACAATCGTTCTTAAAGCAATAGCAAGTAAAGTAATGAAATTGAAACTTAGAATTCACTTAGATTGCAGAAATCAGCTTTTAGACACGAAGGGAAAATTCAAGCAATATTTAGGGCCGAATTCTATGTTTTGGACCCTTTCTTCAACAAGCAGCACTTTAAAACTCTTTTTCGCATATTTTTCAACTCCTTTTTTTTTTTTTTTTTTTTTTTTTCCAACTCTTCTTTTCTTTTCAACAAGCATAATAACTCACACTTCCCCCACACTTGTTTTCTGCCATACATTAATCAAAAGAAATTCAATTTGAATCATGCTTTACTATGCTTCAAGAATAAGGGTATGGATGGTCCTAAACTAGGCTAGGTAAGGATAATGTGGTTTAACAAAGAATGTAGGCTATCAAGGCTCAATGGGGTTAACTTAAACATATAACGATATGGGATACATGGCAGTTTGGCTTTGGTGGTGGTAACTACACAACTTCATCTTGAATATGTTTTATGCAAATCAATAGCATGCTTTGAATGAAATAGGCATGAGTTCTAGCATTTGGAACTAAATGATGAAACGCCTTCTAAGTAATAACCAAGCAAAGAATAATGAGATCATGCAACGACTTTAGAAAACAAGAATGCACAGATTTTAACTCTCCAAATAAACGTTTAAGCTCAAGTCTCACAAGGTTGTAGCGTTAGTTTGAGTTCTTTCCTTCAAGCATGTTACAAAAACTAATTTTTTCTTTTATGATTACATGTGATTTCAAAAGTTATAACCACAACCACGCATAAATAAAGAGTAAATCAAACTTTCATCCATGTTTATAACTCTCTTTAACAGTCATGCAATTACAAACCGAATCCTCATCATTGTGTTGGAAGGTACCCTAAGACACAAATAAGCGCACAAAAACAACTCTTTTTTGGATTTTCAAAAACAATTTTTCAAATTTTTATGAATTTTCGGATTTTTATGTCAAAACACACTGAAACACTCCAAAACAGCTTAAAAATATTTAAAACAGCAAGGAACAACACTAGAAGTAATGGGTAATAATTTTCTACGAATTTCATGCAAAACAATGGTTACCCCCCCCCACACTTAAATCAAACATTGTCCTCAATGTTTCAAGCATATACTCACAAAAAAACAAGCAATGAATAACAGAACAAATATAGCAAAGTAAACAAAAAAAAATTAGACAGAGTAGAGGTTAAGAACGCAAATCTGGTTTTTGAGATAGATGATCTTGGTGACTTTCCACAGCTTTGATCTTGAACTGGTTTGGAATTCTGAGCAGGGAATATCAGAGTGCAGTCTGCATTCTTCTCTGCTTGTTTCTTCTGCACGGCGGGCAGGCACGAGGGAGAGGTGTTGGTCTGTTTCTTTCTTCAATCTTTCCAAGTGCCCACCTCTTGCTTTCTTTCTCCTTGTCCTTAGTTGAGGATGAATCAGCACGTTGTCTCCACATGCTTCGAGGTATCATCTTCACTTCCCTTATACGTGAGAGACGAAAAGGAAACATAAGATGATGAGTACTCGAGAGCAGGTGCTGGTTGGAGAAAGGACAGGGAGAAAACATGATATGAGATACTCGTGCTCTCAACCCTTATGATATGAAATACTTGTGCTCTGGATGGGTTGTTTGCAGGGGTATCCCAGGGGATGAAAAATACAGAGTGACTCGAGAAGGTTTGTTGGAAAGCCATTTCAGAGAGGATGAAGGGTTAAGTGAGGCTGAAAGTTGGGTGAGACTGCTTCACTTTGAAGTTCAGCATTTATAGAATTTTCTTAATGGCTGGGAAGGCATTGTTCCATTACTCGTGTCGGCAAGCCTGGGATAATTTAACAGTAGTTTTCACGTGCATTCCGCTTCTCCAAAAATTTTCGACAGATTGCGCGTGATTTACGCAACGCAGATGTGCAAATTGATAGATGCTGACACGTCTCGATAAAGCAGAGGCCTCTTTAATATCCGGAATTTACGCTTCAAGTTCTGAGCTTCGTTGAGGGCAGAGATTGCATGTGACAAGTGCTGACGAGGTTGAGAGAGACAGATGGTTGGAATCGGTGCTTCGACAGACTGCCCGTGATTTTCGCAAAGCTGAGTTGCATGTGATGGGTGCTGACGAGGCTGAGACAGTTGACACTCTTCGGTATCTGGAATTGGTGGTTTGTGAGCAAGCCCAACTTTTGAGAAAGCTGGCGCCTCTTCGATCTCCGAATGGCTTCTTCGATTTCTGAGCTCACCTCTTCGATCTCTGAAATCCCATCGCGTGCTGATTTTTATAGAGGTATGCAGGACGTTCAAAGCACTCTAGAATTTCTGCCTGTAAAAACTCCCGTTTTGCACTTCTACGATCTTGACTTGTTCGATCTCCTCTTTCTTTAACACCTCTGAAAAATGTCTGGCCCTTCCGACCGTCGTTTTGACTTGAACCTTGGTGAAGGAGCAGCCCCTCCTTCTCCAGACAACATATGGCGCCCGTCCCTCATATCCCCTACTGGTCCTCTTACCGTTGGGGATTCGGTGATGAAAAATGACATGACCGCTGCGGTGGTGGCCCGGAACCTTGTCACGCCCAGAGATAACAGACTGCTCGCTAGACGGTCTGATGAATTGGCGGTTAAGGAGTCTCTGGCTCTTAGCGTGTAGTGTGCGGGTTCTGTGTCCAACATGGCCCAACGCCTATTTGCTCGAACCCGTCACGTTGAATCGTTGGCGGCTGAAATACAGAGTCTCAAAGAGGAGATTAGAGGACTCAAGCAAGAAAATAAACAATTGCACAAGCTTGCACACAATTATGCCACAAACATGAAGAGGAAAATTGACCAGCTGCAGGAAATTGATGGTCAGATTTTACTTGATCACCGGAGGTTTGTGGGTTTGTTCCAACAGCATCTGCCTTCGTCTTCTGGGGCGGCACCGCGTAGTGAAGCTCCAACTGATCAACCTCCGATACCTCCTCCTTCCGTGGCCCCACCGACTGCTGAGACTCCGCCGACTACTGCAACTCCGCCGACTACTGCGACCTCTCCCAAGCAGCCTTTGTGAAGGCTCCCTCTTGTATTATGCTATGTTTCTTTATTTCCCAGTTTCCTGTTCATTTCCATGAAGTTTAATGTTAAAATGCTTTGCATATTTGTTAATGTTTCAAAATAGAAAGTCATAACCAAAAATAATTAAACAAGTAATAAAATTGACAATCAAGCAGAATAAATGGGTTGCCTCCCTTAAAGCGCTTGCTTTAACGTCTTCCAGCCGGACGATGAACACCTTGATCAACCTTCATGGGAACCCACGGCATAGTGGGTTGTCTCCTCCACATCTTGTTCTACAAAGCTCTCGTACATTGCATCCTTGAACGGAAATGGATAGTGATGTTTGTTGATGGGTGCGTTGTGTTGCCTAAGGTTCGCGTTCCTGTGCCCACCGTCGGGGATCTGCTTGGGTATCTGCACCAAAGAAGGGAACCACCTATCAACTTTAATGGGAATTGGATTTGGATTAGGTGGCTTACCTATGTGATGTGATGAAGTGGCAGCAATGTGAACATTCTTCCCCATGGTGCTTTTGGCCAATTTGAGCATTGTGAGGGCAGTGGCCGTATGGTCCTTGTACTCCACTCCAATTCCCTCGTCTTGCATGGTTGTTGATGCATCCTTTGTGCTTGGTGCTGAACGGTCCAGTCCTATCTTTTCAATTTTATCAATGGCACAACAAGAATGAACAACATTAGGAGTCTCAATGGATTCAGAAATTTTAAAACTAATCATGTCACCACCAAATGCCATAGTGACTAATCCTTTGGCCACATCAATCTTCGTTTGAGCCGTTTTCATGAATGGCCTTCCAAGGAGGATGGGCAATGAAGGGGCATGGTCCGATTCATCCATTTCGAGGACATAGAAATCTGCCGGGAAGATTAAATGATCAACCTGCACTAAAATGTCTTCCAAAACTCCCTTTGGATAAGCGTTAGATCTATCGGCCAATTGTATGATTACACCATCATTTTTCAATGCTCCTAAGTTCATAGATGCATAAATGGAATATGGCATAACATTTATAGAAGCACCTAAATCAAGCATGGCAGATTTGAAACGGGTATTACCAATGACACACGGAATTGTAAAACTCCCCGGATCTTTGCATTTGGGGGGTAGTTTATGTTGCAAGATGGCGGAGACATTCTCACTTACATGTACCACCTCTTTCTCCCGGACACGTTTCTTTGTTGTACAAAGCTTCTTTAAACACTTGGCATACTTCGGGATTTGCTTTATGGCATCAAGGAGGGGAATGTTGACATGCACCTTTCTAAATGTCTCTTGAACATCTTTTTCCTCCTATTCGTTCTTTGATTGCAAAAATCTGCTAGGAAAGGGGACATTCAAAGGAAAAACATTAGTCGGAATTGAATTTAACACATTCTTACCCTTATTGGATGAATTGGACAGATTTGGAGCCATGGGGGCTTGCGGCATAGGTGTGTCCACCTTTGCCGTGGGTGGGCATGCTTCCTCCTCCTCCATTTGCAACATTTCATCCTCTTTGGGACCTGTTTTTTATGAAGAACCTACCCCAACCTCCTTACCACTTCTTGGAATGCATGTCACATATTTGGCCCAAAGTGGATGGACGAATTTGAGAACTAAAGAGGCCAAGAATGTGAAGAAATATGGTCCAAAAGATGAAGAACTCAGCCCAAAAATTTGTCACCCCAACTTGCCTTCATTGCCATGCAAAACAACATAGAATTCCCTTTGGATTCCCATGCCATGCTTGATCACTCTTGTCCCCTACATAATTTCTGATTTCATGCCATGCTTCCTTCACTCCCCATGTTGCAAAGGGATGCCTGGTCAAAAGAGAGTGTATGAATGGTGGAAACCAACTTTGTTAAGCTGAAAAGAGTGGGAATAGGTGTCGTTCCCATAAACGGCGCCAAATGTTGATGCACAAAATCAGTGAGGACTTAGGTACAACAGAAAGTATTACGTTTGTGACCTTCGCTAGATTGCTCTGGTCACTAGTGTGGATAAGTATGAAATGGATAGAGACAGGGAAGCAAACACAAGATGTACGTGGTTCACCCAGATTGGCTACGTCCACGGAGTAGAGGAGTTCTAATTAATTGTGAAGGGTTTACATAAGTACATAGGTTCAAGCTCTCCTTTAGTGAGCACTAGTGAATGATTTAGTACAAATGACATTAGGAAATATTGTGGGAGAATGATCTCCTTTTACAGACGAGAGTTTCTAGCTTTGTTTTGACATTGACACGTGTCGTGTTTTGATTGGCTTCTGATGTTGACACGTGTTGCGCTATGATTGGCTTCTGATGTCAACACGTGTCGCGCTGTGATTGGCCTCCTACTTGGAGGGAAACTCTTCAAGGTCCTTGATGGTATAATGCTGACCGGTGCTCAGTAGTTTCGAGATTGGCCAAGTATGGTACAAACAAAAATCATACCGTCGAAGGTAATCTCTAATACTAAGACTTGCCACGAATCCTCGTCGATACGAAAACTTTGCTACTAGAACCTGGAAGGATAAAAAAAAAACAAGAGCGAGTGGGCTTGAGTATAAAGCTTTAATAAGGATCTTCTAAACGATATAACCCCTCGATGTACTACTTGTATAGTTTCCAGGAAATCATACTACATATAAGTATGAAGTCGAATGTAAATCAACATGAAATGCAAAAATAATCCAAAATCACTATATATCGGAAACAACATAATAAAGTCAGGGGCTCATCAATATATGATAACCCACCAGTCAGAGTTGCCTAACACAACCTATACGACTCATAAATAAATCAATGAAAACACATGAGTCGGAGTGGTCTAATACAACCTGTACGACTCATAGGCAACCTGTTCGACAGTGTCGGAGTTGCCCATTGCGACATGTACGATAATGTCAGAGTTACCTATCATTGCAACCTGTAGACAGTGTTTGAGTTGCCTATTACAACTTGTACGACAATGTCGGAGTTGCCTACTATTGCAACCTGTACGACAATGTCACAGTTGCCTACTATTACAACCTGTACAACAATGTCAGAGTTGCCTATTACAACCTGTATGACAATGTCAGAGTTGTATAAAACATAAATATAGTCATGCCATCTGTTTGTACCATACTTGACTAATCCCGAAACTACTGAGCACCGGTCAACGTTATACCGTCAATGACCCAGAAGAGTTTCCCTCTAACCAGGAGGCCAATCATAGCGCGACACGTGTTGACATCAAAAGACAGTCATAGCGCGACACGTGTTAACATCAGAAGCCAATCACAACACGACACGTGTCAATGTCAGAATGAAACTAGAAACTCTCTTCTATAACTAGAGATCATTCTCTTAGAATATTTCCTAATGTCATTTGTACTAAATCATTCACTTGTACTCACTAAAGGAGAGCTTGAACCTATGTACTTGTGTAAACCCTTCACAATTAATGAGAACTCCTCTACTCCGTAGACGTAGCCAATCTGGGTGAACCACGTACATCTTGTGTTTGCTTCCCCGTCTCTATCCATTTACATACTTATCCATACTAACAACCGGAGCAATCTAGCGAAGGTCACAAACTTAACATTTTCTGTTGTACCAAAGTCCTCGCTGATTTTGTGCATCAACATTTGGCGCCGTCTGTGGGAACGACACTTATTCTCACTCTCTTTAGCTTTGTTAAGCTGGTTTCAACCATTCGTACACTTTCTTTTGACCAGGCATCCGTCTCCAACATGGGGAGCGAAGGAAGCCACAGCACACAGAATAACACCCCTCTTGCACCTAGTGCAAATCAACGAAAGAAGGAAGGAAAGAGGGTTGCTCTTCAAGCTAAAGTCGATGAGCTAGAATCTCAAAACAACAGGATAGAAATGAAGAATAAGGTCCTCTAGGAGCAGTATGAGAAGCTCTTTGAGATGCTCCACGAAACTAGGCATACTAAAACACGCGAACTCGTTACCCCTTTGGACATCAACCATCATCTGGATGCCTCCCAACAAGGAGGGTCACCTTCCTTCGACATGGGTATCCCTGATGAGGAGCAAGCTAATCATCAAAACATTGATCAACATGAGACTTCTCTCAACCCAACTGCTTCGACCCGAAGCAGGAGAGGTGGAGGAAGACACCTCCTTACAGAAAGGTTGGAAGGATCGAAAGCCGTTTATCGTGACTGCTGAGACTTCCTAAAGCAACGTCGAGAGAATCCCCTCCACATAAGCTAGAAGATCAATGACCCAAGGGTTTCTAAAAGACTCGGTCCCCTCCAATGTCCCAGGCCGGCTACCAATATGGGGAAGGGGCAACAAGTCCTAGAGAAACATGAAGGTATAGGGGACTCAAAGATGTTTCGACAAACATACCTTGAAAGTCAGTACGACGAGTCCAGGGAAAAATCACATGCTCTTGATCAAACCTTCCTACCTCCAAGAGGAGATGGAGATTTATGAAAGAAAGCTCTAGAGGTACATGACTCTACTCAGGACCCTCTTGTCCTACAGCTTCTTAAGGAAGTAAACAAGTTGAAGGTTGAACGACAAACTGAGATACCTGATTGGAACCAACCTAGGCCTGGCCCTTTTACAAGGAGGATCCTCGACACCCCCTCCAAGCAAAGACAAAGCAGAAGCTTGGCTTGCAACTCTATACTGGAAAGGAGGACCCGATTGAACACCTTAACCTCTTTGAGTCCACCATGGCATACCCAATGCACACCGATGAAGAGTGATGTCTTCTCTTCCCCTCCACCCTCTCTGGCAGAGCTCTAAACTGGTATTGTCGTCCTCCACCTGAGACGATAGACTCATTTGAGGAGTTAAGGAAACTGTTTGTTTCTCAACACATTTTCCAGACCGATCACTTGCATTTTGCAGATGACTTGTACATTATTCGCCAGAAGCCGGACGAGTCACTTCGAAAGTATGCTGGTCACTTCAGCCATAAGTATTCTCGCTGTGCTGTGGCAAATGACAAGACCACCCTTAAGGCTTTCACGGCAGGCCTACGTGATTGTTTCTTCAAGTACATGATCAATGCCAACAATTGGAAGACTTACTCTGAGGTGATGGCATAGGCTTACAACCATGCCTCCACCGAGGCAAGGACATATCAAGGGAAATGCCCCACAACCACCACTTATCAGCAAGTAGGGAGTGGAAGCCAGATCCAACCAAATGAAAAGACCTCGACCTTCCAAATGGTAGCAATACCTCCCCCTGCCTTACTTAATACTTTGCCAAGTCAACAAACATATCAATCTCAGGGCAAAAGGAAAGATTTTCATCCTCACCAGTCTCATTTTAGTAAAAGGAGTAAGGGACACTACCGCGATAACCAAGGGTATCACCACGATAATCCCCAACCCCAGGCAGTCAACACAGTGGGTCAAGCACGTGTCAAGACAGCCCCTACCTCGAGGTATAAGGCATACACACCTTTGAACGCCACATACGTGGCCATTTACACCAGCATAGCACACCTAAAACTGAAGCCAAAGCCAAGGCACCCAGATTACAAGTCCACGAAGAACACGGGCACGTTTGCTGCTACCACGAGTATAACGGCCATGACGACGAGAAGTGTATCACCCTTTGTGATCATATTGAAGCTTTGGCACGTGAAGGTAAAATTGATCAATTCCTCCTTCACCCTCAAAGGGGTAACCGTAACCAACGCCAGGTGAATGTGATATATTCCATAAGTGGTGGCACACCCATATCTAAATCTTCCAACAGGGCCATGAAAAATAGTGAATGAGCTTTAAAGTCTGGCCACCAAGTGTTTCACGTGGAAGACATCAGGGGAGGCAAGCATCAAAAGCCTAACTGGGATCCAATATGTTTCTACCCTGAGAAAGAAAGAGGTATCATCTACCCTCACAATGACCCACTGATTGTGGAAGCTCACAACGACCCACGAATCCTGGTAGACACTGGGGCTTTGGTCAATATCACGTTTTCCGAAGCTTTCAGGGCACTTAATGTAGCTGAACACTTCCTTGATCGCTCGATTTCCCTTTGATAAGCTTCCCCGATGATATCGTGCAACCTTTGGGGAGCATACACTTACCTTTCACCATTGGTACAAGCCCTTACACCGCTACCATTACGACTAACTTCTTGGTGGTTGATTGCGCAACGGCATACAATGTCATCATGGGACGCACAGGCATCAATGATCTTAAGGCCATGGTATCCACACAAATGTTGTTGATGAAATTTCCAACCCCCTATGGCAATGGTTACATCAGAGGAGATCAACTTAGTGCACGATCATGTTACAACATTTCGGTCAAGCAACAGCACCTGCCTGTGCCCAAGGAAACCCTTTCTATACATGGCCAAGTCATAAAGACCAGCCTAGAAGAAGCCAACTTGGATCTTCACGGTGGCAACAGTCAACCTGACGATCCTCGAGATGACTCTTTCACCCAGCAAGCACAACCCACTGAAGAGTTGGAGAAGGTCTCTATCTCAAAAGATTATCCGGATAACATGGTGAAGATTGGAACCACCTTGTCACCACCCATTCGGTTGGCATTGATCTCTTTTTTGCAAGAGAACACTGAGGTCTTCGCCTGGTCATATGAGGACATGCCAGGCATCTCTCCCGATATCATCTGTCATCGCTTAAGTATTGACCCCAAGACCAAGCCAGTGGGACAGAAGCGAAGATCCTATGACGTTGAATGGTACGAGGCAATGAAGGCAGAAGTTGACAAACTCAAAGACATAGGCTTCGTTCGCGAAGTTAATTATCCAACGTGGGTAGCAAATGTTGTTATTGTTAAGAAGAATCCGACCAAGGAAAGTCTCCTGCTCTAATGTGTGTCGATTACATCGACCTAAACAAAGGATGCCCGAAGGATAGCTTTCCTCTTCCTCTCATAGACAGACT
This sequence comes from Malus sylvestris, assembly GCF_916048215.2. Classification (NCBI taxonomy): domain Eukaryota; kingdom Viridiplantae; phylum Streptophyta; class Magnoliopsida; order Rosales; family Rosaceae; genus Malus; species Malus sylvestris. The sequence goes on from NC_062264.1 coordinate 255,052, forward strand.
TATAGACTCTACACCAGGGTGTGAACTCCTGAGCTTCATGGATGCTTACTAAGGATACAACCAAATCTTCATGAACCCTCCAGACCAAGAACATACAGCCTTCACTACTGACAGGGGACTATATTGCTATAAAGTCATGCCCTTCGGCCTAAAGAATGCAGGAGCGACTTATCAGAAACTAGTCAATTCAATGTTCGCCGAACAGATTAGGAAAAGCATGGAAGTTTACATTGATGATATGCTAGTCAAGAGCAAACATGCTGACCAACACATCACCAACTTATCTGAAACTTTCACCATTCGGAAGAGGTATCGAATGAGGTTAAACCCCAACAAATGTGCCTTCGGCGTAGGCTCTAGAAAATTCTTAGGCTTCATGATAAGCCAACGAGGCATTGAGGCTAATCCCGAGAAGATCAAAGCAATCCTCGACATGAAAGAACCGGTAACTTCAAAAGACATCCAAAGCCTTACTGGCAAGGTGGCAGCTTCAACTAGGTTCATCTCTAAGGCCACAGACAGATGTGTTCCTTTCTTCAAAGCACTTAAGGGAAGTAAGAAGTACAATACATAGACTGATGAATGTGCTGAAACATTCAAGAACCTCAAAGACTACATGAGTAAAGCCCCTTTGCTCTCCAAACCTGAGGTTGGTGACACTCTCATTATCTATATGTCGGTATCGGTAATGTCGAAATGATGGTAATGACGAACGGCCTGTCTACTACGCTAGTAAGGCCTTACAAGATGCAGAGACACGATACTCCAACATTGAGAAATTGGCTCTAGCATTGGTCATGTCTACTAGAAAACTTCGCCCTTACTTCCAAGCACACTCCATCATCGTGCTTACCAATCATTCTCTTCGACAGATACTCCAAAGTCCTGACACTTCCGGGCAAATGATCAAATGGGCGATAGCATTGGATCAGTTTGACATCTCCTACCAACCAAAGCCAGCTTCGAAAGGCCAAGCAATGGCAGACTTCATCGCCGACTTCACATATGATGTTGACATTGTTTCTACACCTAAAGAAGTGGTTTCATTACCCTCGAAAGCTCAAAAAAAAGAACCAACAACCCCAGCATGGAGCATATATGTTGATGGCTCATCCAACCAACAAGGTTGTGGAGCAGGACTAGTCCTTACGACCCTTGACAAAGTGGCAATGGAGTATGCTCTTCGTTTCAAATTCAAGGCGTCAAACAATGAGGCAGAATATGAAGCCTTCCTAGCAGGCTTACGTTTGGCCAAACACCTTAATGTTAAACGAATTGATATCTTCATTGACTCCTAATTTGTGTTTAACCAAGTCACCAACAACTTTGACACTAAGGATAGCTTCATGGCAGCATATCTGGCACAAACACAACTGTTGCTCAAGCACTTCCACTACCAAATCACCCAAATTCCTCCAGCGGCAAACAGTCATGCAGATGCTTTGGCTCGCCTCGCCTCAGTGGTGGAAGACAAGATTAGGAGAAAAATTCAGGTCTTATTGTTGGCAACACCAAGCACCATGGCTGCGGAAGTGTGCAACCTACAACAGGGGGATAGTTGGATTACCCCGATTTATAGATTCCTTACTCATGGCACCCTTCCAAATGACAAAGTCCAAGCTAAGAAATTTTGATACAAGGCTACCCGTTACTTGATCATTAATGACCAACTCTACAAGCGGGGTTTTAACCTACCATACCTAAGATGCCTTACACCCGCAGAGGTAGAAACTGTCATTCGGGAAATACATGAAGGAGTTTGCGGAGATCATGCTAGATCTCGATCCCTAGCCCACAAGGCTTTTCACCAAGGATATTACTGGCCAACACTCCACCAAGATGCCATCAGAATATCCCGCTCATCTGATAAGTGTCAACGCTACACAACTATTCCTCACTCCCCTTCCAAGCCGCTCACTCCTATGATCAGCCCTTGGCCCTTGGCCCAATGGGGACTTGATTTGATCGGCCCAATGCTTGCAGGGAAGGGCAAAGTTCTCTATGCAATCGTTGCAGTTGACTACTTCACAAAGTGGGCCGAAGTAGAACCCTTAGCAACCATTACTGAGGCAAAAATAGAAGACTTCGTATGGAAGAACATCCTTTGCAGATTCGGCATTCCCAATGTGATAGTCACTGACAACGGGCGACAGTTCGATAACAATAAGTTCAGGATGTTTTGCTCTAAGTTCAACATCAACTTATGTTTTGCCTGCACAGCTCATCCTCAGTCTAGTGGACAAGTTGAAGCTATCAACAAAATAATCAAGCGGACTTTGAAAACCAGCTTGGACAAGGCTAAAGGTTGTTGGCCAGAATTTGTACCCCAAGTTCTTTGGTCATACCGCACTTCGTATCGGACATCAACAAGAGAAACCCCATTCTCACTTGCCTTTGGTACAGAGGCAGTTGTCCTAGTTGAGCTTGAGCAAGCAACGTTCCTAGTCCAGAACTACGTGCAAAGCGAAAATGACAAACAACTTACCCTCAACTTAGATCTAGCCGAGGAACACAGAAACCAGGCTCACTTGAGAAATATGGCCTATAAGCAACGCATCTCCAAGTACTATGACTCAAGGGTCAAACCTCGTTCTTTCAAAGTGGGGAACTGGGTATTGAAGAAAAGATTACTCTGCGATGGAGTCCCGAGTGAAGGAACACTTAGTCTAAACTGGGATAGACTGTTTGAAGTTGTTGGCATCAGTCGCCCTGGCTCCTACAAGCTTAGAAGCTTCGATGGCAAGACACTTAGCCATCCATGGAACACTGATCACTTAAAGTACTATTACAAGTAAACTCACATGTACAAGTGTTAAGCTTCAGTCGTTCAGCATCCTATGTAACGAAGACTATTTGGCATGAATTCAATAAAGAGGTGATTTAGACAACTCGGTCATAATCCTCTTACATTCCTAGCAATGAAACACTCGGGTTCAAAGCTTCAACATGAATGCTTCCAACATGAAACAAAGTCTAAGTATATGTCAACAAGACTATACAAATAAACGAACAGCTTCACAATATATTCGTTCAATCATACATTCCAACACATTCATACATAAGCCAACTGTGCTTTGAAAGGGTTTAACATACTTTGTGTCATTCGACACTTGCTACAATGTACCTAGATAACTTGCCTTTATTCTCACCAACCAGGTGATGAAATGTGAAGAAGGAACTCATCTTCATGCTACCAACCAGGTGATGAAATGCACAACCCGTACTCTCCTTCATGCTACCAACCAGGTGATGAAATGTACAACTCGTACTCTAATATCATTTGGCAACTTGCCACTCATGCTACCAACCATGTGAAGAAGGAACTCACCTTCATGCCACCAACCAGGTGATGAAATGTACAACTCGTACTCTCCTTCATGCCACCAACCCGGTGATGAAATGTACAACCCGTACTCTGAAGGGAAAATTATGAGTTTTACACATAGGGATTTCGAAATGACTATCATGCATATACAAATCAAATTTTATATACGAAAGCAGCGGAAGCATTTAACACAAATTATCAAAGCTATAGTCATGCAAATCCCCTTCAAGGTTCATAGGTTTATATATAATGCATCAAAACATTTTAGAGAAGAACAAAGTGAAGGTTTAGTCTTATACCTCTTGATCTAGACTTGAGACCAAGGATGGACCACCTCCAAGCCCTTTGCTCCTTGAACTCCTTGAGCCTAGCCTCCCTCCTTGCCTCCTCCACTTTGTTGGTAAGAGTGCTCCAAAGTTCTCCTTTAGTCTCCAAAGGAGAAGACCTCTAAAGATCCACACCCACTAGTGTAGTGAGATAGATGGAGGAATAACCAAAAGGGTAAAAAATTGTTAGCTAAAACACCCTCAAGGTGGCCGGCCTTTGTGTAGTTTTAGAGAGATATTTCTTTTGCCTCTTTGTTGTTTTAAACACACAAAAACCCTAAGGAATAAATCTCTATAAAGTTCCTTATATAGACAAAAAGAAACCTAGTCAACAACTTGACTAAATATCTCTCCCAAACCCTTTAAGTGGCCGGCCCTTTAGTGTTTGGTTTGGGCTTTAGGCTTTTATTATTTCAAGTCATCCTATGCTTGAATAAAAGCCCAATGGGTTTAGGCCCAATGGGCCCAATAAAACCCGAACGTTTCTTTAAGCCCAAAACGATCTTTATCGCTTTTATAATTTCTTTAGACTTTCTAAATTAATCACAACACTTAATTAATCCAATTAATTATTTCCTTCATCCATTAATTACTCACTACAATAGTGTGTCGGTGTACAATCATTTTAGGTTCTAATTAGCAAGGCAGTGAGGTGATTGGCATCAATCCAATTGATTATATTTAATTCAATCACTTAGTGAATTAAAACTTCCTTTTAATTCACCTTCTTCTTTGATGACTACATTTAATCATCTAGAAGAACTCACAAGCTATGAGTGACATCTAACCATATGTCATAGCTACCCAAGCTAATGTGGAAGTTGTTCGGAGAACCTATTCAGTTGGAATTACAATGTAATTCGATCCTTCTCTAAAACAATACTCTCAATCACATTACTAGGGTATGGATATATTATGTCAAACCCCGAATCTGATTATTCCTTCTTATATGATTCTATTGAGTCGTATAGGAACGCTTTCCTTTATTACGCTCGATACTTCGGCCGAAGATTCCCGAATCATATCTTAGAGTATTCTTCCTCTCTTATCGAGGATTAGAGATTCCTTGTTGCGCATACACTTGCCTTCATGACTAAGTGGCTTAACCCCAATTATGCCGTGGACACCCGCGAATGGGGAGACTTTGACATAATCGAAGATTAAGTACTTAACCACAAGACAACGACGATGCCTCAGGTCAAAGGATTACTTACATTATTCCAACCATTAGAGTTACTTGCTTGACATGTGAGTAGACCTCCATGCAAGTACTCTCGTTCGATTGTGTTCAGTGAACTCATTCCCTTAATGAGCACCTACATACTTGTCTTAGTGTCACCACACGAATGAGATGAGACTTTCCATCCTTCCAATTGAAGCAGACACAGTATGTACCGGTCTAAACATTGTCAGTATCCCTCCGACAATCCAATGACCAGGAACCTTTTTGGACATTATGGTTATGTGAAGAAGGTCTCTGTAATCCAACATCATTAGATTACTTCTTCAATCGATCCATTGTCCATGGATACACTATTTAGGACATATATCGTTTGTTGAGATAGTCCTAATTAGTATCTTTGCCATTTGATGTATAAGAGTCATCTATACATCGATTCATTTGTCCTGAAAGGTTTCTTGCAAAGATTGACTTTCAGGGCATATTTCCAACATACTCTAATATCATTTGGCAACTTGCCACTCATGCCACCAACCAGGTCAAGAATGAACTCATCTTCATGCCACCAACCAGGTGATGAAATGTACAACCCGTACTCTTCTTCATGCCACCAACCAGGTGATGAAATGTACAACCCGTACTCTAATATCATTTGCCAACTTACCACTCATGCCACCAACCAGGTGAAGAAGGAACTCATCTTCATGCCACCAACCAGGTGATGAAATGTACAACCCGTACTCTCCTTCATGCCACCAACTAGGTGATGAAATGTACAACTCGCACTCTAATATCATTTGGCAACTTGCCACTCATGCCACCAACCAGGTGAAGAAGAAACTCATCTTCCTACCACCAACCAAGTGATGAAATGTACAACCCGTACTCTCCTTCATGCCACCAACCAGGTGATGAAATGTATAACCCGTACTCTAATATCAATTGGCAACTTACCGTTCATGCCACCAACCAGGTGATGAAATGTACAACCCATACTCTCCTTCATGCCACCAACCAGGTGATGAAATGTACAACCCGTACTCTAATATCATTTGGCAACTTGCCACTCATGCCACCAACCAGGTGAAGAAGGAACTCATCTTCATGCCACCAACCAGGTGATGAAATGTACAACTCGTACTCTCCTTCATGCCACCAACCAGGTGATGAAATGTACAACCCGTACTCTACTATCATTTGGAAACTTGCCATTCATGGCACCAACCAGGGGAAGAAGGAACCCATCCTTGTGCCACCAACCAAGTGATGAAATGTGATGAAACGTGATGAAGGAACTCACCTTCGTACCACCAACCAAGTGATGAAAGGTGATGAAGGAACTCACCATTCATTCCACCTACCAGAAGATGAGTAGTACAACTTGTACATATGAACTCCTAGCATTCACAAATAATAAAAAACCCTCAAGCTTGACAACTCAACTAGGGGAGCACTTATGCCCAACAAGAGTTATAGTCACCAACAAAGTCTTATTGCAAGCCAACAACAACTTCAGTGCATGGTATACGAAGATCAAGCTATTCAGCCCTCTTGCATCTGCTTGAAACATTTCCCCTCTGTAACAATGCAAACACTGCAACTCGTAGAATGCTTCACACACTCTTGATCAAGACAGTGTGAAGCAAAACCAATTTATAGTGCTACCAAGAGCTTCATCAAAGGAGTTAAACCACAATTCTCAAAAGCTTCACACACTCTTGATTAAGACAATGTGAAGCAAAACCAATTTATGGTGCCAACAAGAGCTTCATCAAAGGAGTTCAACCACAATTCTCAAAAGCTTCACACACTCTTGATCAAGACAGTGTGAAGCAAAACCAATTTATGGTGCCAACAAGAGCTTCATCAATGGAGGGCAACCACAATTCTCAAAAGCTTCACACATTCTTGATCAAGACAGTGTGAAGCAAAACCAATTTTATGGTGCCAACAAGAGCTTCATCAAAGGAGTTCAACCATAATTCTCAAAAGCTTCACACACTCTTGATCAAGATAGTGTGAAGCAAAATCAATTTATGGCGCCAACAAGAGCTTCTTCAATGGAGGGCAACCACAATTCTCAAAAGCTTCACACTCTTGATCAAGACAGTGTGAAGCAAAACCAATTTATGGTGCCAACAAGAGCTTCATCAATGTAGGGCAACCACAATTCTCAAAAGCTTCACACACTCTTGATCAAGACAGTGTGAAGCAAGACCAATTTATGGTGCCAACAAAAGCTTCATCAAAGTAGTTTAACCACAATTCTCAAAAGCTTCACACACTCTTGATCAAGATAGTGTGAAGCAAAACCAATTTATGGTGTCAACAAAAGCTTCATCAATGGAGGGCAACTACAATTCTCAAACCTTCGAAGCAAATTCAATTTATATGGTTTATCCAAACTTTCGATTACTATAAAGTGTGGTTTGCATCACAATCTCTTGCTCAAAAGTGTGGAAGCAAAATTTGTATATGTTCTCTCTCCCACATTTTCAAATTTTTAGTTTCCCAAAAAAAAAAAAGGAAATTCAACAAAGCTTCATCAATGGAGGACAACTATAAAATCTCAAAAGCTTCACACTATCTTCATCAAGATAGTGTGAAGCAAAATCAATTCATGGTACCCAACAAAAGCTTCAACTCTAAAGCTTCACCTACAAAAGCTTCAAAAGCTTCATCAATGGAGGACAACTACAAATTCTCAAAAGCTTCACACTATCTTGATCAAGATAGTGTGAAGCAAAATCAATTCATGGTACCCAACAAAAGCTTCAACTCCAAAGCTTCACCTACAAAAGCTTCACCCACAAAACCTTCACCTAAAAAATCTTGACCTACAAAAGCTTGACCCACAAAAGCTTGACCCACAAAAGCTTCACCTACAAAAGCTTGACCCACAAAAGCTTGACCCACAAAAGCTTGACCCACAAAAGCTTCAACACAAAAGCTTCACCTACAAAAGCTTCACACTATCTTGATCAAGATAGTGTGAAGCAAAATCTATTCATGGTGCCCAACAAAGCTTCAACCTCAAAGCTTCACCTACAAAGCTTCAACACCAAAGCTTCACCTACAAAGCTTAAAATATATATATATATATATATATATATATATATATATATTTTGGAAATTCAAAAATTCAAAAATTCGAAAAAATAAATAAAAATTGCCTAGGCCTCCTCTTCTTTGGGCCTAACAACTTTCATAACCAACATGTATGAAGGAGGAGTTTTGGGCTACCACTTAGAAAGGAAATGTCTCATTCGTCAACTCCCTCGACCGGAGACTTGGGGGACACCTACCATATGCTACTGCACCTTGATACTCAGAAGGCTCACGACCACTCAGTGACTTGGATTTTTCAAGTCTCCAACAGAGAAGTTTTCCTCACTCGGGAAATTAAGGGAGCATTACCTCGACATAAATGCTTCACTTTCAAAGGTTCAACATACAAGCTTCAACATAAGAAAAAATTCAAAGAACTTAGTGAAGAAGGCCTTGGTGTATTTAACACAATACGTTGAAATGAAGCAAAGCTTGTTTATTGATATCTTCGATAAGTTACAAATATGTACATATACATGAATCAAAATAAACAAACAAGAGGGAGCCTTCACAAAGGTTGCTCATAAGAAGTCTCAGCAGTCGGTAGAGCCCCAGAACGAGTAGGCACTGGAGGGTGATCATTCGGAGCCTCAGTACTGGGTAGAACCCCAGAAGGAGGAGGCACCGAAGGTTTATCATTCGGAGCTTCATTACGCGGTACAGCCCTAGAAGACGAAGGCAATAAATGCCTTTGGAACAAACCCACAAACCTCTCATGATCAAGCAAAATATGACCATCAGATTCCTGCAGCTGGTCAAGCTTCCTCTTCATGTTTGTAGCATAGTCATATGTGAGCCTGTCCAACTGTTAATTCTCATGCTTGAGCCCCCTGATCTCCTGTTTGAGACTTATCATTTCAACCGCCAATGATTCAACATGGCGGGTTCGAGCAAATAGGCGTTGGGCCATATTAGACACAGAACTTGCACACTAAACACTGAGAGCCAGAGAATCCTTAACAGCCAACTCATCATACCGTTTGGAAAGTAGTTTGTTATCTTTGGGAGTGAAAATGTTCCTGGCCACCACCACAGCGGTCATATCATTCTTCATCATAAAGTCCCCAACGGTAAGAGGACCAGTAGGGGATAAGAAGGATGGGCACCATATGTTATCTTGAGAAGGCATGGCTACCTCTTCACCAAAGTTCAAGTCAAAACGACGGTCGGATGGTCCAAACATTCTCAGAAATGATGAAGGAGAAATGAGGTGCAATAAATCTCTGAAGTAAAGGGAAAATTCCTACAAGAAATAACTCTCTTAATTTACTTCTTGCACACAATTGGTGCCCTTATAAAAGAAAGGGCAACATGGTCGTTGGTTCAAAAATCGAAGAAACACCACTCTCCAGATTCTGAAGAGGCACCACTTTCCACACGCAACATCAGCTCCTCACGTACCACAGATAACTTTGCCAAAGATCTCTAACAAAGTTTAGACACATAAATTTTGAAGGTCCAGCTACCCTACTATTACCCACAAGGGTAAAGGAACAACACCATTGCTTGATAACTAGAAAGTCCCACTGTGTGTCAACCTCTGTGCTCCGTGGCAAGGCAGACTGGCAAAAATGCCCAACCTTTACTCATATTCGAGAAAACACACCCAACAAGATTGCTTGCTCAAAAATCGAAGAGGCACCGCCCTCCGAATCTTGAGAGCTAGACTCCCAACGGGATTACTTTCTCAAAAATCGAAGAGGCACCGCTCTCCGAATCTCGAGAGCCAGACTCCCAAAAGGATTATGTGCTTAAAAATCAAAGAGGCACCACCCTTTGAATCTCGTGAGCCAGACTCCTAACAGGATTACTTTCTCAAAAATCGAAGAGATACTGCTCTCCGAATCTCGAGAGCTAGACTCCCAACAAGATTGCTTTCTCAAAAATCGAAGAGGCATAGTTCTTTGAATCTCGAGAGCCAGATTCCTTGGATAAAGCTTATCTGCAATTTTCACACGCAACATCAGCTTTCCGGATACCACATACCACTTTTTCAAAGTGCTCTGACAAAGTTAAAACACGTGAAGCTTGCAGCTCCCACTACATTGCTATGACCAAGAAGGGTAAAGGAATAGCACTACTACTTGTTGTTAGGGAGACTCCTATATATGTCGACCTCTATCCTCCACAGCCAGGCAAACCTATAAATAAAAAAAAATGCTCAACTTTTCTTCACATCCGAGAGGGCACTATCAGCAGAGTCTCTCGAAATGCTCAACTTCTTTTCCTCCTGATAATACCTCTGCAAACAAGCCACACCTGAGCAAGAGTATCTCATATCATCAGTGTTAAAAGCAAGAGTATCCCATATCATGCTTTTTCCCTATCTTTTCCTTTTGCCTTGTTCTTACCTGCAAGACAAGGAGAAAGAGTGCAATCAGTCAGCGCTTGGAATCAAGCTTCAAGTCAGGAATTGACTCCCTGGAACCCCTTGCCTGATTACTTACCTGGCATTGCTCTCGAGTACTCATCTTCAACGTCTTATGCTTCCAGAGAAGATACCACATCTGCCTGAGGAACATATAGGGCAAGTGAGAATGATACAAGGAAGCATGTGGAGACAAGCGTAATAGAACACGTGCCGATACATCCACTACTTTGTCAAAAGCAAAAGTATCCCATATCATCAAGGTCGAACGTACTCTAGATTTGATGGACTTGTTTTGACCCTCAAATTCTTGAGTTGGCCTTATACTCTGGAGGAAACTAGAAAACCCTCTAACCCAGTTCAAGAATAAGCCTGTGGAAAGTTACTTCTTCAAAAGCAAAAGTATTACATATCATCTCTTCTCCATTTGCTTCTCCTTATCCTTGGTGTTATTTACGACACAAGGAGAATGAGAACAATCAACCAGAAGTTGAAGTCGAACCTCCGATCCAGGTTGCTTGCTTGGAAGTCTGATTGCTTACCTTGTCTATTACCTCCTTTGGCAAATCTCCTAGCTCAGCAACATGGGGGACTCCTACTATAGGGTTTGTATCATACTGACCAAGCCCGAAACTACAAGTAAGCTTCAAGTGAAATTGATACATTACCTTGTGCATCTTCATCGGTTAAAGATACAACCCCTGGATGGAGGAAAAGTATGTACAGAGAAGATGCCACATCTACATATGAGACATATAAGGCAAGTGAAAATGATACCACACTTCGGTACTTAGAAGTTTCGTGATTACTCAATAGCTTGGATCTTGCAAGTCCCCAACTGAGGAGCTTCCCTCACTCGGGAACTTAGGGGAGCACTACTTGTACCATACTTGACCAATCCCGAAACTACTGAGCACCAGTCAACATTATACCGTCAATGATCCAGAAGAGTTTCCCTCCAACCAGGAGGCCAATCACAGCACGACACGTGTCGACATCGGAAGCCAATCATAATGCAACAAGTGTTAACATCAGAAGCAAATCACAACATGACACGTGTCAATGTAAAAAACAACAAGACACGTGTCAATGTCAGAAACAACATGACACTTGTCAATGTCAGAATGAATATGCCATAATGCAATCTAACCGGGCCCTAGGTCCCCAACTGAAGGATTATTTTGTGAAAACATTTTCATTTAAGCAACATCTATAAGCATGCAATTAACAATGAAAGGCGGAATCATGCTTGCATGCACTTAAAAACAAAACATTAACCAAGAAATTCAAAGCCTAGTAGATTGGTGAACCAAAACTCAACTCAAAACAAAGTGAGTTGAAATTGTACCTTTGTAGATTCCTCTTTGCATAAGCAAATTCTAATCACCCAAAGAGAGGGCCTTCATTCCTTGCATCTAAAATCTATGGATTTGGATGGATGAAAAGGTTTCTCCAAGTTCCCAAAATTGAGAACCTCTAAGTCTCCACACCAAGGAGAGATTGGAGAAGAAAATGAGTGACCTTGGAGTAGTAGTATGGCTAGATACACCCTCCAAGGGGCCAGCCTCTATAGAGAGAAATGGAGAGACATGTTCTCTCCAATTTTCTCCAAAACAAAACCTTAATGAATTTTGGCTATAAAGTCATATTTATACCTTTATTCATTTGAGTGGCAAACTTGTAATTAAAGCAAGTTCACTACCCTTCCTCTAAATGGCCGGCCATGGGGTTTTGTTTGGGCTTTTGGCCTTTGTGAATTAAGTTGTCATACAACTTAAGTCAATGGACTTGACGTTCGAAGCCCATTGGGCCTTGAGGCCCAAAACTATCCCGAGGTCTTTAACGAACTTATTCGTTTGATTAATTAACATATTAATTAATCCTTGCCATAAAGAATTAAACCATTTAATTATTCTTACTCATCTCCATTGTTTCTTCAATCTCCACCTTACACGGTGTACGATCCATTAGGTTCCTTTTAGCGAGGCAGTGGGCGATTAAAATCATTTTACATCAATTGTGAATTGAAACTTACTTTCAATTCTCCCTTTAGTGATTACACACGTTTAGGGCTTCCATAAACCATGAGTGACACCTAGCAGCATATCATGGTTACCCAAGCTAATCAGAAAAGGTGGAGAACCTATTCAGTTTAGGATTACAAATGCAATACGGTCTTTCTCTAATCTAATACTCTTGACCACATTGTTTGGTTTGATAGTTTATTTATTCATGTCTACTATCCAATGTGATTCGTGTGCTTATATGATTACCTTGAATGTGATTTGGAACGCTTTCCTAAATCTCATTCATACTCTGGCCAGAGGCTCTAAATCATATCATAGAGTATTCTCCCTCAAACGATTTGAAGGTTAGAGATCCCTTGTTGCGCATTCACTTGTCTCCATGACTAAGTGGCTTAACCCCAACGATGCCGTGGACACCCCGATGGGGTGACTTTGACATAATCAAAGATCAAGGACTTAACCACAAGACAACTGTGATGCCGCAGGTCAAATGACTACTTTGCATTATCCCAACCATGAGTTCTCATGTGACATGAATATGAGAACTCTTCGTTGATCGTGTTCAGTGAACTCATTCTCTATTGAGCACCTACGTACTTGTCTTGATGTCAAACACACCAATGACTCGACTAGTCACTCTTCCTGAGAGAAGACACAGCACGTACTGATCTTAACGGACTGTCAATGCCCAATTGGCAATCCTATGATCAGGAACGTTTAGGATGTGTCTACGAAAGAATGGTCTCATGAATCTAACTTCTTTAGATTGCATTCTCCCAATCACATATTCCTTGGACTTATCGTTTAATCATATAACATTTATATGAGACGGCTTAAAACAATAATCTTTGCCCTTGATATTAAACTAGATTAGTTTAACATGTGAAATGTCCGTAAAGTATCATCATATGATTGGTTTTAGGGCACATTTCCAACAATCTCCCACTTGCACTAGAGCCAATCAGCTTGGTCATCATTGATGATACCTCTTCTGTAGTCATTTAATAAATGGCTGAATAGTAGGCCTAGACAATGGATATCTATATGTTATCCATAGAAGCAACCTTGAGAATAACGACGTCACCATTATACATGATTCTTAATCATGTGGTTCAGTCTCTCATATGAGTTCGGACCTTGATGAGACCTTGATTCCCTGGCTTGAGCTATCGCCCTATTAGTATCATAGTGTCAGTACACTAGATACACTTTCTGGTTGGAACCGAATAGAGAGTTCAAAAATGAACTTTCCCATCCAAACAACATTGTTGTAAACTTCTATATGGCAATATATTTTGCATTCATAATGGAACACACTAAAGTCATTACCTTAATGTTTCCATCCAAATATCTCTTTAGTCATAATAAAGAGATATCCGTTTATCTCTTCATTCATAATGAAGAAACATCCAATGATGGATTAGATTCATAATCTAATACATTTACGCTTCCATTACGTTACTCTAATTCTTCCTCGATCTTTGAGGAATTTATCCTTTAGTATTTCTTAAATACTTAAGGACTCACTTGACAGTTGCCATGGTTCTGATCCTGGGCTTGCACTGATATCGTCTTGTACCGTTCTTGGTACAACTCATATCATTGTTTTTCATACAATATGAAATACATAAATCACCTTTGTGCGTATGCATAAAGGATTCTATTTACGCGTTATTTCTTTGGGAGTCAAAGGGTACGTTCCCTTTGAGAAGGGCAACTTGCTAGTCTCACTAGACTCGTCCTTCCAATTGAAGTTTATCATCATATGGGAAACTTCCTAAATCTTTTGTCTATTATTAGGGATTGATATAATCAAATTATATCTTGAAATCTATCAATATAGATTTCCATCCCATGTATATAGACTATGTCTCCCATATACATTCTATCGTTATAGAATTGTTTAAAGTCATAACTTTAACAAAGAAGTATTCTTTTCATTTCCAAAATTAATATATCATATATATATTTAAATTTTTTGGAACATGATTAACTCCCACTAATCTTTTGTAAACCTAGTAAACAAAAGATTCATTTACATCTTTATGAGAAATCAAACGATTTGATCTTTCTCTCATAAGACGCTTATAGCTCCCACTAGCTTGCTAAGATCCATGATGGATGGATCTATACAACTTACATGTCTTGTGATTCATAGTTTTAGACATATATTATCAAGAATGTCTTAATAATGGTTTCGAAAACCCATATTATGTCCAAATATTGAATCACCATTTAGTTGTAGCTAGCAATCTTCGAATTAATTGAAACCAAGACTATCTCAAAGATGGTTTCTTCAAAGTCAACCATTCTCTTTGATTGTAGTCACCTTAAGCTACCAATTAGTTTATGAAGGTTTCATTATTTCGGGTCAAATGGTACTTTACCATTTCCTTGAGTATATATCATATGTACACTCAATGTAGTCATAAGGATTTTCATTCTTATTTCTTTTGAATTAAGAGGTGCAACTCTATGACATAGTCATAAAGTTCAAACCATTCAACTGAGACGGTTTATAAATGTTGGAAATGTGCCCTAAATCCAATCATATGATGATACTTTACGGACATTTCACATGTTAAACTAATCTAGTTTAACTATAAAAGGCAAAGATTATTGTTTGAGCCGTCTCATATAAATGTTATATGCTTAAACGATAAAGTCCAAGGAATATGTGATTGGGAGAATGTAATCTAATGAAGTTAGATTCATGAGACCATTCTTTCGTAGACACATCCTAAATGTTCCTGATCATAGGATTGCCAATTGGGCATTGACAGTCCGTCAAGATCGGTACGTGCTATGTCTTCTCTCAGGGAGAATGACTAGTCTCGAGTCATTGGTGTGTGTGACATCAAGACAAGTACGTAGGTGCTCAGTAGAGAATGAGTTCACTGAACGCGATCAACGAAGAGTTCTCATACTCATGTCACATGAGAACTCATGGTTGGGATAATGCAAAGTAGTCCTTTGACCTAAGGCATCACAGTTGTCTTGTGGTTAAGTCCTTGATCTTTGATTATGTCAAACGTCATTCCATTGGAGTGTCCACGGCATCGTTGGGGTTAAGCCACTTAGTCATGGAGGCAAGTGAATGCGCAACAAGGGATCTCTAACCTTCAAACTGTTTGAGGGAGAATACTCTATGATATGATTAAGAATCTTTGGCCAAAGTATGAATGAGATTTAGGAAAACGTTCCAAATCACATTCAAGGTAATCATATAAGCACACGAATCACATTGGATAGTAGACATGAATAAATAAACTATCAAACCAAACAATGTGGTCAAGAGTATTGTATTAGAGAAAGACCGTATTGCATTTGTAATCCCAAACTGAATAGGTTTTCTCTACCTCTTCTGATTAGCTTGGGTAACCATGATATGCTGCAAGGTGTCACTCATGGTTTGTGGAAGCCCTAAATGTGTGTAGTCACTAAAGGGAGAATTGAAAGTAAGTTTCAATTCATAATCGATGTAAAATGGTTTTAATCGCCCACTGCCTCGCTAAAAGGAACCTAATGGATCGCACACCGTGTAAGGAGGAGATTGAAGAAACAATGGAGATGAGTAAGAATGATTAAATGGTTTAATCATTTATTTATGGCAAGGATTAATTAATATGTTAATTAATCAAACGAATAAGTTCGTTAAAGACCTCGGGATAGTTTTGGATGTTAAGGCCCAATGGGCTTCGAACGTCAAGCCCATTAACTTAAGTTGTATGACAACTTAATGAATAATGATTCACAAAGGCCCAAACAACCCAAAAATACCCCAAGGCCGGCCATGATGTTTAGGGTAGTGAACTTGGACTTATTTACAAGTTTACCACTCAAATGAATAAAGGTATAAATATGACTTTATAGCCAAAATTCATTAGGGTTTGTTTTGGAGAAAATTGGTGAGAACTTGTCTCTCCATTTCTCTCTAAAGAGGCCGGCCACCTTGGGGGTGCATCTTGCAATCCCACTACTCCAAGGTCACTCATTTCTTCTCCAATCTCTCCTTGGTGAAGAGACTTAGAGGTTCTCAATTTTGGGAACTTGGAGAAACCTATTCTTCCATCCAAATCCATAGGTTTTAGATGCAAGGAATGAAGGCCCTCTCTTTGGGTTATTAGCCTTTGCTTATGCAAAGAGGAATCTACAAAGGTATAAATCTCAACTCACTTTGTTTTGAGTTGATTAATGGTTCACCAATCTACTAGGCTTTGAATTTCTTGGTTAATGTTTTGTTTTTGAATGCATGCAAGCATGATTCCGCCTTTTAATTGTTATTAGCATGCTATAGATGTTATTCAAATGAACATGTTTTCACAAAATATTCCTTCAATAAATCCTTTTCGACTACCTTGGAGCTTTTGGTATAGGAACTAGGTTGTTTATATTTGTTGATTACTTTCTTGTCTCTCAAAGAACCCATTCTTTGAGTTCTATCTCTCGTTCATTTGCTCTTAGGCAAATCACATTGTAGGATTACAATGAACTACCCAACAAAACAACATTTGTTAGTTGGTTTATAGAAGCGATATCCAAAAGTTAATTTAAGGATATCCCACAAGATTGTTATCAAACAAATATTGCTTATAAGCACACAACCCCAAATCTTAACATGTTCTAAGATTTGTCTTTCTTTTCAACTACATCTTATGGAGTCATGAAAATATTGGAAGATCTTCTAATTTATAATCATATTGTTTTAGAAGTATATATCCTATATATGGGTAATAGATAACATCTAACGAACTAAATCTTATTCGAGTTCGTTCTTCTCTTAATGGAGAAATTCATTATCTTATGATGCTATTTTCCTTGATATCTTTCAAGGCAACTCATCTAAAGTGTTACTTTTCCTTGGATCAAATCTAAGGAGGTAAATACTTTAGACGTCTTACTCATCAACTTACATTTCTTGAATTCTTTGAAACCTTTTGCAAAGTATTCGGACTTGTGTTTATTCAAAATAAACTATAGTCCAACCGAGAGTGATTTTCGGTGAATGTCATCCAACATGAGTAGTATTATGTTGTGGACAAGTGCCACTAACATCTAAGTGAATTAATCTCAACAACTTTGTGATTCTTTCTTCTTTCCAAAAGAATAAAGATTCGAACATTTTGCCTCCATACAATTTTAATAAGAAGGTATTGGATCCGGATCTAACGATCCAAAGCATCCATCTATGACCAACTCGTAATTTATGTTTTTAGAGGTATCACAACTTTAGTTGGGATTAGTCACTATCTTGCAACCTTTTGGGTTTTAAGCATCATTGTATTCTAAATAGTTAACACTACCATATCATCTCTACTATAGAGATAACTAATTAGATTACAATAATCTAATCATTCATTAATAAAGAACAATGTTTTGTCAAACAAAACATTCATCCATCTCTACTATAGTGACGGAATTAAATTCCTTAAAATTGGAATGTAAAGACAATCTTTGGTTTTTTTTTCAATTTCTTTGGTAGTTCATATGAGGAGGTAAGTACTATCTGCTTTCGCAGAGATCTATATTTTATTCACGTTCCGAATGTGAAGTACCTTTTCTTCTCTCATATATCTTCTACTTCTTATTAGTCACACTTTTACAACGATTGTAAAACATAGTTACTAATACGGAATCAAACATTCAAGTAGAAGAACCAACTGTTTTGAACTATTTAAGAACAATTTACAACACCTTCGAAAGGTGTGTTCTTGACACTTGCAAGACAATTCTTGCAAATACCCCTTCCAATGTCCATCCTTTCATAAAGAAAGTTTGTTCCCTTGGAGTTATTTTTATCTTCTTCATTTGACTTCTCCTTTGACTACAATAGTCATGGTCCCTAAACTCCCACTATCTCTCTTGAACTTATTTCAATTGTGTTATACACATCAAACATTTTGAAGAGTATGTGGTTATTGTTCACTACATAGTTTACAATAAACTTAGTGAACCATTAGGATAGGGACATAAAGGTGAAGTCCTAGCCTAGTTTCCGTCTCGTTAAGTGGTTTAACACTTCAACACTCAATGATTCAAAATCATCATAAGTCCATGTTGATGGACTATTTTTGTCAACCAACCATTATGTTCTAAACATAATTACAAACTTTCAAGAGTTGTTCAAGGCAACTCTCATTTCTTCATACAACAATTTGTAAGTGAAGAATCATGGCACATTAAGTGTCCATGCCTTTGTGCTTTCTTCTCAAGTTCCTTGTTCATGTAACAAAGAAACAAGCACTAAGTGTTTGCATTGACTAAGAGTTGTTCAAAGCAACTCCTATTTCTTCATACAACAAATTGTATTTGAAGAATTATGACATTAAAAGTGTTGTCCTCTTTATGATAGACCTTATCTAACATGTCCTTCCAATGATACATTACCTATAGGAAGATTTTGAGGATGAGACAACTTAGGTACATATACAATTCATTTAATACAATCTATAGTTTTGTAGTACCAAGTCCGGAAGCTAAAGCTTTCGGTTTTTATTTGTCAAGTGTTGGATAGCGTTTGCAAATATATTGGTAAACAAATACATAACGAATATAAATTGATTGATTTTAAGCCATTTGATTCGGGTCTTTAAATCAAATAGCACCACCCACTATTTTTGGAAAATTCCATATCCCTCATTGGAATTCGAGAGTTTTGGATGAAACTCTTAGTAGGGTATGGGAGACTCACTACTACCAAGCCCACCTCAGAAGAAAATCATATTGGCATAGCGTTAATAATAATGAGAGAGTACGCTTACTCATTTGCATCTCTTGCAAGTACCCATCTAGTTTGGCCTCTAGAGAATGATGCCTCAGAAGAATATCATATTGGCACATTGCACTTAGTTAAGTCATTCCCACCATGCTAGTTCAAGTAGGGGTTCAAGAATGGCCTCAGAAGAATATCATATTGACCACACTCGTTGCCTACCTTCACTTCATCATATGTGTATAGGCTTCTCCTAAATGTTGAAGGATTATTTTGTAAAAATATGTTCATTTAAGCAACAACTATAAGCATGCAATTAACAATTAAAGGCGGAATCATGCTAGCATGCACTTAAAAACAAAACATTAACCAAGAAATTCAAAGCCTAGTAGATTGGTGAACCAATAAACAACTCAAAACAAAGTGAGTTGAAATATATACCTTTGTAGATTCCTCTTTGTATTTAAACAAAGGTTAATCACCCAAGAGATAGGGCCTTCATTCCTTGCATCTAAGATCCATGGATTTGGATGGATCTACACCAAGGAGAGCATGGATGATAAATGAGTGACCATGGAAGAATAGATGGCTAGCTACAACTTCCATGGTGGCCGGCCTTTCTAGAGAGAAATGGAGAGACAATTCTCACCAATTTTCTCTAAAAACCAACCCTTTTTGAATAAAAAGCTATAAAGTCATATTTATACCTTTATTCATTTGAGTGGCAAACTTGTAATTAAAGCAAGTTCACTACCCTTTCTCTATATGGCCGGCCATGGGGGGTTGTTTGGGCTTTTGGGTCTTAGTGAATCATTATTCATTAAGTTGTCATACAACTTAAGTCAATGGGCTTGACGTTCGAAGCCCATTGGGCCTTAAGGTCCAAAACCTATCCCGAGGTCTTAACGAACTTATTCGTTTGATTAATTAACATATTAATTAATCCTTGCCATAAATAATTAAACTATTCAATTGTTCTTACTCATTTAGTTTGTTTCATCCATCTCCACCTTATACGGTGTACGATCCATTAGGTTCCTTTTAGCGAGGCAGTGGGCGATCAAAACTCTTTCAAATCGATTATGAATTGAAACTTACTTTCAATTCTCCCTTTAGTGATAATACACTTTTAGGGCTTCCACAAACCATGAGTGACACCTAGCCGTATGTCATGGTTACCCAAGCTAATCAGAAGAGGTTAAGAACCTATTCAGTTTAGGATTACAAATGCAATACGGTCTTTCTCTAATCTAATACTCCTGACCACATTGTTTGGTTTGATAGTTTATTTATTCATGTCTACTATCCAATGTGATTCGTGTTCTTATATGATTTCCTTGAATGTGATTTAAAACGACTTTTCTAAATCTCATTCATACTCTGGCCAGAGATTCTAAATCATATCATAGAGTATTCTCCCTCAAACGGTTTGAAGGTTAGAGATCCCTTGTTGCGCATTCACTTGCCTCCATGACTAAGTGGCTTAACCCCAACGATGCCGTGGACACCCCGATGGGGTGACATTGACATAATCAAAGATCAAGGACTTAACCACAAGACAACTGTGATGCCTCAGGTCAAAGGACTAATTTGCATTATCCCAAACATGAGTTCTCATGTGACATGAGTATGAGAACTCTTCGTTGATCGCGTTCAGTGAACTCATTCTCTACTGAGCACCTACGTACTTGTCTTGATGTCACACACACCAATGACTCGAGACTAGTCACTCTCCCTGAGAGAAGACATAGCACGTACCGATCTTGACGGACTGTCAATGCCCAATTGGCAATCCTATGATCAGGAACATTTAGGATGTGTCTACGAAAGAATGGTCTCATGAATCTAACTTCATTAGATTACATTCTTCCAATCACATATTCCTTGGACTTTATCGTTTAAGCATATAACATTTATATGAGACGGCTCAAACAATAATCTTTGCCCTTTATATTAAACTAGATTAGTTTAACATGTGAAATGTCCGTAAAGTATCATCATATGATTGGTTTTAGGGCACATTTCCAACAATCTCCCACTTGCACTAGAGCCAATCAGCTTAGTCATCAGTGATGATACCTCTTTTGTAGTCATTTCATAAATGGCTGAATAGTAGGCCTAGGCAATGGATATCTATATGTTATCCATAGAAGCAACCTTGAGAATAACGACGTCACCATTATACATGATTCTTAATCATGTGGTTCAGTCTCTCATATGAGTTCGGACCTTGATGAGACCTTGATTCCCTGGCTTGAGCTATCGCCCCATTAGTGTCATAGTGTTAGTACACTAGATACACTTTCTGGTTGGAACCGAATAGAGAGTTCATAAATGAACTTTCCCATCCAAACAACATTGTTGCAAACTTCTATATGGCAATATACCTTGCATTCATAATGGAACACACTAAAGTTATTACTTTAATGTTTCCATCCAAATATCTCTTTAGTCATAATAAAGAGATATCTGTTTATCTCTTCATTCATAATGAAGAAACATCCAATGATGGATTAGATTCATAATCTAATACATTTACGCTTCCATTACGTTAGTCTAATTCTTCCTCATTCTTTGAGGAATCTATCCTTTAGTATTTCTTAAATACTTAAGGACTCACTTGACAGTTGCCATGGTTCTGATCCTGGGCTTGCACTGATATCGTCTTGTACCTTTCTAGGTACAACCCATATCAATGTTTTTCATACAATATGAAATACATAAATCACCTTTATGCGTATGCATAAAGGATTCTTATTTACGCATTATTTCTTTGGGAGTCAAAGGGTACGTTCCCTTTGAGAAGAGCTACCTCCTAGTCTCACTAGAGTTGTTCTTCTGATTAAAGTTTATCATCATATGAGAAACTTCCTAGCATCTTTTGTCTATTATTAGGGATTGATATAATCAAATTATATCCTAAAATCTATCAATATAGATTTCCATCCCATGTATATAGACTATGTCTCCCATATACATTCTATCTTTATAGAATGTTTAAAGTCATAACTTTAACGAATGTTTAAAGTCATAACTTTAACGAAGAAGTATTCATTTCATTTCCAAAATTAATAAATCATATATACATTCATATATATCACATATATATTTATATATATATATATACATACAAATTTAGGAATATGACTAACTCCCACTAATCTTTTGTAAACCTAGTAAACAAAAGATTCATTTACATCTTTATGAGAAAGCAAACGATTTGACCTTTCTCTCATAAGACGCTTATAGCTCCCACTAGCTTGCTAAGATCCATGATGGATGGATCTCTACAACTTACATGTCTTGTGATTCATAGTTTTAGACATATATTATCAAGACTATCTTAATAATGGTTTCGGAAACCTATATTATGTCCAAACATTGAATCACCATTTAATTGTAGCTAGCAATCTTCGAATTAATTGAAACTAAGACTACGTCAAAAATGGTTCCTTCAAAGTCAACCATTCTCTTTGATTGTAGTCACCTTAAGCTACCAATTAGCTTATGAAGGTTTCATTATTTCGGGTCAAATGGTACTTTACCATTCCCATGAGTATATATCGTATATGCACTCAATGTAGTCATAAGGATTTTCATTCTTATTTCTTTCGAATTAAGAGGTGCAACTCTATGACATAGTCATAAAGTTCAAACCATTCAACTGAGACGGTGTATAAATCCTTCTCGACTACCTTGGAGCTTGTGGTATAGGAACTAGGTTGTTATATTTGTTGATTACTTTCTTGTCCCTCAAAGAACCCATTCTTTGAGTTCTATCCTTCGTTCATTTGCTCTTAGGCAAATCACATTGTAGGATTACAATGAACTACCCAACAAAACAACATTTGTTAGTTGGTTTATAGAAGCGATATCCAAAAGTTAATTTAAGGATATCCTACAAGATTGTTATCAAACAAATATTGTGTATTAACACACAACCCCAAATCTTAACATGCGTAAGATTTGTCTTTCTTTCCAACTACATCTTATGGAGTCATGAAAAATTTGGAAGATCTTCTAATTGACAATCATATTGTTTTTAGAAGTATATATCCTATATATGGGTAATAGATAACATCTAACGAACTAAATCTTATTTGAGTTTGTTCTTCTCCAAATGGAGAAATACATTATCTTATGATGCTATTTTCCTTGATATCTTTCAAGGAAACTCATCTAAAGTGTTACTTTTCCTTGGATCAAATCTAAGGAGGTAAATACTTTAGATGTCTTACTCATCAACTTACATTTCTTGAATTCTTTGAAACTTTTTGCAAAGTATTCGGACTTGTGTTTATTCAAAATAAACTATAGTCCAACCGAGAGTGATCTTCGGTGAATGTCATCCAACATGAGTAGTATTATGTTGTGGATAAGTGCCACTAACATCTAAGTGAATTAACCTCAACAACTTTGTGATTCTTTCTTTTTTCCAAAAGAATAAAGATTCGAACATTTCGCCTCTATACAATTTTAACAAGAAGGTATTGGATCCGGATCTAACATTCCAAAGCATCCATCTTTCACCAACTCATAACTTATGTTTTTAGAGGAATCACAACTTAGTTGGGATTAGTCACTACCTTGCAACCTTTTTGGGTTTTAAGCATCATTATGTTCTAAACAGTTAACACCACCATATTATCTCTACTATAGAGACAATCAATTAGATTACCTTAATTCAATCATTGATTAATAAAGAACAATGTTTTGTCAAACAAAACATTTATCCATTTCACATAGTGACGGAATTTAGTTCCTTAAAATTGGAATATAAAGACAATCTATGTTTTTCCAATTTCTTTGGTAGTTCATATGAGGAAGTAAGTACCATCTGCTTTCGCAGAGATCTATATTTGATTCACTTTCCGAATGTGAAGCACCTTTTCCTTCTCTCATATATCTTCTACTTCTTATTAGTCACACTTTTACAACGATTGTAAAACATAGTTACTAATACGGAATCAAGCATTCAAGTAGAAGAACCAACTGTTTTGAACTTTTCAAGAACAATTTACAACACCTTCGAAAGGTGTGTTCTTGACATTTGCAAGACATTTCTTGCAAATACCCCTTCCAATGTCCATCCTTTCATAAAGAAAGTTTGTTCCCTTGGAGTTAATTTTATCTTCTTCATTTGACTTCTCCTTTGACTACAATAGTCATGGTCCCTAAACTCCCACTATCTCTCTTGAAACTTATTTCAATTGTGTTATACACATCAAACATTTTGGAGAGCATGTGGTTATTGTTCACTACATAGTTTACAATAAACTTAGTGAACCATAAGGATAGGGACACAAAGGTGAAGTCCTTGCCTAGTTCCCGTCTCTAGAAGTGTTTTAACACTTCAACACTCAATGATTCAAAATCATCATAAGTCCATGTTGATGGACTATTTTTGTCAACCAACCATTATGTTCTAAACATAACTACAAACTTTCAAGAGTTGTACAAGGCAACTCTCATTTCTTCATACAACAATTTGTAAGTGAAGAATCATGGCACATTAAGTGTCCATGCCTTTGTGCTTTCTTCTTAAGTTCTTTGTTCATTTAACAAAGAAACAAGCACTAAGTGTTTGCATTGACTAAGGGTTGTTCAAAACAACTCATTATTTCTTCATACAACGATTTGTAAGTGAAGAACTAATAACACTAAAAGTGTCCTTTTCTTTATGCTAATCTTCGTAAGTTCCTTTGTTCATATAACGAAGGAATAAGCATTGGTTGTTTGTGTTGTCCTCTTCATGATAGACTTATCTAACATGTTCTTTCAATGATACATTACCAATAGAAAGATTTTGAGGATGAGACTACTTAGGTACATATACAATCCATTTAAGACATTCTTTGGGATTGTGGTACCAAGTCCGGAAACTAAAACATTCGGTTTTATTTGTCAAGTGTTGGATAGCGTTTGCAAATATATTGGTAAACAAATACATAATGAATATAAATTGATTGATTTTAAGCCATTTGATTCGGGTCTTTAAATCAAAATAGCACCACCCACTATTTTTGGCAAATTCCATATCCCTCATTGGAATTCGAGAGTTTTGGATGAAACTCTTAGTAGGGTATGGGAGGCTCACTATTACCAAGCCCACCTCACAATGATATGATGTTGGCTAGCATTAATAATAATGAGAGAGTACACTTACTCATTTGCAACTAATGCAAGTACCCATCTTATTCGGCCTCTAGAGAATGTCACCTCACAATGATATGATGTTGGCTCCATTGCACTTAGTTAAGTCATTCCCACCATGCTTAGTTCGTGAAGGGGTTCAAGAATAGCCTCACGATGATACGATGTCGGCCATCCTCGTTGCCTACACTAACCTCATCATATGTTTATGGATTCCTCCTGAGTATAAGCATGCACTTTGTACTCTCCCATGATAGGGTGAAGCCGGTGTACAAGTCATAAACGATTGGAGCCACCACGGTGGAAGGCCTACGAAAGAGTGTTCAAAGCACTCTCACGCTTATCAACTTAATAATTGTTTGGTTGAGGGTTTTAGGTCTCATCACATATAAATATACATTTTAATCTCTATTAAAACAATTTTGGTCCTATTACAACTATTGGTCCATATGATTGTTTTTAGTTGTATATAATACTCCCACTATGCTTATAAAACGGTTTTTAAAGCAAGAGTATATGATACTACTAACATAACCTTTGCATTCATTTGATGGACTATATAGTTGCCTTAGGGCCTTAGGATGATTATGAACCTTGGTTTAGATTCAACACGAGCCTTGTGTTGAATCTCGGTCTAGGAATGGTGATTGATTTTAGTTACGCGTTTAATCACATTAAGACGTGTTGTCTTAGGGGCGTTGGACCCAACTACTTCATTTTCATGCATATCATATAAAGCAAGAAAGAAGTACTTCAAAGTAAAGGTGAGCTTATGCTCATTACAACATTTGCATAAAATAAATTACTTTAAAGTAAAGAAGAGCTTAAGCCCTTTTACAACATTTGATCAAATCAAATTACAACCAAAATTAATCTACACATTCCCATGGTTCAAACAAATTTGAAACGGCCTATCACATAGCTCAATTATATTAGGCTTAGGTTCATAATCACCCTTTAATTAATTAACACTTTAACTAATTAAATTGAATGCAACATTTTCATTTGGTTTTTGTATCCATAAAATTGATTTAAATGGAGCTAAACAAAATGAAAATCCAATTTTCATTTAAAGAGACAAAACAATTTTGTTCTCTACTTAATTTGGGCCAATATGCAATAACCACAACTTTTGGGCCATAAAGCAATTAACCTCAACTTTTGGGCTATATTGCAAAACTTTTGGGGTCACTTTGTAAAGACACAAAAGTCCACTACTTCATGTAATTACAATAGAACCCAAAATTTAATCAATGCAAAAACTTCATTAAAGGAGCAAAACAATTTGTCCTTTAGCGTTTTTGGACCTAAACGTAAAAACGTAAACTTTTGGGCCAAAGTGCAAATACACAAAAGTATCAAAACTTTATGTAATTGCATAAAAGCCCCAAAAGTACTCCCATTGAGGGAGGGCCGGTTTTTAGAGAGGGAAAGGGAGTGGAGATAAGTCCACAAAAATTTGGAAATTTTTTCAACAATTTCATAAAGCCTTGCAAGTGGTTTTTGGTTGTTGTGAATCATAAAACCATGCATGTGGTGTGTAAGGTGTGTAAGGTGTGTAAGTCTTACACACCCATCACAATTTCTATCACCTTTCAAAATAAATGTTTTGGTGATAGAAAATTCACATCAACCAACACAAAACAAAGACTTTATGAAATTAACCAAAACTTTGAATCAAAACACAAACCTTTTTGTTCTTGGCAAAAATGTCAAGAACAATGAAGAACACTCATGAAAAAACTCAAAATTTTCCATGAACATTTTTCACCCAAAAACATTCCCAAAAACATTCAAACTTAAGGGAAATAACATCTAACCAAACTAGGGTACATAGGGGTTCCAAAAGTCACTTTAAAACACTTTTAACAAGTCAAACAAGAACCCAAAAAAATACCCTTTGTATTTGGCCGAAAATTCCCAAAAGCATGGCACCAAATTTTAGCTCCAATATTCATGCTCATATGAACTACATCTACAACATTTGAGATGGCAAATTTTCTAGCAAAATTTACATTCAAAGAAACAAGAATAAAGCTTGTAACAATTACAACTTTTAAATCACAAACTATGAACTACAAAACCCAAAAGGATTCACCAACTACTAGACCTAGGCTCTGATACCACTTGAAGGATTATTTTGTAAAAACATGTTCATTTAAGCAACAACTATAAGCATGCAATTAACAATTAAAGGCGGAATCATGCTAGCATGCACTTAAAAACAAAACATTAACCAAGAAATTCAAAGCCTAGTAGATTGGTGAACCAATAAACAACTCAAAACAAAGTGAGTTGAAATATATACCTTTGTAGATTCCTCTTTGTATTTAAACAAAGGTTAATCACCCAAGAGATAGGGCCTTCATTCCTTGCATCTAAGATCCATGGATTTGGATGGATCTACACCAAGGAGAGCATGGATGATAAATGAGTGACCATGGAAGAATAGATGGCTAGCTACAAATTCCATGGTGGCCGGCCTTTCTAGAGAGAAATGGAGAGACAATTCTCACCAATTTTCTCTAAAAACCAACCCTTTTTGAATAAAAAGCTATAAAGTCATATTTATACCTTTATTCATTTGAGTGGCAAACTTGTAATTAAAGCAAGTTCACTACCCTTTCTCTATATGGCCGGCCATGGGGGGTTGTTTGGGCTTTTGGGTCTTAGTGAATCATTATTCATTAAGTTGTCATACAACTTAAGTCAATGGGCTTGACGTTCGAAGCCCATTGGGCCTTAAGGTCCAAAACCTATCCCGAGGTCTTTAACGAACTTATTCGTTTGATTAATTAACATATTAATTAATCCTTGCCATAAATAATGAAGGAATTATTTTGTGAAAACATGTTCATTTGAGCAACATCATATAGCATGCAATTAACAATTAAAGGCGGAATCATGCTTGTATGTACTCAAAAACAAAACATGACCATGAAATTCAAAGCCTAGTAGATTGGTGAACCAATAATCAACTCAAAAACAAAGTGAGTTGAAATTAATACCTTTGTAGATTCCTCTTTGCATAAGCAAAGGCTAATCACCCAAAGAGATAAGGGCCTTCATTCCTTGCTTCTTAGATCCATGGATTTGGATGGAAGAATAGGTTCTCCAAGTTCCCAAAATTGAGAACCTCTAATTCTCGACACCAAGGTTCGATTGTAGAAGAAATGAGTGACCTTGGAGTAGTAGGATTGCTAGATGTACCCTCCAAGGTGTTGGCCTCTTTAGAGAGAAATGGAGAGACAATTCTCACCAATTTTCCCCCAAAATAAAACCCATTTTTCACTTAATGAATATTTAGTTATAAAGTCATTTATATAGTCACTTCTTTAAGTGACCTAAATAACCAAACAACCCTAATTCATCTAATATGGCCGGCCACCTTATGGGATTTGGGCTTTTGGGCTTTAATGAATCTTCATTCATTAAATTGTCATACAACTTAAGTTAATGGGCTTGACGTTCGAAGCCCATTGGGCCTTAAGGTCCAAAACTATCCCGAAGTCTTTAACGAACTTATTCGTTTGATTAATTAACATATTAATTAATCCTTGCCATAAATAAATGATTAAACCATTTAATCATTCTTACTCATTTCCGTTTAATCTCCAATCTCCACCTTTCACGGTGTGCGATCCATTAGGTTCTTTTTAGCGAGGTAGTGGGTGATTAAAACCATTTTACATCGATTGTGAATTGAAACTATTTTCAATTCTCCCTTTAGTGATTATACACGTTTAGGGCTTCCACAAACCATGAGTGACACCTAGCAGCATATCATGGTTACCCAAGCTAATCAGAAGAGGTTAGAGAACCTATTCAGTTCGAGATTACAAATGCAATACGGTCCTTCTCTAATCTAATACTCTTGACCACATTGTTTGGTTTGATAGTTTATTTTCTCATGTCTACTATCCAATGTGTGTCTTGTGCTTATATGATTACCTTGAATGTGATTCGGAACGCATTCCCTAATCTCATTCATACTTTGGCCAAAGATTCAAATCATATCATAGAGTATTCTCCCTCAAACGGTTTGAAGGTTAGAGATCCCTTGTTGCGCATTCACTTGTCTCCATAGCTAAGCGGCTTGACCCCAACGATGCCGTGGACACCCTCCTGGTGGGATGACTTTGACATAATCAAAGATCAAGGTCTTAACCACAAGACAACTATGATGCCTCAGGTCAAAGGACTACTTTGCATTATCCCAACCATGAGTTCTTATGTGACATGGAAAATGAGAACTCTTCGTTGATCGCGTTCAGTGAACTCATTCTCTATTGAGCACCTACCGTACTTGTCTTGATGTCACACACACCAATGATTCGAGATTAATCACTCTCCCTGAGAGAAGACATAGTACGTACCGATCTTGACGGACTGTCAATGCCCAATTGGCAATCCTATGATCAGGAACGTTTAGGATGTGTCTACGAAAGAATGGTCTCAAGAATCTAACTTCATTAGATTACATTCTCTCAATCACAAATTCCTTGGACTTTATCGTTTAAGCATATAACATTTATATGAGACGGCTCAAACAATAATCTATGCCCTTTATATGTTAAACTAGATTAGTTTAACATGTGAAATGTCCGTAAAGTATCATCACATGATTGGCTTTAGGGCACATTTCCAACAATCTCCCACTTGCACTAGAGCCAATCAGCTTGGTCATCTTGATGATACCTCTTTTGTAGTCATTTCATAAATGGCTGAATAGTAGGCCTAGACAGTGGATATCTATATGTGTTATCCACAGAAGCAACCTTGAGAATAACGACGTCACCATTATACATGATTCTCAATCATGTGGTTTAGTCTCTCATTTGTGTTCGGATTTTGATGAGACCTTGATTCCCAGGCTTGAGCTATCGCCCCATTAGTGTCAAACACTTTCTGGTTGGAACCGAATAGAGAGTTCATAAATGAACTTTCCCATCCAAACAACATTGTTGTAAACTTCTATATGGCAATATATCTTGCATTCATAATGGAACACACTAAAGTCATTACTTTAATGTTTCCATCCAAATATCTCTTTAGTCATAATAAAGAGATATTCGTTTATCTCTTCATTCATAATGAAGAAACATCCAATGATGGATTAGATTCATAATCTAATACATTTACGCTTCCCTTACGTTACTCTAATTCTTCCTCATTCTTTGAGGAATTTATCCTTTAGTATTTCTCAAATACTTAAGGACTCACTTGACAGTTGCCATGGTTCTGATCCTGGGCTTGCACTGATATCGTCTTGTACCGTTCTAGGTACAACTCATATCAATGTTTTTCATACAATATGAAATACATAAATCACCTTTCTGCGTATGCATAAAGGATTCAATTTACGCATTATTTCTTTGGGAGTCAAATGGTACATTCCCTTTGAGAAGGGCAACTTGCTAGTCTCACTAGAATCGTCCTTCATATTGAAGTTTATCATCATATGAGAAACTTCCTAGCATCCATTGTCTATTATTAGGGATTGATATAATCCAATTATATCATGAAATATATCATTATAGATTTCCATCCCATGTATATAGACTATATCTCCCAAATACATTTTATCTTCATATAATGTATTAAAGTCATAACTTTAACGAAGAAGTATTCTTTTCATTTCCAAAATTAATATATCATATATATTTAAATTTTTAGGAACATGATTAACTCCCACTAATCTTTTGTAAAACTAGTAAACAAAAGATTCATTTACATCTTTATGAGAAATCAAACGATTTGATCCTTTTTCTCATAAAATGCAAATAGCTCCCACTAACTTGCTAAGATCCATGATGGATGGATCTCTACAACTTACATGTCTTGTGATTTATAGTTTTAGACATATATTATCAAGACTGTCTTAATAATGGTTTCGGAAACCCATATTATGTCCAAACATTGAATCACCATTTAGTTGTAGTTAGCAATCTTTGAATTTATTGAAACTAAGACTACGTCAAAAATGGTTCCTTTAAAGTCAACCATTCTATTTGATTGTAGTCACCTTAAGCTACCAATTAGCTTTGATGGTTTCATTATTTCGAGTCAAATGGTACTTTACCATTTCCTTGAGTATATATCGTATATGCACTCAATGTAGTCATAAGGATTTTTCATTCTTATTTCTTTCGAAGTAAGAGGTGCAACTCTATGACATAGTCATAAAGTTCAAAACCATTCAACTGAGACGGTTTATAAATTCTTATCGACTACCTTGGAGCTTGTGGTATAGGAACTAGGTTGTTATATTTGTTGATTACTTTCTTGTCTCTCAAAGAACCCATTCTTTGAGTTCTATCTCTCGTTCATTTGCTTTTAGGCAAATCACATTGTAGAATTACAATGAACTACCCAACAAAACAACATTTGTTAGTTGGTTTATAGAAGCGATATCCAAAAGTTATTTTAAGGATATCCTACAAGATTGTTATCAAACAAATATTGCTTGTTAGCACACAACCCCAAATCTTTAACATGCTTAAGATTTGTCTTTCTTTCCAACTACATCTTATGGAGTCATGAAAATATTGGAAGATCTTCTCATTGACAATCATATTGTTTTAGAAGTATATATCCTATATATGGGTAATAGATAACATCTAACGAACTAAATCTTATTCAAGTTCGTTCTTCTCCTAATGGAGAAATACATTATCTTATGATGCTATTTTCCTTGATATCTTTCAAGGAAACTTATCTAAAGTGTTACCTTTCCTTGGATCAAATCTAAGGAGGTAAATACTTTAGATGTCTTACTCATCAACTTACATTACTTGAATTCTTTGAAACATTTTGCAAAGTATTCGAACTTGTGTTTATTCAAAATAAACTATAGTCCAACCGAGAGTGATCTTCGGTGAATGTTATTCAACATGAGTAATATTATGTTTGTGGACAAGTGCCACTAACATCTAAGTGAATTACCCTCAACAACTTTGTGATTCTTTCTTCTTTCCAAAAGAATAAAGATTCGAACATTTCGCCTCCATACAATTTTAACAAGAAGGTATTGGATCCGGACCTAACGATCCAAAGCGTCCATTTATGCCAACTCGTAATTTATGTTTTAGAGGTATCACAACTTTAGTTGGGATTCGTCACTACCTTGCAATTTGTTTTTGGGTTTTAAGCATCATTATTTTCTAAACAGTTAACACCACCATATTATCTCTATTATAGAGATAATTAATTAGATTACCATAATCCAATCATTGATTAATAAAGAACATTGTTTTGTCAAACAAAACATTTATCCATTTCACATAGTGACGGAATTTAGTTCCTTAAAATTGGAATACAAAGACAATCTATGTTTTTCCAATTTCTTTGGTAGTTCATATGAGGAAGTAAGTACCATCTGCTTTCGCAGAGATCTCCATTTGATTCACTCTTCGAATGTGAAGTACTTTCTCTTCTCTCATATATCTTCTACTTCTTATTAGTCACACTTTTACAACGATTGTAAAGCTTTGTTACTAATACGGAATCATGCATTCAAGTAGAAGAACCAACTATTTTGAACTTTTCAAGAACATTTTACAACACCTTCGAAAGGTGTGTTCTTGACACTTGCAAGACATTTCTTGCAAATACCCCTTCCAATGTCCATCCTTTCATAAAGAAAGTTTGTTCCCTTGGAGTTATTTATCTTCTTTATCTGACTTTCACCTTTGACTACATTAGACATGGTCCTTAAACTCCCACTATCTCTCTTGAAACCTCTTTCAATTGTGTTATACACATCAAACAATTTTGGAGAGCATGTGGTTATTGTTCATTACATAGTTTACAATAAACTTAGTAAACCATTAGGATAGGGACACAAAGGTGAAGTCCTTGCCTAGTTTCCGTCTCGTTAAGTGATTTATCACTTCAACATTCAATGATTCAAAATCATCATAAGTCCATGTTAATGGACTATTTTTGTCAACCAACCATTATGTTCTAAACATAATTACAAACCTTCAAGAGTTGTACAAGGCAACTCTCATTTCTTCATACAACAATTGTAAATGAAGAATCATGGCACATTAAGTGTTCATGCCTTTGTGCTTTCTTCTCAAGTTCCTTGTTCATGTAACAAAGAAACAAGCACTAAGTGTTTGCATTGACTAAGAGTTGTTCAAAGCAACTCCTATTTCTTCATACAACAAATTGTAATTGAAGAATTATGACATTAAAAGTGTTGTCCTCGTTATGATAGACCTTTTCTAACATATTCTTCTAATGATACATTATCAATAGTAAGATTGTGAGGATGAGACTACTTTGGTACTTTTACAAGCCATTAAAGACAATCTATGGTTTTGTAGTACCAAGTCCGTAAACTAAACGTTCGGTTTTGTCAAGTGTTGGATAGCGTTTGCAAATATATTGGTAATCAAATACATAACGAATATAGATTGATTGATTTTAAGCCATTTGATTTGGGTCTTTAAATCAAATAGCACCACCCACTATTTTTGGCAAATTCCATATCCCTCATAGGAATTCGAGAGTTTTGGATGAAACTCCTAGTAGGTTATGGGAGGCTCACTATTACCAAGCCCACCTCAGAATTATATCATGTTGGCTAGCATTAATAATAATGAGAGAGTACGCTTACTCATTTGCAACTAATGCAAGTACCCATCTTATTTGGCCTCTAGAGAGTGATGCCTCAGAATTATATCATGTTGGCGTCATTGCACTTAGTTAAGTCATTCCCACCATGCCTAGTTCGTGTAGGGGTTCAAGCATAGCCTCAGAATTATATCATGTTGGCTAAACTCGTTGCCTACCTCACTTCATCATGTATGTATATAGAACTCCTCCTGAGTGTAAGCACGCACTTTGTACTCCCCCATTATAGGGTGAAGCCGGTGTACGAGTCACAAACGATCGGAGCCTACCACGGTGGAAGGCCACGAAAGAGTGTTCAAAGCACTCTCCGCTTATCAACTTAATATTGGTTTGGTTGAGGGTTTTGTGTCTCATCACATATAAACATACACTTTAATCTCTATTAAAACTATTTTGGTCCTATTACAACTATTGGTCCATCCCTTTGTTTTAGTTGTACATAATACTCCCACTATGCTTTTAAAACGATTTTTAAAGCAAGAGTATATGATACTACTAACATAAACTTTGCATTCATTTGATGGACTACATAGTTGCCTTAGGGCCTAAGGATGATTATGAACCTTTGTTTAGATTCAACACGAGCCTTGTGTTGAATCTCGGTCTAGGAATGGTGATTGATTTTAGTTACGCGTTTAATCACATTAAGGCGTGTTGTCTTAGGGGCGTTGGAC
Organism: Malus sylvestris; assembly: GCF_916048215.2. Lineage (NCBI taxonomy): Eukaryota > Viridiplantae > Streptophyta > Magnoliopsida > Rosales > Rosaceae > Malus > Malus sylvestris. The sequence continues at coordinate 289,568 of NC_062264.1, forward strand.
CCAACTACTTCATTTTCATGCATATCGTATAAAGCAAGAAAGAAGTACTTCAAAGTAAAGGTGAGCTTATGCTCATTACAACATTTGCATATAACAAATTACTTTAAAGTAAAGAAGAGCTTAAGCCCTTTTACAACATTTGATCAAATCAAATTACAACCAAAATCTAATCTACACATTCCCATGGTTCAAACAAATTTGAAACGCCTTTCACATAGCTCAATTATATTAGGCTTAGGTTCATAATCACCCTTTAATTAATTAACACTTTAACTAATTAATTGAATGCAACATTTTCATTTGGTTTTTGTATCCATAAGATTGATTTAAATGGAGCTAAACAAAATGAAAATCAAATTCTCATTTAAAGAGACAAAACAATTTTGTTCTCATCCTATTTGGGCCATCATGCAATTAACCTCAACTTTTGGGCCATATTGCAATAACAAAAACTTTTGGGGTCACTTTGTATAATACACAAAAGTCACAACTTCATGTAAATACAACTAGAACCCAAACTTTTAATAATGCAAAAACATCATTAAAGGATCAAAACAATTTGTCCTTTAGCGTTTTTGGACCTTAACGTAAAAACGTAAACTTTTGGGCCAAAGTGCAAATACACAAAAGTATCAAAACTTTATGTAATTGCATAAAAGCCCCAAAAGTACTCCCTTTGAGGGAGTGGCTGGTTTTGGGGAGGGATAAGGTTGGTGTGTGTGTTGATTAGTGAGTTTTGTCAAAAACATGCAAGTGTATGTAAGATAAGTTTATGAAATAATTCAATCACAATTATTTCAATCATCATTTATACAAATATCTAACACTTTAAATACATAATAAATCATTTAAAAACATATCACATATACTTTATGAAATAATTCAAAACTTTGAAACAAAACACCAAACCTTTTTGTTCTTGGCAAGAACATCAAGAACAATGAAGAACATCCATGAAAAACCCAAATTTTTCCATGAACTTTTTCCACCCAAAAACATTCCAAAACCATTCTTACTTAAGGGAAATAACATCTAACCAAACTAGGGTACTTAGGGGTTCCAAAGAACACATTAAAACACTTTTAACAAGTCAAACAAGAACCCAAAAAATCACCCTTTGATTTTGGCCGAATTTTCCCAAAAGCATGGCACCAAATTTTAGCTCCAATATTCATGCTCATATGAACAACATCTACAACATTTGAGATAGCAAATTTTCCAACAAAATTTACTTTCAAAGAAGCAAGAATAAAGCTTGTAACAATTACAACTTTTAGATCACAAACTTATGAACTACAAAACACAAAAGGATTCACCAACTACTAGACCTAGGCTCTGATACCACTTGAAGGAATTATTTTGTGAAAACATGTTCATTTGAGCAACATCATATAGCATGCAATTAACAATTAAAGGCGGAATCATGCTTGTATGTACTCAAAAACAAAACATGACCATGAAATTCAAAGCCTAGTAGATTGGTGAACCAATAATCAACTCAAAAACAAAGTGAGTTGAAATTAATACCTTTGTAGATTCCTCTTTGCATAAGCAAAGGCTAATCACCCAAAGAGATAAGGGCCTTCATTCCTTGCTTCTTAGATCCATGGATTTGGATGGAAGAATAGGTTCTCCAAGTTCCCAAAATTGAGAACCTCTAATTCTCGACACCAAGGTTCGATTGTAGAAGAAATGAGTGACCTTGGAGTAGTAGGATTGCTAGATGTACCCTCCAAGGTGTTGGCCTCTTTAGAGAGAAATGGAGAGACAATTCTCACCAATTTTCCCCCAAAATAAAACCCATTTTTCACTTAATGAATATTTAGTTATAAAGTCATTTATATAGTCACTTCTTTAAGTGACCTAAATAACCAAACAACCCTAATTCATCTAATATGGCCGGCCACCTTATGGGATTTGGGCTTTTGGGCTTTAATGAATCTTCATTCATTAAATTGTCATACAACTTAAGTTAATGGGCTTGACGTTCGAAGCCCATTGGGCCTTAAGGTCCAAAACTATCCCGAAGTCTTTAACGAACTTATTCGTTTGATTAATTAACATATTAATTAATCCTTGCCATAAATAAATGATTAAACCATTTAATCATTCTTACTCATTTCCGTTTAATCTCCAATCTCCACCTTTCACGGTGTGCGATCCATTAGGTTCTTTTTAGCGAGGTAGTGGGTGATTAAAACCATTTTACATCGATTGTGAATTGAAACTATTTTCAATTCTCCCTTTAGTGATTATACACGTTTAGGGCTTCCACAAACCATGAGTGACACCTAGCAGCATATCATGGTTACCCAAGCTAATCAGAAGAGGTTAGAGAACCTATTCAGTTCGAGATTACAAATGCAATACGGTCCTTCTCTAATCTAATACTCTTGACCACATTGTTTGGTTTGATAGTTTATTTTCTCATGTCTACTATCCAATGTGTGTCTTGTGCTTATATGATTACCTTGAATGTGATTCGGAACGCATTCCCTAATCTCATTCATACTTTGGCCAAAGATTCAAATCATATCATAGAGTATTCTCCCTCAAACGGTTTGAAGGTTAGAGATCCCTTGTTGCGCATTCACTTGTCTCCATAGCTAAGCGGCTTGACCCCAACGATGCCGTGGACACCCTCCTGGTGGGATGACTTTGACATAATCAAAGATCAAGGTCTTAACCACAAGACAACTATGATGCCTCAGGTCAAAGGACTACTTTGCATTATCCCAACCATGAGTTCTTATGTGACATGGAAAATGAGAACTCTTCGTTGATCGCGTTCAGTGAACTCATTCTCTATTGAGCACCTACCGTACTTGTCTTGATGTCACACACACCAATGATTCGAGATTAATCACTCTCCCTGAGAGAAGACATAGTACGTACCGATCTTGACGGACTGTCAATGCCCAATTGGCAATCCTATGATCAGGAACGTTTAGGATGTGTCTACGAAAGAATGGTCTCAAGAATCTAACTTCATTAGATTACATTCTCTCAATCACAAATTCCTTGGACTTTATCGTTTAAGCATATAACATTTATATGAGACGGCTCAAACAATAATCTATGCCCTTTATATGTTAAACTAGATTAGTTTAACATGTGAAATGTCCGTAAAGTATCATCACATGATTGGCTTTAGGGCACATTTCCAACAAATAATTAAACTATTCAATTGTTCTTACTCATTTAGTTTGTTTCATCCATCTCCACCTTATACGGTGTACGATCCATTAGGTTCCTTTTAGCGAGGCAGTGGGCGATCAAAACTCTTTTAAATCGATTATGAATTGAAACTTACTTTCAATTCTCCCTTTAGTGATAATACACTTTTAGGGCTTCCACAAACCATGAGTGACACCTAGCCGTATGTCATGGTTACCCAAGCTAATCAGAAGAGGTTAAGAACCTATTCAGTTTAGGATTACAAATGCAATACGGTCTTTCTCTAATCTAATACTCCTGACCACATTGTTTGGTTTGATAGTTTATTTATTCATGTCTACTATCCAATGTGATTCGTGTTCTTATATGATTTCCTTGAATGTGATTTAGAACGACTTTTCTAAATCTCATTCATACTCTGGCCAGAGATTCTAAATCATATCATAGAGTATTCTCCCTCAAACGGTTTGAAGGTTAGAGATCCCTTGTTGCGCATTCACTTGCCTCCATGACTAAGTGGCTTAACCCCAACGATGCCGTGGACACCCCGATGGGGTGACATTGACATAATCAAAGATCAAGGACTTAACCACAAGACAACTGTGATGCCTCAGGTCAAAGGACTAATTTGCATTATCCCAAACATGAGTTCTCATGTGACATGAGTATGAGAACTCTTCGTTGATCGCGTTCAGTGAACTCATTCTCTACTGAGCACCTACGTACTTGTCTTGATGTCACACACACCAATGACTCGAGACTAGTCACTCTCCCTGAGAGAAGACATAGCACGTACCGATCTTGACGGACTGTCAATGCCCAATTGGCAATCCTATGATCAGGAACATTTAGGATGTGTCTACGAAAGAATGGTCTCATGAATCTAACTTCATTAGATTACATTCTTCCAATCACATATTCCTTGGACTTTATCGTTTAAGCATATAACATTTATATGAGACGGCTCAAACAATAATCTTTGCCCTTTATATTAAACTAGATTAGTTTAACATGTGAAATGTCCGTAAAGTATCATCATATGATTGGTTTTAGGGCACATTTCCAACAAATGTAAGCACATACTTTGCAAACCCAGAACTGGACGAATACGGTGTATGAGTCACAAACGATTGAAGCCTACCAAGGTGGAAGGCCACGAAAGAGTGTTCAAAGCACTCTCACACTTATCAACTTAATAAGGGTTTGGTTGAGGGTTTTAGGTCTCATCACATATAAACATACATTTTAATCTCTATTAAAACAATTTTGGTCCTATTACAACTATTGGTCCATATGATTGTTTTTAGTTGTATATAATACTCCCACTATGCTTATAAAACGTTTTTAAAGCAAGAGTATATAATACTACTAACATAACCTTTGCATTCATTTGATGGACTATATAGTTGCCTTAGGGCCTTAGGATGACTATGAACCTTTGTTTAGGTTCAACACGAGCCTTGTGTTGAATCTCGGTCTAGGGATGGAGATTGATTTTAGTTACGCGTTTAATCACATTAAGGCGTGTTGTCTTAGGGGCGTTGGACCCAACTACTTCATTTTCATGCATATCATATAAAGCAAGAAAGAAGTACTTCAAAGTAAAGGTGAGCTTATGCTCATTACAACATTTGCATAAAACAAATTACTTTAAAGTAAAGAAGGGCTTATGCCCTTTTACAACATTTGATCAAATCAAATTACAACCAAAATCTAATCTACACATTCCCATGGTTCAAACAAATTTGAAACGGCCTATCACATAGCTCAATTATCGTAGGCTTAGGTTCATAATCACCCTTTAATTAATTAACACTTTAACTAATTAAATTGAATGCAACATTTTCATTTGGTTTTTGTATCCATAAGATTGATTTAAATGGAGCTAAATGAAATGAAAATCCAATTCTCATTTAAAGAGACAAAACAATTTTGTTCTCAACCTAATTTGGGCCAATATGCAATTACCACAACCTTTGGGCAATATTGCAAAAACATAAACTTTTGGGGTCACTTTGTAAGAACACAAAAGTCCACTACTTCATGTAATTACACTAGAACCCAAAATTTAAACAATGCAAAAACTTCATTAAAGGAGCAAAACAATTTGTCCTTTAGCGTTTTTGGACCTAAACGTAAAAACGTAAACTTTTGGGCCAAAGTGCAAATACACAAAAGTATCAAAACTTTATGTAATTGCATAAAAGCCCCAAAAGTACTCCCACCTGAGGGAGGGCCGGTTTTGGAAGAGATATGGAGTGATGTGTGTGTTGATTTGTGAGTTTTGACATAAAGCATGCAAGTGGTGCAAGTGGTGTGTGTGAAAGGGAATTAATCCTTTCACACCCACCATAATATCTCTTACATCTCTTACACCATTTAAACAAATATCTAAAACATTTAAACATTTGAAAAACATAAAACATAAACTTTATGAAATAAATCAAAACTTTGAATCAAAACACAAAACTTTTTGTTCTTGGCAAAAATGTCAAGAACAATGAAGAACATTCATGAAAAACCCAAAAAATTTCCATGAACATTTTTACTCCAAAAACATCCCAAAACCATTCAAACTTTAGGGAAATAACATATAACCAAACTAGGGTACATAGGGGTTCCAAAAGTCACTTGAAAACACTTTTAACAAGTCAAACAAGAACCCAAAAAATCACTCTTTGGATTTGGCCGAAAATTCCCAAAAACATGGCACCAAATTTTAGCTCCAATATTCATGCTCATAAGAACTACATCTACAACATTTGAGATGGCAAATTTTCTAACAAAATTTACATTCAAAGAAACAAGAATAAAGCTTGTAACATATTACAACTTTTAAATCACAAACTATGAACTACAAAACCCAAAAGGTTTCACCAACTACTAGACCTAGGCTCTGATACCACTTGAAGGATTATTTTGTGAAAACATGTTCATTTAAGCAACATCTATAAGCATGCAATTAACAATTAAAGGCGGAATCATGCTTGCATGCACTTAAAAACAAAACATTAACCAAGAAATTCAAAGCCTAGTAGATTGGTGAACCAAAACTCAACTCAAAACAAAGTGAGTTGAAATTGTACCTTTGTAGATTCCTCTTTGCATAAGCAAAGGCTAATCACCCAAAGAGAGGGCCTTCATTCCTTGCATCTAAAATCTATGGATTTGGATGGATGAAAAGGTTTCTCCAAGTTCCCAAAATTGAGAACCTCTAAGTCTCCACACCAAGGAGAGATTGGAGAAGAAAATGAGTGACCTTGGAGTAGTAGTATGGCTAGATACACCCTCCAAGGGGCCGGCCTCTTTAGAGAGAAATGGAGAGACATGTTCTCTCCAATTTTCTCCAAAACAAAACCTTAATGAATTTTGGCTATAAAGTCATATTTATACCTTTATTCATTTGAGTGGCAAACTTGTAATTAAAGCAAGTTCACTACCCTTCCTCTAAATGGCCGGCCATGGGGTTTTGTTTGGGCTTTTGGGCCTTTGTGAATTAAGTTGTCATACAACTTAAGTCAATGGACTTGACGTTCGAAGCCCATTGGGCCTTGAGGCCCAAAACTATCCCGAGGTCTTTAACGAACTTATTCGTTTGATTAATTAACATATTAATTAATCATTGCCATAAATAATTAAACCATTTAATTATTCTTACTCATCTCCATTGTTTCTTCAATCTCCACCTTACACGGTGTACGATCCATTAGGTTCCTTTTAGCGAGGCAGTGGGCGATTAAAACCATTTTACATCGATTGTGAATTGAAACTTACTTTCAACTCTCCCTTTAGTGATTACACACGTTTAGGGCTTCCACAAACCATGAGTGACACCTAGCAGCATATCATGGTTACCCAAGCTAATCAGAAGAGGTGGAGAACCTATTCAGTTTAGGATTACAAATGCAATACGGTCTTTCTCTAATCTAATACTCTTAACCACATTGTTTGGTTTGATAGTTTATTTATTCATGTCTACTATCCAATGTGATTCGTGTGCTTATATGATTACCTTGAATGTGATTTGGAACGCTTTCCTAAATCTCATTCATACTCTGGCCAAAGGTTCTAAATCATATCATAGAGTATTCTCCCTCAAACGATTTGAAGGTTAGAGATCCCTTGTTGCGCATTCACTTGTCTCCATGACTAAGTGGCTTAACCCCAATGATGTCGTGGACACCCCGATGGGGTGACTTTGACATAATCAAAGATCAAGGACTTAACCACAAGACAACTGTGATGCCTCAGGTCAAAGGACTACTTTGCATTATCCCAACCATGAGTTCTCATGTGACATGAATATGAGAACTCTTCGTTGATCGTGTTCAGTGAACTCATTCTCTATTGAGCACCTACGTACTTGTCTTGATGTCACACACACCAATGACTCGAGACTAGTCACTCTCCCTGAGAGAAGACACAACACGTACTGATCTTAACGGACTGTCAATGCTCAATTGGCAATCCTATGATCAGGAACGTTTAGGATGTGTCTACGAAAGAATGGTCTCATGAATCTAACTTCTTTAGATTGCATTCTCCCAATCACATATTCCTTGGACTTATCGTTTAAGCATATAACATTTATATGAGACGGCTTAAAACAATAATCTTTGCCCTTGATATTAAACTAGATTAGTTTAACATGTGAAATGTCCGTAAAGTATCATCATATGATTGGTTTTAAGGCACATTTCCAACACCAACATCTAACCGGGCCCTAATTTCAACCTAATTAGAGCTCAAAAGACTTCCACATGACCTCCCATGAAACCGACTTTAAAAAATTGAAGGAGGTCTTCTAAACCTTTGATATAGGTTCAAATCCTACTGGACGCAATTTATTTCCATATGTATATATTTTCTTTTTTTTTTAGATTTCTATGTCAAGAAAGATATTTTGAATGATTTGAATAAGAGACGCACTTATTACATATTACGTAAATTACATATTAATTATTTATTATATAAATATAAAAAATGAAGGACTTGTTGTGAATCGATTAAAAATTGAAAAAAGAATCGAATATTCATTGATCAAACCATTCACTCCACCGTAGTCTGATAGATCTTTTTAATAATTGATTAATTGGATGAGAATAAAGATAGAGCCCCATTATACATGTTAATATCGACAACAATGAAATTTATAGTAAGAGGAAAATCCGTCGACTTTAGAAATGTGAGGGTTCAAGTCCCTCTATCCCCAAAATGGCCCAGTTGACTCCCTAATTATTTATTTTCATTTTATCATTTTGTTAGCAATTCAAATCAAAATTTGTTATATTTATCATTCATTCTCATTCTACTCTTTTCTTTCACAAATGGATCTGAGCGGAAATTTTTTTCTTATCACAAGACACTTGTGTGTGATATATATGATATGCGTACAGTACAAATGATTTGAGTAAGGAATCCATTAAATTTGAATAATTAACAATACATATCATTACTTGTGCTGCACTGAAATGTTGAAAATTGATTTTCCAGCAATCTGCTCAGGGTTCCAAACTCAACGGTGGCAACTATACACGAGGGTTACACTCCTTACGGGACTTAACCCAACACATTACGGCACAAGCTGATGACAGCCATGCACCACTTGTGTCTGCGTTCCCAGGCACCCCTCTCTTTCAAGAGGATTCACGGCATGTCAAGACCTGGTAAGGTTATTTGCTTTGCATCGAATTAAACCACATGGTCCACTGCTTATTCAAGCCCTCGTCAATTCCTTTGAGTTACATTCTTGCTAACATACTCCCCAGGCGGGATACTTCATGCGTTAGCTACAGCACTGCACAGGTCGATATGCACAACGCCGAGTATCCATCGTTTACGGCTAGGACCACTAGGGTATCTAATCCCATTTGCTCCCCTAGCTTTCATCTCTCAGTGTTAGTGTCGGCCCAACATAGCGTTTTTGCCATTGGTGTTCTTTCCGATCTCTAAACATTTCACCACTCCACCAGAAATTCCCTCTGCCCCTGCCGTACACTAGCTTGGTAGGAGATAAGAAGGATAGGCGCCATATATTGTCTTGAGAAGGTATGGCTGCCTCTTCACCAAACTTCAAGTCAAAACGACGATCGGATGGGCCAGACATTCTCAGAAATGATGAAGGAGAAATGAGGTGCAATAAATATCTGAAGTAAGGGGAAAATTCCTACAAGCAATAACTCTCTAAATGTACTTCTTGCACACGATTGGTGCCCTTATAAAAGAAAGGGCAACAGGGTCGTTAGTTCAAAAATCGAAGAGGCACCACTCTCCGAATTCCGAAGAGGCACCACTTTCCACACGCAGCATCAGCTCATCGGGTACCACATATAACTTTGCCAAAGATCTCTGACAAAGTTTAGACACATAAATTTTGAAGGTCCAACTACCCTACTATTACCCACAAGGGTAAAGGAACAGCACCACCGCTTGATAACTAGAAAGTCCCAATGTGTGTTAACCTCAGTGCTCCGTGGCAAGGTTGACTAGCAAAAATGCCCAACATTTACTCACATTCAAGAAAACACTCCCAACAGGATTGCTTTCTCAAAAATCGAAGAGGCATCGTTCTCTGAATCTCGAGAGCCAGATCACCGACAGGATTGCTTGTTCGAAAATCGAAGAGGCACCGCTCTCCGAACTTCGAGAGCCAGATTTCCTTGGATAAAGCTTGTCTGCAGTCTTCACATGCAACATCAGCTTTCCAGATACCATAGACCACTTTTTCAAAGCGCTCTGACAAAGTTAAAACATGTGAAGCTTGCAGCTCCCACTACATTGCTATGACCGAGAAGGGTAAAGGAATAACATTATTACTTGCTCAAAAATCGAAGAGGCACCACCCTTTGAATCTCGAGAGCCAAACTCCCAACAGGATTACTTTCTCAAAAATCGAAGAGACACCGCTCTCCGAATCTCAAGAGCCAGACTCCTAACAGGATTGCTTTCTAAAAAATCGAAGAGGCACCGCTCTCTGAATCTTGAAAGCCCCCCGACAGGATTGCTTGTTCGAAAACCGAAGAGGCATCGTTCTCCGAACTTCGAGAGCCAGATTTCCTTGGATAAAGCTTGTTTACAATCTTCACATGCAACATCAGCTTTCCAGATACCACATACCACTTTTTCAAAGTGCTCTGACAAAGTTAAAACACGTGAAGCTTACAGCTCCCACTGCATTGCTATGACTAAGAAGGGTAAAGGAATAGCATTACTACTTGTTGTAAGGGAGACTCCTATATATGTCGACCTCTATCCTCCACGGACAGGCAGACATGGAAAAATGCTCAACCCTTCCTCATATCTAATAGGGCACTCCCAACGAAGCCTCTCGACATACTTAGCTTTCTTCCCTCCCAATAATACCTATGCAAACCAGCCACACCAGAGCAAGAGTATCTCATATCATCAGGGTCAAAAGCAAGAGTATCCCATATCATGTTTTTTCCCTGTCTTTTCCTTTGGCATTGTTCTTACCTGCAAGACAAGGAGAAAGAGAGCAATTAATCTGCACTTGCAATCAAGCTTCCAGTCAAGAATTGACTGCTTGGAACCCCTTGCCCCATTACTTACCTGGCATTGCTCTCGAGTACTCATCTTCCACATCTTATGCTTCCAGAAAAGATACCACTGTAGACATCGCATATCGTCAAGGTCGAACGCACTCTTGATTTGATAGACTTGTTTTGACCCTTAAATTCTTAAGTCGGCCTTATACTCTGGAGGAAACCAAAAAACCCTCCAGCCCAGTTCAAGAATAAGTCTGTGGAAAGTTACGTCTTTAAAAGAAAAAGTATCTCATATCATCTCTTCTCCATTTGCTTCTCCTTATCTTTGTTGCTGTTTACGACACAAAGAGAAGGAGAACAATCAACCAAAAGCCGAAGTCGAACCTCCGATCCAGGTTGCTTGCTTAGAAGTCTAATTGCTTACCTTGTCTATTACCTCTTTCGGCAAATCTCCTAGCTCGGTGACTTGGGGGACTCCTACTATAGGGTTTTGTATCGCACTTGACCAAGCCAAAAACTACAAGTAAGCTTTAAGTGAAATTGATACATTACCTTGTGCATCTTCATCGGTTAAAGATACCACCCCTAGATGGAGGAAAAGTACTTATAGAGAATGTTGGAAATGTGCCCTAAAACCAATCATATGATGATACTTTACGGACATTTCGCATGTTAAACTAATCTAGTTTACCTATAAAGGGCAAAGATTATTGTTTGAGCCGTCTCATATAAATGTTATATGCTTAAACGATAAAGTCCAAGGAATATGTGATTGGGAGAATGCGATCTAAAGAAGTTAGATTCATGAGACCATTCTTTCGTAGACACATCCTAAACGTTCCTGATCATAGGATTGCCAATTGGGCATTGACAGTCCGTTAAGATCAGTACGTGCTGTATCTTCTCTCAGGGAGAGTGACTATTCTCGATTCATTGGTGTGTATGACATCAAGACAAGTACGTAGGTGCTCAATAGAGAATGAGTTCACTGACACGATCAACGAAGAGTTCTCATATTCATGTCACATGAGAACTCATGGTTGGGATAATGCAAAGTAGTCCTTTGACCTGAGGCATCGTCGTTGTCTTGTGGTTAAGTCCTTGATCTTTGATTATGTCAAACGTCATTCCATTGGAGTGTCCACGGCATCGTTGGGGTTAAGCCACTTAGCCATGGAGGCAAATGAATGCGCAAAAAGGGATCTCTAACCTTCAAACTGCTTGAGGGAGAATACTCTATGATATGATTTAGAATCTCTGGCCAGAGTATGAATGAGATTTAGGAATGCGTTCCAAATCACATTCAAGGTAATCATATAAGCACACGAATCACATTGGATAGTAGACATGAATAAATAAACTATCAAACCAAACAATGTGGTCAAGAGTATTGTATTAGAGAAAGACCGTATTGCATTTGTAATCCTAAACTGAATAGGTTCTCCACCTCTTCTAATTAGCTTGGGTAACCATGATATGTTTCTAGGTGTCACTCTTGGTTTGTGGAAGCCCTAAACGTGTATAATCACTAAAGGGAGAATTGAAAGTAAGTTTCAATTCACAATCGATTTGAAAGAGTTTGAATCGCCCACTGCCTCGCTAAAAGGAACCTAATGGATCGTACACCGTGTAAGGTGGAGATTGAAGAAACAATGGAGATGAGTAAGAATAATTAAATGGTTTAATTATTTATGGCAAGGATTAATTAATATGTTAATTAATCAAACGAATAGGTTCGTTAAAGACCTCGGGATAGTTTTGGACGTTTAGGCCCAATGGGCTTCGAACGTCAAGCCCATTGACTTAAGTTGTATGACAACTTAATTCACAAAAGCCCAAAAGCCCAAACAACACCCTAAGGCCGGCCATATGGTTAAGGGTAGTGAACTTGGACTTATTTACAAGTTTGCCACTCAAATGAATAAAGGTATAAATATGACTTTATAGCCAAAATTCATTAAGGGTTTTGTTTTGGAGAAAATTGGAGAGAACATGTCTCTCCATTTCTCTCTAAAGAGGCCGGCCCCCTTGGAGGGTGCATCTAGCAATCCCACTACTCCAAGGTCACTCATTTCTTCTCCAATCTAACCTTGGTGAAGATACTTAGAGGTTCTCTATTTTGGGAACTTGGAGAATCCTATTCTTCCATCCAAATCCATAGATTTAATATGCAAGGAATGAAGGCCCTCTCTTTGGGTGATTAGCCTTTGCTTATGCAAAGAGGAATCTACAAAGGTATATTTCTCAACTCACTTTGATTTGAGTTGAGTCTTGGTTCACCAATCTACTAGGCTTTGAATTTCATGGTTAATGTTTTGTTTTTAAGTGCATGCAAGCATGATTCCGCCTTTAATTGTTAATTGCATGCTTATTGATGTTGCTTAAATGAACATGTTTTCACAAAATCTTCCTTCAAGTGGTATCAGAGCCTAGGTCTAGTAGTTGGTGAATCCTTTTGTGTTTTGTAGTTCATAGTTTGTGATTTAAAAGTTGTAATTGTTACAAGCTTTATTCTTGCTTCTTTGAATGTAAATTTTGTTTGAAAATTTGCCATCTCAAATGTTGTAGATGTAGTTCATATGAGCATGAATATTGGAGCTAAAATTTGGTGCCATGACTTTGGGGATTTTCGGCCAAATCCAAAGGGTGGATTTTTGGGTTCTTGTTTGACTTGTTAAAAGTGTTTTCAAGTGACTTTTGGAACCCCTATGTACCCTAGTTTGGTTAGATGTTATTTCCCTAAAGTTTGAATGTTTTTGGAATGTTTTTGGGTGAAAAATGTTCATGGAAAATTTTGAGTTTTTTCATGAGTGTTCTTCATTGTTCTTGACATTTTTGCCAAGAACAAAAAGGTTTGTGTTTTGATTCAAAGTTTTGGTTAATTTCATAAAGTCTTTGTTTTGTGTTGGTTCATGTGAATTTTCTATCACCAAAACATTTATTTTGAAAGGTGATAGAAATTGTGATGGGTGTGTAAGACTTACACACCTTACACACCTTACACACCACATGCATGGTTTTATGATTCACAACAACCAAATTCCACTTGCAAGGCTTTATGACTTAGTTGAAAAAATTTCCAAATTTTGTGGCTTCAATTTTTTCCCTCCCTCTCTCCTAAAACCGGCCCTCCCTCAAGTGGGAGTACTTTTGGGGCTTTTATGCAATTACATAAAGTTTTGATACTTTTGTGTATTTGCACTTTGGCCCAAAAGTTTACGTTTTTACGTTTAGGTCCAAAAACGCTAAGGGACAAATTGTTTTGCTCCATTAATGAAGTTTTTGCATTGTTTAAATTTTGGGTTCTAGTGTAATTACATGAAGTAGTGGACTTTTGTGTTCTTACAATGTGACCCCAAAAGTTTATGTTTTTGCAATATTGCCCAAAGGTTGTGGTAATTGCATTTTGGCCCAAATTAGGTTGAGAACAAAATTGTTTTGTCTCTTTAAATGAGAATTGGATTTTCATTTTGTTTAGCTCCATTTAAATCAATTTTATGGATACAAAAACCAAATGAAAATGTTGCATTCAATTTAATTAGTTAAAGTGTTAATTAATTAAAGGGTGATTATGAACCTAAGCCTACGATAATTGAGCTATGTGATAGGCCGTTTCAAATTTGTTTGAACCATGGGAATGTGTAGATTAGATTTTGGTTGTAATTTGATTTGATCAAATGTTGTAAAAGGGCATAAGCCCTTCTTTACTTTAAGGTAATTTGTTTTATGCAAATGTTGTAATGAGCATAAGCTCACCTTTACTTTGAAGTACTTCTTTCTTGCTTTATTTGATATGCATGAAAATGAAGTAGTTGGGTCCAACGCCCCTAAGACAACACGCCTTAATGTGATTAAATGCGTAACTAAAATCAATCTCCATCCCTAGACCGAGATTCAACACAAGGCTCGTGTTGAATCTAAACAAAGGTTCATAGTCATCCTAAGGCCCTAAGGCAACTATATAGTCCATCAAATGAATGCAAAGGTTATGTTAGTAGTATCATATACTCTTGCTTTAAAAACCGTTTTATAAGCATAGTGGGAGTATTATATACAACTAAAAACAATCAAATGGACCAATAGTTGTAATAGGACCAAAATTGTTTTAATAAAGATTAAAATGAATATTTATATGTGATGAGACCTAAAAACCCTCAACCAAACCATTATTAAGTTGATAAGCGTGAGAGTGCTTTGAACACTCTTTCGTGGCCTTCCACCATGGTAGGCTCCGATCGTATGTGACTCGTACACCGGCTTCACCCTATAATGGGGGAGTACAAAGTGCGTGCTTACACTCAGGAGGAGTTCTATATACATACATGATGAAGTGAGGTAGGCAACGAGTTTAGCCAACATGATATAATTCTGAGGCTATGCTTGAACCCCTACATGAACTAGGCATGGTGGGAATGACTTAACTAAGTGCAATGACACCAACATGATATAATTCTGAGGCATCATTCTCTAGAGGCCAAATTAGATGGGTACTTGCAAGAGATGCAAATGAGTAAGCGTACTCTCTCATTATTATTAACGCTAGCCAACATGATATAATTCTGAGGTGGGCTTGGTAGTAGTGAGTCTCCCATACCCTACTAAGAGTTTCCTCCAAAACTCTCGAATTCCAATGAGGGATATGGAATTTGCCAAAAATAGTGGGTGGTGCTATTTGATTTAAAGACCCGAATCAAATGGCTTAAAATCAATCAATTTATATTCGTTATGTATTTGTTTACCAATATATTTGCAAACGCTATCCAACACTTGACAAATAAAAGCCGAAAGCTTTAGTTTCCGGACTTGGTACTACAAAACCATAGATTGTCTTTAATGGCTTGTAAATGTACCTAAGTAGTCTCATCCTCACAATCTTCCTATTGATAAAGTATCATTAGAAGAATATGTTAGATAAAGTCTATCATAAAGAGGACAACACTTTTAATGTCATAATTCTTCAATTACAAAATGTTGTATAAAGAAATAAGAGTTGTTTTGAACAACCCTTAATCAATGCAAACATTAGTGCTTGTTTCTTTGTTACATGAACAAGGAACTTTAGAAGAAAGCACAAAGGCATGGACACTTTATGTGCCATGATTCTTCACTTACAAATTGTTGTATGAAGAAATGAGAGTTGCCTTGAACAACTCTTGAAAGTTTGTAATTATGTTTAGAACATAATGGTTGGTTGACAAAAATAGTCCATCAACATGGACTTATGATGATTTTGAATCATTGAGTGTTGAAGTGATAAACCACTTAACGAGACGGAAACTAGGCAAGGACTTCACCTTTGTTTCCCTATCCTTATAGTTCAATAAGTTTATTGTAAACTATGTAGTGAACAATAAACCACAAGCTCTCCAAATTGTTTGATGTGTATAACACAATTGAAATAAGTTTCAAGAGAGATAGTGGGAGTTTAGGGACCATGACTAATGTAGTCAAAGGTGAAAGTCAAATGAAGAAGATAAGAATTAACTCCAAGGGAACAAACTTTCTTTATGAAAGGATGGACATTGGAAGGGGTATTTGCAAGAAATGTCTTGCAAGTGTCAAGAACACACCTTTCGAAGGTGTTGTAAATTGTTCTTGAATAGTTCAAAACAGTTGGTTCTTCTACTTGAATGCTTGATTCCGTATTAGTAACTATGTTTTACAATCGTTGTAAAAGTGTGACTAATAAGAAGTAGAAGATATATGAGAGAAGGAAAAGGTGCTTCACATTCGGAACGTGAATAAAATATAGATCTTTGCGAAAGCAGATAGTACTTACTTCCTCATATGAACTACCAAAGAAATGTTGGATTTAAGTCAACAATCTGTGATAATTTATATATGCTAATAAATAATAAATGCAATATAAACTAACAGAATATAAACTAGAATATGAATTATAAAACAGACAACTTGAAGATCGAGGCTTGCGTACCGCAATGTCCTTGAAACAGAAATTTCGTCCCTACTCTGTGCTTGTAGTTCTACGGACGTCTGTTCCACCAGGATTCAACGATCTAAGTCAGAAATTCCAACACCGAAAAATAGACTTCTGGCGAATATTAATGTGGTTCTCTCAGTAAGGATGTTTAAGATTGCAGGAGGAGATTTATGATTTTTTTATATTGTAAATGCCATGCAGATGGATGTATAAATAATGTGATTGTACCTGTTCGCAACAGGTATAAGGAAGGGATACAACTGTTGGGAGACATCTGCTGAAATGGGTGTTTTTGTTTCTGTGTTTTCACACTTCAGACTTCATCTGAAAAGATGAGTCTGTTGGAAAAAAAAAATAATTAATTAATTTAAATTCGAAATTAAAAATAATTAATTAATTCTGAAAATAATTAATTAATTTAATTATTAGAGCCCCAAGGCCCAAGGCCCATCTTTTGACAATTAAATATATATTAATTATAATTAATTATATATTAATTACCAAATAATTAATACACCCCAAAGCCCAACCCCAAGGGTGAGCCCAATTTTAGTCTCCAGGCCTATTACTCCAATTACTTTCTTTAAAGGACAAAGCCTTATAAAGTGATAAACTCTTTTGGGAATGGCCAATGTGGGACAAGGAAATTTCTACTCAAACTTCCAACAATACCCCACATTTGAGTTGAAATTTCATTCAAACTCCAACAATGACCCCACATTTGAATGCAAATGTAAATGCAAATGTGTGACTAGGCTGCCTAAAACTGAGAGAGAATAGTCATAATATGCATCGGGTGAAGTGTCTTTTGGACTTGAACTTACCCTAGTGAAAACATATCGGGTTTACTTGGTGACGCAGTGGATGTGGAAGATCTTGAACTGTTCACCGCAGTAGTAAACCAAGACAATATGCTACACACATATCATGGCTGCCACACGTCAATTCATACGGTTGTGTTCATTTTGGCCCTGAACAGATCCCGGATTTCGTAGGAGCTTTAGAGAATTTAGCCATGTCAATTCTCATAAATGTGGCCCCATTTACTCCTATATAGGTGACATTAATTAAGAATAGTCTGCCATATTCCTCTTGATAACAAGATATTAATGTCATTAAATGTATAAAACATAACCCCTCAAACGTCAACAGACAACACACATTTTATCATAAGAATGGTAAGTTGTGTGTTCAACTTTTGAATCAAACTCAACCAGTTTGCCTTTTGAACCTAGACCATGGGATCTCCAATCAGCTAGGTTAGGTTTCCGCCCAGTTCGATTCATTGAATTGGCTTAAGACCCATTCCCCTCGATGTAAATAATATTTGCTCTCTTGGTAGGCCTTTTGTCAAAGGATCAGCTATATTTTCCTTTGACTTCACATAATCAATGGATATTATTCCATTGGAGAGCATCTTCTTAAGAGTATTGTGTCGACGTCTGATGTGACGTGACTTCCCATTGTATACATGACTTTTGGCCCTTGATTGGGCGGCCATACTATCACAATGTATACATATAGCCGTTACCGGCTTTGGCCACATTGGAATATCCTCCAGAAAATGTTTGAGCCACTCGGCTTCTTCGCCAGCCAAGTCTAAAGCTATAAACTCGGACTCCATGGTGGACCGAGCTATACATTTCTGTTTAGAGGATTTCCAAGATATTGCTGCACCTCCCAAGGTAAAAACATATCCACTTGTCGACTTGGATTCTGTAGTGTCAGAAATCCAATTGGCATCACTGAAGCCTTCTACAACAGGTGGATATTTTGTGTAGTGTAATCCGTAGTCAAGTGTATTTTTCAAATACCTTAACACTCTTACTAAAGCATCCCAATGCTCTTGTGCCGGATTACTTGTATATCTACTAAGCCTACTTACTGCATAAGCTAAGTCGGGCCTAGTTGAATTCATCAAGTACATTAGACTTCCAATTACTTGAGAATATTCAAGTTGAGATTTGGCATCGCCTTTATTTTTCTCCAACTTGCATCCAGCATCAAAAGGAGTCGCAGCAGGTTTGCAGTCAAATTGACCAAACCTTCGTAATATTTTTTCTGCATAATGGGATTGTGTAAGGACATATCCTTCACTATTTCTCTTAATTTGAATTCCTAAAATGACATCGGCTTGACCTAAGTCTTTCATGTCAAAAATTGAATTCAACATTTTCTTTGTTTTGTTTATTACATCTTTATTGCTTCCCATTATGAGCATATCATCCACATACAAGCAGACAATAACACAAGTTTTATCATTACCCTTAATGTAGACACATTTATCAAATTCATTTATTTTGAACCCATGTGTCAACAAAGTATGATCAAACTTCTCGTGCCATTGTTTTGGTGCTTGTTTAAGTCCATATAATGACTTAACTAATTTGCACACTTTGCTTTCTTGTCCTTTAAGCACAAACCCTTCAGGTTGTTCCATGTATATTTCTTCATCTAGTTCTCCATTTAAAAATGCTGTTTTTACATCCATTTGATGGATATCAAAGTTGTATACAGCCGCAATCGCTATTAACGTCCTAATTGACGTTATGCGAGAAACTGGAGAATAGGTGTCGAAATAATCCAACCCTTCTTTTTGGCGATAACCTTTGGCTACTAAACGTGCCTTGAACTTGTCAATGGTTCCATCCGCCTTGAGTTTCTTCTTGAAAATCCATTTATGACCAATTGGTTTACTACCGGGAGGTAAATCAACCAATTCCCATGTGTTATTTTCCATAATGGATTCCATTTCATTTTTAATTGCTTCCTTCCATAAAGGAGCCTCAGAAGAAGACATTGCTTCTTTAAAAGTTCTAGGTTCATTCTCTGACAAGAAAGAAATGAAATCTGGTCCAAAGTTTTTAGAAACTTTGATTCTTTTTCCTCTTCTTGGTTCCACATCAGTTCCTTGGACACCAGAAGAAGAGGCTTCATCATGACTATGATCATGAACTCTCTTTGTATTAGAACCAGATTCCTTTTCTTTGTAAGGGAATATATCCTCAAAGAATTCTGCATCCGCTGATTCTAATATAGTGTTAACATGTATGTCAGAAATCGAAGATTTCACAACAAGGAACCTATAAGCAGCACTATTATTTGCATATCCAATGAATACGCAATCAATAGTTTTAGGTCCTAGTTTCGTTCTTTTTGGTAACGGAACTTGCACCTTTGCTAAGCAACCCCACACTTTGAGGGTTTTATAAGTGGGTTTATGTCCTTTCCATATCTCATAAGGTGACTCGTCAATCTTTTTTAGAGGAACCTTATTCAATATGGTATTTGCAGTAAGTAAAGCTTCACCCCACAAACTGTGTGGAAGCCCAGAACTATTTAACATGGAATTAATCATATCTTTGAATGTTCTATTTTTTCTTTCGGCAACACCATTTTGTTGTGGTGTGTATGGAGCCGTTGTTTGATGTATAATTCCATGTTGTGCACAAAAATCTGAGAAGGCAGTAGACTCATACTCTCCTCCTCTATCAGATCTAAGTGCTTTGATTTTTCTCTCAAGTTGATTTTCAACTTCGGCTTTATATGTCTTAAACATATTCAAAGCTTCATCCTTGCTATGAATCAAATAAACATAGCAATACTTACTGCAATCATCAATAAAAGTGACATAATAATTCTTTCCTCCACGAGTTGGTGTGGATTTAAAGTCACAAAGATCACTATGAATTAATCCAAGTAATTCATTTGATCTTTCCAGAATTGACTTTCTCGTTTGCTTAGCAAATTTCGATTCTGTACATGTTTCACACTTATGATTAAAATCAATTTCGAATTTAGGTAATAAGTCTAATTTAACCATTCTATGCATGGAACGAAAATTAACATGTCCTAATCTAGCATGCCAAATATTAGAAGACTCAACAATATAAGTAGAAGCATTTATTTTATTAGCATCATCAATGGAAATTACATTGAGTTTCACAAGGCCATCAGCCACATAACCCTTTCCAACAAACATCCCACCCTTGGTAAGTACAAATTTGTTGGATTCCATTACAAGTTTAAAGCCCTTAGCAATTAGAATTGGTCCAGAAACCAAGTTCCTCCTCATTTCAGGAACATGCAGCACATTCAGCAAGGTCAAACTTTTCCTAGATGTGAATTTGAGTACCACCTTGCCATATCCCTCCACAATAGATGTGGCAGAATTGCCCATATACAGCTTTTCTCCAAGGGTAGCAGGGTGATATTCTGTGAACAGATTTCTGTCAGCGCAGATGTGCTTTGTAGCACCAGTATCCATCAACCATTCACTCACATTTGAGACCATGTTAACCTCGGACACAACAGCAACCAATTCTTCATCAGTGGTTGTCATGTTAGCATGGTTGTTGTTGTTTCCGTGGCCATGATTTCCATCCTTGCGATGATAACAATCTTGTGCCTTGTGACCAGATTTGCCACACATATAGCAGGCGCCCTTAATCTTCTTCAGATTCTTGCCTTTAGGAGCAAGGGCAGATTGCACAAACTGCTTGGTTTTCGGAGCAGGAGCCTTATGCTTTTTCGGCTTAGCCTTGGAGTTTCCTCCCTCAACATAATTCGCATTGGCTTCAATGGCTGCAAACCCTCCAGAACGGTTTGCCTTTCTGTGGTCTTCTTCCACACGTAGCCTCAGAATCAAATCCTCCATATTCATCTCACGACGCTTGTGCTTGAGATAAATTTTGAAGTCATTCCAGGAAGTTGGCAATTTCTCGATTATCGCCCCAACTTGGAAATGCTCATTGATCTCGCATCCCTCGGAATGTAGTTCATAGATCAACTTCTGGATTTCTTCGACCTGAGATACAACAGATTTTGAATCCACCATTGTATATTTGAGAAACTTACCGATAACAAATTTCTTTGAACCGGCATCATCAATCTTATACTTTTTCTCCAGGGATTCCCACAACTCCTTCGCTGTCTTGCACAGAGAATAAATGTCGTAGAGATTGTCATCCAAACTATTCAGGATATAGTTTCTGCAACAAAACTCGGAATGATTCCAAGCTTCAATTGCCATGACAGTCTCTCTCGTCATTGGATTCTCATTAGACTTCGGAGCTTCTTCCTTAACAACATGAGCGAGATTCATTGTTGTCAGGAAGAACAACATCTTCTGTTGCCATCTCTTGAAGTCCAAACCTTTGAACTTCTCAGGCTTTTCTGAGTACTTTGGCACAGCGCCATTCACATTCACAGATTGTTGATCCATAACTTTCTGTTTCAAGATTGTTGGATTTAAGTCAACAATCTGTGATAATTTATATATGCTAATAAATAATAAATGCAATATAAACTAACAGAATATAAACTAGAATATGAATTATAAAACAGACAACTTGAAGATCGAGGCTTGCGTACCGCAATGTCCTTGAAACAGAAATTTCGTCCCTACTCTTTGCTTGTAGTTCTACGGACGTCTGTTCCACCAGGATTCAACGATCTAAGTCAGAAATTCCAGCACCGGAAAATAGACTTCTGGCGAATATTAATGTGGTTCTCTCAGTAAGGATGTTTAAGATTGCAGGAGGAGATTTATGATTTTTTTTATATTGTAAATGCCATGCAGATGGATGTATAAATAATGTGATTGTACCTGTTCGCAACAGGTATAAGGAAGGGATGCAACTGTTGGGAGACATCTGCTGAAATGGGTGTTTTTGTTTCTGTGTTTTCACACTTCAGACTTCATCTGAAAAGATGAGTCTGTTGGAAAAAATAAATAATTAATTAATTTAAATTCGAAATTAAAAATAATTAATTAATTACGAAAGTAATTAATTAATTTAATTATTAGAGCCCAAGGCCCATCTTTTGACAATTAAATATATATTAATTATATATTAATTATAATTAATTATATATTAATTACCAAATAATTAATACACCCCAAAGCCCAACCCCAAGTGTGAGCCCAATTTTAGTCTCCAGGCCTATTACTCCAATTACTTTCTTTAAAGGACAAAGCCTTATAAAGTGATAAACTCTTTTGGGAATGGCCAATGTGGGACAAGGAAATTTCTACTCAAACTTCCAACAATACCCCACATTTGAGTTGAAATTTCATTCAAACTCCAACAAGAAATTGGAAAAACCAAAGATTGTCTTTACATTCCAATTTTAAGGAATTTAATTCCGTCACTATAGTAGAAATGGATAAATGTTTTGTTTGACAAAACATTGTTCTTTATTAATCAATGATTGGATTATGGTAATCTAATTCATTGTCTCTATAGTAGAGATAATATGGTGGTGTTAACTGTTTAGAATATAATGATGCTTAAAACCCAAAAGGTTGCAAGGTAGTGACTAATCCCAACTAAGTTGTGATACCTCTAAAACATAAGTTACGAGTTGGTGATAGATGGATGCTTTGGATCGTTAGATCCGGATCCAATACCTTCTTGTTAAAATTGTATAGAGGCGAAATGTTTGAATCTTTATTCTTTTGGAAAGAAGAAAGAATCACAAAGTTGTTGAGGTTAATTCACTTAGATGTTAGTGGCACTTGTCCATAACATAATACTACTCATGTTGGATGACATTCACCGAAGATCACTCTCGGTTGGACTATAGTTTATTTTGAATAAACACAAGTCCGAATACTTTGCAAAATGTTTCAAAGAATTCAAGAAATGTAAGTTGATGAGTAAGACATCTAAAGTATTTACCTCCTTAGATTTGATCCAAGGAAAGGTAATACTTTAGATGAGTTTCCTGGAAAGATATCAAGGAAAATAGCATCATAAGATAATGAATTTCTCCTTTAGGAGAAGAACGAACTCGAATAAGATTTAGTTCGTTAGATGTTATCTATTACCCATATATAGGATATATACTTCTAAAACAATATGATTGTAAATTAGAAGATCTTCCAATATTTTCATGACTCCATAAGATGTAGTTGGAAAGAAAGACAAATCTTAAAACATGTTAAGATTTGGGGTTGTGTGCTAATAAGCAATATTTGTTTGATAACAATCTTGTGGGATATCCTTAAATTAACTTTTGGATATCACTTCTATAAACCAACTAACAAATGTTGTTTTGTTGGGTAGTTCATTGTAATCCTACAATGTGATTTGCCTAAAAGCAAATGAACGAGAGATAGAACTCAAAGAATGGATTCTTTGAGAGACAAGAAAGTAATCAACAAATATAAACAACCTAGTTCCTATACCAAAAGCTCCAAGGTAGTCGAGAAGGATTTATAAACCGTCTCAGTTGAATGGTTTGAACTTTATGACTATGTCATAGAGTTGCACCTCTTAATTCGAAAGAAATAAGAATGAAAATCCTTATGACTACATTGAGTGTATATATGATATATACTCAAGGAAATGGTAAAATACCATTTGACCCGAAATAATGAAACCTTCATAAGCTAATTGGTAGCTTAAGGTGACTACAATCAAAGAGAATGGTTGACTTTGAAGAAACCATCTTTGAGATAGTCTAGGTTTCAATTAATTCGAAGATTGCTAGCTACAACTAAATTGTGATTCAATAATTGGACATTATATGGGTTTCCGAAACCATTATTAAGATAGTCTTGATAATATATGTCTAAAACTATAAATCACAAGACATGTAAGTTGTAGAGATCCATCCATCATGGATCTTAGCAAGCCAGTGGGAGCTATGAGCATCTTATGAGAAAATGATCAAATCGTTTGATTTCTCATAAAGATGTAAATGAATCTTTTGTTTACTAGGTTTACAAAAGATTAGTGGGAGTTAATTATATTCCTAAATTTGTATATATATGTGATATATATGAATATATATATGATATATTAATTTTGGAAATGAAAAGAATACTTCTTCGTTAAAGTTATGACTTTAAAAACATTATATGAAGATAGAATGTATACGGGAGACATAGTATATATACATGGGATGGAAATCTATATTGATAGATTTTAGGATATAATTGGATTATATCAAGCCCTAAATATAGACAAAAGATGATAGGAAGTTTCTCATATGATGATGAACTTCAATCAAATGGACAACTCTAGTAAGACTAAGGAGTTGCTCTTCTCAAAGAGAATATACTCTTTGACTCCCAAAGAAATAATGCGTAAATAGAATCCTTTATGCATACGCAGAAAGGTGATTTATGTATTTCATATTGTATGAAAAACATTGATATGAGTTGTACCTAGAAAGGTGCAAGACGATATCAGTGCAAGCCCAGGATCAGAACCATGGCAACTGTCAAGGGAGTCCTTAAGTATTTAAGAAATACTAAAGGATAGATTCCTCAAAGAATGAGGAAGAATTAGAGTAACGTAATGGAAGCGTAAATGTATTAAATTGTGAATCTAATCCATCATTGGATGTTTCTTCATTATGAATGAAGAGATAAACAGATATCTCTTTATTATGACTAAAGAGATATTTGGATGGAAACATTAAAGTAATGACTTTAGTGTGTTCCATTATGAATGCAAAATATATTGCCATATGGAAGCTTACAACAATGTTGTTTGGATGGGAAAGTTCATTTATGAACTCTCTATTCGGTTCCAACCAGAAAGTGTATCTAGTGTACTGACACTATGACACTAATGGGGCGATAGCTCAAGCCTGGGAATCAAGGTCTCATCAAGGTCCGAACTCAAATGAGAGACTGAACCACATGATTGAGAATCATGTATAATGGTGACGTCGTTATTCTCAAGGTTGCTTCTATGGATAACATATAGATATCCATTGTCTAGGCCTACTATTCAGCCATTTATGAAATGACTACAGAAGAGGTATCATCACTGATGACCAAGCTGATTGGCTCTAGTGCAAGTGGGAGATTGTTGGAAATGTGCCCTAAAACCAATCATATGATGATACTTTACGGACATTTCGCATGTTAAACTAATCTAGTTTAACTATAAAGGGCAAAGATTATTGTTTGAGCCGTCTCATATAAATGTTATATGCTTAAACGATAAAGTCCAAGGAATATGTGATTGGGAGAATGTGATCTAAAGAAGTTAGATTCATGAGACCATTCTTTCGTAGACACATCCTAAACGTTCCTGATCATAGGATTGCCAATTGGGCATTGACAGTCCGTTAAGATCAGTACGTGCTGTATCTTCTCTTAGGGAGAGTGACTAGTCTCGAGTCATTGGTGTGTGTGACATCAAGACAAGTACGTAGGTGCTCAATAGAGAATGAGTTCACTGAACACGATCAACGAAGAGTTCTCATATTCATGTCACATGAGAACTCATGGTTGGGATAATGCAAAGTAGTCCTTTGACCTGAAGCATCGTCGTTGTCTTGTGGTTAAGTCCTTGATCTTTGATTATGTCAAACGTCATTCCATTGGAGTGTCCACGGCATCGTTGGGGTTAAGCCACTTAGCCATGGAGGCAAGTGAATGCGCAACAAGGGATCTCTAACCTTCAAACTGTTTAAGGGAGAATACTCTATGATATGATTTAGAATCTCTGGCCAGAGTATGAATGAGATTTAGGAATGCATTCCAAATCACATTCAAGGTAATCATATAAGCACACGAATCACATTGGATAGTAGACATGAATAAATAAACTATCAAACCAAACAATGTGGTCAAGAGTATTGTATTAGAGAAAGACCGTATTGCATTTGTAATCCTAAACTGAATAGATTCTCCACCTCTTCTGATTAGCTTGGGTAACCATGATATGCTGCTAGGTGTCACTCTTGGTTTGTGGAAGCCCTAAACGTGTATAATCACTAAAGGGAGAATTGAAAGTAAGTTTCAATTCACAATCGATTTGAAAGAGTTTGAATCGCCCACTGCCTCGCTAAAAGGAACCTAATGGATCGTACACCGTGTAAGGTGGAGATTGAAGAAACAATGGAGATGAGTAAGAATAATTAAATGGTTTAATTATTTATGGCAAGGATTAATTAATATGTTAATTAATCAAACGAATAAGTTCGTTAAAGACCTCGGGATAGTTTTGGATGTTTAGGCCCAATGGGCTTCGAACGTCAAGCCCATTGACTTAAGTTGTATGACAACTTAATTCACAAAAGCCCAAAAGCCCAAACAACACCCTAAGGCCGGCCATATGGTTAAAGGTAGTGAACTTGGACTTATTTACAAGTTTGCCACTTAAATGAATAAAGGTACAAATATGACTTTATAGCCAAAATTCATTAAGGGTTTTGTTTTGGAGAAAATTGGAGAGAACATGTCTCTCCATTTCTCTCTAAAGAGGCCGGCCCCCTTGGAGGGTGCATCTAGCAATCTCACTACTCCAAGGTCACTCATTTCTTCTCCAATCTAACCTTGGTGAAGATACTTAGAGGTTCTCTATTTTGGGAACTTGGAGAATCCTATTCTTCCATCCAAATCCATAGATTTAATATGCAAGGAATGAAGGCCCTCTCTTTAGGTGATTAGCCTTTGCTTATGCAAAGAGGAATCTACAGAGGTATATTTCTCAACTCACTTTGATTTGAGTTGAGTCTTGGTTCACCAATCTACTAGGCTTTGAATTTCATGGTTAATGTTTTGTTTTTAAGTGCATGCAAGCATGATTCCGCCTTTAATTGTTAATTGCATGCTTATTGATGTTGCTTAAATGAACATGTTTTCACAAAATCTTCCTTCAGAGAAGATGCCACATCTACGTATGAGACAGATAAGGCAAATGGAAATGATACCAAACTTCGGTACTTAGAAGTTTCGTGATTACTCAATGACTTGGATCTTGCAAGTCCCCAACCGAGGAGCTTCCCTCACTCGGGAACTTAGGGGAGCACTGTTTGTACCATACTTGACCAATCTCGAAACTACTGAGCATCGGTCAACGTTATACCGTCAAGGACCTAGAAGAGTTTCCCTTCAACACGACATGTGTCGACATCAAAAGCCAATCATAAAGCGACACGTCTTAACATCAGAAGCCAATCACAACACGGCACGTGTCAATATTAGAATGAAACTAGAAACTCTCTTCTATAAATAGGGATCGTACTCTCACAATATTTCCTAATGTCATTTGTACTAAATCATTCACTAGTACTCATTAAAGGAGAGCTTGAACCTATGTAGTTGTGTAAACCCTTCACAATTAATGAGAACTCCTCTACTCCGTGGATGTAGCCAATATGGGTGAACCACGTACATCTTGTGTTTGCTTCCCTGTCCTTATCCATTTACTTACTTATCCACACTAGTGACCGGAGCAATCTAGTGAAGGTCACAAACTTAACACTTTCTGTTGTACCAAAATCCTCGCTGATTTTGTGCTTCAACAAAGCTTTTGTAAGTGAAGTTTTTGTAGGTGAAGCTTTTGTTGGTGAAGCTTTTGTAAGTGAAGCTTTTGTAGGTGAAGCTTTTGTGGGTGAGGCTTTTGTGGTGGGTAAAGCTTTTGTGGGTAAAGCTTTTGTTGATAAAGCTTTTATGGGTGAAGCTTTTGTAGGTGAAGCTTTTGTGTTGGGTGAAGCTTTTGTGGTGGGTGAAGCTTTTGTGGGTGAAGCTTTTGTTGGTGGAGCTTTTATGGGTAAATCTATTGTGGGTGAAGCTTTTGTCTTGAAGCTTTTGTAAATCAAGCTTTGGAGTTGAAGCTTTGTAGGTGAAGCTTTGGAGTTGAAGCTTTTGTTGGGTACCATTAATTTTGCTTCGCACTATCTTGATCAAGATAGTGTGAAGCTTTTGAGAATTTGTAGTTGTCCTCCATTGATGAAGCTTTTGTTGGTGAAGCTTTTGTGGTGAAGCTTTGATGGGTACCATGAATTAATTTTGCTTCACACTATCTTGATCAAGAGAGTGTGAAGCTTTTGAGAATTTGTAGTTGTCCTCCATTGATGAAGCTTTGTTGAATTTCCCAATATTTTATTTATTTATTTATTTTTTTGGGAAACTAGAAATTTGAAAATGTGGGAGAGACAACATATACAAATTTTGCTTCCACACTGTTGAGCAAGAGATTATTATGCAAGCCACACCTTATAGTAGTCGAAGGTTTGGATGAACCATATAAATTGAATCTGCTTCGAACAGTCTTGATCAAGAGTGTGTGAAGCTTTCTACGAGTTGTAGTTGCCCTTCATTGATGAAGCTTTTGTTGGCACCGTAAATTGGTTTTGCTTCACACTGTCTTGATCAAGAGTGTGTGAAGCTTTTGAGAATCGTGGTTCAAATCCTTTGATAAAGCTCTTGTTGGCACCATAAATTGGTTTCGCTTCACACTGTCTTGATCAAGAGTGTGTGAAGCTTTCTACGAGTTGTAGTGTTTGCATTGTTACAGAGGAGAAATGTCTGAAGCTGATGCAAGAGGGCTGAATAGCTTGATCTTCGTATGCCATGCACTGAAGTTGTTGTTGGCTTGCAACAAGACTTTGTTGGTGACTATAACTCTTGTTAGGCATAAGTGCTCCCCTAGTTGAGTTGTCAAGCTTGAGGGTTTTTTATTATTTGTGAATGCTAGGAGTTCGCATGTACAAGTTGTATCACTTGTCTTCTGGTAGGTGAAATGAAATGAATGGTGAGTTGCTTTCATCATTTAGTTGGTGGTACGAAGGTGAGTTCCTTCATTACCTTTCATCATATTTCATCACCTGGTTGGTGGCACGAAGATGAGTTCCTTCTTCACCTGGTTGGTGGCATGAATGGCAAGTTGCCAAATGATATTAGAGTATGGGTTGTACATTTCATCACCTGGTTGGTGGCATGAAGGAGAGTACGGGTGGTACATTTCATCACCTGGTTGGTGGCATGAAGATGAGTTCCTTCTTCACCTGGTTGGTGGCATGAAAGAGAGTACGGGTTGTACATTTCATCACCTGGTTGGTGAGAATAAGGGCAGGGTGTCGAGGCACATTGTAGCAAGTGTCGAATGACACAAAGTATGTTGAACCCTTTAGAAACACAATTGGCTTATGTATGAATGTGTTGGAATATATGATTGAACGAATATACTGTGAAGCTGTTCGTTTATTTGTATAGTCTTATTGACATAGACTTTGTCTCATGTTGAAGCTTTGAACCCGAGTGTTTCATTGCTAGGAATGTAAGAGGATTAGGATCGAGTTGTCTAAATCATCTCTTTATTGAATTCATGCCAAATATTCTTCATCCAAATATTCTTCGTTACATAGGATGCTGAACGACTGAAGCTTAACACTTGTACAATGTGAGTTTACTTGTAATAGTACTTCAAGTGATCAGCGTTTCATGGATGGCCAAGAGTTTTGCCATCGGAGCTTCTAAGCTTGTAGGAGCCAGGGTGACTGATGCCAACAACTTCAAACGATCCATCCCAGTTTGGACTAAGTGTTCCTTGACTTGGGACTCTGTCGCAGAGTAATCTTTTCTTCAATACCCAATCCCCCACTTTGAAAGAACAAGGTTTGACCCATGAGTCATAGTAGTTGGAGATACGCTGCTTGTAGGTGACAATCCTCAAGTAAGCCTAGTTTCTATGTTCCTCGACTAGATCTAAGTTGAGGGTAAGTTGTTTGTCATTTTTGCTTTGCACGTAGTTCTGGACTCGGAACGTTGCTTGCTCAAGCTCAATTGGGACAACTACCTCTGTACCAAAGGTAAGTGAGAATGGGGTTTCTCTTGTTAATGTCCGATACGAACTGCGGTATGACCAAAGAACTTGGGGTACAAATTCTGGCCAACAACCTTTAGCCTTGTCCAAGCTGGTTTTCAAAGTTCGCTTGATTATTTTGTTGATGGTTTCAACTTGTCCATTAGACTGGGATAAGCTGGGGAGGCAAAACATAAGTTGATGTTGAACTTAGAGCAGAACATCCTAAACTTATTGTTGTCGAACTATCGCCCGTTATAAGTGACTATCACATTAGGAATGTCGAATCTACAAAGGATGTTCTTCCATATGAAGTCTTCTATTTTTACCGCAGTAATGGTTGCCAAGGGTTCTACTTCAGCCCACATTATGAAGTAGTCAACTGCAACGATTGCATAGCAGACCTCACCCTTCCCTACAAGCATTGAGTTAATCAAATCAAGTCCCCAATGGGTGAAGGGCCAAGGGCTGATCATAGAAATGAGCGGCTCGGGATGGGAGTGATGAATAGTTGCGTAGCGTGGACACTTATCACATGAGCGAGATATTATGATGGCATCTTGGTGAAGTGTTGGCCAGTAATATCCTTGGCGAAAAGCCTTGTGTGCTAAGGATCGAGATCCAGCATGATCTCCGTAGACTCATTCATGTATTTCTCGAAGGACAATTTCCGCCTCTGTGGGTGTAAGACATCTTAGGTATGGTAGGTTAAAACCCCGCTTGTGGAGTTGGTCATTAATATCAAGTAACGGGTAGCCTTGTATCGAATTTGCTTAGCTTTGACTTTGTCATTTGGAAGGGTGCCATGAGCAAGGAATCTATAAATCGAGGTAATCCATCTATCCCTCTGTTGTAAGTTGCACACTTCCGCAGCCATGGTGCTTGGTGTTGCCAACAATTCAACCTGAAATTTTCTCCCAATCTTGTCTTCCACCACTGAGGTGAGGTGAGGTGAGCCAAAGCATCTGCATGACTGTTTGTTGCTCGAGGAAATTGGGTGATCTGGTAGTGGAAGTGCTTGAGCAACAATTGTGTTTGTGCCAGATATGCTGCCGTGGAGCTATCATTAGCGTCAAAGTTGTTGGTGACCTGATTAGCCACCAATTAGAGTCACTGAAGATATCAATTCGTTTAACCCCAAGATGTTTGGCCAAACGTAAGCCTGCTAGGAGGGCTTCATATTCGGCCTCATTGTTCGACGCCTTGAATTTGAAACGAAGAGCATACACCATCGCCACTTTGTCAGGGGTCATAAGAACTAGTCCTGCTCTATAACCCTGTTGGTTGGACGAACCATCAACATATAGACTCCATGCTGAGGCTATTGGTTCTATTTTTTGAGGTTCCGAGGGTAATGAAACCACTTCTTTAGGCGTATAAACAATGTCAACACGATATGTGAAGTCGGCGATGAAGTCTGGTACTGCTTGGCCCTTCTCAACTGGCTTTGGTTAATAGCAGATGTCAAACTCACCCAATGCTATCGCCCATTTTATCATTCACCACGACATGTCAAGACTTTGGAGTATCTGTCGAAGAGGATGATTAGTAAGCACGATGATGGAGTGTGCTTGGAAGTAAGGGCGAAGTTTTCAAGCAGACATGACCAATGCTAGAGCCCATTTCTCAATGTTGGAATTTCATGTCTCTGCTTCTTGTAAGGCCTTGCTAGCGTAGTAGACAGGCCATTCGACATTACCATCCTTTCGAATGAGAATGGAACTTACTGCTAAAGCCCATACCAACAGATAGATAATGAGAGTGTCACTAACCTCAGGTTTGGAGAGCAGAGAGGCTTTACTCATGTGGTCTTTGAGGTTCTTGAATGCCTCGGCACATTCATCAGTCCATGTAATGTACCTCTTACTTCCCTTAAGTGCTTTGAAGAAAGGAGCACATCTGTCTGTGGCCTTAGAGATGAACCTAGTTAAGGCTGCCACCTTGCCAATAAGGCTCTGGATGTCTTTTGAAGTTACCAGTTGCTTCAGGTCGAGGATTGCTTTGATCTTCTCGGGATTAGCCTCAATGCCTCATTGGCTTATCATGAAGTCTAAGAATTTGCCAGAGCCTACGCCGAACGCACATTTGTTGGGGTTCAACCTCATTCGATATCTCTTCAGAATGGTGAAAGTTTCAGATAGGTTGGTGATGTGTTGGTCAGCATGTTTGCTCTTGACTAGCATATCATCAACATAAACTTCCATGCTCTTCCCAATCTATTCGGCGAACATTGAATTGACCAGTCTCTGATACGTCGCTCTTGCATTCTTTAGGCCGAAAGGCATGACTTTATAGCAATATAGTCCCCTGTCAGTAATGAAGGTTATGTGTTCTTGGTCTGAAGGGTTCATGAGGATTTGGTTGTATCCTGAGTAAGCATCCATAAAGCTCAGGAGTTCACACCCTGCCGTAGAGTCTATAAATCTATCTATGAGATGAAGAGGAAAGCTATCCTTCAGGCATCCTTTGTTTAGGTCAGTGTAATCGACACACATTCTCCATAAGACCTTTTAGAGCAGAAGACTTTCCTTGGTTGGATTCTTCTTAACAAGGACAATATTTGCTACCCACGTTGGATAATTAACTTCGCGGACGAAGCCTATGCCTTTGAGTTTTTCAACTTCTGCCTTCATTGCCTTGTACCGTTTAGTGTCATAAGATCTTCGCTTCTGTCTCACTGGCTTGGCCTTGGGGTCAATACTTAAGCGATGACAGATGATATCGGGAGAGATACCTGGCATGTCCTCGTATGATCAGGCGAAGACTTCAGTGTTCTCTTACAAAAAAGAGATCAATGCCAACTGAATGGGTGGTGACAATGTAGTGCCAATCTTCACCATACGATCCGGATAATCTTTTGAGATAGAGACCTTCTCCAACTCTTCAGTGGGTTGTGCTTGCTGGGTGAAAGAGTCATCTCGAGGATCGTCGGGTTGACTGTTGCCACCGTGAAGATTCAAGTTGGCTTTGTCTGGGCTGGTCTTTATGACTTGGTCATGTATAGAAAAGGTTTCCTTGGGCACAAGCAGGTGTTGTTGCTTGACCGAAGTGTTGTAACATGATCGTGCACTAAGTTGTTCTCCTCTGATATGACCATTGCCATAGGGTATTGGAAATTTCATCAACAACATATGTGTGGATACCATGGCCTTGAGATCATTGATGCTTGTGCGTCCCAAGATGACATTGTATACCATTGGGCAATCAACCACCGGGAAGTTAGTGGTAATGGTAGCTGTGTAAGGGCATGTACCAATGGTTGCACGATATCACCGGAGAAGCATATCAGAGGAGAAATCGAGCGATTGAGCAAGTGTTCAGCTACATTAAGTGCCATAAAAGCTTCAGGAAACATGATATTGACTGAAGGCCCCGTGTCTACCAGGATTCGTCGTACTTCAAAGTTGGCTATGTAAGCTTCCACGATCAGTGGGTCGTTGTGATGGTAGATGATACCTGTTTCTTCCTCAGGGTAGAAACATATTGGATCCCAGTTAAGCTTTTTATACTTGCCTCCCCTGGTGTCTTTCACGTGAAACACTTGGTGGCCAGACCTTAAAGCTCGTTCACTATTTTTCATGGCCCTGTTGGAAGATTTAGATATGGGTGCCACCTTAAAGCTCGTTCACTATTTTTCATGGCCCTGTTGGAAGATTTAGATATGGGTGTGCCACCACTAATGGAATATATCACATTCACCTAGCGTTGGTTACGGTTACCCCTTAGAGGGTGAAGGAGGAATTGATCAATTTTTCCTTCACATGCCAAAGCTTCAATATGATCATGAAGGGTGATACACTTCTCGCCGTCATGGCCGTTATGCTCGTCGTAGCAGCAAAACGTGCCCGTGTTATTCGTGGGCTTGTAACCCGACTGCCTCGGCATTAGCTTCTGTATCTGATGTGCTATACTAGGGTAACTGGCCACGCATGTGGCGTTCAAATATGTGTATGTCTCATATCTCGGGGTAGGGTCTGTCCTAACATGTGTTTGGCCCACTGTGTTGACTGCCTAGGGGCGGGCATTATCGTGGCGATACCCTTGGTTATCGCGATAGTGTCCCTTACTCCTTTTGCTAAAATGGGACTTGTGAGGATGGAAATTTTTCCTTTTGCCCTGAGATTGATATGTATGGTGGCTTGGCGAAGTATTAAGTAAGGCAGGAGGAGGCACCGCCACCGTTTGGAAGGTTGAGATCTTCTCATTTGGTTCAATCTGGCTTCCACTTTCTACTCGCTGATAAGGGGTGGCTGTGGGGGGTTTCCCTTGATATGTCCTTGCCTCAGTGGATGCATGGTTGTAAGCCTGTGCCATCACCTCAGAGTAAGTCTTCCAAGTGTTGGCATTGATCATGTACTTGAAGAAACAATCATGTAGGCCTTCCGTGAAGGCTTTGAGGGCAGTCTTGTCGTCTACCTCGGCACAACAGGAATACTCATGGCTGAAGCGGCCAACATACTTATGTAATGACTCATTTGGCTGCTGGCGAATAGTGTACAAGTCATCCGCAGAGTGCAAGCGATCGGTCTGGAAAATGTGTTGAGAAACAAACAGTTTCCTCAATTCCTCAAATGAGTCTACCGTATCAGGTGGAAGACGAAAATACCAATTTAGAGCTTCGCCAAAGAGGGTGGAGGGGAAGAAAAGACATCGCTCTTCGTCAGTGTGTATCTGGTGTGCCATGGTGGACTCAAAGAGGTTAAGGTGTTCAATCGGGTCCTCATTTCTAGTATAGAGTTGCAAGCCAAGCTTCTGCTTTGTCTTTGCTTGGAGGGGGTGTCGAGGATCCTCCTTTTAAGAAGGCCAAGCCTAGGTTGGTTCAAATCAGGTATCTCAGCTTATCGTTCGCCCTTCAACTTGTTTACTTCCTTAAGGAGCTGTAGGACAAGAAGGTCCTGAGCGAAGTCATGTACCACTGGAGCTTTCTTTCGTAAATCTCCATCTCCTCTTGGAAGTAGGAAGCTTTGATCAAGAACATGTGATTTTTCCCTAGACTCGTCGTACTGACTTCCAAGGTACGTCTGTTGGAACATCTCTAAGTCCCCTATACCTTCGTGTTTCTCTAGGACTTGTTGCCCCTTCCCCAAATTGGTAGCCAGCCTGGACATGGGAATGGACCGAGTATTTCAGAGACCCTTGGGTCATTGATCTTCGAGCTTACATGGATGGGATTGTCTCGACGTTGCTTTCTATCCTTCCACTCCTTCTGTAAGAATGTAACTTCCTCCATTCCTCCTACATCGGGTCGATGTAGCTTGGTTGAGAGAAGTCTCATGTTGGTCGCCATTTCGATGAGTAGCTTGCTCCTTAACAGGAATACCCATGTCGAGGGCAAATGACCCTCCGTGTTAGGGGGGCACCCAGTTGATGGTTGACTTCCACAGGGGTGATGAGCTCGTGTGTTTTAGTATATCTAGCCTCGTGGAACATCTCGAAGACTTTCTCATACTGCTCTTGGAGGATCTCATTCTTCATCGCTATCTTGTTATTCTGAGCCTCCAGCTCATCGACGTTAGCCTGAAGAGCAAACTTCTTTTGTTCCTTCTTTCGTTGCTTCGCACTAGGTGAAAGAGGGGTGTCATTCTGTGTGCTATGGCTTCCTTCGCTCCCCATGTTGGAAAGGGATGCCTGGTCAAAAGAGAGTGTACGAATGGTGGTAACCAGCTTAACAAAGCTGAAGAGAGTGGGAATAAGTGTCGTTTCCCACAGACAGCGTCAAATGTTGATGCACAAAATCAGTGGAGACTTAGGTACAATAGAAAGTGTTAAGTTTGTGACCTTCACTAGATTGCTCCGGTCACTAGTGTGGATATGTAAATGGATAGAGACAGGGAAACAAACACAAGATGTATGTGGTTCACCCAGATTGGCTACGTCCACGGAGTAGAGGAGTTCTCATTAATTGTGAAGGGTTTACACAAGTACATAGGTTCAAGCTCTCCTATAGTGAGTACTAGTGAATGATTTAGTACAAATGACATTAGGAAATATTGTGAGAGAATGATCTCTATTGATGTGAGAATTACTTGACACACAAATTAAACCCTCTTTTTGACAATTGTAGTATAGATGTAAGTAGGGTATCGTTCTAGGCCGGGGATTAGGAGGGATTGCTAATCTATTCTAAATTAATTTAAAAATATTAAATAAGACTCAAGGACACAAAAATAGGCGAAAAACTCTAATAACTCGAAACACACTTAAAATGACTCAAAATAATGAAAACAATTAAATTAAACACTAGGAACTGAAATGGACGGAAATTAAATTAAAAGACTAACAATAAAGAAAACTAACTAAATAATATAATTTAATAATGGATGGGTGTTTGGTTTGACGAGAAGTAAATTAAACTTAAATAAATTACAGAATTGACAAAAACATAAAATTAAGGTAAAATGATAAATGACGGATTAGCTAGAGGGTTCTTCTCCACACATGACACATATGCAACCTAAATTGATTTTCAGTTGTTCTTTCAATAAGTTGTGAATCTCAATACTCCAGATTAACCGTGAACAGCACTTTTTTAATCTTCAAGTTTTCCTTAAGTTATTGAATTGGACGGGAAAACGCATACAACAATTCAAAACATTCTTCAAAAGTCCCCTACGTGAAAAGCACAATAGAGATACAATCAAAGATCATTAAACTTTGTGAAAACTATAAGCATTGACGAGACATTCGTAACTATGAAAAGCATGATACTCTTGCCAAGAATTTACTTAACGTGATTGTGACTAGCAACCTTTACTACTTGTGAAAATAAGTTCATAACGATTAGGTGAAATTCACTTATATTCTAGCAACAAATTCATGCATGTAAATTAAGCGTGCACTCTCAACCAACATACACAAATCAGTTTTTATACGAACGGATAAGTAAATTGAATTCACAACTTATAAATCACAACTGAAGGTGTTTGTACCATACTTGACCAATCCCGAAACTACCGAGCACCGGCCAACGCTATACTGTCAAGGACCCAGAAGAGTTCCCCTCCGACCAGGAGGCCAATCACTACTCGACACGTGTCAAGATTAAAAGCCAATCAGAGCGCAGCACGTGTCGACATCAAGAACCAATCACAACATGACACATGTCAATGTGACAAAGCTACAAGTTTTTCTATAAATAGGGGTCATTCCCCCACAATATTGCCTAATGCCATTTTGTGTTAAATCATTCACAAGAACTCACTAAATTGAGAGCTTGATCCTTTGTACTTGTGTAAGCCCTTCACTACTAATAAGAACTCCTCTACTCCGTGGACGTAGCCAATCTGGGTGAACCACGTACATCCTGTGTTTGCTTCTCTGTCTCTATTCATTTACGTACTTATCCTCACTAGTGACTGAAGCAACCAAGCAACCAAGCGAAGGTCACAAAACCTGACACTTTCTGTTGTACCAAAGTCTTCGCTGATTTTGTGCATCAACATTTGGCGCCGTCTGTGGGAACGACACTTATTCCTACTCTCTTCAGCTGTGTCAAGCTGGTTTCTATCATTCGTACACTTTCTTTTGACCAGGCATCCCTCTCCAACATGGGAAGCGAAGGAAGCCACAGCACACAGAATGACACCCCCCTTGCACATAGTGCGAAACAACGAAAGAAGGAAGGAAAACGAGTTCTTCTTCAAGCTAAAGTCGATGAGTTGGAAGCTCAGAACAACAAGATAGCAATGAAGAATGAGGTCCTCCAGGAGCAATATGAGAAGCTCTTCGAGACACTCCACGAAGCTAGGCAAGCTCAGACACGCGAGCTTGTTGCCCCCGTGGAAGTCAACCATCAACTGGGTGCCCTCCAACATGGAGGGTCACATGCATTCGACATAGATATCCCTGATAGGGAACAGATTACCCCTCAACTTGATAATCAACATGAGGCTTCTCTTAACCCAGTTGCTTCAACCCGAACCATGAGAAGTGGAGGGAGACACCTCTTTACTGAAGGGGCAGAAGGATCGAAAGCCGTCTTTCGCGATTGTCGGGATTTCCTGAAGCAACGTCGAGAGAATTCCATCCATATAAGCTCAAAGATTAATGACCCAAGGATTTCTGAGAGACTCGGTCCCCTGCCACGGCCCAAGCCGGCCACCAATTTGGGGAAGGGGCAACAAGTCCCAGAGAGACATGAGGGTACAGGGGACTCAGAGGTGTTCCGACAGACATACCCTGGAAGCCAGTACAGCGAGTCCAGGGAAAAATCACATGCCCTTGATCAAACCTTCCTAATTCCAAGAGGAGATGGAGATTTACGAAAGAAAGCTCCAGTGACATATAACTCCGCTCAGGACCCCCTTGTCCTACAACTTCTTGAGGAAGTAAACAAGTTGAAGGCTGAACGTCAGGCTGAAATACCTGACTGGAACCAACCCAGGCCTGGCCCTCTTACAAGGAGGATCCTCAACACCCCCCTTCAAGCAAAGACAAAGCAAAAGCTTGGCTTGCAACTTTATACTGGAAAAGAGGACCCGATTGAGCACCTTAACCTCTTTGAGTCCACCATGGCATACCGGATGCACACCGACGAAGAGCGATGTCTTCTCTTCCCCTCCACCCTCTCTGGTGGAGCTCTAAATTGGTATTGTCGTCTTACACCTGAGACGGTAGACTCATTTGAGGAATTGAGGAAACTATTTGTTTCCCAACACATTTTCCAAACCGATCGCTTGCACTCTGCAGATGACTTGTACACTATCCGCCAGAAGCCAGACGAGTCATTACGTATGTATGCTGGCCGCTTCAGCCATGAATACTCCCGGTGTGCCGAAGCAGATGACAAGACTGCCCTCAAAGCCTTCACGGCAGGCCTACGTGATTGTTTCTTTAAATACATGATCAATGCCAATACTTGGAAGACTTACTCTGAGGTGATGGCGCAGGCTTATAACCATGCCTCCGCCGAGGCAAAGACATATCAGGAGAAACCCCCTACAACCATCCTTTATCAACAAGTGGGAGGTGGAAGCCAGACTCACCTAAATGAGAAGACCTCGACTTCCCAAACAACAGTGGCACCTCCCCATGCCTTGCATAATGCTTCACCGAATCAACAGACATATCAATTTCAAGGCAAGAGGAAGGATTTCCATCCTCACCACTCTCCTTTCAGTAAAAAGAGTAAGGGACACTATCCCGATAACCAAGGGTATCGCCACAATAACGCTCGCCCCCAGGCAGTCAATGCAGTGGGTCAAACCCGCGTCAAGATACCCCCTACCCCAAGGTATGAGACATACACGCCCTTGAATGCCACATGCGCGGCCATTTACCCCAGCATAGCTCACCTGATACCAAAACCAAAGCCGAGGCACCCAGATTACACGCCCCCGAATAACGCAGGCACGTTTTGTTGCTACCATGAGCATAACGGCCATGATAGCGAGAAATGTATCATCCTCCGTGATCGTATTGAAGCTTTGGCACGAGAAGGAAAAATTGATCAATTCCTTCTTCACCCTCAAAGGGATAACCGTAACCAACGCCAGGTGAATGTCATATATTCCATAAGCGGCGGCACACCCATATCTGAATCTTCCAATAGGGCCATGAAAAACAGTGAACGAAGTCTGAGGCCTGGTCACCAAGTGTTTCACGTGGAAGACATCAGGGGAGGGAAGTATCAAAAACCTAACTGGGATCCGATATGCTTCTACCCTGAGGAAGAAAGAGGCATCATCTACCCTCATAACGACCCATTGATCGTGGAGGCTCACATAGCCAACTTTGATGTTCGACGAATCCTCGTAGACACAGGGGCTTCGGTCAATATCATGTTTGCCGAAGCTTTCAGGGCGCTCAGTGTAGCTGAACACTTGCTCGATCGCTCGATTTCTCCTCTGATAAGCTTCTCCGGTGATATCGTGCAACCCTTAGGGAGCATACATTTACCCTTTACTATTGGTACAGGCCCTTACACGGCTACCATTACCACTAACTTCCTAGTGGTTGACTGCCCAACGGCATACAATGTCATCTTTGGGCGCACAGGCATCAATGACCTCAAGGCTATGGTATCCACGCATATGCTGTTGATGAAATTTCCAACCCCCCATGGCAACGGCTACATCAGAGGAGATCAGCTTAGTGCACGATCATGTTACAACACTTCAGTTAAGCAACAACACTTGCCCGGACCCAAGGAAACCCTGTCTGTACATGACCAAGTCACAAAGACCAGCTTAGATGAAGCGAACTTGGATCTTCCTGATAGCAACAATCAACCCGATGATCCTCGAGATGACTCTTTCACCCAGCAAGCCCAACCTGCTGAAGAGTTGGAGAAGGTACCTATCTCAAGAGATTATCCAGATCGCATGGTGAAGATTGGCACCACATTGTCACCACCCCTTCGGTTAGCATTGATATCTTTTTTGAAAGAGAACACTGAAGTCTTCGCCTGGTCATACGAGGACATGCCAGGCATCTCTCCCGATGTCATCTGTCATCGTTTGAGTATTGACCCCAAGATCAAGCCGGTGAGACAGAAGCGAAGATCTTATGACGCTGAACGATACGAGGCAATGAAAGCAGAAGTTGAAAAACTCAAAGGCATAGGCTTTGTCCGCGAAGTCAATTACCCGACATGGGTAGCAAATGTGGTCCTTGTTAAGAAAAATCCGACCAAAGAAAGTCTTTTGCTTCAAAAGGTCTTGTGGAGAATGTGTGTTGACTACACCGACCTAAACAAAGGGTGTCCGAAAGATAGCTTCCCTCTTCCTCTTATTGACAGACTTATAGACTCTACGGCCGGGTGTGAACTCCTGAGCTTCATGGATGCTTACTCAGGATACAACCAAATCCTCATGAACCCTTCGGATCAAGAACACACAGCCTTCACTACCGACAGAGGACTATACTGCTATAAAGTCATGCCTTTCGGCCTAAAGAATGCAGGAGCGACTTATCAGAGACTAGTCAACTCAATGTTCGCCGAGCAGATTGGGAAGAGCATGGAAGTTTACGTTGATGATATGTTAGTCAAGAGCAAACATGCTGACCAACACATCACCAACCTATCTGAAACTTTCACTATTTTGAAGAGGTATCGAATGAGGTTAAACCCCAACAAATGTGCCTTCGGCGTAGGCTCTGGCAAATTCTTAGGTTTCATGATTAGCCAACGAGGCATTGAAGCTAATCCCGAGAAGATCAAAGCAATCCTCGACATGAAGGAACCGGTAACTTCAAAGGACATCCAGAGCCTTACTGGCAAGGTGGCAGCCTTAACCAGGTTCATTTCTAAGGCCACAGACAAATGTGCTCCCTTTTTTAAAGCACTTAAGGGAAGTAGGAAGTACATTACATGGACTGATGAATGTGCCGAGGCATTCAAAAACCTCAAGGAGTACATGAGTAAAGCCCCTCTACTCTCCAAGCCCGAGGTAGGAGACATTCTCATTATCTACCTATCGGTATCAGCTTCAGCCGTAAGTTCCGTTCTCATTCGAAAGGATCTGAATATTGAGCGACCTGTCTACTACGCTAGCAAAGCCCTACAAGATGCGGAGACACGATACTCCAACATTGAGAAATTGGCTCTGGCATTGGTCATGTCTGCTCGAAAACTCCGCCCTTACTTCCAAGCGCACTCCATCATCGTGCTTACCAATTATCCTCTTCGACAGATACTCCAAAGTCCTGACACTTCAGGGCGAATGATCAAATGGGCAATAGCGTTGGGTGAGTTTGACATCTCCTACCAACCAAAGCCAGCTGAGAAGGGCCAAGCAGTGGCAGACTTCATTGCCGACTTCACATATCCGGTTGACATTGCTTCTACACCTGAAGCAGTGGCTTCATTACCCCCGGAAGCTCAGAAGATAGAACCAACAACCCCAGCATGGAGTCTGTATGTTGATGGCTCATCCAACCAACAGGGCTGTGGAGCGGGACTAGTCTTGACTACACCCGACAAAGTAGCAATGGAGTATGCTCTTCGTTTCAAATTCAAGGCATCAAATAATGAGGCCGAGTATGAAGCCCTTCTAGCAGGATTACGTTTGGCCAAACACCTCGGGGTTAAACAAATTGATATTTTCAGTGACTCCCAATTGGTGGTCAACCAGGTTACCAACAACTTTGATGCTAAGGACAGCTCCATGGCAGCATATCTTGCGCAAACACAACTTTTGCTCAAGCACTTCCACTACCAGATCACCCAAGTTCCTCGAGCGGCAAACAGTCATGCAGACGCCCTGGCTCGCCTCGCCTCGGCTGTGGAAGACAAGATTGGAAGAAAAATTCATGTCGAACTGTTGGCAACACCAAGCACCATGGCCGCAGAAGTATGCAACTTACAACAGGGGGATAGTTGGATCACCCCGATCTATAATTTCCTTGCTCATGGCACCCTCCCAAATGATAAAGTCCAGGCTAAGCAAATTCGATACAAGTCTACCCGCTACCTGATCATCAATGATCAACTCTATAAGCGAGGTTTTAGCCTGCCATACTTAAGGTGTCTTACGCCTGCCGAGGCGGAAATCGTCCTTCGGGAAATACATGAGGGAGTCTGTGGAGATCATGCTGGATCTCGGTCCCTAGCACACAAGACTTTTCGCCAAGGATATTACTGGCCAACACTCCACCAGGATGCCATCAAAGTATCCCGCTCATGTGACAAATGTCAACGATATGCGGCTATTCCTCATTCCCCTCCAGAGCCTCTTACTCCTATGATCAGCCCTTGGCCCTTCGCCCAGTGGGGACTTGATTTGATCGGCCCAATGCCGGCAGGGAAGGGCAAAGTCTGTTACGCAGTCGTTGCAGTGGACTACTTCACAAAATGGGCCGAAGTAGAACCCTTGGCAACCATTACTGAGGCAAAGATAGAAGACTTCGTGTGGAAGAACATCCTTTGTAGATTCGGCATTCCCAATGCGATAGTCACTGACAATGGGCGACAGTTCGACAACAAGAAGTTCAGGTTGTTCTGCTCTAAGTTCAACATCAACTTATGCTTTGCCTCTCCAGCTCATCCCCAGTCTAATGGACAAGTTGAGGCCATCAACAAAATAATCAAGCGCACTTTGAAAACCAGCTTGGACAAAGCTAAAGGCTGTTGGCCAGAATTTGTACCCCAAGTTCTTTGGTCATATCGCACTTCATATCGGACTTCAACAGGAGAAACTCCATTCTCACTTGCCTTTGGCACAGAGGCGGTTGTCCCTGTTGAGCTCGAGCAAGCAACATTCCGAGTCCAGAACTACATTCAAAGTGAAAATGACAAACAACTCACCCTCAACTTGGATTTAGTCGAGGAACACAGAAACCAAGCTCACTTGAGGAATGTCGCCTACAAGCAGCGCATCTCCAACTATTATGACTCTAGGGTCAAGCCTCGTTCTTTCAAAATAGGAGACTGGGTCTTAAAGAAAAGATTACTCTGCGACAGAGTCCCGAGTGAAGGCACACTTAGTCCAAACTGGGATGGACCGTATGAAGTCATTGGCATCAGTCGCCCTGGCTCTTACACACTTAGAAGCTCCGATGGCAAGACCCTTGGCCATCCATGGAACGCTGATCACTTGAAGTACTACTACAAATAGACTCACGATGTACAAGTGTTGAGCTATAGCCGTTTGGCATCCTATGTAATGAAGGCCATTTGGCAATGAATTCAATAAAGAGGTAATTTAGCCAACTCAGCCCTCACTCTTTTACATTCATAGCAAGCGATG
Organism: Malus sylvestris; assembly: GCF_916048215.2. Classification (NCBI taxonomy): domain Eukaryota; kingdom Viridiplantae; phylum Streptophyta; class Magnoliopsida; order Rosales; family Rosaceae; genus Malus; species Malus sylvestris. The sequence goes on from NC_062264.1 coordinate 333,435, forward strand.
CCGGAACCCTTCTCAATCAGAAAGCAATCCGTCTTCCACAGTCACTACAAAACAAGCAAATGAAGACCGTGTCAAGCGCCAAAAAAAAAAAAAAAAAAAAAAAAAAAAAAAAGCTTCATCCAAAAAGCTTCACCCGAAAAGCTTCACCTCCAAAGCTTCACCCACAAAGCTTCCCCTAAAAAGCTTCACCCACAAAGCTTCACCCAAAAAAAAGCTTCACCCGAAAAGCTTCACCTCCAAAGCTTCACCCACAAAGCTTCCCCTAAAAAGCTTCACCCACAAAGCTTCACCCAAAAAAGCTTCACCCGAAAAGCTTCACCTCCAAAGCTTCACAAGGGCCCAAAAGCTTCATCCAAAAAGCTTCACCCGAAAAGCTTCACCTACAAAGCTTCACCTAAAAAAGCTTCACCTAGAAAGCTTCATCTACATACTTTCACCATCAAAGCTTCACCATCAAAGCTTCATCTACAAAGCTTCATCTACAAAGCTTCACCATCAAAGCTTCACCTAGAAAGCTTCAACACCAAAGCTTCACCTACAAAGCTTCAACACAAAACCTTGCTCCAAATAAACAAATTTTGTTCACAAAACCTAAACATTTTTTGTTTAACACCCACAAGGGCCCAAAATCTTCCTTCTTATTTATTCACTTATATATGTTCCCAAACATATTATGATAGATCAAATAATAATTCAAAGTCCAAAATTTCGTTATGGACAAAAATACAAGCAATTCACCAGTACTGAAGTTGCTACAAAAACTGGAATCTTCCCCAGCCTAGAAATCCAACAAAGCTTCGCCTCCTTTTCTCTATCAAATTTTTGCAGCTGCTGCTTCTCTCCAATGGAGCTGAATTTTGGACACCCTCTAGTTCTTGAGCAGATGAACAACTTTCAAGAAGGAACCATTTCTGTTTGAGCCACGGAAATTAAAGTGTTGAAGCTCCAAGCATGACAGTCGGATTCTTGCAGATTTCGAAGCTGCTGTGATGTTTCGAAGATCTGGAAATATTTAACCATTAGTTCATTCTGAATTTTTGATATGTTATGAAAGAGACGATGAGGAACAACTTCAATGAAGAAAGCATGCTGATCTGAACAATAGAAAATGGAGTTTCGAAGCTCACAACAAATCTGACGGGTTGACAGACAAATAATAACCAGTCATTCATCATACCTGAATTTCTTGCGTTATACAGCTCCGAGGGATCTCAAATTTGGATATGTTGTAGTTCACAAGCTGAGGAACAACTTCAATGAAGAAAGCATACCGATCTGAACAAGATAAAATGGAGTTTCGAAGCTCACAACAAATCTGACGGGTTGACAGAAAAATAATAACCAGTCATTCATCATACCTGAGTTTCTTGAGTTATACAGCTCCGAGGGATCTCAAATTTGGATATGTTGTAGTTCACAAGCTGAGGAACAACTTCAATGAAGAAAGCATGCTGATCTGAGCAAGAGAAAATAGAGTTTCAAAGCTCACAACAAATCTGACGGGTTGACAGACAAATGATAAACAGTCACTCATCATACCTGGATTTCTGGAGTTGTACTGCTCCGACGGCTCTCCAATTTGGATATGTTGTAGTTAAGGAATTAACGAACAACTTTCATGAAGACAACTTTGTGATTCGACCTACAGATGATGGTGTTATGTTGAAAAACAATTCCGGTTGTTAGGGGAAATGAAAAACAATTCCACCAAAGAAACATCATTATGATGTTTCATCATTATGGTGTTTTCATCATTATGATGCTTTCATCATTGTGATGCTTCCATCATTGTGATGCTTCCATTATGATGTTAATGCACCAACGGTTACACCTTCTGCAATTCCACTTATTCGGGCCTAGCAACCTTCATCAACAAAATCTATGAAGAAAAAGTCCGGGGCTATTAGCAAGACACCTCATTCGTCAACTCCCTCGACTAGAGACTTGGGGGACTCCCACCATATGCTACTACGCCTTGGTACTCAAAAGTTCGTGACTACTCAGTGACTTGGATTTTTTAAGTCTCCAACCGAGAAGTTTTCCTCACTCGGGAAATTAAGGGAACACTACCTCAAACTACATGCTTCACTCACAAAGCTTCAACAATACAGGTTTCAACAAAAGCAAAAATTCAAAGAACTTTATGAAGAAGGCTTTGGTGTATTTAACACAATATGTTGAAATGAAGCAAAGCTTATTTATTAATATTTTCGATAAGCCACAAATATGTACATATACATGAGTCAAAATAAACAAACAAAAGGGAGCCTTCACAAAGGTTGCTTAGGGGAAGTCTCAGCAGTCGGTAGAGCCCCAGAAAGAGAAAGCACCGGAGGGTGGTTATCCGGAGCCTCAGTACTTGACAAAACCCCAGAAGGAGGAGGCATTGGAGGTTCATCATTTGAAGCTTCATTACCAGGTACAGCCCCAGAGGACGAAGGCAATAAATGCCTTTGGAACAAACCCACAAACCGCTGATGATCAAGTAAAACCTTACCATCAGATTCCTTCATCTGGTCAAGCTTCCTCTTCATGTTTGTAGCATAGTCATGGGCGAGCCGGTGCAACTGCTTATTCTCATGCTTGAGCCCTCTAATCTCCTGTTTGAGACTCATCACTTCAGCAGCCAATGATTCAACTTGGCGGGTTCTAGCAAATAGGCGTTGGGCCATATTAGACACAGAACCTGCACACTGAACACTAAGAGCCAGAGAGTCCTTAACAGCCAACTCATCAGACCGTTTGGAAAGTAGTCTGTTATCTTTGGGAGTGAGAAGGTTCCTGGCCACCACTGCAGCGGTCATATCATTCTTCATCACAGAATCCCCAACGGTAAGAGGACCAGTAGGGGATATGAAGGATGGGCGCCATATGTTGTCTGGGGAAGGCGTGGCTGTCTCTTCTCCAAGGTTCAAGTCAAAACGACGGTCGGAGGGTCCAGACATTTTCAAATGTGTTGAAGAAGGAAGAGGTCAGACAAATCAAGATCTTAGAAGTGCAAGAAATGAGCTTCTACTGGTAGAGATTCAAGTGTGCTGTGGAACTTAATGCCAGCCTCTATAAAAATCTGCACTCGACGGAGCTTCAGAAATCGAAGAGGCGTTTGCTTTCTCAAAAGCTGGGCTGCTCAGAGACCACGAGGGCCGATCTCAGAAATCGAAGAAGCACCTGCTTTTTCAGCCTCGTCAGCACCTGTCACATGCACACTCAGCTTTGCGGAAATTACGGGCAATCTGTCGAAGATTTCTGGTGAAGTAGAAAGCACGTGAATCTTACTGTTCAATCACCGCTCTCCATATGCACCATCAACTCCTCGGGTACCACATATAACTTTGTCAAAGATATCTGACAAAGTTTAGGCACGAGAATTTCGAAGTTCCAGCTACCCTACTATTACCCATAAGGGTAAAGGAACAGCACCACTGCTTGACAACTGGAAAGTCCCTATGTGTGTCGACCTCCGTGTTTTGCGGCAAGACAGGTTGGCAAGAACGTCCAACCTTTACTCACATTCGAGAAAAGACTCCCAACATAATTACTTTCTCAAAAACCGGAGTAGCACCGCTTTCCGAATCTCGAGAGTCAGATCCTCGACGGGATTGCTTGTTCGAAAACCGAAGAGGCACAACTCTCAGAACTTCGAGAGCCAGATTTCCTTAGATAAAGCTTGTCTGTAATCTTCACACGTAATATCAGCTTTCCAGATACCACATACCACTTTTTCAAAGTGCTCTGACAAAATTAAAACACGTGAAGCTGGCAGCTCCCACTACATTGCTGTGACCAAGAAGGGTAAAGGAATAGCATTACTACTTGTTATTGGGAAATCCCTATATACATTGACCTCCCTCCTCAACGGACAGGCAAACCTGCAAAAATGCTCAACCCTTTCTCGCATTCGAAAAGGCACCCTCAACATAACCTCTCGAAATACTCAGCTTTATTTCCCCCCGATAATACCTCAGCAAATAAGCCACACCAAGAACAAGAGTATCTCATATCATCAGGGTCGAAAGCAAGAGTATCCCATATCATGCTTTCTCCCTGTCTTTGTCTTTGTCCTTGTCCACACCTGCAGGACAAGGAGAAAGAGAGCAGTCAGTCGGAACCTGAAATCAAACCTCCAATTTGGAACTGACTGCCTGGAGCCTTTGCCTGGTCGCTTACTTAGCATTGCTCTCGAGTACTCATCCTCAACTGCTATCAAGGTCACGAATTCCACCGGCAAATACCTCATGACAGTTGATCAGATATTGGCTCTTTACACTGAAGCTGCCAAGCGTGAATGAGTCACTATGAAGGAATGTTCTGAAGGACCATTTAAATGCAAAGGTTGCACACCACTTCTGCCATGCAAAAGATTGAAGCAGAAGGTTCAACGGTGGGCTGAAACAGATCACTACAGCACGACACCTTTCCATACCACATTCATTATTCCGTCAACAGCAAAAGTATCCCATATCCTCAAGGTCGAACGTACTCTAGATTTGATGGACTTGTTTTGACCCTCAAATTTTTGAGTCGGCCTTATACTCTGAAGGGCACCAGAAAACCCTCCAGCACAGTTCAAGAATAAGCCTGTGGAAAGTTACTTCTTCAAAAGCAAAAGTATCTCATATCATCTCTTATCCATTTGCTTCTCCTTATCCTGGCAGTTGAATGAGAGACAAGGAGAAGGAGAACAATCAACCGGAAGCCGAAGTCAAACCTCTGATCCTGGGTTGCTTACTTGGAAGTTTGACTGCTTACCTTGTCTGTCACCTCTTTCGGCAGATCTCCTAGCTCGGCGACTTGGGGGACTCCTACTATAGGGTTTGTATCGCACTTGACCAAGCCCGAAACTACAAGTAAGCTTCAAGTGAAATTGATACATTACCTTGTGCGTCAACATCAGCTAAGTACACCATTCCCGGATGGAGGAAAGGTACTTCCAGAGAAGGGCAGATGAAGATCAGACCACACTTCGGTACTTAGAAGTTTCGTGATTACTCAAGGGATTGGATCTTGCAAGTCCCCAACCGAGGAGTTTCCCTCACTCGGGAACTTAGGGGAGCACTGTTTGTACCATACTTGACCAATCCCGAAACTACCGAGCACCGGCCAACGCTATACTGTCAAGGACCCAGAAGAGTTCCCCTCCGACCAGGAGGCCAATCACTACTCGACACGTGTCAAGATTAAAAGCCAATCAGAGCGCAGCACGTGTCGACATCAAGAACCAATCACAACATGACACATGTCAATGTGACAAAGCTACAAGTTTTTCTATAAATAGGGGTCATTCCCCCACAATATTGCCTAATGCCATTTTGTGTTAAATCATTCACAAGAACTCACTAAATTGAGAGCTTGATCCTTTGTACTTGTGTAAGCCCTTCACTACTAATAAGAACTCCTCTACTCCGTGGACGTAGCCAATCTGGGTGAACCACGTACATCCTGTGTTTGCTTCTCTGTCTCTATTCATTTACGTACTTATCCTCACTAGTGACTGAAGCAACCAAGCAACCAAGCGAAGGTCACAAAACCTGACACTTTCTGTTGTACCAAAGTCTTCGCTGATTTTGTGCATCAACAGAAGGTAATCAATTCATATTACAAATATATTCATGGTTTCGAATTAACCTCTAACCAACATAAATTTAATTACACATTATTAAAACAAAAATAAAATAGAAGTTTGGAAAGATTAAACCGAAAGAGAGGAGAGTGCTTGCTGCTTCTGCCCACGCTGCCCTTCTTCTTCTCTCCCCGTACTGACTCTTTCCAGCTTCTTTCCCCGCAGCTTCTTTTCATTTTCGCTGACCTTTCTCGCTGCCAAAGGCAGCCTCCCTGCAATCCTCTCTCGCTGCCAAAGGCAACGCCCCTTCTCCAGCTCCCCAGACCCCCCTGTCCTTACGCTGCCCGAAGGCAGCTTGTCTGCCTTTGCCCCCAATCCCGTGCGCACTCTCCTTCCTCACGTTTCTTCTGCTGCCAAAGGGCAGCCTCTGCCTTCCACCAATCCCCCCCGCGTCTCTCCTTTTCTTTTTCTTTCTGCTGCTGACCTCTCTCCCCCGCTCTCTCCTGGCTTTTCTTTTATTCTCTCACACGCTGCCAAGGCAGCTTTTTCCAATCTGTCCCGTGTCTGCTTTTCCTTCTATCTCTCCCCGCGTGCTTCTTGCTTTCCCCTCTGGCGCACTCTGACCTCTCTACTGCCTTGGATTCTTTTCACCGTTTCTTTATTTTGTTTATTTCCTTTTTCTTAGCTGCCCCAGCAGCTCCCAATCCTTTTTGATGTCCCCCCCCCGCGTCTGCTCTATTATATTTTTCGTTTCTGCCTCCTAGCTGTCTCTCAGCCTTCCACTTCCTTGGATCCCTTTTGTTGTCTAGTTGGAAAGCCACACTTGCTTATGATCATAACAGCTAAGAAGCATCTGATGGGCAATTGCACTTCTAAACAGCTTACTACGAGTATTGACTCCCGAAATGCATTCCACAATTCTTAGGCAGGTCACGTCTTTAGGAACTCTGCAAGCAAGAGAATTTGCTTGAAGTTGGCGATCAGAAAATAGACAAATAATGACTTCAATTAACTCTTCGACTTCAATTATAATCGCAATGAATAAACTAAATTAATTGACCTACAAAAAATCATAATGTTCGAAGTAACTATTCTGTTTATTATTTAAAACTCATTTGTGCTATTTTTATTTTCTTTGCATAACAGATCCTATAAACACAAAAATAATGTAAATAGCTCAAAAATATAAAGAACTAACTAAGAAAAGACGAGTGAATTCGAAGTAAAACTGTATATAAAAATGATCCGATCAAATACCCCCACACTTAACTTTTGCTAGTCCTCGAGCAAAACAAAGAAAACTAGAACAAGAAGTAACAAGAAAAACATTAGCTTCCCTCTATGTGACTCTCATAGAATTTCATTCAAGAAAACAAATCATCAAGAACCATAGCTAGCATCAAGGAACTAATCTAAGTTCATCTTCCTTATTCAAATATTAGCAGTAATCTTTGAATCATCTTGAAGTGTAGTGTGTGAGATAGCCATGCTAATGCAATTTCAAGTTTTTATTTTTAAAATCATCTTATGCAAACTAGCAACCTTCTCACGGGATATGCACTCAATCACACATGTGTTTAGTTTTAATGTGTTTCGCTCAAAGAATCAAATGTGAAAGTTCTACCATAAGCTTGCATAAAGATCACTTCTCCACAGTCATAATTGCAAAACTTAAATCAAGAGGACTTTTATTGGATGTAATGAGGCTTAGGGATAGGGTTATTGAAACGAAAGAATAGGAAAACACAAGTTCCAAGCTACATTGCAAGCAATTCTTTTGTTTAGATTTATAAGAACTCAAGCTTTCCCGCGATTCTTCTCGCACCTCCAACCACCCCCCTTAAACTGAAACTTTAAAAACTTTTTATTTTCTTTGTATACAATCTTTCTTTTACTTTTCTTTTCTTCTCTTTTCTTTTTTTTTTTTTTTATTTTATTTTTATTTTTTTTTTATTTTTAAATACAAACATGAAATACCCCCACACTTATTCTTTTGCCAAACACCTTCAAAGTACTTCACAAACATTTCTCATAAGACAATCTCACATTGCTCACTAGCTTGCTTGGAAAGGGTAAGGAAAAATGTTTCAGGTATAAGGGTAGACATATCTGGTGATAAGAAATAAAAGGCTCAAAATACACGGCTCAAATTGGCAATCTAATGATATCATTTTTCTTTGGGAAACATGGTTATTTGGGCCATAGTGGTAAACCTAATGCCTCTATCATTTCCAAGTTCATGCAATCAATGACAAACATTTCGAAAGATCGTTACGCAAGTTCTAGAGATGTATCTCACATAAGTTCATCACACATGAAAGAATAGGAGTGTATGAAAAATGCACACACTTTCAATTGGCTCAAAAACTCACATAGGATGAATATGGTCACTAAATTCACATATGACGCTTTAATTCATACTTTAGTTTCACATTAACAAGGCTATGTGCATTTGGTTTTTCAAAGATGGTCAAACATATACAAAACTAACAAGAGAATTAGGAATTTCACAAAACACATGTTAACTAAGTTCTTGATGATCATGGTTCAAATTTGATCCAATTATATCATTGGGTCGGGAAGCTAACAAAAAATCTAATTCAAAACAATAAGGGAAACAAGACAATATTTTTGGATTTTTTTAAATTTTCCGATTTTTTTTTTTTTTAATTTTTTTTTTTTTAAAGAAAACAAAACTAATTAAGAAAACAAAAAACAACAACACAGAAACAAATGAAATTCTAGAGATTTCTACCCCCACACTTAAACTTGACATTGTCCCCAATGTCAGAAAACACTATAATGCAAATAAAAAAATAAAAAATAAAATAAATAATAAGAAACAAAATAAAACAAGTGGACTGAAAACTTCCCTAATTTGCAGTAAAATCAAGCGATGACCCCCAAGCTAAAATTCTGCAATCAACTTCAAGGGTGGAAAGAACCAAAAGTTCCTGCAAAGAAAAGAAATAATTCAGTTAAGTAACGCAAGAAAATTAATTAAAAAAAAATTGCAAACGAAAAATTGAAAATTACGATAAAAGATAATGAATAAAACTAATAAGTAATCATTGGTCGTGCTTGTTGACTTTCCACAGCTTTCCTCTTGAACAGGGTGACACTTAGCTTTTCACTTGCAAGTGATGATTTTATGCTATTGTACTGCAAGGCTTTGCTCTTTGGGAATGTTGCAGTTCCTTATTTGTTCTCCAAGCAGATGTGGCAGCTTCTCTTGTTCTTCATCTCAGACTCCTTCCGCTGGGATGATTGCGCAAGCTGCATTCTTCTCTGCTTGTTTCTTCTGCACAACGGGCAGGCACGAGGGAGAGGTGTTGGTCTGTTTCTTTCTTCAATCTTTCCAAGTGCCCACCTCTTGCTCTCTTTCTCCTTGTCCTTAGTTGAGGATGAATCAGCACGTTGTCTCCACATGCTTCGAGGTATCATCTTCACTTCCCTTATACGTGAGAGACGAAGCGGAAACATAAGATGATGAGTACTCGAGAGCAGGTGCTGCTGGAGAAAGGACAGGGAGAAAGCATGATATGAGATACTCTTGCTTTCAACCTTCATGATATGAAATACTTTTGCTTTGAATGGGTTGTTCGCAAGAGTATCCCAAGGAATGAGGAACACAGAGTAACTTAGGAGGATTCTTTGGGAATGCATTTTCGGAGATGAAGAAGTGTTGAGAGGGTGTGCTGAGAGAGTGTGCTTTTGCTGTGGAAGGCGAAGGTAGAAACTTATAGGACTTGTCTTCACAACCGGAACTGTTATCTCACTTAGTGTCGGCAGCCGGTGGATGGATGAATAGTACAAATTACGCGCTTTCTGACAAAGCTGCCCGTAATTTCCGCAAAGCAGATTCCTCATTGATATCTGGAATCGGCGCTTCGAGCTCTGAGCATCGTCGATTGTAGAGGTAGCATGTGACACGTGCGGATAAATCTGGAAAAGAAGATTTGCCCGTGGGTTGAAGCCCAGCTTTTGAGAAAGCTAGCGTGTCTTTGACTGTTGAATTTCCCTCTTCGATTTCTGAATTGGTGCTTCGACAAACTGCCCGAGAATTTCGCAAAGCAATTTGCGTGTGACAAGTGACGACACGTCTGGACAAATTGATCTTTTGAAATCCGGGGTTCGGCTCGTGGTTTCTGAGCAAGCCCAGCCTTTAAGAAATGAAACGCCTCTTTTGAGAAAAGAATCCGGCTTTTGAGAAAGGAGCCCCGCCTCTTCGATTTGCGAGAGGACGCTTCATCGATTTCTGAGGAGCGCCTCTTTGATTTCTTCCTTTTTATAGAGGCGTTAATCTTGCTCCACAACACACTTATCCCTCCAGTAAACACTCCCTTCTTGCACTTGTTTAATCTTGATCATTCCGACTCTCTTCTTTCTTCACCACCTCTTAAAAATGTCTGGCCCTTCTGATCGTCGTTTTGACTTGAACATTGGTGAAGAGGCAGCTCCGCCTTCACCAGACAACATATGGCGGCCAACCTTCATATCCCCTACCGGTCCTCTTACCGTGGGGGATTCGGTGATAAAAAATGACATGACCGCTGCGGTGGTGGCCCGAAACCTTGTCACTCCCAGAGATAACAGACTGCTCGCTAGACGGTCCGATGAATTGGCGGTTAAGGAGTCTCTGGCTCTTAGCGTGCAGTGTGCGGGTTCTGTATCGAACATGGCCCAACGCCTATTTGCTCGAACCCGTCACGTTGAATCGTTGGTGGCTGAAATACAGAGTCTCAAAGAGGAGATTAGAGGACTCAAACATGAAAATAAACAATTGCACAAGCTTGCACACAATTATGCCACAACCATGAAGAGGAAGATTGACCAGATGCAGGACACCGATGGTCAAATTTTACTTGATCATCGGAGGTTTGTGGGTTTGTTCCAACCGCATCTGCCTTCGTCTTCTGGAGCGGCACCGCGTAGTGAAGCTCCAACTGATCAACCTCTGCCGCCTCCTCCTTCTGTGGCCCCGCCGACTGCTGAAGCCCCGCCTACTACTGAAGCACCACCCGACCAATGAATACTATTAGTTTACATTATTGTAAAATATTTGCATTTTTTTTTTTTTTTTTTTTTTATGTAATTTTTTTTTTTTTTTTTTTTTTATCTTTTTTTATTTTTTATTTTTTATTTATTTTTATTTTTATTTTTATTTTTATTTTTATTTTTTTTTATATATGTAAATTAATGTAAAGAGACTTTGGTTAACCTTCCCCCACACTTAAACTAAATAACACAAACTCACAGAAATCAACCAATTAACACAACTAATTAAACAAAACAAAATGAAAGCAGTAAAGATAAGGGTGGAAGAATGCAAAGCTGATTGGGTTAGTGATTCCAAAGTCTCCCTTCGTTGAATGCTTGGGTTGCCTCCCAAGAAGCGCTTGATTTAACGTCTTTAGCCGGACGCATCTTTCCTTTAAATTTCCCTCGGCTCCATTTGAACCTAAAATCAAAGAAAGAAAAATAAATCAAATATCAAAAGTAAAATACACAAACACCAATATAAACATAAACAAAAACAAAAATAAAAGGATTAGCAAAGTTGCTAATCCCCGGCAACGGCGCCAAAATTTGATGTGAGAATTACTTGACACACAAATTAAACCCTCTTTTTGACAATTGTAGTATAGATGTAAGTAGGGTATCGTTCTAGGCCGGGGATTAGGAGGGATTGCTAATCTATTCTAAATTAATTTAAAAATATTAAATAAGACTCAAGGACACAAAAATAGGCGAAAAACTCTAATAACTCGAAACACACTTAAAATGACTCAAAATAATGAAAACAATTAAATTAAACACTAGGAACTGAAATGGACGGAAATTAAATTAAAAGACTAACAATAAAGAAAACTAACTAAATAATATAATTTAATAATGGATGGGTGTTTGGTTTGACGAGAAGTAAATTAAACTTAAATAAATTACAGAATTGACAAAAACATAAAATTAAGGTAAAATGATAAATGACGGATTAGCTAGAGGGTTCTTCTCCACACATGACACATATGCAACCTAAATTGATTTTCAGTTGTTCTTTCAATAAGTTGTGAATCTCAATACTCCAGATTAACCGTGAACAGCACTTTTTTAATCTTCAAGTTTTCCTTAAGTTATTGAATTGGACGGGAAAACGCATACAACAATTCAAAACATTCTTCAAAAGTCCCCTACGTGAAAAGCACAATAGAGATACAATCAAAGATCATTAAACTTTGTGAAAACTATAAGCATTGACGAGACATTCGTAACTATGAAAAGCATGATACTCTTGCCAAGAATTTACTTAACGTGATTGTGACTAGCAACCTTTACTACTTGTGAAAATAAGTTCATAACGATTAGGTGAAATTCACTTATATTCTAGCAACAAATTCATGCATGTAAATTAAGCGTGCACTCTCAACCAACATACACAAATCAGTTTTTATACGAACGGATAAGTAAATTGAATTCACAACTTATAAATCACAACTGAAGGTAATCAATTCATATTACAAATATATTCATGGTTTCGAATTAACCTCTAACCAACATAAATTTAATTACACATTATTAAAACAAAAATAAAATAGAAGTTTGGAAAGATTAAACCGAAAGAGAGGAGAGTGCTTGCTGCTTCTGCCCACGCTGCCCTTCTTCTTCTCTCCCCGTACTGACTCTTTCCAGCTTCTTTCCCCGCAGCTTCTTTTCATTTTCGCTGACCTTTCTCGCTGCCAAAGGCAGCCTCCCTGCAATCCTCTCTCGCTGCCAAAGGCAACGCCCCTTCTCCAGCTCCCCAGACCCCCCTGTCCTTACGCTGCCCGAAGGCAGCTTGTCTGCCTTTGCCCCCAATCCCGTGCGCACTCTCCTTCCTCACGTTTCTTCTGCTGCCAAAGGGCAGCCTCTGCCTTCCACCAATCCCCCCCGCGTCTCTCCTTTTCTTTTTCTTTCTGCTGCTGACCTCTCTCCCCCGCTCTCTCCTGGCTTTTCTTTTATTCTCTCACACGCTGCCAAGGCAGCTTTTTCCAATCTGTCCCGTGTCTGCTTTTCCTTCTATCTCTCCCCGCGTGCTTCTTGCTTTCCCCTCTGGCGCACTCTGACCTCTCTACTGCCTTGGATTCTTTTCACCGTTTCTTTATTTTGTTTATTTCCTTTTTCTTAGCTGCCCCAGCAGCTCCCAATCCTTTTTTATGTCCCCCCCCCGCGTCTGCTCTATTATATTTTTCGTTTCTGCCTCCTAGCTGTCTCTCAGCCTTCCACTTCCTTGGATCCCTTTTGTTGTCTAGTTGGAAAGCCACACTTGCTTATGATCATAACAGCTAAGAAGCATCTGATGGGCAATTGCACTTCTAAACAGCTTACTACGAGTATTGACTCCCGAAATGCATTCCACAATTCTTAGGCAGGTCACGTCTTTAGGAACTCTGCAAGCAAGAGAATTTGCTTGAAGTTGGCGATCAGAAAATAGACAAATAATGACTTCAATTAACTCTTCGACTTCAATTATAATCGCAATGAATAAACTAAATTAATTGACCTACAAAAAATCATAATGTTCGAAGTAACTATTCTGTTTATTATTTAAAACTCATTTGTGCTATTTTTATTTTCTTTGCATAACAGATCCTATAAACACAAAAATAATGTAAATAGCTCAAAAATATAAAGAACTAACTAAGAAAAGACGAGTGAATTCGAAGTAAAAATGTATATAAAAATGATCCGATCATCTATTTATATAAGAGAGTTTCTAGTTTCATTCTGACATTGACATGTGTCATGTTGTGATTGGTTTCTGATGTTGACATGTGTCGTGCTATGATTGGCTTCTGATGTTGACATGTGTCGCGCTGTGATTGGCCTCCTGGTTGGAGGGAAACTCTTCTGGGTCCTTGATGGTATAACGTTGACCGGTACTCAGTAGTTTCGAGATTAGTCAAGTATGGTACAAACAGAGTGGATTGAAAATCATACCATCGAAGGTAATCTCCAATGCCAAGATTTGCCACGAATCCTCATCGATACGAAAACTCTGCTACTAGAACCTGGAGAGATAAAAAAAACAAGAGTGAGTGGGCCTGAAAATAACGCTTTAATAAAGACCTTCTAAACGTTATAATCCCTTGTTGTAATACCTGTATAGTTTCCTGGAAATCATACTACATATAAGTATGAAATCAAATGTAAATCAACAGTAAATACAGGAATATTCCAAATCACTATATATCGGCAGCAGCATAAAAATCAGGTGCTCATCAATCTATGATAACACATGAATCAGAGTTGCCTAACGCAACCTGTACAACTCATAAATCAATCTATGATAACACATGAGTCGGAGTTGTCTAAAGCAACCTGTACGACTCATAGGCAACTTGTACAACAGTGTCAGAGTTGCCTATTATTTGCAACCTGTATGATAATGTCGGAGTTGCCTATTATTGCAATGTGTACGTGATGCAATGAAAGTTAAGCACTCAAATTAAACCCTCTTGTTGTCAAATTGTAGTAATAATGCAAGTAGGGATCGTTCTAAACCGGGGATTATGAGGGCTTGCTAAAACCTCTAAACTAACTTAAAAACATAAAAACAAAGTTAAAAACGTTTGAATAGACTTAAAGGACTCAAAACAAATTCACAAGACTCAAAACAACTTAAAAACACTCAAAACTGCCTAAAAACACAAACTAGGCAGTTTCTGACTCTAACACAACTTTGGATGAAATTTGGGTTTTGACTTGACTCAAAACACTCTAAAACAAGAAAGTAAAAGGGGGATTTTAGTTTTGATGAATTTGAAACAAACAAACAAGTTATAAAACTAGGCAGATTGTAAAATGAATTTAAGAAATAAGATGATGGATGGATTAGTTAGAGGTCCGTTCTTCGCAGATGACACACTTGTACATGAATTGATTTCCAATTGCTTTTCAATAAACTATGATGCTCAACACCCCAAATTAACCGTGATGCACAAATTAACCCTCAGATTTTCCTTTACTCATTGAATTGGATGAATGCATGCGACAACCCAAATCATTCTCTAAAAGTCCCCTATATGAATGCATAATAGAGATACAATCAGAGATCATTATGTTCAATGAAAATCATAAGTGTTGACGAGGCAATTATAACTACGAATGCATGATATTACCAAGAATTCAATTAACGCGATTGTGATAAACAACCTTCACTACTCATGAATATAAACTTGTAACGATAAGGTGAAACTCATTTATATTCTAGCATCTAATTCATGCATGAAAACTAAGTATGCATCCTTAATAAACATACAAGAATCAGTTATGAATAAAATAGATAATTGAATTGCAATCACAACTTATCAAATCACAATTGGAAGAAATCAATTTAAATCTCAAGCCTGTTCATGGCTTCAAACTTCCCCCTAACTAAATAGGGGTTTAGCCACTCATAATTGCAACAAAATTAGAAAATAACAAAGTAGACATTGAAAGAAAGAAAGAAGTACACCTAAAACGCTCCAAAGTTCCAAGCTTGAAACGCCAGGGACCTTTGTTTTCACCACCTTGTTGTAGCACAAGTGTCTAGGATGTGTATGGATATATGGATGGAATGGATTTGCACGGCTAAGAGATGAAAGTGTATGGATTGGTGAGATGTAGTATGGCTAGATGAATGTATGGAGGTCATGGCAAGGAAATTGTGTTTGTGAATGAAGTTGTCAGATGTGAAATGTAGTGTCTTTTGATGATCGCCCCCAAATTATGGTGAAGGGTGGATGTATTTATAGGCTAGGGAGAGGAGTGTATGGAGTTGTAATGAGTGGATGTAATGGGTGTAGTGGGTGAGTGTTATGGTAATGAGTGGATGTAATGGGTGTAGTGGGTGAGTGTTGTAATGAGTGGATGTAATGGGTGTAGTGGGTGAGTCTTTTTAGCCTCTTTTGACTTCAAATCCGTCCATCCATCTTGCTCCATGCATAAGCTATCCAATCTTGGCCAAAAACTACTCCAAATTGCTCCAAATTGCACTTTCTTGCCAACTTTGCCATTAGGAACTACAAACACACGAAAATAGCTTAAAACACTCTTATAAGCAATAACTAACTAAGTAAGTGCAAGAAAACATGTTAACTAAGTCGCATAAATATGCTCCTATCAGTACGATAGTGTCGGAGTTGCATAAAACACAAATATAGTCATGCCATAACTCAATCATTTTAGATAACACCATAAACTCACCTGAACTTACCTGCACATCCCGCGTTCACCTTAGCACTTCAAAGCATTCGCAACAATTATATATAGGTAATATGCATATGGATATGCCAAATTTAAAAGCATTTGTGGAACTATCAGTTATATATATACGATAAAAAGGAAAAGACCCACTCACCTGAGATTCGTGCTATGACTCCCTAGCATGAATATCGAGACGTCACGAACGATCATCACCTAAAACAAATATTCAATCACGTCTCAGAACTCTTATCAATAAAACACATAACTTACATAAAACACATCCCAAAGACGCTCTAGAATGATTTGAGACCCACTGACCAAAAGTCAACCGTTGGTCAAAAATCAACGGTATCGTTCACAACCCTATTTAACTCAATTCGGAAGATCTGCTCCTCAGATTTCTGATCTATCACTTCCAAAGATCCAAATTATGCTTCTAAAACATTATACTAAAGTTTCATTACGATCCAACGGTTGGATCTCCGCCAATTGCTTATTCAAGTGGCAGTCAACGTTTTATTTTACAAACTTACAAATCCAATTTGGGAAGATTTGTCCGTCAGATTCCCAATCCATAAATTTCTAATATCATCAAATATTACATACTATAATGTATTAAAGTTTGGTGACGATCCAACGGTTGGATCGTCAATTCACATAATGCTCAAGTAGCGCTCTTTAACAAAACTATGTTCAAACAATGAGATTTCATCAATTGGACTTCACCTATGGAATTGGGGTGTCAAACTTAGCTTAGGAAGGTCAGGGGGTGACTTGGCTCACACGCCGCCACACACGGCGGTCAGCCGCCCCTATTCGCCGGAAAATTCAACCATCTCCAAAAATTCTCAAATTCTATAGAAATGACGATCTCCAAGAGTAGAGCAAGTTTTATACCTGTGGCCAAGTCCAATTTGGCCGGAAAAGGCTCCAATTTCACTCAAACCCACCGGAACCCTAAAATGGGTGAACTCTGATTCTCCTTCCTCAGTGTTCCAACGTCTCTACCACTAGTTGGGTCTTTTTCCTGGGTCCAAGGGAAGTTGATTAAAGGTAGTTTTAGGTGGTGAAATTCACCGGATTGGAGGAATCGCCGTCGAGCACCCCCGGTGCTACGGTGGAGTTCTACACAAAATAGGACCTAAAACCCTTTAAATATGGGTGGAGATGGTAGAAGGGAGGATGTGGAAAAGGTTGTAGGTGATGGATGGTGGTGATCAATGAGAAAAATGGCGGAAGTTCGCCGGATTTGGAATCAGGTTGATGCACGAGTGCACACGAAAGCTGGGAGCTTCCCCTTGCCCTCCATTTTTTTTTTTCTTTTCTTCGTCTTTCCTGATTGGCTGATCCCTTTCCTTCCCCATTCTGATTGGTCCCTCAATCATTTATCTAATTGGTCACTTAACTAACATAAATTTGAGGGAAGTTTAGTTAAGTTTAAAATCTATAGTTTAGTAACACAACTTCAAATGTCCATAACTATACCATTATAATCTGGACTCGCAGACAGCTTTCGCCTATGCGTTTGTAGTGACGAGTACTACGAGGATATGCTACAAAAAAAGTTCCACGTCTCTCTAACCGATGGTCAACGAAGGTCAAAATCTTTGCCTCAAGGGGGCATTTTCATAAAATCACTCATATAAAATTTATAAAACTTAAAATTAGGGACGTGTTGCCACATATAGCTTAATAGTAAAATATTTATTGATTTTTGGCTAAATTACCTAGTTTTAAATTGGATGCTAACAATCTAATATGAAATTACAGCTTGCTATCCTTGTGTTGATTATCACACTTGTTTGTACCATACTTGACCAATCCCGAAACTACTTATCACCGGTCAACGTTATACCGTCAAGGACCCAGAAGAGTTTCCCTCCAACCAGGAGACCAATCACAGCGCGACACGTGTTGACATCAGAAGCCAATCATAGCGCGACATATGTCAACATCAGAAGCCAATCACAACATGACACGTGTCAATGTCAGAATGAAACTAGAAACTCTCTTCTATAAATAGAGATCATTCTCTCACAATATTTCCTAATGTCATTTGTACTAAATCATTCACTAGTACTCACTAAAGGAGAGCTTGAACCTATGTACTTGTGTAAACCCTTCACAATTAATGAGAACTCCTCTACTCCGTGGACGTAGCCAATCTGGGTGAACCACGCACATCTTGTGTTTGCTTCCCTGTCCCTATGCATTTACATACTTATCCACACTAGTGACCAGAGCAATCTAGCAAAGGTCACAAACTTAACACTTTCTGTTGTACCAAAGTCCTCACTGATTTTGTGCATCAACATTTGGCGCCGTCTGTGGGAACGACACTTTTTCCCACTCTCTTCAGCTTTGTCAAGCTGGTTTCCACCATTCATACACTCTTTTTTGACCAGGTATCCCTCTCTAACATGGGGAGCGAAGGAAGCCACAGTACACAGAATGACACCCCTCTTGCACTTAGTGCGAAGCAACGAAAGAAGGAAGGAAAGAGGGTTGCTCTTCAAGCTAAAGTCAATGAGCTAGAAGCTCAAAACAACAAGATAGCAATGAAGAATGTGGTCTTCCAGGAGTAGTATGAAAAGCTTTTTTAGATGCTCCACGAAACTATGCGTACTCAAACACGCGAGCTTGTTGCCTCTATGGATATCAACCATCATCTGGGTGCCCCCTAACACGGAGGGTCACCTTCCTTCGACACGGGTATCCCTGATGAGGAGAGAGCTAATCATTAAAACATTGATCAACATGAGACTTCTCTCAACCCAGCTGCTTCGACCCAAAACAGGAGAAGTGGAAGAAGACACCTCCTTGCAGAAAGGTTGGAAGGATCGAAAGTCGTTTATCATGACTGCCGAGACTTCCTAAAGCAATGTTGAGAGAATCCCCTCCACATATGCTCAAAGATCAATGACCCAAGGGTTTCTGAGAGACTCGGTCCCCTCCCACGGCCCAGGCCAGCTGCCAATCTAGGGAAAGAATGACATGTCCTAGAGGAACATAAAGGTACAAGAGACTCTGAGGTATTCCGACAGACTCGTCCTAGAAGTCAGTACGGCGAGTCCAAGGAAAAATCACACGCCCTTGCTCAAACTTTCCAACTTCAAAGAGGCAATGGAGACTTACGAAAGGAAATCCCAGTAGTACATGACTCCATCAAGACCCCCTTGTCCTACAGCTCCTTGAGGAAGTAAACAAGTTGAAGGCCGAACATCAAGTTGAGATACCTGATTGGAACCAACCCAGGCCCGGCCATCTCACAAGGAGGATCCTTGACACCCCCTTCAAGCGAAGACAAAACAAATGCTTGGTTTACAACTTTATACTAGAAGGGAGGACCCAATTGAACACCTTAACCTCTTTGAGTCCACCATGGCATATCAGATGCACACTGACGAAGAGCGATGTCTTCTCTTCCACTACACCCTCTCTGACGGAGCTGTAAACTGGTATTGTCGTCTTCCATCTAAGACAGTAGACTCATTTGACGAACTGAGGAAACTGTTTGTCTCTCAACACATCTTCCAAATCGGTCGCTTGCATTCTGCAGATGATTTGTACACTATTCGCCAGAAACCGGACGAGTCATTACGAGAGTATGCTGGTCATTTCAACCATGAGTATTCTCGCTGCGCTGAGGCAGATGACAAGACCGCCCTCAAGGCCTTCACGGGAGGCCTACGTGATTGTTTCTTCAAGTACATGATCAATGCCAACACTTGGAAAACTTACTCTAAGGTGATGGCACAGGCTTACAACCATGCCTCCACCGAGGCAATGACATATCAAGGGAAACCCCCCACAACCACCCCTTATCAGCAAGTAGGGAGTGGAAGCCAGATCCAACCAAATGAGAATACCTCGACCTTCCAAACGGCAACGGTGCCTCCCCCTACCTTACTTAATACTTTCCCAAGTCAACAGACATATCAATCTCAGGGCAAAAGGAAAAATTTCCATCCTCACCAGCCTTATTTTAGTAAAAGGAGTAGGGGACACTACCGCGATAACCAAGGGTATCGCCATGATAATCCCCAACCCCAGGAAGTCAACACAGTGGGTCAAGCACGTGTTCGGACAGCCCCTACCCCGAGGTATGATGCATACACACCTTTGAACGCCACTTGCGTGGCCATTTACCCTAGCATAGCACACTTGATACCGAAGCCAAAGCCGAGGCACCCAGATTACAAGCCCACGAAGAACACGGACACGTTTTGCTGCTACCACGAGCATAACAGCCATGACGGCGAAAAGTGTATCACCCTTCACGATCATATTGAAGCTTTGGCACGTGAAGGAAAAATTGATCAATTCCTCCTTCACCCTCCAAGGGGTAACCGTAACCAACACTAGGTAAATGTGATATATTCCATAAGTGGTGGCACACCCATATCTAAATCTTCCAACAGGGTCATGAAAAATAGTGAACGAGCTTTAAGGTCTGGCCACAAAGTGTTTCACGTGGAAGACATCAGGGGAGGTAAGTATCAAAAGCCTAACTGGGATCCAATATGTTTCTACCCTGAGGAAGAAAGAAGTATCATCTACCCTTACAACGACCCACTGATCGTGGAAGCTCACATAGCCAACTTTGAAGTACAACGAATCCTGGTAGACACGGGGGCTTCGGTCAACATCATGTTTGCCGAAGCTTTCAGGGCACTTAATGTAGCTGAACACTTACTCGACCGCTCGATTTCCCCTCTGATAAGCTTCTCCGGTGATATTGTGCAACTTTTGGGGAGCATACACTTACCTTTCACCATTGGTACAGGCCCTTACATAGCTACCATTACCACTAACTTCCTGGTGGTTGATTGCCCAATGGCATACAATGTCATCTTCGGACGCACAAGCATCAATGATCTCAAGGCCATGGTATCCACACATATGTTGTTGATGAAATTTCCAACCCCCTATGGCAATGGTTACATCAGAGGAGATCAACTTAGTGCACGATCATGTTATAACACTTCGGTCAAGCAACAACACCTACATGTGCCCAAGGAAACCCTTTCTATACATGACCAAGTCATAAAGACCAGCCCAGACGAAGCCAACTTGGATCTTCACGGTGGCAACAATCAACCCGACGATCCTTGAAATGACTCTTTAACCCAACAAGCACAACCCGCTGAAGAGTTTGAGAATGTCTCTATCTCAAAAGATTATCCGGATTGCATGGTGAAGATTGGTACCACCTTGTTACCACCCATTCGGTTGGCATTGATCTCTTTTTTGCAAAAGAACACTGAGGTCTTCGCCTAGTCATACGAGGACATGCCATGCATCTCTCTCGATATAATCTGTCATCGCTTAAGTATTGACCCTAAGACCAAGCCAGTGAGACAGAAGCGAAGATCTTATGACGCTGAACGATACGAGGCAATGAAGGCAGAAGTTGAAAATCTCAAAGGCGTAGGCTTCGTCCGTGAAGTCAATTATCCAACGTGGGTAGCAAATGTTGTCCTTGTTAAGAAGAATCCGACCAAGGAAAGTCTCCTGCTCCAAAAGGTCTTGTGGAGAATGTGTGTCAATTACACCGACCTAAACAAAGGATGCCCGAAGGATAGCTTTCTTCTTCCTCTCATAGACAGACTTATAGACTCTACAGCAGGGTGTGAACTCCTGAGCTTCATGGATGCTTACTCAGGATACAACCAAATCCTAATGAACCCTCCGGACCAAGAACACACAGCCTTCACTACTGACAGGGGACTATATTGCTGTAAAGTCATGCC
Source organism: Malus sylvestris (assembly GCF_916048215.2). NCBI lineage: Eukaryota > Viridiplantae > Streptophyta > Magnoliopsida > Rosales > Rosaceae > Malus > Malus sylvestris. The sequence goes on from NC_062264.1 coordinate 354,972, forward strand.
CTTTAGCCTAAAGAATGCAGGAGCGACTTATCAGAGACTAGTTAATTCAATGTTCGCCGAACAGATTGGGAAGAGCTTGGAAGTTTACGTTAATGATATGCAAGTCAAGAGCAAACATGCTGACCAACACATCACCAACTTATCTGAAACATTCACCATTCTGAAGAGGTGGTTCGACGTGAAAACTTTGAAGTTCTTACCTGAAATGGGTACGGATGAACTCGTATCGACGAGATGAAAACGATGGTGGTCTTTGTTTCCTCGATCTGTAAGGATTTGATGAACTTTGGTGATGGTCCGTGTGTAGAGAGAGAGAGAGAATGAGTGAATTCGAAGGGAAGAGAGAGAGTGTGAGTTTGAGTGTTTGAGGGAATTGCGGGAAAAAGGAAGAAAAGGTGTTCTGAAAGAGTGTGTATGCTTGTCCCGTGAGTGTATGTGGTCCACAAGCCACAATCATTCAAACACAATCAAACAAAACGTCCATGATCATCCACTCTTTAAAACTAGGGTAATTTAAACAAACCCTAAAGTTCTAAATCTTTAAAACGTTCAAGGACATTTTATTAACTTCATACTCACGAAAACGATAATACGGGACGGGCTGTCACAACCTACCCTTCTTATAGAAATTTCGTCCCCGAAATTTACATAATCAAAATACAACACTAATAATCATAAAACAATCTCGGATACATCTCTCTCATTCGATCCTCTGTTTCCCAAGTAGCATTTTCCACCGAGTGGTTCCTCCACAAAATTTTTACCAACTGCACCGTCTTATTTCTCAGAACTTTCTCTTTCCAATCCAAGATAGTCACTGGTTCTTCATCATAAGTCAAATTCGGGCTAATCTCCAAAGGTTGAACCGGAATCACATGCGATGGATCTGCAACATACTGACGAAGCATCGAGACATGAAATACATTATGCACTTTAGACAGTTCTGAAGGCAACTCAAGCCTGTAAGCAACCTCACCAACTCGCTCGGTGATCTGATAAGGTCCGATGTACCTAGGGCTTAGCTTACCCTTTTTCCCGAACCTTACTACTCCTTTCCAAGGCGATATTTTCAAAAATACCCAATCATTAACCTTATACACTCGATCAGTAGCATGCCTTGAATGATGATTTTGTGAAAACATGTTCATTTGAGCAACATCATAAGGCATGCAATTAACAATTAAAGGCGGAATCATGCTTGCATGCACTCAAAAACAAAACATTACCTATGAAATTCAAAGCCTAGTAGATTGGTGAACCAATATTCAACTCATAACAAAGTGAGTTGAAATTTATACCTTTGTAGATTCCTCTTTGCATAAGCAAAGGCTAATCACCCAAAGAGAGGGCCTTCATTCCTTGCATCTAAAATCTATGGATTTGGATGGAAGAATAGGTTTCTCCAAGTTCCCAAAATTGAGAACCTCTAAGTCTCCACACCAAGGAGAGATTGGAGAAGAAATGAGTGAACTTGGAGTAGTAGTATGGCTAGATACACCCTCCAAGGGGGCCGGCCTCCTAGAGAGAAAAGGAGAGACATGTTCTCTCCAATTTTCTCCAAAAGAACCCTTAATGAATTTTAGGCTATAAAGTTCTTTATATAGTCACTTCTTTAAATGACCTAAAGAACCAAAAACCCTAATTCAACACACATGGCCGGCCACTTTAGGGATTTGGGCTTTTGGGCCTTTGTGAATCTTTATTCATTAAATTGTCATACAACTTAAGTCAATGGGCTTGACGTTCGAAGCCCATTGGGCCTTAAGGTCCAAAACTATCCCGAGGTCTTTAACGAACTTATTCGTTTGATTAATTAACATATTAATTAATCCTTGCCATAAATAATTAAACTTTTTTAATTATTCTTACTCATCTCCATTGTTTCTTCAATCTCCACCTTACACGGTGTACGATCCATTAGGTTCCTTTTAGCGAGGCAGTGGGTGATTAAAACTCTTTCAAATCAATTGTGAATTGAAACTTACTTTCAATTCTCCCTTTAGTGATTATACAAGTTTAGGGCTTCCACAAACCATGAGTGACACCTAGCAGCATATCATGGTTACCCAAGCTAATCAGAAGAGGTGGAGAACCTATTCAGTTTAGGATTACAAATGCAATACGGTCTTTCTCTAATACAATACTCTTGACCATATTGTTTGGTTTGATAGTTTATTAATGTCTACTATCCAATGTGATTCGTGTGCTTATATGATTACCTTGAATGTGATTTGGAACGCCTTCCTAAATCTCATTCATACTTTGGCCAAAGATTTTTAATCATATCATAGAGTATTCTCCCTCAAACGGTTTGAAGGTTAGAGATCCCTTGTTGCGCATTCACTTGCCTCTATGGCTAAGTAGCTTAACCCCAACGATGCCGTGGACACCCGCGAATGGGTGACTTTGACATAATCAAAGATCAAGGACCTAACCACAAGACAAATGTTATGCCTCAGGTCAAAGGACTAATTTGCATTATCCCAACAATGAGTTCTCATGTGACATGAATATGAGAACTCTTCGTTGATCGTGTTCAGTGAACTCATTCTCTATTGAGCACCTACGTACTTGTCTTAATGTCACACACACCATTGACTCGAGACTAGTCACTCTCCCTAAGAGAAGACATAGCACGTACTGATCTTAACGGACTGTCAATGCCCAATTGGCAATCCTATGATCAGGAACGTTTAGGATGTGTCTACGAAAGAATGGTCTCATGAATCTAACTTCTTTAGATTACATTCTTCCAATCACATATTCCTTGGACTTATCGTTTAAGCATATAACATTTATATGAGACGGCTTAAAACAATAATCTATGCCCTTGATATTAAACTAGATTAGTTTAACATGTGAAATGTCCATAAAGTATCATCATATGATTGGTTTTAGGGCACATTTCCAACATGCCTGTTTGCTAAGCTCTTTTGCCGATCCTGGGCCACTTTCAAATTAGACTTAATTACTTGAACATTCTGAGTAGTCTCCTCCACTATCTCCAGGCCCACCAAAACTCTTTCACCGACCTCTAACCAACACAAAGGAGTACGACACGATTTTCCATATAAAGCTTCAAACGGTGCCATCCCGATACTAGAATGATAACTGTTATTATAAGAAAATTCCATTAAATCCAACTTTGCATGCCAATCATCGCCAAACTGCATTATAGAAGATCTTAACATATCTTCCAAAGTCTGTATCGTCCTTTCTGATTGACCATCTGTCTGGGGATGATATGCCGTACTATATAGCAATCTCGTACCAAGAGCTTCCTGAAAAGCTGTCCAGAACTTAGAAGTGAATCTAGGATCTCGATCTGAAATAGTACTCACTGGAATCCCATGGTACTTCACAATCTTAGTGATAAACAGCTCAGCCAATTTGTTCAGAGAATACTTTTCTCTCACTGGAATAAAGTGCGCTAACTTAGTAAGTCGATCTACAATCACCCAAACACCATCACAACCGTTCCGTGTACGAGGAAGCTTGTACACAAAATCCATAGTGATAGTTTCCCATTTCCACTGTGGAACGGAAAGTGGTTGCATTAAACCAAACGGTTTCTTCCTTTCAGCTTTAACCTGCTGACAAACTGCACACCTGCTGACATACTCTGCAATTTCTCTTTTCATACCTGGCCAATAGTAAAATGGCCTAATGGTATGATACATCTTAGCGCCCCTGGATGCATTGCATATGCTGAAATATACGCTTTATCAAGAATCTCTTTCTTCAAATCCTCATTATTTGGCACATACAACCACTTATCCTGCATAAGCATGCCATCAGATTCTCGAACTTTGAGATCCTTTGTCTTTCCTTGAGAAACTGCAAAGATTAAACTCTGAACTTCTTCATCAATTCCTTGGGCTTCGAGTATACGGTCCATCAAAATAGGCCTAACTTGGAAACTAGCAAGTAAAGCTTCTTCTCGTCCTACCACAATTTCCTCTTGTTCTTCCAATCCCAATTCCACTCCAGTGGACTCAAATCTGCAAGAAGCGGAACACGAGAAGCACACAAAGCGTTAACCCGACCTTGGGATTTCCTACTCAAAGCATCAGCCACCACATTAGCACAACTAGGATGATACTCAATAGTGCAATCATAATCGCTAAGCAGCTCTAACCACCTTCGTTGCCTAAGATTAAGCTCTTTCTGGGTGAAAATGTACTGAAGACTCTTGTGATCCGTAAAGATCTTACACTTTTCACCATAAAGATAGTGTCTCCAAATCTTCAAGGCAAATATAATGGCTGCTAATTCCAAATCATGAGTAGGGTAATTCTTTTCATGAGGCTTTAACTGATGTGAAGCATAAGTAATCACCCTACTATGCTGCATTAAAACACATCCCAGGCCATTCAACGAAGCATCACTATAAATCTCAAAATTACCTCTGTCATCAGGAAGTGCCAAAACAGGTGCATGAGTGAGACAATGCTTAAGCTGCTGAAAACTCTGCTCACACTTACTATCCCACTCAAACTTGACTTCCTTTCTGGTTAACCTTGTAAGTGGTAAAGCGATAACTGAAAAATCCTTAACAAACCGTCGATAGTAACTTGCTAAGCCAAGGAAACTCCGTACCTCCGTGACTGTTCATGGCTGTTCCCAATTCTCCACAGCTGCTATTTTCTGATGGTCTACCAAAATACCCTGAGTTGAGATGACATGTCCCAAGAGTGCCACTTCATTTAACCAAAATTGGCACTTGCTAAACTTAGCATACAAACGGTGCTCTCTCAATTTCTCCAACACCAAAGTGAGATGTTGAACATGATCTGATTCAGACTTGGAATACACCAGGATGTCATCAATAAAGACAATGATAAATCTATCCAAATATTGCTGGAATACTTTATTCATCAAACCCATAAAAGCTACTGGTGCATTCGTCAATCCAAACGGAATCACAAGGAACTCATAATGGCCATAACGAGTTCTAAAAGCTGTTTTGTAGACATCGTCACTCTTAATCTTCAACTGATAGTAACCTGACCTTAAGTCGATCTTTGAGAATACACAGGCACCTCGAAGTTGATCAAATAGATCATCGATACGCGACAATGGATAACGGTTTTTAATCGTTACCCGATTTAATTGCCTATAATCGATGCATAACCTCAAAGTTCCATCTTTCTTTCTTACAAACGAAACTGGAGCTCCCCAGGGTAAAGTACTAGGTTAAATAAAACCTTTATCAACCAATTCTTGTAATTGAATCTTCAATTCTCTTAACTCAGTAGGAGCCATACGATAAGGAGTTAAGGAAATAGGATTTGTACCTGGAAGTAAGTCAATAGTGAACTCGACATATCTATCTGGTGGTAATCCAGGTAAATCATCTGGAAATACGTCAGGAAAATGTCTGACTACTCCCACTTCTTCCACACTACTAGGAGTAACATCATCTAATATCACATGAGCCAAGTACCCTTGACAACCTTTCGATAACAACCTTTCAGCTCTCACAGCTGAAATAACTTCATGCCTCAATCCACTAGGCTTACTTACTAATGTAACTTCAGGTAATCCAGGACAATGGAAAGTCATTGTTTTCCCGTAACAATCAATTTGGGCATGATTAAAATGCAACAAATCAGTGCCTAATATCACATCAAAATCCACAATATCTAACGGGACAAGATTAGCTGGCATAACTACATCCTCTACCATCACTGGACACCCTGGATATACACAATCTACATAACATCTTTCCCCTCTAGGCATAGCAAACTCTAACTCAAACCCTAGAGGCGTAGATTGAGGTTGAGTCAATTGAGCAAATATAAGAGAAATCACAGAATGTGTAGCACCACAATCAATCAACACTTTAGCATGATAACCAAGAATATTTAACGTACCCATAATCAAGTCAGGATTATTCTGAGCATCCTGTAAAGAAATGTTGTGGATACGTCCTTGGGCCTGCTGCCTTCCTCCTCGACCTCTGTTGGCATGAACACCTCTACCCTGCGAACTACGTCCTTGACCGGACTGAATGTGCGGCCTAGACGATCCAGCACTACTAGTAACATATCTATCTGTTGTGGTTGTCCTCCTGGCTGCCACTGCGATCCACCAGCTGAAAACTACTGACCAAGGTTGTTCTGCTGATAAGGCATATAACCTTCTGAAGATTAACCATAATGATTCTGCTGATAAGGGTCCTGAGAGTACTGATACTGTCCTGAAGGATAAAAAACTGAATCCCCTTGAAGATGATAAGCGCTACCACGACCTGTCTGAGTGAAACCACTAGGTCCTGAAAACTGTTGAGTCGGAGCTGGCTGTGGCACAAAAGGCTGTTGAGGTCTTCTTTTTAGTACCCCTCTTGAAACGTCTAAGCATCTCAACAGGATTAGCAGCAGTATCAAGATCATATCGAGACAAATCAGTAAATCTCCGATAATACTCATTAGCAGATAACTTTCTTTGCCTTAAACTGACGAATTCCTGCTTCTTCTGATCAAGATATGCTGGAGGAATAAACCTTTTATAGAACGAATCCTTAAAATTCTTCCAGTCTGCTACCTCTTCAGGCAACCATCCACGAGATTCCTGTTCCCACCAAGATGCAGTCTCTTTACCCAAAAACCAAGTGGTAGTCTCAACCCACCTTTCAGCAGGGAGATTGTCTTGACTCTGCATAACTCGATAAGTCTTCTCTACATGCTCAAGCCATCGGTCGGCCCCTTCATGTCCTTCATTACCCATAAAAGTAGGTAATTTCAAATTGTACACTGCCTCTAAAGGAGTTTTCTGAGAAGGGCGAAGTGAAGTTTGAATGGCATTAGCTATAGCTTCCCCTAATTGAGAGATATCAGGAAAACCAGGCTCAGAAGAAGAACATGGATCTCTACAAGGTGGCATAGTTCTGACAAAAGACACCAAAAATAATTAGGGAAGTTCACAAAATATGCAGGACTGCAACCTAAAGCTCTGATACCAAACTGACACACCCCGACCGAAGTCAAGGCATGCTGGCCGTCACGTGAGCGTGATGTAGCCATGTGCACAGTGCGGAAGTGATATTTATAAGGAAAGTACGAATAATTCAAAACCAAATACCATAGGTTCTAAGATAAGTTTAAGTGTGAATACACAACCAGAGCACAAGGTCTAAGTGCAGTCAAACATAAGATGTACTAATTTAACAACACTCGAAGATAATCCTACATGAGTGATGGTTTGTCAAAACTTCAGCGGGAAACCTCGAGATCCACCAACAAAGCTACCTAAAACCTGGAGGGGTGCAAAACAAAGTTGAGTGGGTCAGTAAAACAAGCTTTTCAAAACTTTCTTTTCTCTTTGAATATACTAACCCCTCGCCGTAAAACAAGTATAATTTCCCATAAATAAAGTATATACTCATATACGTAATATATCTCAAAATCATGCTAGACAATATGAATGTACATCATGCCAAAGTATCATAACTAAAATGCTCATCATCTCTATGTAAAAGTGATGGAATAACATATAATCAATTCAGTCCTCGGCTATAAATATAGTTTATACTCTTTCATCATATTCAACTCAGCCATCGGCTGCACATATAGCTCATAATCATCTCATCACATCATGTATATATATGTATATCCTGCACACATTCAATACCACCTTACGTGGTCTGCAATTCATCACTGTATATAACATAATATGCTCTAGTGCTACAATCACGTGAAGACTGTGCGATAAATCGCGGGTCACCTATGAGTCGAACCCACTAAAAGTGGTCTATACGACAGGACTGTGCACCTAACTTGGATCTAAGGCGAGCATGCGGTGCAGGAGGTGAACATCACGTGAAAGACTATGCCCCTAACTCTGGGCGGGAGCACTAATATACGTGTGCAAGTGAATGAGCTCTCAATCATATAATTCATTATATCTCAATCATATCTCAATCATATAATTCATTATATCTCAATCATATCTCAATCATAACCAACATCGTATCTCATAATCGTTACCAGCATAATATACTCACATGTAGCTTACCTGGGCCTCCTCAGCACCATGCAACAATATGCATAATTATAATAATGCACATACTAAAATATGATGCATATATGACAGGATAGTTAAATCACATTTCCTTTAAATACGTTTTCTGGGAAAAACGTCAAGTATACATATATATATATACTGAAAAATAACTGCCCACTCACTGATAAGTAGCCGGTTCGTAACCCCCACGCCTAGTCTGGTTACTCTCGTCCTCCGTATAGGTCTCGCCTATAAAAGAAATAATTATAAAAACGTTATTTAAAAGCACATATACAACACTTGTTAATAACTTCTCATATATTGCTCAATTTGGGTATATGAATATACCACCGTGACCTACTCGACGTCACGAACCCGTACAAATTTTAAAAATAATTTTTTGATAGGTCAGGCGCCCTCACGCGCCGAAAACAGTTCGGCTCCACGCGTAGGCCATGTGCCGCGCGTGTCGTCTTCAACCTTGGGTCACCGGTACTGGTTTCGCTGGCGACGAAAAAGTCGCCGGTTTCTGGGCTAGTTTTCAAATCGTCATAACTTCGTCCTTTCTTCACCATTTTTCGTGATTTTTGTACCAAATGAAGCTTAAGACATGTAGAATCACGATATACAATTTACTAGGCTTGAAGACCACTAGAATTTACCTGAGTAAGCTCGATAGTTCGGTAAACTTTGACAAGCTTCAATCTCCGTACTCCGACGTCCAAAACCTTCCAACGAACTACCCCGAGCCTCCTAAGGACCTCACGAAGCTTCCTATGAGCTTAAAAACTCCTAAAAATCAACCATTACAAAGTTGATGAATAGTGTCAAACTCGAAGGTGAGTGGTTTGACGTGAAAACTTTGAAGTTCTTACCTGAAATGGGTATGGATGAACTCGTATCGACGAGATGAAGACGATGGTGGTCTTTGTTTCCTTGATCTGTAAGGATTTGATGAACTTTGGTGATGGTCCGTGTGTAGAGAGAGAGAGAGAGAATGAGTGAATTCGAAGGGAAGAGAGAGAGAGTGAGTTTGAGTGTTTGAGGGAATTACAGGAAAAAGGAAGAAAAGGTGTTCTGAAAGAATGTGTATGCTTGTCCCGTGAGTGTATGTGGTCCACAAGCCACAATCATTCAAACACAATCAAACAAAACGTCCATGATCATCCACTCTTTAAACTAGGGTAATTTAAACAAACCCTAAAGTTCTAAATCTTTAAAACGTTCAAGGACATTTTATTAACTTCATACTCACGAAAACGATAATACGGGACGGGCTGTCACAATAAGTGTTATGCCTATGGTGGTATAAGTGTTACATGCTCATAGCCCTGGATGACTGTTCTGATTCACCCTCCGCCTCCCCTTTAGCCGCCTCTACATTTTCCTGCACACGTTGATTGATATTTAAATTGTTAGTATGAGATGGCTTCATATAACCATAAAGGAAGATGCATATGCAATCATTAGTTGGATCATGCCATTGAGTCCTTTTTTTTCCATTTAGATTCAAACATTGTAATGCAATGTCTGTTTTCTAGTTCTGTTTTTTTACATTTGGATTGAAACGCTGCAATGCAGTGTCCTTTTCCTGGTTCCTTATTTTTTTACTTGAGTAGACTCCTTCATGTAAACGTAGGGCGAAAGAGAGTGATAGAATATACATATTCTAAGTATTTATTGGATTCATATCCTCTCAAGATCAGTTATATAGAAATAGAAATCCAATGGCCGAATCCTCTTCCCCCACCTCTCTTCCCCCTCAACTCCTATTTCTCCCTCGCACCCCCACACCCCACCGTTATTAACAAACCCCAAATTCAATTGCAAGTCATCTGTGCTCTAAGTCTGATTTATTTTTTACCATCCCTTACTGTTTTAGTTTTTTATTTGTCATCTCTTTCTTCTTCTTCATCTTTGAGATTTCTCTCACTCTAATTCTTCCATAGTTATGAAAAAGATCTCTGCAACCCAAAGCCATTGGTTTGCACGACCCCTCTCTTAGTTGTTTCATTAACATCGACTGAGATTTTAAGGTCAAGGGACTTGCAACTGAGGGATGTGGTGTTGGGGGGGGGCGCTGATTTTGGAGAGGGTAAGGTGAGGGGAGCTTCGAAGTGAGGGAGAAAGAGAAGAGTTGAGGGGAAAAAAGGAAGGATAAGAGATTTTGGCCGTTGGATTTGTATCACTGGATGAGATCCATCGGCCTGGAGGATATCCACAAATTGATCCGGCGATGATCTAAATCCATATTTATAATAGCTTAAGCCCATATAACATGTATAGAGAGAAAGAGAGAGTGGATGATAGAATAGTCAAATTCTAACTATTTATAATATCTTAAAGCGCATTCATCATTGACCTATGCCTAATTAAAAAAAATGTATCATTGATTATGTCCAAGACAAAAGTATGTGATTGATATATGGCTTACTAGTAAAGTTTTTATTGACCTTTGGCTAAATTACCTAAGTATGATTCTTATTGGAAATTTCCAATTGAAAAAAAAAATTAATTTATAAATCAATATTTGTTTTTACTCTATTTAGTATATTCTATTTAGAAATAGGGAAATTCATAATAAATATAATACAAAAATAATATAAATAAAATAATTAGTCTATATATAAGAAAGAGGATATCATAGATTATGAGATTATGAAACATAATTTTTTTTTTTAATTAGATCAATACTTCTAATTGAATAAGTATGAGTAAAGGATCCATGGGAATAAAGATAGAAAGTGGCTGTCTAATCATCATAGTTAGAAGTGCCAGCTCTGTATCAAAGTCACGGTGGTCACGATCATTAATATCGTCGCTATCATCAATATTGTCACTATCATCAACAAGAAAACTCTTGGGCTTTTTAGCCAAGGGAGCCGGCGATTGAAGCCCCGGTGAACGGCAGCCGTAACTATAATGGTCCTAAGGTAGAGAAATTCCTTGTCGAATAAGTTCCAACCTGCACGAAATGAGTAACGATCTGGGCACTGTCTCGGAAAGAGGCTTGGTGAAATAGACATGTCTATTTAAGTAAATAGCAAAATTATAGATAAGGAACTGTACTAGCGACCTACCTAATTTTATAGCCAGTAAATGGGCCTTTATGAGCCTCTAAAATATCTTTTATACCATGACCAATGCCCTAGTTGGTCCTATACATGTGACCCACTACCAGGAAAAGAATTGCAATAGCTAAATGATGGTGTCTAAAAAAAAAGAATAAAACAAATAATTAAGTAATAACTAAAACTAACTAGTTAAGAAGCAATAACAAACCTTTTTTATTACTCCTTTACTTTCAAGAACTCATAAAAAATCATTGGCGTATCAAATTATCTATCAAGCCAAGAAAAAGATTCAACAAAAGACAAACAAATCCACTGTGTTTTACATCAAGCAATATGTGGAGTAACTCCCAATATAGCAGTGAAAGAAAAACGTGTAGGCAGATTGACTCATCAATCTTTATTTATAGTAGTTTAAAGCTCATATGACATTTGTTGATGCACAAAATCAGTGGGGACTTTGGTACAACAAAAAATGTTAAGTTTGTAACCTTCGCTAGATTGCTCAGGTCACTAGTGTGGATAAGTATGTAAATGGATAGAGACAGAGAAGCAAACACAAGATGTACGTGGTTCACTCAGATTGGCTACGTCCACGGAGTAGAGGAGTTCTCATTAATTGTGAAGGGTTTACACAAGTACGTAGGTTCAAGCTCTCCTTTAGTGAGTACAAGTGAATGATTTAGTACAAATGACATTAGGAAATATTGTGAGAGAATGATCTCTATTTATAGAAGAGAGTTTCTAGTTTCATTATGAGATTGACGCGTGTCATGTTGTGATTGGCTTCTGATGTTGACACATGTCGCGCTATGATTGGCTTCTGATGTCAACACGTGTCACGCTGTGATTGGCCTCCTGGTTGGAGGGAAACTCTTTTGGGTCCTTGACAGTATAATGTTGACTGGTGCTCAGTAGTTTCGAGATTGTCAAGTATGGTACAAACAGTGCTCCCCTAAGTTCCCGAGTGAGGGAAGCTCCTCGGTTGAGGACTTGCAAGATCCAAGCCATTGAGTAATCACGAAACTTCTAAGTACCGAAGTGTGGTATCATTTTCACTTGCCTTATTTGTCTCATATGTAGATGTGGCATCTTCTCTGGAAGTACTTTTCCTCCATCCAGGGGTGGTATCTTTAACCGATGAAGATGCACAAGGTAATGTATAATGTATCAATTTCACTTGATGCTTACTTGTAGTTTCAGACTTGGTCAAGTGCGATACAAACCCTATAGTAGGAGTCCATCAAGTCGCCGAGCTAGGAGATTTGCTGAATAAGGTAACAGACAAGGTAAGCAATCAGACTTCCAAGCAAGCAACCTGGATTGGAGGTTCGACTTCGACTTCCGGTTGATTGTTCTCCTTCTCCTTGTGTCGTGAACAGCAACAATGATAAGGAGAAGCAAATGGAGAAGAGATGATATGAGATACTTTTGCTTTTGAAGAAGTAACTTTCCACAGGTTTATTCTTGAACTAGGCTGGAGGGTTTTCTGGTTTCCTCCAGAGTATAAGGCCGACTCAAGAATTTGAGGGTCAAAACAAGTCCATCAAATCTAGAGTACGTTCGACCCTGATGATATGGGATACTTTTGCTGTTGACAAAGTAGTGGATGTATCGGCACGTGTTCTGGTACGCTTGTCTCCACATGCTTCCTTGTATCCCTCTCACTTGCCCTATCTATTCATTAGGCAGATGTGGTATCTTCTCTGGAAGCATAAGATGTTGAAGATGAGTACTCGAAAGCAATGCCAGGTAAGTAATCAGGCAAGGGGTTCCAGGCAATCAGTTCCTGACTGGAAGCTTGATTCCAAGTGCTGACTGATTGTTCTTCTTCTCCTTGTCTTGCAGGTAAGAACAAGGCCAAAGGAAAAGACAGGGAAAAAGCATGATATGGGATACTCTTGCTTTTAACCCTGATGATATGAGATACTCTTGCTCTGGTATGGCTTGTTTCCAGATGTATTATCAAGGGGAAAAGAAGCTAAGTATTTCGAGAGACTCTGCTAAGAGTGCCCTCTTGGATATGAAGAAAAGTTAAGCATTTTTTTTATTTGCAGGTCTGCCTGGCTGTGGAGGATGAAGGTCGACATATATAGGATTGTCCCAACATCAAGTGGTAATGATGTTCCTTTACCCTTCTCGGTCATAGCAATGTAGTGGGAGCTGCAAAATTCACGTGTTTTAACTTTGTCAGAGCACTTTGAAAAAGTGGTCTGTGGTATCTGGAAAGCTGATGTTGCGTGTGAAGATTGCAGACAAGCTTTATCCAACGAAATCTAGCTCTTGAAATTCGGAGAGCGGTGCCTCTTCGATTTTCGAACAAGCAATCCTGTCGGGGATCTGGCTCTTGAGATTCAGAGAATGGTGCCACTTCGATTTTTGAGAAAGCAATCTTGTTGGGAGTCTGACTCTTGAGATTCGGAAAGTGGTGCCTTTTCGATTTTTGAGCAAGTAATCATGTTGGGAATCTGGCTTTCGAGATTCAGAGAGTGGTGCCTCTTCCATTTTTGAGAAAGCAATCATGTTGGGAGTCTGGTGCCTCTTCCATTTTTGAGAAAGCAATTATGTTGGGAGTCTGGCTCTCGAGATTCGGAGAGATGTGCCTCTTCGATTTTTGAGCAAGTAATCCTGTTGGGAGTTTGGCTCTCGAGATTCAGAGAGTGGTGCCTCTTTGATTTTTAAGCAAGCAATCTTGTTGGGAGCGTTTTCTCAAATGTGAGTAAAGGTTGGGCATTTTTGCGAGTTTGCCTTGCCACGGAGCACGGATGTTGACACACATAGGGACTTTCTAGTTATCAAGCAGTGGTGCTATTCCTTTACCCTTGTGGGTAATAATAAGGTAGCTGGACCTTCAAAATTTATGTGTCTAAACTTTGTCAGAGATCTTTGGGAAAGTTATCTGTGGTACCCGAGGAGCTGATGTTGTGTGTGGAAAGTGGTGCCTCTTCGATTTTTGAACCAACGACCATGTTGCCCTTTCTTTTATAAGGGCACCAATTGTGTGCAAGAAGTACATTCAGAGAGTTATTGCTTGTAAGAATTTTCCCCTTGCTTTAGAGATTTATTGCACCTCATTTCTCCTTCATCATTTTTGAGAATGTTTGACCCATCCGACCGTCGTTTTGACTTGAACTTTGGTGAAGAGGCAGCCATGCCTTCTCAAGACAACATATGGCGCCCATCCTTCTTATCTCCTACTGGTTCTCTTACCGTTAGGGACTCTGTGATGAAGAATGATATGAATGCTGCAGTGGTGGCCAAGAACCTTCTCACTCCCAAAGATAACAGACTACTTTCCAAACGGTTTGATGAGTTGGCTGTTAAGAATTCTCTGGCTCTCAGTGCTCAGTGTGCAGGTTCTGTGTCTAATATGGCCCAACGCCTATTTGCTCAAACCCACCAAGTTGAATCATTGGCGGCTGAAGTGATAAGTCTAATATGACCCAATGCCTATGTGCATCAACTACATTCATAGAGAGAGAGAGAGAGAGAGAGAGAGAGAGAGAGAGAGAGAGAGAGAGAGAGAGAGAATGATAAAAGTCAAATTATAACTATATATAATAACTTAAAACTTATGTGGCATTCATCATTAACCTATGCCTAATTAATAAAAATATATCATTGATTAAGTCCAAAACAAACCTATATTTGATATATAGCTTAACAATAAAATATTTATTGATTTTTGGCTAAATTACCTAGTTTTAAATTGGGTGCTCACAATCTAATATGAAATTACAGCTTGCTATCCTTGAGTTGATTATCACACAAATATGTTGTCCACGTGTTTTGGCCCCACGTGTGGAAGGAGAAGTTGACAGCTGCCCTAGTTGCCACAAATATTAGAGCATGCTGCTTAAAAATGTGGATTCCATCGTCTATGGTTATAATACAAATGATCTTATACGGTACCTACACCTTGCCCAATATAAGATGACTATTTTTTATTTTTGTCAACGCACTACAAAATTACATGTGGTAAAGAATGTGATAGCCTGTATAAACTAAAATCCACTAATCAAATTCTTCTTTTTAGTTTGATTCCAACCGAAGCTTTGATCTAATTTCTATGAAGGGGCAATTACACCAGTTTATGAATGCTATTGTTACGAATAATAATACATAAATTTTACAGATTTTTATAACAATGCCTATGGTGGTATAAGTGTTACATGCTCATAGCCCTGGATGACTGTTCTGATTCACCCTCCGCCTCCCCTTCGGCCGCCTCTACATTTTCCTGCACACGTTGATTGATATTTAAATTGTTAGTACGAGATCCCTTCATAGAACCATAAAGAAAGATGCATATGCAATCATTAGTTGGATCATGCCATTGAGTCCTTCAAGCTGATTTCATGCAAGTATCTTTCCAATGCACCATCCCCTCGAACAATCTTCCCTCCACATCCAGGCGCATTTACCGTACCAACCGACTCCTCATCAACCACTACAGCATCTATTCTATCCTTTCCTGTCTTAACATCAGGAATCTGCGACAAGCACGTCAAAACAATTTTTTAGTAAATATTTTTGTATTTAATAACATTCCCATGCTAGAATTATTTTTTAAGAAAACCATGGATTCTTGCACACCTCGTACATGGCTTCAGTTAGAATGCTTTCCAAAAGTGCTCTTAAACCCCTGGCGCCAGTATTCTTAGCCATCGCTTTGTTTGCAATTAGTCTTAGTGCATTCTCCATGAAATGTAGCTTCACCTGAAGTGGGGTACAAGGTCTCATCAAACAGAAGCTTGACTCTAGTTCAATTAAACACATTGGAAGAGAGGTTTTGGGAGGGTGGGACTAGGTTTTGCGTTCCTAAACACAGAATCAAATGCAAAATGCTTACATTATTCATGCCAAATAATTTCTTGTACTGCTTGCCAAGAGCATTTTTTGGTTCCATCAGGACCTGTAAATGAAAAGTTATACGAGGAAAATGGTAATCCATACTTCTATACATGTAAGAAAGCCAGGCTACGTATATCAGCTTAAAAGGTGTAGCAGGCTCGTATACATCTGGTTTGCTTTCTGACTAAACTATTTGTGTGTCTACGAGACTACGAATTAAAACGAACTACAAACAGAAATAATACCAGGTCAAGAACCAGAAGGGTGCTGACTCCAAGAACAAATGCATTTATGTATACCTGAACAAGTTGGTCCTCAGTTAAAGCTGATAAACTAACTAGTATTGGAAAACGTCCAATAAACTCTGGTATGAGTCCATAAGAAATGAGATCAGAACTTTCAACCTGGAAAAAACAAAAGAGTAGCATTTAGACCCCATTTTCAGGAATTCTTTCCGATTAACTTATCCATTTTTCACTTTTTTTCATTCTTGTTTTGGGGTGCAGGGGTGTTAATTTTTAATGCATCAAACTGATTTGAAAGGTCCCTGATTCATACCGATTCAAGTAAAGATGATGTCACCACTGAATTGGTCACACCACCAGCTCTCATGTTTGCACGGACAGGAGCACCGAAACCAATAGAAGAATCCTGTCGTCTGGTCAGAATGATAGATACTTTCATAGTAGATTCTTTTGAGAAAAAAAGTTGGTAGAGAAGGAGGGGGAGAAACAAGAGATGATTAGGAGGATGATACATTTGGTTACCTCTCTGAAATGGTTTTTTCAAGATCAATAAATGCTCCGCCACAAATAAAAAGGATATCTTTCGTATCTATCTGTAGATCATTTACAAGCATTTTAAGAATAAACCATAAGAGCAACAATATGTATGAATATTGGTAAGAAATAACTAATAATTAGATGCATGTAAAGACTTATGTTTTCTTTTCCTCTTTGGGATGGTGGTTAAAATTTAGAACCAAATACCCAATGGAGTAACACTTAGAAAGACATCAATTATCGTTCATATATTAAATTAATCGTATCAAGTTTAATTAATTTTAAAAGGTTCGGAACCAAATAGAATTTATAATTTTGAGGTTACATATGTCTAATTCTGTAATGTCTATGAAAAAATAAGTATGCTCCTATTTACACTACTTGAATAAAAAGAAGTTCATACGGCCAAAGGAAAATAGTAATTAGCAATTATTATTGAAAAAAAAGGTTGTAAAATCCTCCCATACTTTTCTCTCCCACACTATTCCCTCTTCCTGTTCTCAATTTCTCGAGAAAAAATTGTTTCACATGCATAGCTTGTGTCATCTCACTAAGTTTGCTAATAAGGCAAGCTCATTAATAGGAAAAGATACAGAGCCGAGGACAAGAAGTCCTCAATAGGAAAAACCAAAGACTAAACGCAGCTCAACAAGAAAGCTAAAGCCTGGCACAATAAGCTACATAACAACAGCACTCCAATGCTGATGAATAAACTAGGAAAAAAAACTGCTAAAAATGGCATAACTCTCAACAGAAATTAAGTTTTGGGTAAATCCCAGGTTTGATAACAACTATGCCTATAAGTGCATCAATGTGCAGGAGAGGACGAGGAAGTCCCTAGCTAGGGGACTGGGTCATGAGATAAGGGATGACATACGTACTACTTGGGCCTCCAATTATGGCTAATTCGCATACAAATATATTTTGAAGGCAATCGTCTTTCCACGAGAGAGATTTACTTGTTAAATCAGTCTTAAGTACCCAATTATATTTCATGCTTACTTTTAGCTCGTCAAGTACTGAGGTTATGAGATTAGAGAGGATGTACCACCTAATAAATTTAAATATTGTGCAGAGATCAAGAGAAAGAGGAGGATTAGCGATTGCAAAATTTACTAGAAAGGATTAAATGTGGTCAGGTAAATGGCTGTGGCATTTCCCTCAAGTGCAGGATTAATTAATTATGGTGTTCTATCATTAAGAGTAAACATGGTGTGTATTCCAATAGGTAGGCTGGTGGAGGAAGGCTCTTTCAATTTCTCGTGGAAAAAAAACCACAATCTGGTTTTGTATAAATTAGTGGTTGAAACTAGGAAATAATTCTAGAACTTGTGTCAGGGAAGACAATGGTATGGTTACTCCTTTTTCCAAAATTTGTTTGCTAATCTATGCTGATCTTTTTTTCACAATGTGGTAATGATGTAATCTCATTGAGTCCACTTGGATTTGACAAAACATGTTTCTTCCTGTAAACCCTTTTTTATTTCTATGTTGGAAAATTAAAGTGTTCTAGTTTCTGTTATCAGTATAACTATAACATGATTTGGAAGGCAGCATACCTACTAAAGTACAAAACTGGTTTGGCTGGTGGCAAGTGGGAAAAAAAATACTGGTACCATGCCCACCCCCACCCCCCAACCCCCAAAAAAAAAAAAAAAAAAAAAAAAAAAACTATACTTTTGTTGTCTTCAAATCAACGAGTTGCAAGAAACTGGCGCAATTGCTGATCATTGACGGCATCCTGCTTGGCCAGATACCAGGCTGCTCAAGCAGCACTTCTGTCCACACAAGGGTACTTTTGGCTGCTATTGTTTTTTCAGACCTTTTTTAGGCTTATGATTTAAGTTATAGTTCAGGGTTGTTAGAACTTAAAATTAAAATATAAAGTAATAAGTTGCAGCCTCAAAGTGCCGCTTGTTAGAACTTAGAAATGAATCATGCAAGTGGAACCCTGCGCTCTTGAAGTTTTTTTGTTTAGTTGAACTTTCCTGCCCACTTCTCTTACAAGCTTTTTTTCTCAACTACTAATTTGGAACATTTAATAAAAAGTTTTTCTCCTACAGCTTAAATTTCTAAATGAAAAAAAAATAATAAGAACACACATTTCAAGGTGCACATAGGTCAATTAGGAGTTGTATAAGGATATGTATATATTCAATACCAAATAGAATTAGGAATTCTTAGGTTCTAACAACAGTGGGATAACCAGCATGATTTAACATATTTGTGAGTGAGAAAATATGTCAGAAACTTAAAAGTGCTATACCTGTATGTTATCACCCCGGGGATGCTTCCTTGCACCCTTCTCAGGAACATTCACTATCTAAACAAGAAGAAATATATTACACTTCAGTTGTCAGAGAAACCATGCTGATAACTTTATAACTCTGATTTTGTAAGGCCATGAAAGTAAATTACAAATATACCTGCGTGTAATGCAGTATGTAGCACAAAATTAGTCTGTGCTTCTAGGAACAATCATCCCAAGAAAAACTAAAGCAAAAACTCAAAACAAAAAACAAGAATGTTTAATTTTTATTTTGGGACTTTAGAAGTATTTTCAAGTACCAACTCCAAAGTTTCTCTTGCAGTGCTAGAGAAGTTAATGTAAACTGAGGTAATTGGGAAGACCACAAAATATTACATTTGGGGATTTTTTTTTTTCTCTCTTATGTGTGTGCATTTACTTTCTCGTTTCTATTTGATGTTATTTTTCCTCGGTTTTATTACATATGGTAGCTTGCTTACTTAGCGCTTTTGCTAAGGATCTAATCAAAGTCAAAATTGGAATTCTATGTCAAGTTTTCAAAACTAACGAATTGGTGTACATAAATGGGCACTCTTTATAATCGATCCTTATGGTTAGTGATTGATTTGAGAAAAAAAGAATAAAGCGAATTGATAAGAGTTGCTTTGTTCTAAATTAAAAATACATAAAAAGATACTTACATCTGTCATGGACTTAAAAGACACTAAAAGAGTACTAACTAGAGAACGCAACAGCAACAATTCAATTTGTTTCCGTGCATCCAAACAAGATAAATTAGTTGGTAAATAAATAATTTTCTGAGCAACACTTCAGTGTTAAGCAACTGACTCACAGTTCCTTCGAGCATTTTCAATAAAGCCTGCTGAACACCCTCTCCTGAAACATCTCTGCTAATGTTTAAACTCTCAGCCTGAAAACCAAATCTGAAGAAACTAAGACTTTGATGATACCTATGACCATGATCAATAAAATAAAATAAGAAAGGGCAAATGCAGCACCTTTTTGGTTATCTTGTCAACTTCGTCAATGTAAACTATCCCTTGTTGAGCTGCTTGTACATTAAACTCAGCTGCCTATTTACAGGATCAACTATGTGAGTTAACTGATATGAATATAAAAGGCAAGCACAAGGTTAGAAGACTAATGAATGCTTACAATCAAGAACAACAAAAAGTAGCAGAACATGGAAAGTTTTGTAGATGACTTAGATAGTTAGATGTTTTTTTTTTTTTTTTTCCGTAGACAGTTAGATGTTGTTGAGTCGGCAGAAATTTGCATTGCTATATCAAAAACCACTCTAACTAGACCAGCCAAATCAAATAAGAACAGTCCATGAGCATATGAATGAAGAATACGAGCAAGAAAATTATTAATTTTGACCACTCATAGAGTTCAAAAGAAGTAACTTTGTCCTTACAAGTTTGATGTGACCTATCCACTGCATGGAAATGACCATCAGTATCCTCTGGAACCTCCCCTCTCATTAGTTACATAGAAGTGCAACCATAATGCATTAACAATCATATAAAATAACAAGCAAAGGTGAGGGGGAAGAGGAGGAAAAAGGCTATATTCATAGTTCATACACTCACATCACAACGAAAGAAGGGAAGTCATACAATTTCAAAGAGTATTAGATGTTCAGAATACAAAGGGCAAGAATAAAACACATACAAATGCATGCACACATTCCTCCAGAAAATTGGAAATAAAGATGAAACATATTACTGCAAGGATAAGAAACAACAAGTTGGATGGCTTTTGAACTGTAAGTCCGAAATATGCAAACATCTCATACCATTAGTAGTTTATACAATATTGATTCAACATCTTCTCCAACATAACCAGCCTGCAAAATAGCAGTATTTGCCTCTTTCAGTTATGCAGTAATAGATAACAATAATAATGTGTGTGCACATATGTGCATGCACATCAAGCCTAAAAAGAATGCCTTGTGGTAAGTTATTATGTAAAGCTGGACACAGTGAATTTCTATATTCCATGCTGACCCTCATTATCCAATTGCACTCAGTTTGCATTTTCAAAAAAAACCAAGCATGCTAAGATCATTAAATCAAATAAAGATACCAACCATGGTTCATAGGCTAGATTTTGTGTTCTATTTTCAATTCATAATATTTTTCACAAATCAACTTGCCTGTGTTAAAGTTGTTGCATCTGTAATGACAAATGGAACATTCACAAAGCGAGCTAGTGTTTTTGCAAGCAAGGTCTTCCCTGTTTTGCATACAATAACACAGTTAGAAGGGCAGGTTAACTTCTTAAAGGTTCTTCTAACTTAAACTTCCAGATAGCCAGGTTTGGATTTAGATGATTAGTCCAAAGATAAGAAGATTATAAGTGGAACACCAGTTTTTTTCCAGGTACTTCAGAAGAAATCATACCGGAGCCAGTTGGGCCCATCAAGAGCACATTGCTCTTTTCTAGCTCCACTTTATCGTCATCATCTACTTTGTTTGGAATTCCTGATTCTGCTCCTGACCTAGCATACAAATCCATTGGTTCAGTTGTATTAAATACATCCACAGAAACAATAGTATGAATTCTCCAACTGCTTACAAAACTTTTATATGACCAAGCTCTTTTGGCTAAGGAGTTTAGAAGTACATACGGATAGTGAGTTCTCAAATATATATTGGGATTGGATCATGACTAGTGAACATGTGTTGCATTGTTGGTTGAAAGACAAAATGAAATGGCAAGTTATGTGTGATGAGTAATTGCAGCATGAATTTGATCAAGAAAAATAAAAATGAAAACGAACCCTTTCTTCAAGGAGGCGTGATATATCCTCTTGTAGTGGTTATAAACGGCCACAGAGAGCACCTGCAACAGAACGTTTATACAAAAATTATCCATCCACATTCCACCCAAATGCTAACAAAGAAAAGAAAAGGGACTAAAGCTACCTTTTTGGCTCTTTGTTGGCCTATAACGAACTTGTCAAGGCCCTTGCAGATATCCTTAGGGGTGGGCAAATTGTTTCCCAAATTGGAACCGCCCCAAGCATTCTTGTCTCTAGCATCCCCAGTCCCAGGGGGCGCAGAAGCCCGAACGACATTAACTCCAGGGGCGAAAGGAGGACCCGGGGGAGTATGCACGGCCAGTCCATTGCCTGGGGGCGGAGGCGGAGGCCAGTTCTCAGGTGGGTCAGCCCCATTGGCATATGACCTCAAACTATCCCAGAAAGACACCCTCAGCCCGTTGTTATTAGTATTGGGCTCGGAATCTGCTCCTTCGTTATTGTTGCCATTTCGGGAAGAATGTGACTTCTTGTTGTTGTCAGAGTTGTTGGTTTTGGTGGCGCTGCGATTGGAAGAGGAGGAGGTGGAGGAGGTGGTGTTGGTGAGCCTCCCAATCTCTACGAAGGTGCCCTGGAGGGGAGCAATCTGGTGGGGTCGGAAGTAGTAGGCTGTTTTGCAATTGGGGCAGAGATTGAGGGCCTGATACTGACGAATCTCAGAGTCAGAGTTTCCAGAGGCAGATGTTGCAGAGGTGGAGGCGGCCTTGGCCTTGGTGGTGGAATCATCTGGTGGAGGAGGAGAAGGAGATAAGTTGGGTAAGCGGCGATCGGAGAAGAGGAGGTCCATGCGGTTGAAAGAACATCGGGGGCAATTGGCCTCGGCTCTGATTTTGCGGATACGAACATCAGCGGAGCCGCCGTGGTCCCATTTGTAGCGCTCCTGCAGTCCGATGAAGGAGTCTCGTCGGCGATGGGTTGTGAGGCAGAGGTGGTTCAAGTGCGTAGAGATTGGGGAGACCTGAGTCTGAGAGAAGCGCTGCTGGAGCTGTGGAGCTATTTGCTGAACCTTCTTCAATCTCAACATTACAGACATTTCACTGAAATTATAATAAATAATAAAAATAATACTTGTAAAATTCAATTCAACTGAATCCAATCAATCGAAGAGAGAGCGAGTGAGAGTTTGTATTTGAGTTCGAGACATGAAAGAGATATGGTTTGGGATTGGAAGTGAAATTGGATCGGAAGTGGAATTGGGATCTCCAATGCTATATAATAATCATATTAAGCTATATAACCATCCAAACAATATATATATAATTATATCCAAACTTAGAGAGAGAGCAAACAGAAACGTGGGGGGGGAGTGTTTGTAGGAAGGAGGAAATACAAAAAACTGAAAAACCTGAAAATCCACACGCGCACAGCAAGGGCCTAATTTCTGTTTTTGGATGTGTTAAGGAGGAGAGGAGGGAGACTAATTTGCTAACTTTGACAGTTGGACTGACTGCGTTGGCATACATCTACTTGACTGACGTATGTAATGTACGTGCTCACCTAATCGGCTGAATCCCCCTCTTCTCCGCTTCCTTCGGGCAACAATTTTTATCATCAGCCATCAGTCATCAACCATCTTTTGCTTGCGTATACCTCTTCTCCCTTTTTTACGCTCCATCTAGAGTTTCTAGTTTCTACTCTACATTTAACATAAAATAATACACTTCATCTTGGGTTTTCTTTCTCCTGCTCAAAGTCCAAGCAAAACGCTAAATAATTACCTTATATAAAAGAAAACTTTAACAAAAAGCGTTCTGTACGATTTATTTTAACGAAAAATCATATTTTTACACTAAAAAATCAATCATGGTACTATTCACTTTACTCTTTATTTTGTCCTTATCGTTAAAACTCAAAGTTTTCAAACATTTTTCATTAGTTTTCCTTATATAAAAACGCTAAACAAACAAAAAACCATCAATTCTGTTGATGCACAAAATCAGTAAGGACTTTTGTACAACAGAAAGTGTTAAGCTTGTGACCTTCGCTAGATTGCTCCGGTTACTAGTATGAATAAGTATATAAATGGATAGAAATATAGAAGCAAACACAAGATGTACGTGGTTCACCCAGATTGGCTACGTCCACGAAGTAGAGGAGTTCTCATTAATTGTGAAGGGTTTACACAAGTATATAGGTTCAAGCTCTCCTTTAGTGAGTACAAGTGAATGATTTAATACAAATAACATTAGGAAATATTGTGAGAGAATGATCTCTATTTATATAAGAGAGTTTCTAGTTTCATTCTGACATTGACACGTGTCGTGTTGTGATTGGCTTCTGATGTTGATACGTGTCACGCTATGATTGGCTTCTAATATCGACACATGTCGCGCTGTGATTGGCCTCCTGGTTGGAGGAAAACTCTTCTGGGTCCTTGACGGTATAACGTTGACCGGTGCTCAATAGTTTCGGGATTGGTCAAGTATGGTACAAACAGTGCTCCCCTAAGTTCCCGAGTAAGGGAAGCTCCTCGATTGGAGACTTGCAAGATCCAAGCCATTGAATAATCACGAAACTTCTAAGTACCGAAGTGTGGTATCATTTTCACTTGCCTTATATGTCTCATACGTAGCTGTGGCATCTTCTCTGGAAGTATTTTTCCTCCATCTAGGGATGGTATCTTTAACCGATGAAGATGCACAAGGTAATGTATCAATTTCACTTAAAGCTTACTTGTAGTTTCGGGCTTGGTCAAGTGCGATACAAAACCCTATAGTAGGAGTTCCCCAAGTCGCCAAGCTAGGAGATTTGCCGAAAGAGGTAACAGACAAGGTAAGCAATCAGACTTCCAAGCAAGCAAATTGGATCGGAGGATCAACTTCGGCTTCCGGTTGATTGTTCTCCTTCTCCTTGTGTCGTAAACAGCAACAAGGATAAGGAGAAGCAAATGGAGAAGAGATGATATGAGATACTTTTGCTTTTGAAGAAGTAACTTTCCACAGGATTATTCTTGAACTGGGCTGGAAGGTTTTCTGGTTTCCTCTAGAGTATAAGGCCTACTCAAGAATTTGAGGGTCAAAACAAGTCCATCAAATCAAGAGTGCGTTTGACCTTGATAATATGGGATACTTTTGCCATTGACGAAGTAATAGATGAATCGGCACGTGTTCCGTTGCGCTTGTCTCCACATGCTTCCTTGTATCCTTCTCACTTGCCCTATTTGTTCCTTAGGTAGATATGGTATCTTTTCTGGAAGCATAAGATGTTGAAGATGAGTACTTGAGAGCAATGCTAGGTAAGTAATCAGGCAAGGGATTCCAGGCAGTCAGTTCCTGATTGGAAGCTTGATTCCAAGTGCTGACTGATTGCTCTCTTTCTCCTTGTCTTGCAGGTAAGAACAAGGGCAAATGAAAAGACAGGGAAAAAGCATGATATGGGATACTCTTGCTTTTGACCCTGATGATATGAGATACTCTTGCTCTGGTGTGGCTGGTTTGCATAGGTATTATTGGGGGGCGGGGGAAGAAAGCTGAGTATTTCGAGAGGCTTCGTTGGGAGTGCCCTCTCATATATGGGGAAGGGTTGAGCATTTTTGCAGGTCTGCCTATCCGTGGAGGATGGATGTTGACATATATAGGAGTCTCCCTAACAACAAGTAGTAATGCTATTCCTTTACCCTTCTTGGTCGTAGCAATGTAGTGGAAGCTGCAAGCTTCACGTGTTTTAACTTTGTCAGAGCACTTTGAAAAAGTGATATGTGGTATCTGGAAAGCTGATGTTGCGTGTGAAGATTGCAGACAAGCTTTATCTAAGGAAATCTGGCTCTCGAAGTTCAGAGAGTGATGCCTCTTCAGTTTTCAAACAAGCAATCCTGTCGAGGATCCGGCTCTCGAGATTCGGAGAACGGTGCCTCTTCGATTTTTGAGAAAGCAATCCTGTTGGGAGTCTGGCTCTTGAGATTCGGAGAGCAGTGCCTCTTCGATTTTTAAGAAAGTAATCATGTTGGGAGTCTGGCTCTCGAGATTTGGAGGGCGGTGCCTCTTCGATTTTTGAGCAAGTAATAATGCTATTCCTTTATGATGCGAAATATATAAGCACACAAATTAAACCCTCTTTTTGTCAATTGTAGCAAAGTATGTAAGTAAGGATTGTTTTAGGCCGGGGATTAGGAGGGATTGCTAAATCACTTGAAAACTGACTCAAAACGTAAAAACAAAGTTTAAAACACTAAACTAGACTCAAAGAATGCAAAACTAAACTCTAAAACACTAAAACAAACCAAAAGACTCAAAACAGCACAAAAACACTCAAAACTGCCTTAAAAACACAATCTGGGCAGTTTTGAACACAAAACACAATTTGGACGAAAATAGGTTATAACTTGACTCAAGACACTTAAAAACATAAACTAAATTGATTTCTAACTAATCTAACACTTTAAAATAAATGGGGATTTGGTTTTGACGAAAATTGAAAACAAACAGAAACTTTGTAAACTAAACAGATTTAAAAAACGAATTTGGTTAAAGTGAATGGATGGAAAGCTAGCTAAGGGGTTATTCTCCACACATGTCACACTTGCATACAAAACGATTTCCAATTGCTTCTCAATAAACCATGAATTCCCAATGCCCCAGATTAACCGTGAATTGCACTAATTAACCCTCAGAGTTTCCTAAAGTTATCGAATTGGATGAATTGCATACGACAACCTAAAGCATTCCTCACAAGTTCCCTGCATGAATTGCATAACAAAGATACAAGCAAAGATCATTAAGTTCTATGAAAATCATAAGCATTGGCGAGGCACTTGTTACTATGAATTGCATGAAACTTATGCCAAGAATTTACTTAACACGATTGTGATCAACAACCTTGACTACTTTCGAATATAAGTTCATAACGATTAGGTGAAATTCCCTTATATCCTAGCATCAAACTTATGCATGAAAATTAAGCGTGCACTCTCAACCAACACACACAAATCAGTTTTAATTCATATAGATAAGTAAATTGAATTCACAACTTATGAAACGCAATTAGAAGTAATCAAATCATATATCAAGCATAAACATGGTTTCGAATCCCCCCTAGCCAAGAGGGGGTTTAGTTCCTCATACGCACAAAGCAAAGATAAATAAATTTAAACATTGAAATCCAAGGAAAGAGAACACCTAGACACTCCAACTTAGGCAGCAGGTGTATCCACGATTCCTCCTTCCTCCTTGCTGCAGCATAGAGATTTTCGACAGGTTTTTGGGGTTATGAATGGTGTGGAATGGATGGGGGATGTATGGTGGTGGTTAGGATGGATGGGTGGTGCAACAAGGGGTGGTTTTTGGCAGGAATTATGGAGTATAGTGGTGGAAGGCTGCGGCAAAGAGAGGCTCTTTGTTTCTGTATATATATAGGCACCTAAAACCCTAGGGTAATCAGATATGGACTTGGATAACCCAAATCCACAAGGAAAAAGGCTTAGAAATCAAAATTCACAAGGGAATAGGCTAACAAGGTGCGGCAGATAAGGATAGGAAAGATAAGGCTTCTAGAAAGCCTTGCAAGGCAAGGAAATAGGTTTCTAGAAAGGGATAGGTACGGCCTAGATAGGTGTGAATGGATAAGGCATCTAGAAGGTCTTGTTATGCAAGGAAAAGGGTTCCCTTGCTGAAATAGGTGCGGCATCCCTCAAGAATAAGGTTAATGTGTCCTCAAGTGTTTAGGACTCTTTTTCCTTCTTTGACTTGGAAAACTTCTTTGTTGCTGAAACTCAAGGCCAATTAGGTTTAACTTTTCCTACTTCAAGTAGGAAACCTTGTTTGAGTAGGAATCTTCAATCTTCTAGCAATCCCACTTCAACTAGGAAACCTTTGTCAACTAGGAATCATTTGTCAACTAGGATTCCATCTTTAATTAGGCACTTTCCTACTTCAACTAGGAAACCTTGTTCAAGTAGGAATCATTGTGGATGCAAATTTCTTCCTCTTCGATCTTGGACGATTTTGCACCTACAAAACAATTAACACCTTAGGTTAAGGCCAAGAGCCTCACACGCCCATGATGAATGGGGGGGGCTTTGGCCGAAGAACCTCCGATGCCAAAGTTAGAATTTAGAAAGAAAGAGTGTTTAGAGAATTTTGGGATTTTTGCCAAAGTGTTGGAATTGGCTTTTTGGTGAGAAATGAGAGTATATTTATAGGGATAGGAGGTGGCTAGGGTTTTTTTGGGTTTGATTTAGGTTTAATTAGCCAATTTATTTGGCTATTAAACATAAAATGAATGTTTTGGTGGTTTTTTGTATAATTGGCTAATCAATGTCACAAAAAAGGAAAATTATGGTGAAAAAAGAAGGAAATGGTCGGCTCCCTTTGGAGAAGGGATAACCGGCCTTTAGGGTGATTTTTGGGCTTAATTTGGTGATGTAATTAGCCTTTAATATATTGATTATATTAATTGGTTGAGGATGTTATGGAATGTTTGAAATAAATGGCTAATTGAATAAGGAAAAAATGAGATAAAAACATATATGGAATGAAATAGGTTTTGAATTATTACCCATTTTGGGTACTCCTGACTTGGTTGATGGATGATTCTCCACTGCTCGCGTGTAGGAAACCCGGTATGCCTCGAGGGTATTTTTGTCCTCTTTTGTCCAAAAGTCCACGTGTCGCCTAATGAATATGTTTGGCTCCACAAATGCCCCCACACATGTTGGGCTGCTCGCAGAAAAGGGCAGCAGGTGTAGAGATCTTCTTGCTTTAGGAAACTTAAGATTGCTTCCTATTTTGATGTTGATTCTCTCTTTAATAGGAAATTAGATCCTTCTAGGAAAAGGAAATAAATTTCTCTCAAAGCCTATTTAAGTCCACCTTAAGTGGGTTATTAAATCAACTTTGGAGAGCGATTTATTCTACCCTACAAGAGAGAGATAGCTTAGAGGATATTTGTTCCCCCTCCTCTAGCAATCTTCTACATCTTGCCCGTGCAAAGGACCGTCTTTCGTTGCTTTCTTCGTCTTCTTCGTGCCGCACCAATGTAAGAAAAATTTAATTTTTCTTACCTTATTCTTGGATAGTGCTATTGCGGGGTAGCCGTCGGGGTGGTGCGGCACGTCGGCTGGCAGGGGCCAGGAGCTGGCTCGGCATGGGTTGAGGAGATGTCGTGGCAGGGACCACTGCTTGGGTAGCTTGGCTTGGCTTGAGCCAAGGGCAGTTTGTGTTGGAAATGTGCCCTAAAGCCAATCATGTGATGATACTTTACGGACATTTCACATGTTAAACTAATCTAGTTTAACATATAAAGGGCATAGATTATTGTTTGAGCCGTCTCATATAAATGTTATATGCTTAAACGATAAAGTCCAAGGAATTTGTGATTGAGAGAATGTAATCTAATGAAGTTAGATTCTTGAGACCATTCTTTCGTAGACACATCCTAAACGTTCCTGATCATAGGATTGCCAATTGGGCGTTGACAGTCCGTTAAGATCGGTACGTACTATGTCTTCTCTCAGGGAGAGTGATTAGTCTCGAATCATTGGTGTGTGTGACATCAAGACAAGTACGGTAGGTGCTCAATAGAGAATGAGTTCACTGAACGCGATCAACGAAGAGTTCTCATATTCCATGTCACATAAGAACTCATGGTTGGGATAATGCAAAGTAGTCCTTTGACCTGAGGCATCATAGTTGTCTTGTGGTTAAGACCTTGATCTTTGATTATGTCAAAGTCATCCCACCAGGAGGGTGTCCACGGCATCGTTGGGGTCAAGCCGCTTAGCTATGGAGACAAGTGAATGCGCAACAAGGGATCTCTAACCTTCAAACCGTTTGAGGGAGAATACTCTCTGATATGATTTGAATCTCTGGCCAGAGTATGAATGAGATTAGGGAATGCGTTCCGAATCACATTCAAGGTAATCATATAAGCACAAGACACACATTGGATAGTAGACATGAGAAAATAAACTATCAAACCAAACAATGTGGTCAAGAGTATTAGATTAGAGAAGGACCGTATTGCATTTGTAATCTCGAACTGAATAGGTTCTCTAACCTCTTCTGATTAGCTTGGGTAACCATGATATGCTGCTAGGTGTCACTCATGGTTTGTGGAAGCCCTAAACGTGTATAATCACTAAAGGGAGAATTGAAAATAGTTTCAATTCACAATCGATGTAAAATGGTTTTAATCGCCCACTACCTCGCTAAAATGAACCTAATGGATCGCACACCGTAAAAGGTGGAGATTGGAGATTAAACGGAAATGAGTAAGAATGATTAAATGGTTTAATCATTTATTTATGGCAAGGATTAATTAATATGTTAATTAATCAAACGAATAAGTTCGTTAAAGACTTCGGGATAGTTTTGGACCTTAAGGCCCAATGGGCTTCGAACGTCAAGCCCATTAACTTAAGTTGTATGACAATTTAATGAATAAAGATTCATTAAAGCCCAAAAGCCCAAAAATCCCCTAAATGGCCAGCCATGATGAAATGAATTAGGGTTTTGGTTGTTTAGGTCACTTAAAGAAGTGACTATATAAATGATTTTATAGCCAAATATTCATTAAGTGAAAAATGGGTTTATTTTTGGGGAAAATAGGTGAGAATTGTCTCTCCATTTTCTCTCTAAAGAGGCCAACACCTTGGAGGGTACATCTAGCAATCCTACTACTCCAAGGTCACTCATTTCTTCTACAATCGAACCTTGGTGTCGAGAATTAGAGGTTCTCAATTTTGGGAACTTGGAGAACCTATTCTTCCATCCAAATCCATGGATCTAAGAAGCAAGGAATGAAGGCCCTTGTCTCTTTGGGTGATTAGCCTTTGCTTATGCAAAGAGGAATCTACAAAGGTATTTTTCAACTCACTTTGTTTTTTAGTTGATTATTGGTTCACCAATCTACTAGGCTTTGAATTTCATGGGTAAATGTTTTGTTTTTGAGTGCATGTAAGCATGATTCCGCCTTTAATTGTTAATTGCATGCTATATGATGTTGCTCAAATGAACATGTTTTACAAAATAATTCCTTCAAGTGGTATCAGAGCCTAGGTCTAGTAGTTGGTGAATCCTTTTGTGTTTTGTAGTTCATAAGTTTGTGATTTAAAAGTTGTAATTGTTACAAGCTTTATTCTTGCTTCTTTGAAAGTAAATTTTGTTGGAAAATTTGCTATCTCAAATGTTGTAGATGTTGTTCATATGAGCATGAATATTGGAGCTAAAATTTGGTGCCATGCTTTTGGGAAAATTCGGCCAAATCCAAAGGGTGGATTTTTGGGTTCTTGTTTGACTTGTTAAAAGTGTTTTAATGTGTTCTTTGGAACCCCTAAGTACCCTAGTTTGGTTAGATGTTATTTCCCTTAAGTAAGAATGGTTTTGGAATGTTTTTGGGTGGAAAAAGTTCATGGAAAAATTTGGGTTTTTCATGGATGTTCTTCATTGTTCTTGATGTTCTTGCCAAGAACAAAAAGGTTTGGTGTATTGATTCAAAGTTTTGAATTATTTCATAAAGTATATGTGATATGTTTTTAAATGATTTATTATGTATTTAAAGTGTTAGATATTTGTATAAATGATGATTGAAATAATTGTGATTGAATTATTTCAAAACTTATCTTACATACACTTGCATGTTTTTGACAAAACTCACTAATCAACACACACACCAACCTTATCCCTCCCCAAAACCAGCCACTCCCTCAAAGGGAGTACTTTTGGGGCTTTTATGCAATTACATAAAGTTTTGATACTTTTGTGTATTTGCACTTTGGCCCAAAAGTTTACGTTTTTACGTTAAGGTCCAAAAACGCTAAAGGACAAATTGTTTTGTTCCTTTAATGAAGTTTTTGCATTATTAAAAGTTTGGGTTCTAGTTGTATTTACATGAAGTTGTGACTTTTGTGTATTGTACAAGGTGACCCCAAAAGTTTTTGTTATTGCAATATGGCCCAAAAGTTGTGGTTATTGCATGATGGCCCAAATAGGATGAAAACAAAATTGTTTTGTCTCTTTAAATGAGAATTGGATTTTCATTTTGTTTAGCTCCATTTAAATCAATCTTATGGATACAAAAACCAAATGAAAATGTTGCATTCAATTAATTAGTTAAAGTGTTAATTAATTAAAGGGTGATTATGAACCTAAGCCTAATATAATTGAGCTATGTGAAAGGCGTTTCAAATTTGTTTGAACCATGGGAATGTGTAGATTAGATTTTGGTTGTAATTTGATTTGATCAAATGTTGTAAAAGGGCTTAAGCTCTTCTTTACTTTAAAGTAATTTGTTATATGCAAATGTTGTAATGAGCATAAGCTCACCTTTACTTTGAAGTACTTCTTTCTTGCTTTATATGATATGCATGAAAATGAAGTAGTTGGGTCCAACGCCCATAAGACAACACGCCTTAATGTGATTAAACGCGTAACTAAAATCAATCACCATTCCTAGACCGAGATTCAACACAAGGCTCGTGTTGAATCTAAACAAAGGTTCATAATCATCCTTAGGCCCTAAGGCAACTATGTAGTCCATCAAATGAATGCAAAGTTTATGTTAGTAGTATCATATACTCTTGCTTTAAAAATCGTTTTAAAAGCATAGTGGGAGTATTATGTACAACTAAAACAAAGGGATGGACCAATAGTTGTAATAGGACCAAAATAGTTTTAATAGAGATTAAAATGTATGTTTATATGTGATGAGACCTAAAACCCTCAACCAAACCAATATTAAGTTGATAAGCGAGAGATGTTTAGAATATCTCTTCGTGGCCTTCCACCGTGGTGGGATCCAATCGTTTATGACTTGTACACCGGCTTCACCCTATCATGGGGAGTACACAGTGCATGCTTATACTCAGGAGGAATCCATATACATATGATGAGGTGAGTGTAGGCAACGAGGATAGCTATATATCGTATCATCGTGAGGCTATTCTTGAACCCCTTCACACACTAAGCATGGTGGGAAGAACTTAACTAAGTGCAATGGAACCAATATCATATCATTGTGAGGTTACATTCTCTAGAGGCCAAATAAGATGGGTACTTGCATGAGTTGCAAATGAGTAAGCGTACTCTCTCATTATTATTGTTGCTAGCCATATATCGTATCATCGTGAGGTGGGCTTGGTAATAGTGAGCCTCCCATAACCTACTAGGAGTTTCATCCAAAACTCTCGAATTCCTATGAGGGATATGGAATTTGCCAAAAATAGTGGGTGGTGCTATTTTGATTTAAAGACCCGAATCAAATGGCTTAAAATCAATCAATTTATATTCGTTATGTATTTGTTTACCAATATATTTGCAAACGCTATCCAACACTTGACAAAACCGAACGTTTAGTTTACGGACTTGGTACTACAAAACCATAGATTGTCTTTAATGGCTTGTAAATGTACCTAAGTAGTCTCATCCTCACAATCTTCCTATTGATAATGTATCATTAGAAGAATATGTTAGAAAAGGTCTATCATAGAGAGGACAACACTTTTAATGTCATAATTCTTCAATTACAAATTGTTGTATGAAGAAATAAGAGTTGCTTTGAACAACCCTTAGTCAATACAAACACTTAGTGCTTATTTCTTTGTTAATTGAACAAAGAACTTGAGAAGTAAGCACAAGGGCATGGACACTTTATGTGCCATGATTCTTCACTTACAATTTGTTGTGTGAAGAAATAAGAGTTGGCTTGTACAACTCTTTAAAGTTTGTAATTATGTTTAGAACATAATGGTTGGTTGACAAAAATAGTCCATTAACATGGACTTATGATGATTTTGAATCATTGAATGTTGAAGTGATAAACCACTTAATGAGACGGAAACTAGGCAAGGACTTCACCTTTGTGTCCCTATCCTAATGGTTCACTAAGTTTATTGTAAACTATGTAGTGAACAATAACCACATGCTCTCCAAAATGTTTGATGTGTATAACACAATTGAAAAAGGTTTCAAGAGAGATAGTGGGAGTTTAGGGACCATGACTAATGTAGTCAAAGGTGAAAGTCAAATAAAGAAGATAAATAACTCCAAGGGAACAAACTTTCTTTATGAAAGGATGGACATTGGAAGGGGTATTTGCAAGAAATGTCTTGCAAGTGTCAAGGACACACCTTTCGAAGGTGTTGTAAATTGTTCTTGAATAGTTCAAAACAGTTGGTTCTTCTACTTGAATGCATGATTCCGTATTAGTGACTATGTTTTACAATCGTTGTAAAAGTGTGGCTAATAAGAAGTAGAAGATTAATGAGAGAAGAGAAAGTACTTCACATTCGAAGCGTGAATCAAATGTAGATCTCTGCGAAAACAGATGGTACTTACTTCCTCATATGAACTACCAAAGAAATTGGAAAAACATAGATTGTCTTTCTATTCCAATTTTAAGGAACTAAATTCCGTCACTATGTGAAATGGATAAATGTTTTGTTTGACAAAACAATGTTCTTTATTAATCAATGATTAGATTATGGTAATCTAATTAATTGTCTCTATAGTAGAGATAATATGGTAGTGTTAACTGTTTAGAAAATAATGATGCTTAAAACCCAAAAGGTTGCAAGGTAGTGACTAATCCCAACTAAAATTGTGATACCTCTAAAACATAAATTACGAGTTGGTCATAGATGGACGCTTTGGATCGTTAGATCCGGATCCAATACCTTCTTGTTAAAATTGTATAGAGGCGAAATGTTCGAATCTTTATTCTTTTGGAAAGAAGAAAGAATCACAAAGTTGTTGAGGTTAATTCACTTAGATGTTAGTGGCACTTGTCCACAAACATAATACTACTCATGTTGGATAACATTCACCGAAGATCACTCTCGGTTGGACTATAGTTTATTTTGAATAAACACAAGTCCGAATACTTTGCAAAATGTTTCAAAGAATTCAAGTAATGTAAGTTGATGAGTAAGACATCTAAAGTATTTACCTCCTTAGATTTGATCCAAGGAAAGGTAACACTTTAGATAAGTTTCCTTGAAAGATATCAAGGAAAATAGCATCATAAGATAATGTATTTCTCCATTAGGAGAAGAACGAACTTGAATAAGATTTAGTTCGTTAGATGTTATCTATTACCCATATATAGGATATATACTTCTAAAAACAATATGATTGTCAATGAGAAGATCTTCCAATATTTTCATGACTCCATAAGATGTAGTTGGAAAGAAAGACAAATCTTAAGCATGTTAAAGATTTGGGGTTGTGTGCTAACAAGCAATATTTGTTTGATAACAATCTTGTGGGATATCCTTAAAATAACTTTTGGATATCGCTTCTATAAACCAACTAACAAATGTTGTTTTGTTGGGTAGTTCATTGTAATTCTACAATGTGATTTGCCTAAAAGCAAATGAACGAGAGATAGAACTCAAAGAATGGGTTCTTTGAGAGACAAGATAGTAATCAACAAATATAACAACCTAGTTCCTATACCACAAGCTCCAAGGTAGTCGATAAGGATTTATAAACCGTCTCAGTTGAATGGTTTTGAACTTTATGACTACATTGAGTGCCTATACGATATATACTCAAGGAAATGGTAAAGTACCATTTGACTCGAAATAATGAAACCTTCAAAGCTAATTGGTAGCTTAAGGTGACTACAATCAAAGAGAATGGTTGACTTTAAAGGAACCATTTTTGACGTAGTCTTAGTTTCAATTAATTCGAAGATTGCTAGCTACAACTAAATGGTGATTCAATGTTTTGACATAATATGGGTTTCCGAAACCATTATTAAGATAGTCTTGATAATATATGTGTAAAACTACTAATCACAAGACATGTAAGTTGTAGAGATCCATCCATCATGGATCTTAGCAAGTTAGTGGGAGCTATTTGCATTTTATGAGAAAAGGATCAAATCGTTTGATTTCTCATAAAGATGTAAATGAATCTTTTGTTTACTAGTTTTACAAAAGATTAGTGGGAGTTAATCATGTTCCTAAAATTTAAATATATAAGATATATTAATTTTGGAAATGAAAAGAATACTTCTTCGTTAAAGTTATGACTTTAATACATTATATGAAGATAGAATGTATATGGGAGATATAGTCTATAAACATGGGATGGAAATCTATAATGATATATTTCATGATATAATTGGATTATATCAATCCCTAATAATAGACAATGGATGCTAGGAAGTTTCTCATATGATGATAAACTTCAATAAGAAGGATGACTCTAGTAAGACTAGCAAGTTGACCTTCTCAAAGGGAACGTGCCCCTTTGACTCCCAAAGAAATAATGCGTAAATAGAATCCTTTATGCATACGCAGAAAGGTGATTTATGTATTTCATATTGTATGAAAAACATTGATATGAGTTGTACCTAGAATGGTACAAGACGATATCAGTGCAAGCCCAGGATCAGAACCATGGCAACTGTCAAGTGAGTCCTTAAGTATTTAAGAAATACTAAAGGATAAATTCCTCAAAGATCGAGGAAGAATCAAAGTGACGTAATGGAAGCGTAAATGTATTAGATTATGAATCTAATCCATCATTGGATGTTTCTTCATTATGAATGAAGAGATAAACAGATATCTCTTTATTGTGACTAAAGAGATATTTGGATGGAAACATTAAAGTAATGACTTTAGTGTGTTTCATTATGAATGCAAGATATATTGCCATATAGAAGTTTACAACAATGTTGTTTGGATGGGAAAGTTCATTTATGAACTCTCTATTCGGTTCCAACCAGAAAGTGTATGACACTAATGGGGCGATAGCTCAAGCCTGGGAATCAAAGTCTCATCAAGATCCGAACACAAATGAGAGACTGAACCACATGATTGAGAATCATGTATAATGGTGACGTCGTTATTCTCAAGGTTGCTTCTGTGGATAACACATATAGATATCCACTGCCTAGGCCTACTATTCAGCCATTTATGAAATGACTACAGAAGAGATATCATCATTGATGATCAAGCTGATTGGCTCTAGTGCAAGTGGGAGATTGTTGGAAATGTGCCCTAAAGCCAATCATGTGATGATACTTTACGGACATTTCACATGTTAAACTAATCTAGTTTAACATATAAAGGGCATAGATTATTGTTTGAGCCGTCTCATATAAATGTTATATGCTTAAACGATAAAGTCCAAGGAATTTGTGATTGAGAGAATGTAATCTAATGAAGTTAGATTCTTGAGACCATTCTTTCGTAGACACATCCTAAACGTTCCTGATCATAGGATTGCCAATTGGGCGTTGACAGTCCGTTAAGATCGGTACGTACTATGTCTTCTCTCAGGGAGAGTGATTAGTCTCGAATCATTGGTGTGTGTGACATCAAGACAAGTACGGTAGGTGCTCAATAGAGAATGAGTTCACTGAACGCGATCAACGAAGAGTTCTCATATTCCATGTCACATAAGAACTCATGGTTGGGATAATGCAAAGTAGTCCTTTGACCTGAGGCATCATAGTTGTCTTGTGGTTAAGACCTTGATCTTTGATTATGTCAAAGTCATCCCACCAGGAGGGTGTCCACGGCATCGTTGGGGTCAAGCCGCTTAGCTATGGAGACAAGTGAATGCGCAACAAGGGATCTCTAACCTTCAAACCGTTTGAGGGAGAATACTCTCTGATATGATTTGAATCTCTGGCCAGAGTATGAATGAGATTAGGGAATGCGTTCCGAATCACATTCAAGGTAATCATATAAGCACAAGACACACATTGGATAGTAGACATGAGAAAATAAACTATCAAACCAAACAATGTGGTCAAGAGTATTAGATTAGAGAAGGACCGTATTGCATTTGTAATCTCGAACTGAATAGGTTCTCTAACCTCTTCTGATTAGCTTGGGTAACCATGATATGCTGCTAGGTGTCACTCATGGTTTGTGGAAGCCCTAAACGTGTATAATCACTAAAGGGAGAATTGAAAATAGTTTCAATTCACAATCGATGTAAAATGGTTTTAATCGCCCACTACCTCGCTAAAATGAACCTAATGGATCGCACACCGTAAAAGGTGGAGATTGGAGATTAAACGGAAATGAGTAAGAATGATTAAATGGTTTAATCATTTATTTATGGCAAGGATTAATTAATATGTTAATTAATCAAACGAATAAGTTCGTTAAAGACTTCGGGATAGTTTTGGACCTTAAGGCCCAATGGGCTTCGAACGTCAAGCCCATTAACTTAAGTTGTATGACAATTTAATGAATAAAGATTCATTAAAGCCCAAAAGCCCAAAAATCCCCTAAATGGCCAGCCATGATGAAATGAATTAGGGTTTTGGTTGTTTAGGTCACTTAAAGAAGTGACTATATAAATGATTTTATAGCCAAATATTCATTAAGTGAAAAATGGGTTTATTTTTGGGGAAAATAGGTGAGAATTGTCTCTCCATTTTCTCTCTAAAGAGGCCAACACCTTGGAGGGTACATCTAGCAATCCTACTACTCCAAGGTCACTCATTTCTTCTACAATCGAACCTTGGTGTCGAGAATTAGAGGTTCTCAATTTTGGGAACTTGGAGAACCTATTCTTCCATCCAAATCCATGGATCTAAGAAGCAAGGAATGAAGGCCCTTATCTCTTTGGGTGATTAGCCTTTGCTTATGCAAAGAGGAATCTACAAAGGTATTTTTCAACTCACTTTGTTTTTTAGTTGATTATTGGTTCACCAATCTACTAGGCTTTGAATTTCATGGGTAAATGTTTTGTTTTTGAGTGCATGTAAGCATGATTCCGCCTTTAATTGTTAATTGCATGCTATATGATGTTGCTCAAATGAACATGTTTTACAAAATAATTCCTTCAGTTTGTGCAGCTGGGGTCGAGGATTGTGGCGCTGGGGCGCAGTGCTAGGTGAGCCGCATGGCTTATGTCCTTTGGGCTCTTGGACATGACTCGGGCCAGGCTGGCGATTGAGAGAGATAAGGAGATTGCGGGTCTCATGGGCTGCTGGAATGTTGGGCATGCAGGCCTCATGCCTGCTGGAATGCTGGGTTGAGCTCCCCTGCTAAGTACCATGAATGTCGTTGGCTGCTTAGTCCTCTTTGCTGAAAGAAAGGTGGGCTGCTCCAGAAAGATGAGGTAAAGAGGATCAAGGCGGATGCATTGGCTCGTCTGATCGCTGTCATGGAGCTTACTATGAATGAAGATGGAAAGAAGAGATCTTCCCCGCCTGCTCATGAGATGCCAGTTAAGAAAAAATTGAAGACTTCTTCTGCTGCTCATGAGGGTCCGCTTGCTACCGAGAGGTATGTGATTGACATGACTTCTTCCAATGGGAAGAAAAATAAGGCTGCTAGATCTGAGCATGTGGCGTCTTCCATGTTGAGAATGGCTAGTACAATTGTGGATAAGATTGCTTAGCGTAAAGGTTTTATCATGCCCCTAGTGCCGAAGTCTGTACCAGGACGTTCTTTGGGAGCCAAGTCCGGTTCACCTTTGTAGAGACTTGCTATTATGAAGAATGGTAAGGTGGACTCTACTGCTAAAGTGGCGCCAAAGCCTGCTCCCTTTGCTGCTGAGATTGATTCACCTCAGATTTAAGATCTTAAGCTTGCAATTTCTGAGCTTCGTTTTGCTGCTTATGCTAAGAAGGGAGTGGATGAGCTTCTCTATTTCTCCGGAAGACTTGCTTGCTTTTACTTTTAAGGCTTCCATTGGTGAAGTAGTTGGAGAAGTTAGTGCCCAGACTGGGGCAGCCGGGGGTGAAGCGCCGGATGATGCCGGTGCTAAGAGCGTTATGGCTGTTGAAGGTGTGGCGACCGAGTAGTCGTGGGATGTCCAAGCTGCTGTAGTGTAGTATTTTAGGTAGCCTTTAGGATTTTCTTTGTTTTTCCTTGTAGCTCTTGTTTTGCTTGAACTCCTTCGGCCTTTGCTAGTTGTTTATAAACATGTTTTCCTTCGTTTTTCTTCATCTTCACTTCTTTTGTTCATGCCCTAACCTTTAGACTTGATAGACCAGTGGCAGGCATGCTACTTTTTTATAAGTAGACAAGCTCGCGTAGCCTATGCAGCCGTAGGTGTTGGTGTAGAACTTTGCAAAGTTGTTAGCCATAGGGTTGGCAGCCGGATGCCTTACTTACAGAAGCAGACAAGTCCGCGTAACCACTAGGCTGTTAACCTTGACTTTCTTCAATTCCGTAAGTTGCGTAGCAAGTATCACAACACTTTAGGACTTGGTGTAGGTTGTTCCACGCTTGGCAGAGGTGAAGCTTATCGACTACGTAGCATGTCAGCAGTGGATAAAACTTCGTATATGCGCGCTAGCTTGTTTAACCTTTCATAAGAATGTGCGGTTGTATAAGTCTAGCACGGCTTTACTGCTCGAAGGGCAAGCCGTAAGCAGTTTTCCAGAATCCGTAGGCTACCTTAGTGCACTCGGTAGCAGCTTTAGGATTCCAGGGCAGCCGTCCATCAGATGTACTGCGTAATGTGCCCTCTCCGTCTCTAGGGCCCGGTTCCCCACGGATTAGGCCAAGAGACCCAAAATCCTTCAGTTAGCTAAGCCTTGAAAAAGACCATTGCGGTTACTTCTAGGAATCCCGGCGCAAGCCATCGTGCATCTAGTTATACTAGGGCAGCCAGGCTCATCCACGTCTGGATATTCGGAGTGTAAAGTTTATCCTCCCGTCTTGGATAGCTGACCCATATGGGTGTCGGGGAATTGGTTTACCCTTTCGTACTGAAGAGCAATTAGTTTACCTTCTCGCACTGGAGAGCATGGTTGGTCCCTCGAGGGGCGCAATTCCTGCGATGGGTCCCTAAGAAGGGCGCAGTCTTCTTTTGAAGTGTCGAAGTGATCAGTTGTTGTATGCATGCAGCCGAGCCAAGTTGTGATTACTTCTGAATTCCTCATTGAAAAACGAGTGAAACGAACGAGAACTTAGCTGTAAGGTAGGAACTGCA
This sequence comes from Malus sylvestris, assembly GCF_916048215.2. Taxonomy (NCBI): domain Eukaryota; kingdom Viridiplantae; phylum Streptophyta; class Magnoliopsida; order Rosales; family Rosaceae; genus Malus; species Malus sylvestris. Next base: position 395,624 of record NC_062264.1, read on the forward strand.
TAACAACTGGATAGTCCTCGACTTGTGAGGTGGTGCCCGTCGAGCTTCTTGAGTCTTCGGGCTTTGATGTAGTGGGAGGTCACACATGGTACTTCTTCAGATTGTAGGCGCTCCACTACTTTTCGATCTTTTTATCGTTTCATGGTAGCGGGGGTATAATTACTCTTGCCGCCTATTCTGCTGAGCTTGTAAAGACCTTCCCAGATGAGATCCATCTTTTTGGATGTTTCGGCTTGCCTATTGCCTTGAGGATATCTCGGCATGGACATATGCTGCTTGATGCCATATTTTTGGAAGAACTTCGCCAAATCTTTGCCCACGAATTGCAGGCCGTTTTTGGTGACGATGGATTAAGGGATGCCAAATCGGTAAATGATGTTCCTCCATATAAAGCGTTATATGTCCGTCTGAATCGTGGTCGTCATGGGCTATGCTTCCACCTATTTGGTGAAGTAGTCAGTTGCCACGAACCACGGCTGCTCGCGAGCCTTTGTAGTTGGATGCGCCGTTGACATGCGAATGCCAGAAATCTCCATTGAGGGAATATGTGCTGCTAAAGTGTGCTCGACTGCCTTCGGGGCATCGTTGGGCCGAGTTGTTGCGTTCGTCAGAAAACTTTGCATCTGCCAGGGTCTACGCCTTTATCGTCGCCGGTTTGGATTCGGCGGAATAGTGCGTCATGATGATGACTGCAGGTAACTGTAGAATACAGGTAGTCGGGTCCCCAGCTCTTCTCGAATGATGGTAGAGCTTATTGCTACTTTAGATACCGTCAAACATGTGAATAAGTCCTCCGCTGCTTCTAGGGAGGTGATGTCGGGTACTTCTTCAAGTCCTTGAATGTGCATTGGCGAGCCTCATCCCAAAGGGCATGCTTCTCTGCTAAAGTAAAAGAGTCTGCCAGAGTTAGATCTTCTTTTATGATCAATTTTCCGAATAGCGGGTGGTCTGCTGGAAGTCCTTTTTGGAAGGCTGCTCTAGCTATCGAGTCGTTGCATCCGACTATTTTTGCCTTCTCTACTTTGAACCTCCTCACATAGTCGCGAAGCGACTCTTTTGGGTTCTTCTTGACGTCAAACAAATGGTCAGACTTCTTTTTAATCGAGCGATAGGATGAATATTCTTTGGTGAAAACCAAAGAAAGTTCGTAGAAATTCCGGATGGATTGTGGCGGCAGGGTGTAGAACCAATCTTGCGTCTCGCCTTGTAGAGTGGTGGCGAATATCTTGCACATGAGATCATCGTTGTTTCGATAAAGGATCATTGCACTTTGGTAACGTTTTAAGTGTCTCTCCGGGTCTTCATCCCTTTTGAAAGATGTGAAATGTGGCATGCTGAACTCGCGTGGAGGCTCTGCCTGCTCGATCTCCTCCGTGAAGGGTGACCTGCTTATGTTGGTTATGTTCCGTCGTAGTGCCTCGTCGGTGACCTCGTTGCGTTGGAAATCATGCAATCGCTTGGTCAAAAGTCTCTCTACTTCTTCCTGAATTTTCCTTTGTTGGGGTAGCGGAGCTCTCGGCTGCCCCCAGTCATGACTTATTGGTCTAGGCTGTTCTTCCATGTGTTTGGCTCGTCTATGCCGCGGATGCAGTGCATGTGGTGCGTTCCTAGTAGGCGAGCGAGTTCTTCGCAGGCTGCTGGTTGAACTTGAGCTGGATTGAGTGACTGCTTCTCTCCGTCCGTCGTGCTGCCTACTCTGATGTGAGGTGGAGAACGCTCCTTGTGGGCTTAGCTGCGAATAGACACTTTGCTCGGAAGGTTGTTCATGTTGACTATCGGAGTATGACCCCAACCGTGAATGTATGCTCATCCGTGGGCCTAGTCGAGAGTGCATGCTCCTTCGCGCTCTAAGACGGGAATGTACACTGCCCAAACGTTCGGCTCGTGGCTGGTCGAGTGGCTGCTTGCCGGGACGCTGCTGGAAATGTCCGTCTGCCCTTGTCCTACTTCGGTATACCTCGTCCGGGGCACGTTGGATCCCAATGCGTTGCAAAAGTTGATTCACCAAGGTTGTCTATTGTGCAAGGGCGCTCGTCAACTCTATGACTTGTCGAGACAAGTGTTGTTCGCCATTTGGATTGGAAGAGCTTGGAAGGAATGCGCCTCCTTGGGCAGTGGAAGGGTGGTAGACTCCGGGCGCGAGATTTGAGTTGGGAACGCGAAAAAATGTGGTGAGAATACTCCCGGCTTGATGGTAGGTCCAGATGGTTGAGATAGTCTTGGGCCGACTTGGGCTGCTTGGAAAGCCACGGGAGTATTCTGGGCCTTGAGAGTGGGCTGCTTGTTGGGAGCAGGCTGGGTCACGAGAGCAGGCTGCTTGGCAGGAGCAGGTTGGGCCGTGAGAGTGGGCTGCTCGACGGAAGCAGGCTGGACCACGGGAGTGGGCTGCTCGTCGGGAGCAGGCTGGGCCACGAGAGCAGGCTGCTTGGCATGAGCAGGCTGGGCCACGGGAGTGGGCTGTTCGACTGAAGCAGGCTGGGCCACGGGAGTGGGCTGCTCGTCGGGAGCAGGCTGCTTGGTAGGAGCAGGCTGGGCCACGAGAGTGGGCTGCTCGACGGAAGCAGGCTGGACCACGGGAGTGGGCTGCTCGTCGGGAACAGGCTGGGCCACGAGAGCAGGTTGCTTGGCGGGAGCAGGCTGGGCCATTGGAGTGGGCTGCTCGACGGAAGCAGGCTGGACCACGGGAGTGGGCTGCTCGTCGGGAGCAGGCTGGGTCAAGAGAGCAGGCTGCTTGGCAGGAGCAGGTTGCTTGGCGGGAGCAGGCTGGGCCATGGAAGTGGGCTGCTCAACGGAAGCAGACTGCTTAGTATGTGATGCATGTGAATACGAGGCTTGGGCCCGGGCCCGTGCAAACTTGGATGGCACGACTTGGGCTCTGGCCTTGGTGCCGTGAGCCTTGGATGGCACGGCTCGAGCCGTGGTGAAGGCTTCATGGACCTCGCCACGAGTGGCTACCAAAGTAGCCACCGCGGTGGTTCCCATGGTGGCCGTGGTGAAGGCACCATGGACCTCGCCGCGGGTGGCTATCGAGGTAGCCACCGCGGTGGTTCCCATGGTGGAAACTCGTGGTGATGATGCCGCTCCCCTTATTGTCGCATTTTGCCTCATGGATCTCCGCAATCCCATTTTTTGAATATTAGAATTTTCACTTATGGAATTTTCTAAATTTCTAGCCATTATATTTTTCTTATACGTTTTATCAAAGAACCTTTGCAAGTAAAAAATTCTATAAATAAGAACGTATGAAAAATATTCAAATGGACTAGAAAACAAAGAAAAAACCTTTTTGCGCGAGAGTCTTTTACGAGTATGGATTTCAACTCTCAATGAAAGCACCAATTTGTGGATGCAAATTTCTTCCTCCTAGATCTTGGACGATTTTGCACCTACAAAACAATTAACACCTTAGGTTAAGGCCAAGAGCCTCACGCGCCCATGATGAATGGGGGGGCTTTGGCCGAAGAACCTCCGATGCCAAAGTTAGAATTTAGAGAGAAAGAGTGTTTAGAGAATTTTGGGATTTTTGCCAAAGTGTTGGAATTGGCTTTTTGGTGAGAAATGAGAGTATATTTATAGGGATAGGAGGTGGCTAGGGTTTTTTTGGGTTTGACTTAGGTTTAATTAGCCAATTTATTTGGCTATTAAACATAAAATGAATGTTTTGGTGGTTTTTTGTATAATTGGCTAATCAATGTCACAAAAAAGGAAAATTATGGTGAAAAAAGAAGGAAATGGCCGGCTCCCTTTGGAGAAGGGATAACCGGCCTTTAGGGTGATTTTTGGGCTTAATTTGGTGATGTAATTAGCCTTTAATATATTGATTATATTAATTGGTTGAGGATGTTATGGAATGTTTGAAATAAATGGCTAATTGAATAAGGAAAAAATGAGGTAAAAACATATATGGAATGAAATAGGTTTTGAATTATTACCCATTTTGGGTACTCCTGACTTGGTTGATGGATGATTCTCCACTGCTCACGTGTAGGAAACCCGGTATGCCTCGAGGGTATTTTTGTCCTCTTTTGTCCAAAAGTCCACGTGTCGCCTAATGAATATGTTTGGCTCCACAATCATCATCTTCAAATCTTCAATTTCGTCCATTCTTTTGGCTCCAAGTATGTGATGTCCAATCCAAGCTCAATTGTGCTCCAAAAGGCTCCAAAATGCACCACTTTGCATACTTTGCCCTTAAAACCTGAAAATACATAAAACTAGCTTAAAAGACTACTTTGACTAAGGAAAAACAACTTAAATGCACAAGAACTAGCTAACTAAGGCGCATAAATATGCTCTTATCACTTTACCCTTCTTGGTCATAGCAATGTAGTGGAAGCTGCAAGCTTCACATGTTTTAACTTTGTCAGAGCGCTTTGAAAAAGTGGTCTGTGGTATCTGGAAAGCTGATGTTGCGTGTGAAGATTGCAGACAAGCTTTATCCAAGGAAATCTAGCTCTCGAAGTTCGGAGAGCGGTGCCTCTTCGGTTTTCGATCAAGCAATCCTGTCGGGGATCTGGCTTTCGAGATTCAGATAACGGTGCCTCTTCGATTTTTGAGAAAGCAATCCTGTTGGGAGTCTGACTCTTGAGATTCAGATAGCAGTGTCTCTTCGATTTTTGAGAAAGTAATCTTGTTGGGAGTCTGGCTCTCGAGATTCGGAGAGTGGTGCCTCTTCGATTTGTGAGCAAGCAATCTTGTTGGGAGTGTTTTCTCGAATGTGAGTAAAGGTTAGGCATTTTTGCTAGTCTCCCTTGCCACAGAACACGGAGGTTGACACACATTGGGACTTTCTAGTTATTAAGCAGTGGTGCTGTTCCTTTACCCTTGTGGGTAATAGTAGAGTAGCTGGATCTTCAAAATTTATGTGTCTAAACTTTGTCAGAGATCTTTGGCAAAGTTATCTGTGGTACCCGAGGAGCTGATGTTGCGTGTGGAAAGTGATGCCTCTTCGAAATCCGGAAAGTGGTGCCTTTTCGATTTTTGAACCAACGGTCCTGTTGCCCTTTCTTTTATAAGGGCACCAATTGTGTGCAAGAAGTATATTCAAAGAGTTATTGCTTGTAGGAATTTTCCCCTTACTTCAGAAATTTATTGCACCTTATTTATCCTTCATCATTTCTGAGAATGTCTGGCCCATCCGACCGTCGTTTTGACTTGAACTTTGGTGAAGAGGCAGCAAGGCCTTCTCAAGACAACATATGGCACCCATCCTTCTTATCTCCTACTGGTCCTCTTACCATTGGGGACTCTGTGATGAAGAATGATATGACCGCTGAGGTGGTGGCTAGGAACCTTCTTACTCCCAAAGATAACAGACTACTTTCCAAACGGTCTGATGAGTTGGCTGTTAAGGATTATCTGGCTCTCAGTGTTCAGTGTGCAGGTTCTGTGTCTATTATGGCCCAACGCCTATTTGCTCGAACCTGCCAAGTTGAATCTTTGGCGGTTGAAGTGATAAGTCTCAAACAGGAGATCAGAGGGCTCAAACATGAGAATAAACAGTTGCACAGGCTCGCACATGACTATGCTACAAACATGAAGAGGAAGCTCGACCAACTGCAGGAATCTGATGGTCAGATTTTACTTGATCAGCAGAGGTTTGTGGGTTTGTTCCAAAGGCATTTATTACCTTCGTCTTCTAGGGCTGTACCGCGTAATGAAGCTCCAAATGATCAACCTTCGGTGCCTTTTCCTTCTGGGGTTCTGCCTAGTACTGAGGCTCCGAATAATCACCCACTGGTGCCTCATCTTTCTAGGGCTTTGCCGACCGCTGAGACTTCTCCTGAGCAACCTTTGTGAAGGCTCCATCCCTCTTGTTTGTTTATTTTGATTCATGTATATGTACATATTTGTAACTTATCGGAGATATCAATAAACAAGCTTTGTTTCATTTTAACGTATTGTGTTAAATACACCAAGGCCTTCTTCACTAAGTTCTTTGAATTTTTCTTTTTGTTGAAGCTTGTATGTTGAAGCTTTGTGAGTGAAGCATGTAGGTTGAGGTAGTGCTCCCTTAATTTCCCGAGTGAGGAAAACTTCTCGTTGGAGACTTGAAAAATCCAAGTCACTGAGTGGTCGTGAGACTTCTGAGTATCAAGGTGCAATAGCGTATGGTAGGAGTCCCCCAAGTCTCCGGTCGAGGGAGTTGAAGAATGAGGCATTTCCTTTCTAAGTGGTAGCCCAAAACTCCTTCTTCATATATATTTGTTATGAAAGTTGTTAGGCTCAAAAAAGAGGAGGCCTAGGCAATTTTTTATTTTTTTTTTTTGAAATTTTTGTTTTGATTTCTTTTTTTTTCTAATTTTTGAATTTCCGAAAAAAAAATTATATATATATATATATTTTAAAGCTTTGTAGGTGAAGCTTTAGTGTTGAAGCTTTGTAGGTGAAGCTTTGAGGTTGAAGCTTTGTTGGGCACCATGAATTGATTTTGCTTCACACTATCTTGATCAAGATAGTGTGAAGCTTTTGTAGGTGAAGCTTTTGTGTTGAAGTTTTGTAGGTGAAGCTTCTGTGGGTCAAGCTTTTGTGGGTCAAGCTTTTATGGGTCAAGCTTTTGTGGGTGAAGCTTTTGTAGGTCAAGCTTTTGTAGGTCAAGCTTTTTTGGGTCAAGCTTTTATGGGTCAAGCTTTTATGGGTGAAGCTTTTGTGGGTGAAGCTTTTGTAGGTCAAGCTTTGTTGGGCACCATGAATTGATTTTGTTTCACACTATCTTGATCAAGATAGTGTGAAGCTTTTGTAGGTGAAGTTTTTGTGTGGAAGTTTTGTTGGTGAAGTTTTGTGGGTGAAGTTTTGTAGGTCAAGCTTTTGTGGGTCAAGCTTTTATGGGTCAAGCTTTTGTAGTTGAAGCTTTTGTGGGTCAAGCTTTTGTAGGTGAAGCTTTTGTGGGTCAAGCTTTTGTGGGTCAAGCTTTGTTGGGCACCATGGATTGATTTTGCTTCACACTATCTTGATCAAGATAGTGTGAAGCTTTTGTAGGTGAAGCTTTAGTGTGGAAGTTTTTGTAGGTGAAGCTTTGGAGCGGAAGCTTTGTAGGTGAAGCTTTGGAGTTGAAGATTTTTTTTTGGTACCATGAATTGATTTTGCTTCACACTATCTTGATCAAGATAGTGTGAAGCTTTTGAGAATTTGTAGTTGTCCTCCATTGATAAAGCTTTTGTTGGTGAAGCTTTGGAGTTGAAGCGTTGTAGGTGAAGCTTTGGAGTTGAAGCTTTTTGGGTACCATGAATTGATTTTGCTTCACACTATCTTGATCAAGATAGTGTGAAGCTTTTGAGAATTTGTAGTTGTCCTCCATTGATGAAGCTTTGTTGAATTTCCTTTTTTTTTTTTCTTTTTTTTTTTTTTTTTTTGGGAAACTAGAAATTTGAAAATGTGGGAGAGACAACATATACAAATTTTGCTTCCACATTGTTGAGCAAGAGATTGTGATGCAAGCCACACCTTGTAGTAGTCGAAGGTTTGGATGAACCATATAAATTGAATTTGCTTCAAACAGTCTTGAATTTGCTTCGAAGGTTTGAGAATTGTAGTTGCCCTCCATTGATGAAGCTTTTGTTGACACCATAAATTGGTTTTGCTTCACATTGTCTTGATCAAGAGTGTGTGAAGCTTTTGAGAATTGTGGTTGAACTCATTTGATGAAGCTTTTGTTGGCACCATAAATTGGTTTTGCTTCACACTGTCTTGATCAAGAGTGTGTGAAGCTTTTGAGAATTGTGGTTGCCCTCCATTGATGAAGCTCTTGTTGGCACCATAAATTGGTTTTGCTTCACACTGTCTTAATCAAGTGTTTGTGAAGCTTTTGAGAATTATGGTTGAACTCCTTTGATGAAGCTCTTTTTGGCACCATAAATTGGTTTTGCTTCACACTGTCTTGATCAAGAGTGTGTGAAGCTTTTGAGAATTGTGGTTGCCCTCCATTGATGAAGCTCTTGTTGTTGGCACAAATTGGTTTTGCTTCACACTGTCTTGATCAAGAGTGTGTGAAGTTTTTGAGAATTGTGGTTGCCCTCTATTGATGAAGCTCTTGTTGGTACCATAAATTGATTTTGCTTCACACCGTCTTGATCAAGAGTGTGTGAAGCTTTTGAGAATTGTGGTTGAACTCCTTTGATGAAGCTCTTGCTGGCACCATAAATTGGTTTTACTTCACACTGTCTTGATCAAGAGTTTGTGAAGCTTTTGAGAATTGTGGTTGCCCTCCATTGATGAAGCTCTTGTTGGCACCATAAATTGGTTTTGCTTAACCCTGTCTTAATCAAGAGTGTGTGAAGCTTTTGAGAGTTGTGGTTGAACTCCTTTGATGAAGCTCTTGTTGGCACCATAAATTGGTTTTGCTTCACATTGTCTTGATCAAGAGTGTGTGAAGCTTTTGAGAATTGTGGTTGCCCTCTATTGATGAAACTCTTATTGGCACCATAAATTGGTTTTACTTCACACTGTCTTGATCAAGAGTGTGTGAAGCTTTCTACGAGTTGTAGTGTGTGCATTGTTACAGAGGGGAAATGTTTGAAGCAGATGCAAGAGGACTGAATAGCTTGATCTTCGTATGCCATGCACTGAAGTTGTTGTTGGCTTGCAATAAGACTTTGTTGGTGACTATAACTCTTGTTGGGCATAAATGCTCCTCTAGTTGAGTTGTCAAGCTTGAGGGTTTTTTATTATTTGTGAATGCTAGGAGTTCACATGTACAAGTTGTACCACTCGTCTTCTGGTAGGTGGAATGAATGGTGAGTTGCTTTCATCACTTGGTTGGTGGTACGAAGGTGAGTTCCTTCTTCACCTAGTTGGTGGCATGAGTGGCAAGTTGCCAAATGATATTAGAGTACGGGTTGTACATTTCATCACCTGGTTGGTGGCATGAATGGCAAGTTACCAAATGATATTAGAGTACGGGTTGTACATTTCATCACCTAGTTGGTGGCATGAATGGCAAGTTACCAAATGATATTAAAGTACTGGTTGGTGGCATGAAGGAGAGTACGGGTTCGCTATGCAAAACATAAGTTGATGTTGAACTTAGAGCAGAACATCCTGAACTTATTGTTGTCAAACTGTCGCCCGTTGTCAGTGACTATTGTATTGGGAATTCCGAATCTGCAAAGGATGTTCTTCCATACGAAGTCTTCTATTTTTGCCTCAGTAATGGTTGCCAAGGGTTCTACTTCGGCCCACTTTGTGAAGTAGTCAACTGCAATGATTGCATAGCGAACCTTGCCCTTCCCTGCAGGCATTGGGCCGATCAAATCAAGTTCCTATTGGGCGAAGAGCCAAGGGCTGATCATAGGAGTGAGCGACTCGGGAGGAGAGTGAGGAATAGTTACGTAGCGTTGACACTTATCACATGAGCGGGATATTCTGATGGCATCTTGGTGGAGTGTTGGCCAGTAATATCCTTGGTGAAAAGCCTTGTGTGCTAGGGATTGAGATCCAGCATGATCTCCGCAGACTCCTTCATGTATTTCCTGAAGGACAGTTTCCGCCTCTGTGGGCGTAAGGCATCTTAGGTATGGTAGGTTAAAACCCCGCTTGTAGAGTTGGTCATTAATGATCAAGTAGCGGGTAGCCTTGTATCGAATCTGCTTAGCTTGGACTTTGTCATTTGGAAGGGTACCATGAGTAAGGAATCTATAAATCGAGGTAATCCAACTATTTCCTTATTGTAAGTTGCACACTTCCACAACCATGGTGCTTGGTGCTGCTAACAATTCGACCAGAATTTTCTCCCAATCTTGTCTTCCACCGCTGAGGCGAGGCGAGCCAAAACATCTGCATGACTGTTTGCCACTCGAGGAATTTGGGTGATCTAGTATTGGAAGTACTTGAGCAACAATTGTGTTTGTGCTAGATATGCTGCCATGGAGCTATCCTTAGCGTCAAAGTTGTTGGTGACCTGGTTAACCACCAATTGGGAGTCACTGAAGATATCAATTCGTTTAACCCCAAGGTGTTTGGCCAAACGTAAGCCTGCTAGGAGGGCTTCATATTCGGCCTTATTGTCCGACGCCTTGAATTTGAAACGAATAGCATACTCCATTGCCACTTTGTCAGGGGTCGTAAGGACTAGTCCTGCTCCACAACCCTGTTGGTTAGACGAGCCATCAACATATAGACTCCATGTTGGGGATGTTGGTTCTATTTTCTGAGCTTCCGAGCGTAATGAAACCACTTCTTTAGGCGTAGAAACAATGTCAACAGGATATGTGAAGTCGGCGATGAAGTCTGCCACTGCTTGGCCCTTCTCAGCTGGTTTTGGTTGGTAGGAGATGTCAAACTCACCCAATGCTATCACCCATTTGATCATTCACCCTGAAATGTCAGGACTTTGGAGTATCTATCGAAAAGGATAGTTGGTAAGCATGATGATGAAGTGTGCTTGGAAGTAAGGGCGAAGTTTTCGAGCAGACATGACCAATGCTAGAGCCAATTTCTCAATGTTGGAGTATCGTGTCTCCACATCTTGTAAGGCCTTGCTAGCGTAGTAGACAGGGCGTTCGACATTACCATCATTTCGAATGAGAACGGAACTTACTGCTGAAGCTGATACCGACAGATAGATAATGAGAGTGTCACCAACCTCAGGTTTGGAGAGCAAAGGGGCTTTACTCATGTATTCATTGAGGTTCTTGAATGCCTCAGCACATTCATCTAGGGGTGGGTTCAAAAAACCGAAAACTGAAAAAAACCGAAAACCAAACCGGACCGAGGCAGAAAAAAATCGAACCGAAAAAAAAACCGAACCGAAACTGTCAAACTGAACCGAACCGAATATGACCAGTTCGGTTTCGGTTTTTGAGGTTCCAAAACCAAACCGAACCGAACCGAACTGAAAATATATTTAATTATTGTTTTCTTATAAATAGTTTAGTCATACAATCATAACAAAATTGAAACTGTTGCTAAGTTGGTTTTAGTAAAGCTTTTCAAGTTGGAGTGCATGGGTTCGAACCCTCATGCCTCCAGGATTTTGGATAATTTTTTTTATTTTTTATGAGAAATCAACAAAAACTCTTTAAAGTTTAACCCTAGCCACTGTAGTAGCCGCCGCACCTCACCTTTTCTATTTTTCATTCATCTCTTCTCTCTGTCTCATTCCCTGCCTCCAAACTCTCTCCATGTCCATGCCTCCAATTTCTCCATTTTTCTCCATAACCCGCATCCTCCTTTCTATTCCAAGCTTCATATTTGTGAGACCCTCCATGTCCATGCTTCCAATTTTTCCATTCTTCTTGATTCTTCTCCATAACCCGAATCCTCCTTCTATACCAAGTGCGGCGATGATCATGGCCTGGCTATCCATTTCCCATTTCGCCACGGGCATCACTGCGGGGATAATAAGATTGAATGCAATGGGAGATATGAAACGGTTCTTGACCACCCAAAAAAGTACTAGTAAAATTCCTTGTCAAACGCATAGATTACAAGTATCAGGAAATCGAAGTACATCTCTTCCCAATTTGTTCGGCGAACATTGAATTGACCAGTCTCTGATAAGTCGCTCCTGCATTCTTTAGGTCGAAGGGCATGACTTTATAGTAATATAGTCCCCTGTTAGTAGTGAAGGCTGTGTGTTCTTGGTCCGGAGGGTTCATGAGGATTTGGTTGTATCCTGAGTAAGCATCCATGAAGCTCAAGAGTTCGCACCCTGTCGTAGAGTCTATAAGTCTGTCTATGAGAGGAAGAAGAAAGCTATCATTCGGGCATCCTTTGTTTAGGTCGGGGTAATCGACACACATTCTCCACAAGACCTTTTGGAGCAAGAGACTTTCCTTGGTCAGATTCTTCTTAACAAAGACAACATTTGCTACCCACGTTGGATAATTGACTTCGCGGACGAAGCCTATGCCTTTGAGTTTTTCAACTTCTGCCTTCATTACCTCGTACCATTCAGCGTCATAAGATCTTCACTTCTGTCTCACTGGCTTGGTCTTGGGGTCAATACTTAAGCGATGACATATTATATCGAGAGAAATGCCTGACATGTCCTTGTATGACCAGGCGAAGACCTCAGTGTTCTCTTGCAAAAAAGAGATCAATGCTAATCGAATGGGTGGTGACAATGTGGTACCAATCTTCACCATGCGATCCGGATAATCTTTTGAGATAGAGACCTTCTCCAACTTTTCAGCGGGTTGTGCTTGCTGGGTGAAAGAGTGATCTCGAGGATCGTCGGGTTGACTGTTGCCACCATGAAGATCCAAGTTGGCTTCGTCTGGGTTGGTGTTTATAACTTGGTCATGTATAGAAAGGGTTTCCTTGGGCACAGGTAGGTGCTGTCACTTGACCGAAGTGTTGTAACATGATCGTGCACTAAGTTAATCTCCTCTGATATAACCATTGCCATAAGGGGTTGGAAATTTCATCAACAACATATGTGTGGATACCATGGCCTTGAGATCATTGATACCTGTGCGTCCGAAGATGACATTGTATGCCGTTAGGCAATCAACAACCAGGAAGTTAGTGGTAATGGTAGCTGTGTAAGGGCCTGTACCAATGGTGAAAGGTAAGTGTATGCTCCCCAAAGGTTTCACAATATCACCTGAAAGCTTTAGCAAACATGATATTGACCGAAGCCTCCGTGTCTACCAGGATTCGTCGTACTTCAAAGTTGGCTATGTGAGCTTCCAAGATCAGTGTGTCGTTGTGAGGGTAGATGATACCTCTTTCTTCCTCAGGGTAGAAACATATTGGATCCCAGTTAGGCTTTTGATACTTACCTCCCCTGATGTCTTCCACGTGAAACACTTGGTGGCCAGACCTTAAAGCTTGTTCACTATTTTTCATGGCCTTGTTGGAAGATTTAGATATAGGTGTGCCACCACTTATGGAATATATCACATTTACCTAGCGTTGGTTACGGTTACCCCTTGGAAGGTGAAGGAGGAATTGATCAATTTTTCCTTCATGTGCCAAAGCTTTAATATGATCAAGAAGGGTGATACACTTCTCGCCGTCATGGTTGTTATGCTCATGGTAGCAGCAAAACGTGCCCGTGTTCTTCATGGGCTTGTAATTCGGGTGCCTCGGGTTTGGCTTCGGTATCAAGTGTGCTAGGCTGAGGTAAATGGCCACGCATGTGGCGTTTAAAAGTATGTATGCCTCATACCTCGGGGTAGGGGCTGTCCTAACACGTGCTTGACCCACTGTGTTAACTGCCTGGGGTCGGGGATTATCATGGCGATACCCTTGGTTATCGCTGTAGTGTCCCTTACTCCTTTTACTAAAATGAGACTGGTGAGGATGTAAATCTTTCCTTTTGCCCTGAGATTGATATGTCTGTTTCTCCCTTTCTCTCTAGGAGGCTGGCCCCTTGGAGGAGATTAGCTAGCAATCTTTCCTCCTCCAAGGTCACTTATCTCTTCTTCAAGTCCATCCTTGGTGTGGAAAATTAGAGGTTCTCAACTTTGGGAACTTGGAGAATCCTTTCAACCATCCTCATCCAAGAAATCTATGGATCTAAGAAGCAAGGAATGAAGGCCCTCTCCTTGGGTGATTAGCCTTTGCTTATGCAAAGAGGAATCAACAAAGGTATAAAATCTCTCAACTCACTTTGTTCTTGAGTTGAGTCTTGGTTCACCTTTCTACTAGGCTTTGAATTTCATGGGTAATGTTTTGTTTTGAGTGTATACAAGCATGATTCCGCCTTTAATTGTTAATTGCATGCCATAGATGCTGCTCAAATGAACATGTTTTTCACAAAATTTCCTTCAAGTGGTATCAATAACCTAGGTCTAGTAGTTGGTGAATCCTTTTGGGTTTTGTAGTTCATAGTCTTTGATTTGAATGTTGTAATTGTTACAAGCTTTATTCTTGCTTCTTTGAATGTAAATTTTGTTAGAAAATTTGCCATCTCAAATGTTGTAGATGTAATTCATATGAGCATGAATTTTGGAGCTAAAATTTGGTGCCATGTTTTTGGGGAAATTCGGCCAAATCCAAAGGGTGGATTTTTGGGTTCATGTTTGTCTTGTTAAAAGTGTTTTAAAGTGACATGAGGAACCCCTAAGTACCCTAGTATGGTAATATGTTTTTTCCCTTAAGTTTGAGAGTTTTTGGGGTGTCTTTGGGTGAAAAATGTTCATGGAGCTCTTATGGGTTTTCATGGATGTTCTTCAGTGTTCTTGTTATGTTTTTGGTAAGAACAAAAAAGTTATGTATTTTGATTCAAAGTTTTGGTTGATTACATAAAGTTTTTGTTAGTGATGGATGATTTGAATTTTCAATCATTTTCTATCATTCACACCATACCAATCACTTACACCTTTTCCTTGTTTCAAGGATTCATGTTTTATGGAAATCACTTTTTCAAACCAACCCATCACCTTTCACTTTGTTGAAAAATTTCAAAAGTTTTATGACAAAACTCTCACCATGACCGGCCACCCTACATGTAGGGTACTTTTGGGGCTTTTATGCAATTACATAAAGTTTTGATACTTTTGTGTATTTGTACTTTGACCCGAAAGTTTACATTTTTACATAAAGGCCCAAAATCACTAAAGGACAAATTGTTTTGCTCCTTTAATGAAGTTTTTGTATTTTATGAAATTTTTGGGTTCTAGTTGTAATTACACGAAGTAGTGGACTTTTGTGTTCTTACAAAGTGACCTCAAAAGTTTGTGTTTTGCAACATAGCCCAAAAAGTTGAGGTTATTGCATTTGGCCAAAATTAGTTAAGAACAAAATAGTTTTGTATCTTTAAATGAGAATTGGATTTTCATTTCATTTAGCTCCATTTAAATCAATTCTATGGAAACAAAAACCAAATGAAAATGTTGCATTCAAGTTTAATTAGTTAAAGCGTTAATTAATTAAAGAAAGGGTGATTATGAACCTAAGCCTACGATAATTGAGTTATGTGAAAGGCCATCTCAAATTTGTTTGAACCATGGGAATGTGTAGATTAGATTTTGGTTGTAATTTGATATGATCAAATGTTGTAAAAGAGCATAAGCTCTTCTTTACTTTAAAGTAATTTGTTTTGATCAAATGTTGTAAAAGAGCATAAGCTCTTCTTTACTTTGAAATACTCATTTCTTGTTTTATTTGATATGCATGAAATTGGAGTAGTTGGGTCCAACGCCCAATAAGAAAAACACGCCTTAATATGATTAAACGCGTAACTAAAATTAATCACCATCCCTAGACCAAGATTCAACACTAGGCTCGTGTTGGATCTAATCAAAGGTTCATAGTCATCCTAAGGCCCTAAGGCAACTATATAGTCTATCAATAAATGCAAACCTTATGTTAGTAGTACCATATACTCTTGCTTCAAAAACCGTTTTACAAGCTTAGTGGGAGTATTATATACTACTAAATCAATCACATGGACCAATAGTTGTAATAGGACCAAATTGTTTTAATTAGATTAAAATGCATGCTTATATGTGATGAGACCTAAAACCCTCAACCAAACCATTATTAAGTTGATAAACGTGAGAGTGCTTTGAACACTCTTTCGTGGCCTTCCACCGTGGTAGGCTCCGATCGTTTGTGACTCATTCACCGACTTCACCCTATCATGGGGGAGTACAAAGTACGTACTTACACTCAGGAGGAGTTCTATATGCATACATGATGTTGTGAAGGTAGGCAACGAGAATGATCAACATCATATCATTGTGAGGTTGTTCTTGAACCCCTACTCAAACTTGCATCGTGGGAATGACTTAACTAAGTGCAATGGAGCCAACATCATATCATTGTGAGGTTTCATTCTCTAGAGGCCAAATAAGATGGGTACTTGCAAAAGATGCAAATGAGTAAGCGTACTCTCTCATTATTATTGATGCTAGCCAACATCATATCATTGTGACGTGGGCTTGGTAATGATGAGTCTCCCATACCCTACTAAGAGTTTCCTCCAAAACTCTCGAATTCCGATGAGGGATATGGAATTTGCCAAAAATAGTGGGTGATGCTATTTGATTTAAAGACCCGAATCAAATGGCTTAAAATCAATCAATTTATATTCATTATGTATTTATTTACCAATATATTTGCAAACGCTATCCAAAACTTGACAAAAAAAAGCCAAATGCTTTAGTTTCCGGACTTGGTACCACAATCCCATATATTGTCTTTAATGGCTTGTATATGTACCTAAGTAGTCTCATCCTCGCAATCTTCCTATTGATAATGTATCATTGGAAGAACATGTTAGATAAGACTATCATAAAGAGGACAACACTTTTAATGTCATAATTCTTCAATTACCAATTGTTGTATGAAGAAGTAAGAGTTGCTTTGAACAACCCTTATTTAATGCAAACATTAGTGCTCGTTTCTTTGTTACATGAACAAAGAACTTGAGAAGTAAGCACAAGGGCATGGACACTTTATGTGCCATAATTCTTCACTTACAAATTGTTGTATGAAGAAATGAGAGTTGCCTTGAACAACTCTTGAAAGTTTGTAATTATGTTTAGAACATAATGGTTGGTTGACAAAAATAGTCCATCAACATGGACTTATGATGATTTTGAATCATTAAGTGTTGAAGTGTTACTCCACTTCTAGAGACGGAAACTAGGCAAGGACTTCACTTTTGTGTCCTTATCCAAATGGTTCACTAAGTTTATTGTAAACTATATAGTGAACAAATAACCACACGCTCTCCAAATTGTTTGATGTATATAACACAATTGAAATAAGTTTCAAGAGAGATAGTGGGAATTTAGGGACCATGACTATTGTAGTCAAAGGAGAAGTCAAATGAAGAAGACGAAATAACTCCAAGGGAACAAACTTTCTTTATGAAAGGATGGACATTGGAAGGGGTATTTGCAAGAAATGTCTTGCAAGTGTCAAGAACACACCTTTAGAAGGTGTTGTAAATTGTTCTTGAAAAGTTCAAAACAGTTGGTTCTTCTACTTGAATGCTTGATTCCGTATTAGTAACTATGTTTTACAATCGTTGTAAAAGTGTGGCTAATAAGAAGTAGAAGATTAATAAGAGAAGAGAAAGTACTTCACATTCGAAACGTGAACCAAATATAGATCTCTGTGAAAGCAGGTAGTACTTACTTCCTCATATGAACTACCAAAGAAAATGGAAAAACAAAGATTGTCTTTACATTCCAATTTGAATAAAGGAACTTAGTTCCATATGAGAAATGGATGAATGTTTTGTTTGACAAAACATTGTTCTTTATTAATGAATGATTAGATTATTGTAATCTAATTGATTATCTCTATAGTAGAGATCATATGGTAGTGTTAACTGTTTAGAATATAACAATGCTTAAAACCCAAAAGGTTGCAAGGTAGTGACTAATCCCAACTGAGTTGTGATACCTCTAAAACATAAATTACGAGTTGGTCATAGATGGATGCTTTGGATCGTTAGATCCGGATCCAATGCCTTCTTGTTAAAATTGTATAGAGGCAAAACGTTTGAATCGTTATTCTTTTGGAAAGGAAGAAAGAATCACAAAGTTGTTGAGGTTAAATCACTTAGATGTTAGTGGCACTTGTCCACAACAAAATACTACTCATGTTGTATGACATTCACCGAAGATCGCTCGCGGTTGGACTATCGTTTATTTTGAATAAACACAAGTCCGAATACTTTGCAAAAGGTTTCAAAGAATTCAAGAATGTAAGTTGATGAGTAAGACGTCTAAAGTATTTACCTCCTTAGATTTGATCCAAAGAAAGGTAACACTTTAGAATAGTTTCCTTGAAAGATATCAAGGAAAGAAGCATCATAAGATAATGGATTTCTCCATTAAGATAAGAACGAACTCGAATAAGATTTAGTTCGTTGGATGTTATCAATTACCCATATATAGGATATATACTTCTAAGACAATATGATTGTCAATTAGAAGATCTTCCAAAATTTTCATGACTCCATAAGATGTAGTTGGAAAGAAAGACAAATCTTAATCATGTTAAGATTTGGGGTTGTGTGCTAATAAGCAATATTTGTTTAAAGAATTATCTTGTGGGTATCCTTAAATTGACATTTGGATATCACTTCTATAAACCAATTAACAAATGTTGTTTGTTGGGTAGTTCATTGTAATCCTACACTAGGATTTGCCTAAGATAGAGCAAATGAACGAGGGATAGAACTCAAAGAATGGGTTCTTTGAGAGACAAGATAGTGATCAACAAATATAACAACCTAGTTCCTATACCACAAGCTCCAAGGTAGTCGAGAAGGATTTATAAACTGTCTCAGTTGAATAGTTTGAACTTTATGATTATGTCATAGAGTTACATCTCTTAATTCGAAAGAAATAAGAATGAAAATCCTTATGACTACATTGAGTGTATATATGACATATACTCAAGGAAATGGTAAAATACCATTTGACCAGAAATAATGAAACCTTTATAGCTAATTGGTAGCTTAAGGTTGACTTTGAAGAAACCATCTTTGACGTAGTCTTGGTTTCAATTAATTCGAAGATTGCCAGCTACAACTAAATGGTGATTCAATGTTTGGACATAATATGGGTTTCCGAAACCATTATTGTTGGAAATGTGCCCTAAAGCCAACCATGTGATGATACTTTACGGACATTTCACATGTTAAACTAATCTAGTTTTACATATAAAGGGCATAAATTATTGTTTGAGCCGTCTCATATAAATGTTATATGCTTAAACGATAAAGTCCAAGGAATATGTGATTGGGAGAATGTAATCTAATGAAGTTAGATTCATGAGACCATTCTTTCGTAGACACATCCTAAACGTTCCTGATCATAGGATTGCCAATTGGGCGTTGACAGTCCGTCAAGATCAGTACGTACTATGTCTTCTCTCAGGGAGAGTGATTAGTCTCGAGTCATTGGTGTGTGTGACATCAAGACAAGTACGGTAGGTGCTCAATAGAGAATGAGTTCACTGAACGCGATCAACGAAGGGTTCTCATATTCCATGTCACATGAGAACTCATGGTTGGGATAATGCAAAGTAGTCCTTTGACCTGAGGCATCATAGTTGTCTTGTGGTTAAGACCTTGATCTTTGATTATGTCAAAGTCACTCCATCAGGAGGGTGTCCACGGCATCGTTGAGGTCAAGTGACTTAGCTATGGAGACAAGTGAATGCGCAACAAGGGATCTCTAACCTTCAAACCGTTTGAGGGAGAATACTCTATGATATGATTTAAATCTCTGATCAGAGTATGAATGAGATTAGGGAATGCGTTCCGAATCACATTCATGGTAATCATATAAGCACAAGACACACATTGGATAGTAGACATGAGAAAATAAACTATCAAACCAAACAATGTGGTCAAGAGTATTAGATTAGAGAAAGACCGTATTGCATTTGTAATCCCGAACTGAATAGGTTCTCTAACCTCTTCTGATTAGCTTGGGTAACCATGACATGCTGCTAGGCGTCAACCATGGTTTGTGGAAGCCCTAAACGTGTGTAATCACTAAAGGGAGAATTGAAAATAGTTTCAATTCACAATCGATGTAAAATGGTTTTAATCGCCCACTACCTCGCTAAAAGGAACCTAAAGGATCGCACACCGTGTAAGGTGGAGATTGGAGATTAAACGGAGATGAGTAAGAATGATTAAATGGTTTAATCATTTATTTATGGCAAGGATTAATTAATATGTTGATTAATCAAACGAAAAAAGTTCGTTAAAGACTTCGGGATAGTTTTGGACCTTAAGGCCCAATGGGCTTCGAACGTCAAGCCCATTAACTTAAGTTGTATGACAATTTAATGAATAAAGATTCATTAAAGCCCAAAAGCCCAAACATCCCTAAATGGCCAGCCATGATGAAATGAATTAGGGTTTTGGTTGTTTAGGTCACTTAAAGAAGTGACTATATAAATGACTTTATAACTAAAATTCATTAAGGAAATATTAAGGGTTTATTTTGGGGGAAAATTGGTGAGAATTGTCTCTCTATTTTCTCTCTAAATAGGCCAACACCTTGGAGGGTACATCTAGCAATCCTACTACTCCAAGGTCACTCATTTCTTCTACAATCGAACCTTGGTGTCGAGAATTAGAGGTTCTCAATTTTGGGAACTTGGAGAACCTATTCTTCCATCCAAATCCATGGATCTAAGAAGCAAGGAATGAAGGCCCCTATCTCTTTGGGTGATTAGCCTTTGCTTATGCAAAGAGGAATCTACAAAGGTAAATTAATTTCAACTCACTTTGTTTTTGAGTTGATTATTGGTTCACCAATCTACTAGGCTTTGAATTTCATGGGTAAATGTTTTGTATTTGAGTGCATGTAAGCATGATTCCGCCTTTAATTGTTAATTGCATGCTATATGATGTTGCTCAAATGAACATGTTTTTCAAAATAATTCCTTCAAGTGGTATCAGAGCCTAGGTCTAGTAGTTGGTGAATCCTTTTGTGTTTTGTAGTTCATAAGTTTGTGATCTAAAAGTTGTAATTGTTACAAGCTTTATTCTTGCTTCTTTGAAAGTAAATTTTGTTGGAAAATTTGCTATCTCAAATGTTGTAGATGTTGTTCATATGAGCATGAATATTGGAGCTAAAATTTGGTGCCATGCTTTTGGAAAATTCGGCCAAAATCAAAGGGTGAATTTTTGGGTTCTTGTTTGACTTGTTAAAAGTGTTTTAATGTGTTCTTTGGAACCCCTAAGTACCCTAGTTTGGTTAGATGTTATTTCCCTTAAGTAAGAATGGTTTTGGAATGTTTTTGGGTGAAAAAGGTTCATGGAAAAATTTGGGTTTTTCATGGATGTTCTTCATTGTTCTTGATGTTCTTGCCAAGAACAAAAAGGTTTGGTGTTTTGATTCAAAGTTTTGATTTATTTCATAAAGTATATGTGATATGTTTTTAAATGTTTTATCATGTATTTAAAGTATTAGATATTTGTATAAATGATGATTGAAATAATTGTGATTGAATTATTTCATAAACATATCCTTTCACATACACTTGCATGCTTTTGACAAAACTCACAAATCAACACACACACCAATGTTATCTTCCCCTAAAACAGGCCACTCCCTCAAAGGGAGTACTTTTGGGGCTTTTATGCAATTACATAAAGTTTTGATACTTTTGTGTATTTGCACTTTGGCCCAAAAGTTTACGTTTTTACGTTTAGGTCCAAAAACGCTAAAGGACAAATTGTTTTGTTCCTTTAATGAAGTTTTTGCATTATTAAAAGTTTGGGTTCTAGTTGTATTTACATGAAGTAGTGACTTTTGTGTATTATACAAAGTGACCCCAAAAGTTTTTGTATTTGCAATATGGCCCAAAAGTTGAGGTTAATTGCAAGATGGCCCAAATAGGATGAGAACAAAATTGTTTTGTCTCTTTAAATGAGAATTGGATTTTCATTTTGTTTAGCTCCATTTAAATCAATCTTATGGATACAAAAACCAAATGAAAATGTTGCATTCATTTAATTAGTTAAAGTGTTAATTAATTAAAGGGTGATTATGAACCTAAGCCTAATATAATTGAGCTATGTGAAAGGCGTTTCAAATTTGTTTGAACCATGGGAATGTGTAGATTAGATTTTGGTTGTAATTTGATTTGATCAAATGTTGTAAAAGGGCTTAAGCTCTTCTTTACTTTAAAGTAATTTGTATTATGCAAATGTTGTAATGAGCATAAGCTCACCTTTACTTTGAAGTACTTCTTTCTTGCTTTATTTGATATGCATGAAAATGAAGTAGTTGGGTTCAACGCCCCTAAGACAACACGCCTTAATGTGATTAAACGCGTAACTAAAATCAATCTTCATTCCTAGACCGAGATTCAACACAAGGCTCGTGTTGAATCTAAACAAAGGTTCATAATCATCCTTAGGCCCTAAGGCAACTATATATAGTCCATCAAATGAATGCAAAGTTTATGTTAGTAGTATCATATACTCTTGCTTAAAAATCGTTTTAAAAGCATAGTGGGAGTATTATGTACAACTAAAACAATGAGATGGACCAATAGTTGTAATAGGACCAAAATTGTTTTAATAGAGATTAAAATGTATGTTTATATGTGGTGAGACCTAAAACCCTCAACCAAACCAATATTAAGTTGATAAGCGGAGAGTGCTTTGAACACTCTTTCGTGGCCTTCCACCGTGGTAGGCTCCGATCGTTTGTGACTCGTACACCGGCTTCACCCTATAATGGGGGAGTACAAAGTGCGTGCTTACACTCAGGAGGAGTTCTATATACATACATGATGAAGTGAGGTAGGCAACGAGTTTAGCCAACATGATATAATTCTGAGGCTATGCTTGAACCCCTACACGAACTAGGCATGGTGGGAATGACTTAACTAAGTGCAATGACGCCAACATGATATAATTCTGAGGCATCACTCTCTAGAGGCCAAATAAGATGGGTACTTGCATTAGTTGCAAATGAGTAAGCGTACTCTCTCATTATTATTAATGCTAGCCAACATGATATAATTCTGAGGTGGGCTTGGTAATAGTGAGCCTCCCATAACCTACTAGGAGTTTCATCCAAAACTCTCGAATTCCAATGAGGGATATGGAATTTGCCAAAAATAGTGGGTGGTGCTATTTGATTTAAAGACCCGAATCAAATGGCATAAAATCAATCAATTTATATTCGTTATGTATTTGTTTACCAATATATTTGCAAACGCTATCCAACACTTGACAAATAAAAGCCGAACGTTTAGTTTACGGACTTGGTACTACAAAACCATAGATTGTCTTTAATGGCTTGTAAAAGTACCAAAGTAGTCTCATCCTCACAATCTTCCTATTGATAATGTATCATTAGAAGAATATGTTAGAAAAGGTCTATCATAAAGAGGACAACACTTTTAATGTCATAATTCTTCAATTACAAATTGTTGTATGAAGAAATAGGAGTTGCTTTGAACAACCCTTAGTCAATGCAAACACTTAGTGCTTGTTTCTTTGTTACATGAACAAGGAAATTGAGAAGAAAGCACAAAGGCATGGACACTTTATGTGCCATGATTCTTCACTTACAATTTGTTGTGTGAAGAAATAAGAGTTGCCTTGTACAACTCTTTAAAGTTTGTAATTATGTTTAGAACATAATGGTTGGTTGACAAAAATAGTCCATCAACATGGACTTATGATGATTTTGAATCATTGAGTGTTGAAGTGATAAACCACTTAACGAGACGGAAACTAGGCAAGGACTTCACCTTTGTTTCCCTATCCTAATCATTCACTAAGTTTATTGTAAACTATATAGTGAAAAATAACCACATACTCTCCAAAATTGTTTGATGTGTATAACACAATTGAAAAAGGTTTCAAGAGAGATAGTGGGAGTTTAGGGACCATGACTAATGTAGTCAAAGGTGAAAGTCAAATAAAGAAGATAAATAACTCCAAGGGAACAAACTTTCTTTATGAAAGGATGGACATTGGAAGGGGTATTTGCAAGAAATGTCTTGCAAGTGTCAAGGACACACCTTTCGAAGGTGTTGTAAATTGTTCTTGAATAGTTCAAAACAGTTGGTTCTTCTACTTGAATGCATGATTCCGTATTAGTAACTATGTTTTACAATCGTTGTAAAAGTGTGGCTAATAAGAAGTAGAAGATTAATGAGAGAAGAGAAAGTACTTCACATTCGAAGCGTGAATCAAATGTAGATCTCTGCGAAAGCAGATGGTACTTACTTCCTCATATGAACTACCAAAGAAATTGGAAAAACATAGATTGTCTTTATATTCCAATTTTAAGGAACTAAATTCCGTCACTATGTGAAATGGATAAATGTTTTGTTTGACAAAACAATGTTCTTTATTAATCAATGATTAGATTATGGTAATCTAATTAATTATCTCTATAGTAGAGATAATATGGTAGTGTTAACTGTTTAGAAAATAATGATGCTTAAAACCCAAAAGGTTGCAAGGTAGTGACTAATCGCAACTAAAGTTGTGATACCTCTAAAACATAAATTACGAGTTGGTCATAGATGGACGCTTTGGATCGTTAGATCCGGATCCAATACCTTCTTGTTAAAATTGTATAGAGGCGAAATGTTCGAATCTTTATTCTTTTGGAAAGAAGAAAGAATCACAAAGTTGTTGAGGTTAATTCACTTAAATGTTAGTGGCACATGTCCACAAACATAATACTACTCATGTTGGATAACATTCACCGAAGATCACTCTCGGTTGGACTATAGTTTATTTTGAATAAACACAAGTCCGAATACTTTGCAAAATGTTTCAAAGAATTCAAGAAATGTAAGTTGATGAGTAAGACGTCTAAAGTATTTACCTCCTTAGATTTGATCCAAGGAAAGGTAACACTTTAGATGAGTTTCCTTGAAAGATATCAAGGAAAATAGCATCATAAGATAATGTATTTCTCCATTAGGAGAAGAACGAACTTGAATAAGATTTAGTTCGTTAGATGTTATCTATTACCCATATATAGGATATATACTTCTAAAACAATATGATTGTCAATGAGAAGATCTTCCAATATTTTCATGACTCCATAAGATGTAGTTGGAAAGAAAGACAAATCTTAAGCATGTTAAGATTTGGGGTTGTGTGCTAATAAGCAATATTTGTTTAATAACAATCTTGTAGGATATCCTTAAAATAACTTTTGGATATCGCTTCTATAAACCAACTAACAAATGTTGTTTTGTTGGGTAGTTCATTGTAATTCTACAATGTGATTTGCCTAAAAGCAAATGAACGAGAGATAGAACTCAAAGAATGGGTTCTTTGAGAGACAAGAAAGTAATCAACAAATATAACAACCTAGTTCCTATACCACAAGCTCCAAGGTAGTCGATAAGGATTTATAAACCGTCTCAGTTGAATGGTTTTGAACTTTATAACTATGTCATAGAGTTGCACCTCTTAATTCGAAAGAAATAAGAATGAAAATCCTTATGACTACATTGAGTGCATATACGATATATACTCAAGGAAATGGTAAAGTACCATTTGACTCGAAATAATGAAACCTTCATAGCTAATTGGTAGCTTAAGGTGACTACAATCAAAGAGATTGGTTGACTTTGAAGAAACTATCTTTGAGATAGTCTTGGTTTCAATTAATTCGAAAATTGCTAGCTACAACTAAATGGTGATTCAATGTTTGGACATAATATGGGTTTCCGAAACCATTATTAAGATAGTCTTGATAATATATGTCTAAAACCATAAATCACAAGACATATAAGTTGTAGAGATCCATCCATCATGGATCTTAGCAAGTTAGTGGGAGCCATTTGCATTTTATGAGAAAAGGATCAAATCGTTTGATTTCTCATAAAGATGTAAATGAATCTTTTGTTTACTTGTTTTACAAAAGATTAGTGGGAGTTAATCATGTTCCTAAAAATTTAAATATATATGATATATTAATTTTTGGAAATGAAAAGAATACTTCTTCGTTAAAGTTAAGACTTTAATACATTATATGAAGATAGAATGTATATGGGAGATATAGTCTATGTACATGGGATGGAAATCTATAATGATATATTTCATGATATAATTGGATTATATCAATCCCTAATAATAGACAATGGATGCTAGGAAGTTTCTCATATGATGATAAACTTCAATAAGAAGGACGATTCTAGTGAGACTAGCAAGTTGCCCTTCTCATAGGGAATGTACCCTTTGACTCCCAAAGAAATAATGCGTAAATTGAGTCCTTTATGCATATGCAGAAAGGTGATTTATGTATTTCATATTGTATGAAAAACATTGATATGAGTTGTACCTAGAACGGTACAAGATGATATCAGTGCAAGCCCAGGATCAGAACCATGGCATCTGTCAAGTGAGTCCTTAAGTATTTAAGAAATACTAAAGGATAAATTCCTCAAAGATCGAGGAAGAATCAAAGTGACGTAATAGAAGCGTAAATGTATTAGATTATGAATCTAATCCTTCATTGTATGTTTCTTCATTATGAATGAAGAGATAAACAGATATCTATTTATTATGACTAAAGAGATATTTGGATGGAAACATTAAAGTAATGACTTTAGTGTGTTCCATTATGAATGCAAGATATATTGCCATATAGAAGTTTACAACAATGTTGTTTGGATGGGAAAGTCATTTATGAACTCTCTATTCGGTTCCAACCAGAAAGTGTATGACACTAATGGGGCGATAGCTTAAGCCTGGGAATCAAGGTCTCATCAAGATCCGAACACAAATGAGAGACTGAACCACATGATTGAGAATCATGTATAATGGTGACGTCGTTATTCTCAAGGTTGCTTCTATGGATAACACATATAGATGTCCACTGTCTAGGCCTACTATTCAGCCATTTATGAAATGACTACAGAAGAGGTATCATCAAGATGACCAAGCTGATTGGCTCTAGTGCAAGTGGGAGATTGTTGGAAATGTGCCCTAAAGCCAACCATGTGATGATACTTTACGGACATTTCACATGTTAAACTAATCTAGTTTTACATATAAAGGGCATAAATTATTGTTTGAGCCGTCTCATATAAATGTTATATGCTTAAACGATAAAGTCCAAGGAATATGTGATTGGGAGAATGTAATCTAATGAAGTTAGATTCATGAGACCATTCTTTCGTAGACACATCCTAAACGTTCCTGATCATAGGATTGCCAATTGGGCGTTGACAGTCCGTCAAGATCAGTACGTACTATGTCTTCTCTCAGGGAGAGTGATTAGTCTCGAGTCATTGGTGTGTGTGACATCAAGACAAGTACGGTAGGTGCTCAATAGAGAATGAGTTCACTGAACGCGATCAACGAAGGGTTCTCATATTCCATGTCACATGAGAACTCATGGTTGGGATAATGCAAAGTAGTCCTTTGACCTGAGGCATCATAGTTGTCTTGTGGTTAAGACCTTGATCTTTGATTATGTCAAAGTCACTCCATCAGGAGGGTGTCCACGGCATCGTTGGGGTCAAGTGACTTAGCTATGGAGACAAGTGAATGCGCAACAAGGGATCTCTAACCTTCAAACCGTTTGAGGGAGAATACTCTATGATATGATTTAAATCTCTGATCAGAGTATGAATGAGATTAGGGAATGCGTTCCGAATCACATTCATGGTAATCATATAAGCACAAGACACACATTGGATAGTAGACATGAGAAAATAAACTATCAAACCAAACAATGTGGTCAAGAGTATTAGATTAGAGAAAGACCGTATTGCATTTGTAATCCCGAACTGAATAGGTTCTCTAACCTCTTCTGATTAGCTTGGGTAACCATGACATGCTGCTAGGCGTCAACCATGGTTTGTGGAAGCCCTAAACGTGTGTAATCACTAAAGGGAGAATTGAAAATAGTTTCAATTCACAATCGATGTAAAATGGTTTTAATCGCCCACTACCTCGCTAAAAGGAACCTAAAGGATCGCACACCGTGTAAGGTGGAGATTGGAGATTAAACGGAGATGAGTAAGAATGATTAAATGGTTTAATCATTTATTTATGGCAAGGATTAATTAATATGTTGATTAATCAAACGAAAAAAGTTCGTTAAAGACTTCGGGATAGTTTTGGACCTTAAGGCCCAATGGGCTTCGAACGTCAAGCCCATTAACTTAAGTTGTATGACAATTTAATGAATAAAGATTCATTAAAGCCCAAAAGCCCAAACATCCCTAAATGGCCAGCCATGATGAAATGAATTAGGGTTTTGGTTGTTTAGGTCACTTAAAGAAGTGACTATATAAATGACTTTATAACTAAAATTCATTAAGGAAATATTAAGGGTTTATTTTGGGGGAAAATTGGTGAGAATTGTCTCTCTATTTTCTCTCTAAATAGGCCAACACCTTGGAGGGTACATCTAGCAATCCTACTACTCCAAGGTCACTCATTTCTTCTACAATCGAACCTTGGTGTCGAGAATTAGAGGTTCTCAATTTTGGGAACTTGGAGAACCTATTCTTCCATCCAAATCCATGGATCTAAGAAGCAAGGAATGAAGGCCCCTATCTCTTTGGGTGATTAGCCTTTGCTTATGCAAAGAGGAATCTACAAAGGTAAATTAATTTCAACTCACTTTGTTTTTGAGTTGATTATTGGTTCACCAATCTACTAGGCTTTGAATTTCATGGGTAAATGTTTTGTATTTGAGTGCATGTAAGCATGATTCCGCCTTTAATTGTTAATTGCATGCTATATGATGTTGCTCAAATGAACATGTTTTTCAAAATAATTCCTTCAATTATTAAGATAGTCTTGATAATATATGTCTAAAACTATGAATCACAAGACATGTAAGTTGTAGAGATCCATCCATCATGGATCTTAGCAAGCTAGTGGGAGCTATAAGCGTCTTATGAGAGAAAGATCAAATCAATTGATTTCTCATAAAGATGTAAATGAATCTTTTGTTTACTAAGTTTACAAAAGATTCGTGGGAGTTAATCATGTTCCTAAAAATTTAACATATATATGATATATTAATTTTGGAAATGAAAAGAATACTTCTTCGTTAAAGTTATGACTTTAAACATTCTATAAAGATAGAATGGATATAGGAGACATAGTCTATATACATGGGATGGAAATCTACAATGATAGATTTCAAGATATAATTGGATTATATCAATCCCTAATAATAGACAAAAGATGCTAGGAAGTTTCTCATATGATGATAAACTTCAATCAGAAGAACAACTCTAGTGAGACTAGGAGGTTGCTCTTCTCAAAGGGAACGTATCCTTTGACTCCCAAAGAAATAATGCATAAATAGAATACTTTATGTATACACAAAAGAGTGATTTATGTATTTCATATTGTATGAAAAACGTTGATATGAGTTGTACCAAGATCGGTACAAGACGATATCAATGCAAGCCCAGGATCAGAACCATGGCAAGTGTCAAGTGAATCCTTAAGTATTTGAGAAATAATAAAGGATGGATTCCTCAAGAATGAGGAAGAATTAGAGTAACGTAATGGAAGCGTAAATGTATTAGATTATGAGTCACAAGCAAACATTGGATGTTTCTTCATTATGAATGAAGAGATAATTAGATATCTCTTTATTATGACTAAAGAGATATTTGGATGGAAACATTAAAAGTAATGACTTTAGTGTGTTCCATTTTGCATGCAAAATATATTGCCATAAAGAAGCTTACAACAATGTTGTTTGGATGAGAAAGTTCATTTATGAACTCTCTATTCGGTTCCAACCAGAAAGTGTCTCTAGTGTACCAACACTACGACACTAATGGGGCGATAGCTCAAGCCAGAGAATCAAGGTCTCATCAAGATCCGAACTCAAATGAGAGACTAAACCACATGATTAAGAATCATGTATAATGGTGACGTCGTTATTCTCAAGGTTGCTTCTATGGATAACATATAGATATCCATTGTCTAGGCCTACTACTCAGCCATTTTGGAAATGACTACAGAAGAGGGATCATCATTGATGACCAAGCTGATTGGCTCTAGTGCAAGTGGGAGATTGTTGGAAATGTGCCCTAAAACCAATCATATGGTGATACTTTACGGACATTTCACATGTTAAACTAATCTAGTTTAATATCAAGGGCAACGATTATTTTTTTAAGCCGTCTCATATAAATGTTATATGCTTAAACGATAAGTCCAAGGATATGTAATTAGGAGAATGTAATTTAAACAAGTTAGATTCATGAGACCATTCTCTTTCGTATACATATCCTATACGTTCCTGATCATAGGATTGCCAATTGGGCATTGACAGTCCGTTAAGATCAATACATGCTGTGTCTTCTCTTAGGGAAAGTGACTGGTCTCGAGTCATTGGTGTGATTGACACCAAGACAAGCATGTAGGTGCTCAATAGCGAATGAGTCCACTGAACACGATCAACGAAGAGTTCTCATACTCATGTCACATGAGAACTCATGGTTGGGATAATGCAAAGTAGTCATTTGACCTGAGGCATCATAGTTGTCTTGTGGTTAGGTCCTTGATCTTTGACTATGTCAAAGTCACTCCATCCGAGGGTGTCCATGACATAGTTGGGGTTAAGCCACTTAGCCATGGAGGCAAGTGAATGCGCAACAAGGGATCTCTAACCTTCAAACCGTTTGAGGGAGAATACTCTATGATATGATTAAGAATCTCTGGCCAGAGTATGAATGAGATTTAGGAAGTCGTTCCCAATCACATTCAAGGTAATCATATAAGTAAATGAATCACATTGGATAGTAGACATGATTAAACTATCAAACCAAACAATGTGGTCAAGAGTATTGTATTAGAGAAATACCGTATTGCATTGTAATCCTAAACTGAATAGGTTCTCCACCTCTTCTGATTAGCTTGGGTAACCATGACATACTGCTAGGTGTCACTCATGGTTTGTGGAAGCCCTAAACGTGTATAATCACTAAAGGGAGAATTGAAAGTAAGTTTCAATTCACAATCGATTTGAAAGAGTTCTAATCGCCCACTGCCTCGCTAAAAGGAACCTAATAGATCGTACACCGTGTAAGGTAGAGATTGAAGAAACAATGGAGATGAGTAAGGATAATTAAATGGCTTAATTATTTATGGCAAGGATTAATTAATATGTTAATTAATCAAACGAATAAAGCTCGTTAAAGACATTGGGTTAGTTTTGGGCCGCAAGGCCCAATGGGATTTGAATGTCAAGCCCATTAACTCAAGTTGTATGACAACTTGAAAACACAAAGGGCATGAAAGCCTAATGAACCCTTAATGGCCGGCCATATAGAAAGGGGTAGTGAACTTGGCTTAATTGCAAGTTTGCCACTCCATTGTGTGGTGGTATAAATGCAACTTTATAGACATTTCATCCTTAGGGTTTTCTTTTGGAGAAAATTGGAGAGAACATGTATCTCCCTTTCTCTCTAGGAGGCCGGCCCCTTGGAGGAGATTAGCTAGCAATCTTTCCTCCTCCAAGGTCACTTATCTCTTCTTCAAGTCCATCCTTGGTGTGGAAAATTAGAGGTTCTCAACTTTGGGAACTTGGAGAATCCTTTCAATCATCCTCATCCAAGAAATCCATGGATCTAAGAAGCAAGGAATGAAGGCCCTCTCCTTGGGTGATTAGCCTTTGCTTATGCAAAGAGGAATCAACAAAGGTATAAAATCTCTCAACTCACTTTGTTCTTGAGTTGAGTCTTGGTTCACCTTTCTACTAGGCTTTGAATTTCATGGGTAATGTTTTGTTTTGAGTGTATACAAGCATGATTCCGCCTTTAATTGTTACTTGCATGCCATAGATGTTGCTCAAATGAACATATTTTTCACAAAATTTCCTTCAAAAGGCACTTTTCAGAACTAACTTTGTCCTATTCTTGTAGTACATCAACAAGCAAGAGCCCGACTACCAAACATATACATCCAAAGTGCCAATCCCTTGGGGAGCTGTGCTGAAGTCCAAGGAGCCTTCTCCAGAGAAATCTTTGCTCAAACATAACTACTATTAACGCTAATCAAATCACAGCTTATAATTCAACATGAAGAAGTCCCCGCGTCGTCGGGAGAGATTTCTCTTCATCTACAACATGTTGATCACGATTGATTGTGATCTGTCAGGCATAGGATAGAGAGAAGGGAGAATGGGCTAGCCATGGCAGGCAGTGTTCTCGACTAGGTTTTTTAACGTGTCTACCCGAGGCATCGCCCATGCAAATATAACATGCACACAGACTACGTCATCAGGAACTTTATTGACTAGCAAAGGTTTACATAGTTCATAGTAAACATCTATTTATAGTTCATAGTAAACTTTATTGACTAGCAAAGGTTACCCCTGTTTATATGTTCCATAGATTTAATTATCACAATTAAAGTGGGGGCCAATGGCTATAAATCTATCTAGCTGAAGTTATAGTGCTTGTCTACAGCCACTGATACATCCCAAGTGCAGCTCATTCCCTTTGGAAATTCCACCAAATCACCAGCACCAATCTCAACCGACTCATTGGATCCATCAGGGGTAACCTTCACTTTGCCTTGTAGCAGATAGCAAGTCTCTTTGTCACTGTATGTCCATGGAAACTTGCTTGGAGGGCAACCCCACCTGTTAAAACGCCACCATATATAATTGAAAGTGTCGGGCAGAAGTGTTATAACATGTATATTTCGCATTCAAGTATATATAAACCTCTAAGCAAGAAAACACAAATGCTAAACAAATAAAATCATAAGAAACAAATAAGAGTAGTTTTTATTAGATGTAGTCCACTATATATCATCAGGGTCCAATGATTACACTAAACAACCATTGACGGTGGCTGGCCAAATACATTTTCCAGCACTAGCGCCGGTGGCTTTTGAGTTATGTGCAATGATAACAAAAACGTAAATGAATAAATGATTTCTAATTTGAATGAGTTTTGATAATGATGATCTTTGAATTAAAACAAAAAATGAACAGATTTCAAATACCCCAAATAAAAATTATAACTTTTTATACACCCGTAATCAGAATTAAAATAAGAAATTGAATTTTAATTGCGGAGTAGTGAAGTATTTACTAACTTTAGAAGAATCAAAATAGGGATGGGCCCCACACAAAATAAGGAGTCCAACTCCCCAAATTGGAGGAATCCAACTCTCCAATAAAGTGGTTCAAATTCGTTTTTGGCAAGAATTGAACCTAAGACCTCTTACTTATAAATAAAGAAGAATACCACTATACCGTAGTACTAAGTGATCCCAAATTGGAGGAATTTGACTCCTTAAATGGATGAAAGAGTGAGGGGACTCAAGATTGCAATTTTTCTACCTATTGTGCCCTTCTGTTATTTCAGAAATTTCTAGTCTGCCACTCAACCCAACAAGCCCAACGCTCCTTGCGCACCCTGCCTTCATGCGTCTCTGCCTCACTTTCCACCTTCATGTGGAGCCATGCTTCACTTCCCAACCCACCAACTCAAGAACCCCAGCCACATCTCCCACAAACCGGATTCAAAAATTAATCACCCAACCTAGAAAATAAACAATTCAAATTCAGACCCAAACCCACAAATCCGAGGAAACAATCACTCAAAAAACCCAAAAATCCATGAAATACTTTCCACCTCTTCTACCATAGAAGAGATCGTGTCTATGGGGTAGTATGTGTGGGGAAGATGGAGGTGAGGGCCAGAGAAGAAAATGTACGCAGACTTGCAGAGAAGAGAGGAGCGTTCTACTCAAATGTGTTTGAAAAAGGCCATTATTAAAGTGTAATTAATATTTAATATTGGTAATTCAATAAATTTGTATACAAATTTATTTTTTTTGGTATAAGGGCATGAAATAAACAAATAAAAAACTAATTAAAATGTTATTAAATATAAATATAGGATGAAATAAAACAAGAAAAAAAAACAAGAACATTTTAGTAATTATATTCATTTTCATTTCAAATCAAGTGAACTAGTAAACAATTTATATGAACTCAAATTCTTCGTCATTCTAATTCCTCATCATTTCAATTTCTCATTAAGTCAATTCATCTCATTTTAATTACAGCAAATTAAACAAGCCATTAGAGTTGTCCAGTTACTTTTCATCCTTTAGCCGTACGTCTTGAAATTGTGAACACAACTACACCAATTGCAAATGCCCAAATAAATTGCCTCTCCTATAATCAGAAATGAATAAACATATATAGCATGGAAGGAAGTTTAAGGTTTACTTTGTTCGGATGCGACACCACAGAGAGAGAGAGTGAGAGAGAGAGAGGGAGAGAGGGAGTGTGTGTGTGTGTGTGGAGCATGGAAGGAAGTTTAAGGTTTACTTTCTTCGGATGCGACACCACAGAGAGAGAGAGTGAGAGAGAGAGAGAGGGAGAGAGGGAGTGTGTGTGTGTGTGTGTAGAGACAGAGAAAATAGGATATACTTGGGCCAATTTCTGACGCCGAGTTGGGTGAGCCTGGACTCGGGAGGATTCCTGTCGACTTTGATACCCAATTTCTGAATAGCCACACTATCAATATCTGCTGAGCACCTTATTATTGGCGTAACTGAATATCGTCTGGAGCTGCTGCTGCTGCTCCTCCTCCACTCCCTCCTTGGACAATAACACAAGTAGCGTTTATTTTCGATGCTTAATAAAGCACTATTAACACTTAATGACGCCATCACCCACACGACTCTCCTCCTCTCCAAACTTCTTCAAGCGGCATGGATTGTTATCTTCTTCGCATTTATATCCATCCGAATTTTTATTTTTTATTTTGCTCTGATTTTATATCTACGGATTATTTTACGATGTACAGCAAGAACCGTCAGTTTTCTTTTTTTTGTATTTTATTTTTACTTTTCTTGGTATCCACGTCTTAACAATGTTGTTGTTTTCTTTACAGCAATCTTCATCCACGCAGACCTTATCTCAATTTTCAGGCACCAATTGCAACTTATGTGAACCATGTAAGATGGTTACCGTACAAGTTAGGAATCCTGTTGAATAGGACGAGGACTTGAACCCTATTTTAAACAAATAAAATTCCCTTTTAACGTATTCTAAAACTTGAAATTATTTAACCGAATTTTCTAAATCTTTATGTCAATTTTTTTGTCGAAATATAATAGAAAATAGTATTACGTCTACCTTTCCTACTTATAACTTAAAGATCTTGATTCTTATATTTGACTTGCATGGACGGCGAGTTTGATATTTATGTATTACATTGGGTTGTTCAGTGACTTGATTCAAATCTCTCAATTTTTTTTTTAAATTAAGGTATTGTTGTACCAAAAAACATTTGTTAAGAATCAAAATTAAAATTAGTTTAATTGCTAAAATTCATTTGTGCAAATTAACTGATCAATAGATAATATTGGATTGAGTATGTAAAAGTATATATTTTGGAATTGAAACAAACGTGTGCTGCTATTTTCTTTTAATATGTCTCTTATAGACAATGGCTTGTCAGGGGAAGAGGCGAAATTTATAAGAGTAAAAGGCACCAACTTGTTTCATTACGAGCTCTTTAGCTTAATTTTCAAAAATCAAATAAAGATACCCAAATTGCTTCGTTACCATGAAAGTATCGGCATCGTGTGACCAACAAAGCACTCACATTCCTCTAAACAACACATAAGTACCTAGCTAACCAATTCTATCTCCAATCATTATACAGTAAAACATCTTGTGATTGGCAATCAAAGTATTTATGTTGCTAAAACTACACAAATCGTAAGCAAGAAATCTAGGGCTCATTTGGTATTCTATTCTAAAATTTTAATTCAAAATTTGTGATCGTTTTATAAAACACGATTTCTTAAGTACAACCCTTGCAATCAAAAACTTGTTTGTTAGGCTTTGGAATTCTTCAAAACAATATTCCTTTCAGTCCCACCACACCTTCTCACATGCATAAACACAAACAGTTGGTGGGCAAACATTCTAAGTTACAAACAAACTACAATACTAGATCAAACTCTTCTCCAACCTCAAATAATTTAACCATTCAAACTCTTTCCCAATAATAGAAAACTAACCAAAAGCTGCAAAGGCATGCCACTATGTGTTCTGTGGAAGAACTAACTTTGGACCTTCTAATGCCACAAAATCAAGCCTACAGCGGTCGACGCTCTGTAGTATCAAACTTCCTTTCCCATTGGAAAGCTCTACCCTTGCATGCATTATGTCGAAAATCAGTGAAACACACCCGTAAGAGAATCTGCAATGGGAGCTTTATCCTCCTTGAGCTTACCACATTTGTAGTTCTAATGAAAAATTTCATCCTCAATGAGCCGGAAAATTAGGCTATATCCACCACATGGGCTACCAACTTCAATCCTTAGATAGCAAAAAGTTAAGTTACATCTAGCCCCAAAAAGTAAGGGGACACACACCAAATTGAGGGCCTAATCTTGGGTTTTTTTTTATTTTAGTTTAGAAATGGGTGAGCCCCATTTTTAATTCCAAAACATGATTTTACGGGTTTATTTTTCAACCTTTTAGGATTTTAAGGAGTTATTGTCAACCGTTTGTTTGATTAAGAACATATATACAAACGACTATTTTTTGTGTGATTGATTAGGAAAAAAAATGATGTGCTATGTGTTTAATTTTCTATATTGAAAAATTCATAAAAAAGTGATGAAATTTAACATTGGTAGTTTAGAGACCTAAACTGAAAATATAAACAAATAACATAACTAAATTGTTATAAGATAATCCAATCCAATGGTTGTTATAAAGTGAAAATCTTGTTTAATTTTGGAGAATGTGTCAATTAGAGAAATAAACCAACGGATGAGATTTGAGATAAGATAATCAAATCCAATAGTTGTTATGAAATAAAATCTTATCTTGTTTGATTTCATAGAAACAAACCAACGGATAAGATTAAAATAAGAGAGCCTACAACAGTGCATAAGTGATGAAATCTACTTTGTCAGAATTTGATTTTTTTTGTTTAGGTTGAAAAGTTCATAAATTAAAATTTAACATAACACGTCAAAAAATTAAGTTAAAAAAAGTTAAGATAAAAATAAATTTACCGCGTAATCAAATTACTACATAAATAAAATATATACCACGTATCGAGCCCGAAAGATATATAGCCCCTTATTGGGAGAGATTCTGTTTTAGAGACCCAAAGATTCCTCGGAGCTCTAAATTGGGCTATATCCACCATTTTTCTAGCTTCATATAGAGCCCCTCATTAGGGATGCTAAGTGCAACAAATCCTAAATTCCTAAAAAAACATTTGATCTCTCATCGATGCTTCAATTTCACAATCATGAACAATTGGTTCCAAGACCAACCGAATTCGAATTTTTTCAGCTAACATGAAACCCAATTCAAATTTGATTAAGTTGGATTGGGAATTTAGGAGGCACCTACCATTGGCGCTAGGGGTGGGTTCAGTTTCATTCGGTTTCGTTTTCTACCACAATCGAAACCGAACCAAAGTTTCGGTTTGGTTCGGTTCGATTTTCTTTCGATTAGGTTTTTTTTTCGGTTCGGTATTGTTCGGTTCAGCTTGGGTACAGTTTCAGTCTTTTTTATTTTATAAACTTGATCTTTTTTTTAATATGGAATTTAGAAAAATGACTTGCATTGGTAGACTAATAATAAGAAAATGGGGAAGGGGGAAAAATGGGAAGGTAGTTGTACATATACAGATTATATAAACCAACCCTATTCTATCAATAACCTCAATTGCAAAAAGAAAAAAATGATCACTATATCCATTCAAAAAGCAAACAAATAGAGAAGCTCTTCCAAGTTCCAAAGCTTTCCAAAACTTTTCTGTATAACCAATGGAATATCCTCCCTAATTGAAACAAATATGCTCCTTGAAAAGCCCTATGCTTAGTTTCAAACTTGGCAACAAAGTTTCACAAAAGAAACATCATAGGCAGACATTCATAAAGTGTAAAGGGATTCAGTTCAGTTCAATTTTTCCTTTTTTGGTTCAAGTTTTTTTTATTTTTCGTTTTTCGGTTTCAGTTCAATGTTGGTTCGATTTTTTTCGGTTTTTTGAACCCACCCCTAATTGGTGCACAATCTCAAAAATTTAGACATGTGCCAGAACTCATCGCCTTGTACACGGACTACACCTCCGTGTAGCATCAAAACAACAGACAATAAGCCTACATTTACTCTCTGTATGTAAGAGAGGGGGGAGGGAGATGGGGAGAGAGAGAGAGAGAGAGAGAGAGAGATTGCCTTGGAAATGAATCGCACTGTATCATTTAATTTGATTTTTTTAACCCGAGTCCAAAATGATGTCGTTTTAGCCTGGGTATTTTGAAAGAAAAAACAAGGGTCATCGTTGCATAGCAGCAACATCTCCCTCACAGGCTTCATGGAATTGCAGGTTTTCCAATGGAACCAAAGGGGTGGAACCATTACTTATGGGCTTGATTTTCGGCGAAGGAAGGGGCGACCGCCCCTCTGTGCACCACTGTAGCTCCACACCTAGTTATAGACCAATGATAGATACTACATACACACACACACACACACACACACACACAGACATATATATATATATATATATATATTGTGATTCATCTACTGCATCTCCATGCTAGCTAAGACACTATATTTAGCAGTAGAATATGTATACAAAATTGTTGAAATGTAAATGTGTTTGTTCAATTGGGTTGGATTAATATGAGCCATTGGACCATAGTCCATGTCTTTATATAGATTAGATTAGATTACAATGAGTCATAGCTCATCACATGTGTAATCATTTTGACAAGAATCTTACACAATAAGTTAATTTTGAATAGCTAGAGTTGTTTGTAACGATGTAAGAGAAAGAGTGTTTCCCTCTCCTCCTAACAAAAACAAAAATCTCACACATTTTGTGTGCTGAGTAGAATCCAATGAAACAAAAATTATTCTCTTAAACATTCCTTGTTCTTCTTCTTCCATTTTCTTACTGCAATTCTGTAAGAGCTAAGATCATCAACTCCTACTGAAAATTATACAAACAGAAATGGATTCTAACATGGCCTCAGAGCTAGGTTTAATCATCTAAACTGAGCGTGAATATGTGATTCTTTGTCGTGAAGGAACTCGACCTGAATTGAGCTTGTCGCATCAAATCTAAGTCCCTGAAAACTTTGGGTAGCTCGATAAATATGGTTGGATCGAGTGGTGCTGAGCTATGAGCACCAATTTTTAATGAGAAATTTTTTATTTTTGACAAATTAGGATGAAAACCATATTTTGATCTCACGAGCTATGGAATATAGTTGAGAAGGGCTTCAATGTTCCAGCAAAGAAGGAGGAACAACTTTTTGCATTAGAGAGTAAACTTCTGATAAAAGGAGGAATAACTTTTTGCAATAGGAAGATCTTGGGATTATTCAGGGAGCCATTTCCGATCAGATCTTATCAACCTGGAATGTATTGAAACAAGAATTAATAGGATACAAACCAGTAAGGTCTGTAAAATTACAAGGCTTATGCCGTGATTTTAAATATACAAGAATGGTTGAGCATGAAACATTATTCGAATAACTTGTTAGATTATTTGATTTGATTAATCAGATGAAAAGTTAGGGTGAGGATCTGAGTAATCAAAGAATTGTGCAGAAATTTTTTATTACTTTACATAGGTCCTGTGATAATATTGCCTCTATAATAAAAAATACGAAGGGTTTAGAAATTGTTGATGCTCAAGATGGTGTTGCCATTTTGAAAGGATATGAACAAAGAATTGAAAGGCATTCTGAGAATCAAACTAAGAAAACATTTGCTAGTTTTAGTGTAACGCCCAAGCAAAACAAGTTCAACGCTAATAAAAATTTCAAATCCTAAAAGAATTGGAAGATAAAAGGAAAGAAATGGGAAAATAAACATGTGTACCAGCAAGGAAATCAGTAGTTGCTTCTAAGACAGCAAAGAATCCTTGCAAATATTGTGATAAGCGGCACTTTGGAGAGTGTTGGTTCAAAGGAAATCCTAAGGGCCACAATTGTGATAAATTTGGTTATATTGCCAAAGATTGTCATGGCAAGAAGGCTATTCAACATGTGAACTATGCTAACTATGTTGATGAGACTCCTACAATATTTTTATGCATGTAATGTTGCTACTGTGAAGAAATGTGAAGATGTATGGTATGTTGATTGTGGATGCAACAAGCATATGACTGGTAGAAAAGATATCTTGGTGCATATTGACAGAAGTGTAACTGCTAAGCTTGAAATTTATACAGGATAGCTTGTGGATGTTGTTGGAAAAGGTAATCTTGTGGTTGAAATTAAGCTAGGCATATAAAAAAAAATTGATGCCTGTGTCTGGTTTGACTGAAAATTTGTCAAGTGTGAGACAAATGATGGAGCATGGATATTTTCTCATCTTTGGAGGCAATAAGGTGGACTTTAATGATGATTGTATCTTTTTTAAGTTGATTGTTAAGGTTCCCATGAAAGGAAAAAAAAGTTTTCCTTTGAAGCTACAACCAGGAATGTAACTTGCAATGAGAACCAATGTGTGTCAATCTGCAATGATTTAGCATAAAAGATTGGGTCATTTGAATGCAAATGCCTTGAAGCAACTTTAGGAACAAGAAATGTTGGTTGGAATGCCAGAGT
The DNA here is from genome assembly GCF_916048215.2 of Malus sylvestris. Lineage (NCBI taxonomy): Eukaryota > Viridiplantae > Streptophyta > Magnoliopsida > Rosales > Rosaceae > Malus > Malus sylvestris. The sequence continues at coordinate 435,597 of NC_062264.1, forward strand.
TGAAGGTGACAAAAGCCATCTTTAAAGGCTATGCACTTGGCAAACACAGTAGAGACGCATTTCCAAGAGTAGCAACCTAGAGAGCTTCATTTCCACATGAATTGATACACTTAGATATATGTGGTCCTATGCAAACTTCTACAGGTTGAGAACAAGTATTTCCTTACCTTCATGGATGATTGCACTAAGATATATTGGGTCTACTTTATGAGAAACAAATCTGAGACATTTAGTGTGTTCAAGAAGTTCTAAGAACAACGAAACTACAAAGTGGTTATAAACTGAAGAAGTTAAGAAGTGATAGAGGAGGAGAATACACCTTATTGAAGTTTACTTAGTTCTGTGAGAGTCTAGGTCTAGAAAGACAACATACTGTGGCATATTCACCACAACAAGATTGGGGTGGTTGAAAGGAAAAAACAAGACCATTGTTGAGATGGCAAAATGTATGATGATTAAGAAAAATATCCCCCTAGAATTTTGGGAAAAACAATCAATATTGTAGAGTTCATTCTCAATAGATGTCCTACTAAAGATTTGGATAGGAAAGCTCCATTTGAAGCTTATAGTGAAATAAAACCTGGAATCAGGCATTTGAAAATGTTTGGATCCTTGTCTTATATTCATGTTCCTAATTAGTTGAGACAAAAACTTGATGAATCTAGCTCCAAATGCTTATTTTTTTGGATTTGGAACTTGTGAAAAGGGCTATAGGCTCTACAACTTGGAAACTGAGAAAATGATTATTTCCAGATATGTGATTTCAATGAAGGTTCTTGCTAGGATTAGAAGTCAAAGACTGAGAGAACTATGAGTGTAATTATTGCTGATGACACACAAGCAGTACATGCAGATGGTGTACAAGTGAGATTGAAGAAGGAAATGGTAAACTGACACGCCCGACCCTGATATCCTCCAAACACCAGGGTAGGCACGTGCTGGCCGACACCCGAAGGTAACGAAGGCACAATAAGATGCATGAGAACAATGAAGAAATGTGAATATAAATAAAACATATAAATTTAAATATAATGAATATGCAAATGAAGAATGTATTCAAAGCATACAACAAATCCGAGACACTAAAAGTAATAATATAAAATTTAATGGACAAAAAGGATAGGTCCTACACCAAGAGGAATCGAAGATGCCGATGCGAGAGTGCCTTGATGTTGGGATTGTACACCTCGATTCTAAGTCCTAAGGGGGTGTAAAACAAAACATGAGTGGACCAAGTTTATGTATAAGCAATACTGAAACAGTTATTCTTTAACATACTAATCCCCAAAGTCTATGAAAAGTCATATAGCATAATAAGTAATACGTCCGAAAACCCTAACATGCCATTAAACCTTCAATAAAACATACTGTTGGAAATGTGCTCTAAAGCCAATCATATGAAGATACTTTACGAACATTTCACATGTTAAACTAATCTAGTTTAATGTAAAGGGCAAAGATTATTGTTTAAAGCCGTCTCATGTAAATGTTATATGCTTAAACGATAAGTCCAAGGAATATGTAATTGGAGAAATATGATCTAAAGAAGTTAGATTCATGAGACCATTCTCCTTCGTATACATATCCTAAACGTTCCTGATCATAGGATTGCCAATTGGGCATTGACAATCAGTTAAGATTAGTACGTGTTATGTCTTCTCTTAGAGAGAGTGACTAGGTCTCGAGTCATTGGTGTGACTGATACCAAGACAAGCATGTAGGTGTTCAATAGAGAATGAGTCCACTGAATGTGATCAACGAGGAGTTCTCATACCCATGTCACATGAGAACTCATGGTTAGGATAATGCAAAGTAGTCATTTGACCTAAGGCATCATAGTTGTCTTATGGTTAGGTCCTTAATCTTTGACTATATCAAAGTCACTCCGTCAAAGGGTGTCCACGACATAGTTGGGGTTAAACCATTAGCCATGGAGTCAAGTGAATGCACAACAAGGGATCTCTAACCTTTAAACCGTTTGAGGGAGAATACTCTATGATATGATTAACAATATCTGGCTATAGTATGAATGAGATTTAGGAAGTCGTTCCAAATCACATTCAAAGTAATCATATAAGTAAAAGAATCACATTGGATAGTAGAAATGAATAAACTATCAAACCAAACAATGTGGTCAAGAGTATTGTATTAGAGAAAGACCGTATTGCATTGTAATCCTAAACTGAATAGGTTTTCCACCTCTTCTTATTAGCATGGGTAGCCATGACATACTACTAGGTGTCACTCATGGTTTGTGGAAGCCCTAAAGGTGTATAATCACTAAAGGGAGAATTGAAAGTATGTTTCAATTCACAATCGATTTGAAGAGTTCTAATCACGCACTGCCTTGCTAAAAGGAACTTAATGGATCATACACCGTGTAAGGTAGAGATTGAAGAAACAACGGATATGAGTAAGGATAATTAAATGGTTTAATTATTTATGGCTAGAATTAATTAATATGTTAATTAATCAAACGAATAAGTTCATTTTAGCTTTTGAGTAATTATTGGACCTCAAGGCCCATTGGGCTTAGAATTGTTAAGCCCATTAACTTAAGTTGTATGACAACTTAATGACTAAAGACTCAAACGGGCCCAAACAACCCAAAGCCTTTAGAAGGCCGGCCATAGCATGAGTGAAAGGTTTTTGGTTATTTTTGTCACTTAAGCCAAAATTCATTAGGGTTCTCTCTTGAGAAAATTGGAGAGAACAAAAGCTCTACTTTTTCCCTCTAGGAGGCCGGTCCCCTTGGAGGGATTTACTAGTTTGAATTCTCCTCCATGGTCACTCATCTCTTCTTCAAGTCCCTCCTTGGTGTGGAAACTTAGAGGTTCCCTTTCTTGGGAACTTGGAGAATCCATTCATCCATCCTCCTCCAAGAAATCCATGGAGCTAAGAAGTAAGGAATGAAGGCCCTCTCTCTTGGGTGATTAGCCTTTGCTTATGCAAAGAGGAGTCAACAAAGGTATAATATTTCTCAACTCACTTTGTTCTTGAGTTGAGTCTTGGTTCACCACAATTACAAGGCCTTGAATTTCATGGGTAAAGTTTTGTTTTTGAGTGCATACAAGCATGATTATGCCTTTCAATTGTTAATTGCAAGCATAGATGTTGCTCAAATGAATAGTTTTCACAAATATTTCCTATTAGTGGTATCAGAGCCTAGGTCTAGTAGTTGGTGAATCCTTTTGGGTTTTGTAGTTCATAGTCTTTGATTTGAATGTTGTAATTGTTACAAACTTTATTCTTGCTTCTTTGAATGTAAATTTTGCTTGAAAATTTGTCATCTCAAATGTTGTAGATGTAGTTCATATGAGCATGAATTTTGGAGCTAAAATTTGGTGCTATGTTTATGGGGAAATTCGGCCAAATCCAAAGGGTGGATTTTTGGGTTCATGTTTGTCTTGTTAAAAGTGTTTTAAAGTGACTTTTGGAACCCATAAGTACCCTAGGATGTTAACCCTCTTTTGAGTAGTGAAAATTTGAGTTTTATCGAGTGAAAACATTCATGGAGCTCTTATGGGTTTTCATGGATATTCTTCAATGTTCTTGCTTTGTTCTTGTTGTTCATACCAAGAACAAAAAGTTTGTTGTTTTGATTCAAAAAGGTGTTTGGTTGTTTATTTGTTTTTGTTAGTGATGGATGGTATGATTTTTCAAACAACACCCATACATTGTTTACTATTCACACCATACCAATCACTTACAACTTTCAATCACCTTTCAAACACACAAATCAACTCACACACATCATCACTACTCACCATGACCGGCCACCCCTATAATGAGGGTACTTTTGGGGCTTTTATACAATTACATAAAGTTTTGATACTTTTGTGTATTTGCACTTTGACTAGAAAGTTTACGTTTTTACATAAAGGCCCAAAATCACTAAAGGACAAATTGTTTTGCTCCTTTAATGAAGTTTTTTTTCATTTGTTGAAATTTTGGGTTCTAGTTGTAATTACATGAAGTAGTGGACTTTTGTGTTTTTACAATGTGACCTCAAAAGTTTGTGTATTGCAATATAGCCCAAAAGTTGAGGTTATTGCATTTTGGCCCAAATTAGTTGAGAACAAAATAGTTTTGTATCTTTAAATGAGAATTCGATTTTCATTTCATTTAGCTCCATCTAAATCAATTCTATGGATACAAAAACCAAATGACAATGTTGCATTCAAGTTTAATTAGTTAAAGCGTTAATTAATTAAAGAAATGCTGATTATGAACCTAAGCCTACGATAATTGAGCTATGTGAAAGGCCGTCTCTCAAATTTGTTTGAACCGTGGGAATATGTAGATTAGATTTTGGTTGTAATTTGATATGATCAAATGTTGTAAAAGAGCATAAGCTCTCCTTTACTTTAAAGTAATTTGATTTGATCGAATGTTGTAAAAGAGCATAAGCTCTTCTTTACTTTGAAGTACTCATTTCTTGTTTTATTTAATATGCATGAATTGGAATAGTAGGGTCCAATGCCCAATAACAAAAACACACCTTAATGTGATTAAATGTGTAAGTAAAATCAATCAGCATTCTTAGACTGAGATCCAACACTAGGCAAGTGTTGGATCGAATCAAAGGTTCATAATCATCCTAAGGCCCTAAGGCAACTATATAGTCCGTCAATGAATTCAAAGGTTATGTTAGTAGTACCATATACTCTTGCTTTAAAAATTGTTTTACCAGCATAGTGGGACCATCATATACTACTAAATCAATCACATGGACCAATAGTTGTAATAGGACCAAATTTTTTTAATGAGATTAAAATGCATGCTTATATGTGATGAGACCTAAAATCCCTCAACCAAAATGTTATCAAGTTGACAAGCGTGAGAGTGCTTTGAGCACTCTTTTGTGGTTTTCTACCGCAGTAGGCTCCAATCGTTTATGACTCATACACTGACTTCACCTTATCATGGGAGAGTACAAAGTATGTGCTTACACTCAGGAGGAGTTCTGTATGCATACATGATGTTGTGAAGGTAGGCAACGAGAATGATCAACATCATATCATTGTGAGGTTGTTCTTGATCCCCAACCTGAACTTGCATGGTGGGAATGACTTCACTAAGTGCAATGAAGCTAACATCATATCATTGTGAGGCATCATTCTCTAGAGGCCAAATAAGATGGGTACTTACATGAGATGTAAATGAGTAAGCGTACTCTCTCATTATTATTGATGCTAGCCAACATCATATCATTGTGAGGTGGGCTTGGTAATAGTGAGCCTCCCATACCCTACTAAGATTTTCCTCCAAAACTCTCGAATTCTGATGAGGGATATGAAATTTGACAAAAATAATGGGTGGTGCCATTTGATTTAAAGACCCAGATCAAATAGCTTAAAATCAATCAATTTATATTTGTTATGTATTTATTTATTGATATATTTGCAAATGCTATCCAAAACTTGACAAAAAAAAGCCGAAGGCTTTAGTTTCCTAACTTGGTACCACAATCCCATACATTGTCTTGAATGGATTATATATGTACCTAAGTAGTCTCATCCTCACAATCTTCCTATTGATAATGTATCAATGGAAGAACATGTTTGATAAGTCTATCATAAAGAGGACAACACAAACAACTAGTGCTTATTCCTTTGTTCTATGAACAAAGGAACTTGAGAATATTAGCACAAAGACATGGACACTTTTAGTGTCATAATTCTTCCATTACAAATCGTTGTATGAAGAAATAAGAGTTGCTTTGAACAAATCTTAGTTAACGCAAACATTAATGCTTGTTTCTTTGTTACATGAACAAAGAACTTGAGAAGTAAGCATAAGGGCATGGACACTTTATGTACCATGATTCTTCACTTACAAATTGTTGTATGAAGAAATGAGAGTTGCCTTGAACAATTCTTGAAAGTTTGTAATCATGTTTACAACATAATGGTTGATTGACAAAAATAGTCCATCAATATGGACTTATGATGATTTTGAATCATTGAGTGTTTAAGTGTTAAACTATTTTAGGAGACGGAAACTAGGCAAGGACTTCACCTTTGAGTCCCTATCCAAATGGTTCACTAAGTTTATTGTAAACTATATAGTAAACAATAACCGCATGCTCTCCAAATCATTTGATGTGTATAACACAATTGAAATAAGTTTCAAGAGAGATAGTGGGAGTTTAAGGGACCATGACTATTGTAACATCCAACATCGACCAATAGAAAGGGGGTGATGTGCCTTATATGTACATGCCCACCTCTTATAATACGAGGCCTTTTGGGAACTCACTGGCTTCAAGCTCCATCGGAACTCCAAAGTTAAGCGAGTTCGGACGAGAGCATTCTTACGATGGGTGACCCACTGGGAAGTTCTCGTGTGAATTCCCAGAAACAAAACCATGAGGGTGTTGTCGGGGCCCAAAATAGACAATATCGTGCTATGGCAGAGCCGGTCTGGGATGTGACAAATGGTATCAGAGCCACTATACCATGTGCTGCGAGTGTGTAGACGAGGACATCGGGCCCCTAAGGGGGATGAATTGTAACATCCAACATTGACCAACGGAGAAAGGGTGATGTGCCTTATATGTACATGCCTACCTCCTATAGCACGAGGCCTTTTGGGAACTCACTAGCTTCGGGTTCCATCAGAACTCTGAAGTTAAGCGAGTTCGGCAAGAGCATTCCTAGGATGGGTGACCCACTGGGAAGTTCTCGTGTGAGTTCCCAAAAACAAAACTGTGAGGGCATGGTCAGGGCCCAAAGAGCACAATATCATGCTGTGACAACTATTGTAGTCAATGGAGAAGTCAAGTGAAGAGGGCGAAATAACTCCAAGGGAACAAACTTTCTTTATGAAGGGATGGACATTGGAAGGGGTATTTGCAAGAAATGTCTTGCAAGTGTCAAGAACACACCTTTCGAAGGTGTTGTAAATTGATCTTGAATAAGTTCAAAGCAGTTGGTTCTTATACTTGAATGCTTAATTCTGTATTAGTAACTATGTTTTACAATCGTTGTAAAAGTGTGGCTAATAAGAAGTAGAAGATTAATAAGAGAAGAGAAAGTACTTCACATTTGGAACGTGAATAAAATATAGATCGCTGTGAAAGCAAATAGAACTTACTTCCTCATATGAACTACCAAAGAAATTGGAAAAACAAAGATTGTCCTTACATTCCAATTTGAATAAGGAACTTGATTCTGTCACTGGAATTTTAAGAGATGGAAGAATGTTTTGTTTGACAAAACATTGTTCTTTATTAATGAATGATTGGATTATTGTAATCTAATTGATTGTCTCTACAGTAGAGATGATGTGGCAGCATTAACTGTTTAGAATATACTGATGCTTAAAACCCAAAAGGTTGCAAGGTAGTGACTAATCCCACTGAGTTGTGACACCTCTCAAACATAAATTACAAGTTGGTCATAGATGGATGCTTTGAATCGTTAGATATGGATCCAATGCCTTCTTGTTAAAATTGTATAGAGGTGAAATGTTTGAATCTTTATTCTTTTGAAAAGAAGAAAGAATCCCAAAGTTGTTGAGGTTAATTCACTTAGATGTTAGTGGCACTTGTCCACAACATAATACTACTCATGTTGTATGACATTCACCGAAGATCGCTCTTGGTTGGACTATCATTTATTTTGAATAAACACAAGTCCGAATACTTTGCAGAAGGTTTCAAAGAATACAAGAATGTAAGATGATGAGTAAGACGTCTAAGGTATTTACCTCCTTAGATTTGATCCAAGGAAAAATAACACTTTAGAAGAGTTTCCTTGAAAGATATCAAGGAAAGTAGCATCATAAGATAATGGATTTCTCCATTGGGAGAAGAACGAACTCGAATAAGATGTAGTTCGTTGGATGTTATCAATTACCCATATATAGGATATATACTTCTAAGATAATATTATTGTCAATTAGAAGATCTTCCAAAATTTTCATGACTCCATAGGATGTAGTTGGAAAGAAAGACAAATCTTAATCGTGTTAAGATTTGGGGTTGTGTGCTAATAAGCAATATTTGTTTGAGAACAATCTTGTGGGATATCCTTAAATTAACCTTTGGATATCACTTCTATAAACCAACTGACAAATGTTATTTGTTGGGTAGTTCATTGTATTCCTACAATAGGATTTGCCTAAGATAGAGCAAATGAACAGATTGTAAATGAATTTGAATGAAACTTATGGATGGAAGGCTAGCTAGGAGGTTCTTCTCCACACATGTCACACTTGCATACAAAACGATTTCCAGTTGCTTTTCGATAAACTATGAATACTCAACGCCCCAAATTAACTGTGAATTGCACTAATTAACCCTCAGTTTTTCCACAAGTTATTAGGTTGGATGATTGCATACGACAACCCAAAACATTCCCTACAAGTTCCCTACATGAATTGCATAATAGAGATACAAGCAAGAATCATTAAGTTCTATGAAAAACATAAGCATTGACGAGGCACTCGTTACTATGATTTGCATGAAACTTATGCCAAGAATTTACTTAACGTGATTGTGACTAGCAACCTTCACTACTTGTGAATATAAGTTCATAACGATTAGGTGAAACTCCCTTATATTCTAGCGTCAAATTCATGCATGAAAATTAAGCGTGCACTCTCAACCAACATACACAAATTAGTTTTTATACGAACGGATAAGTAAATTGAATTCACAACTTATGAATCACAACTGGATGTAATCAAATCATATTGTAAGCATGAACATGGTTTCGAATCACCCCCTAACTAAGAGGGGTTTAGTTCCTCATGCTTGCAATTACACAAAGATAACTTAAATTAAAAATTGAAATCAAAGATAGAAAACACCTAGAAACGCTCCAACACTCCCAAGGCTTTGGCATAGGCACGGCACAAGATGTTCCTTCTCCTTCCTTCCTTGCAATAGTCACGGCATAAGAGATTTAGAACAGGTTTTGGATGGTTTTTATGGTGTAGAATGGATGGGGAATGGTATGGAAAGGTTTAGGGTTGATGGGTGGTGTGGCTAAGGGTGGTGTTTGGCTGAATTTTTAGAGAATGGTGATGGAGAGGTGCGGCTAAGGTAAGGGATCAAAATCTGTTTTCTTGATGAATATGGGAGGTGGTATTTATAGGCTTGAGAGAGGACCACTCCATTTCCTTTGCATGTGCAGCTTGTGTGGGTGTGTGTTGTCATGTTTCCCCTTTACATTTACACACACATGCTTCATCATTTCAACCACCAAACACACACATTTTCTGCCATGTTTTCCTTTACATTTACACACACATGCTTCATCATTTCAACCACCAAACACCCACATTTTCTGCCCATGCCGTGTGCTCCATGTGTTTGCTGCCATGTTCTTTTCTTTGCCATGTGTTTGCTACCATGTTATCATCCTAGCTGTTACACTTGCACACACATGTTCTTTGCATCATTTCAACCACAAAACACACACAATTCCTACCCATGTGTGTGTGTTTCCTTTGCCCATGTGTGTGTGTTTTTCCTTTGCATTTGCAGACATGTTCTTCATTATTTCAGCCAACAATCCACTCATTTTCTGCCCATATGTGTGTGTTTCCTTTGCCCATGTGTTGCCTTTCTCTTTTTATTAGCCAAATCTGCTTAGCCCTTTTCTGACTTTTCAGTGTTACAATGCCCATAACTTCTTCTAGAAAAATGAGATTAACAATCCGTAAATTGCTCCAGAAAATAGACATCCGTAGCTTTCCACGCATATAAGGCTCATTCTCTCATTCATTCTGAGCTGTTTGTAACATGCTTCCAAAGTCAGATAATCTGGATAGGCAGTTTTGACGAATTTGTTACTTAATAATTCACTTGTGCTACTTTTCTTTTCTTTGCTTGATAAATCACACAAAACACAAAAACATAGTAAATAGCTCAAAAATATAAGGAACTAACTAAGAAAAGACAAGTGAATTTTATGTAAAATATATATAAATATGAGCTTATCAAATACCCCTACACTTAGCTTTTGCTAGTCCTCGAGCAAAATAAAGAAAACAAAACACAACCTAAACCTTCCAACATTTGCCTCAGGGATTTCGAATGCACATGACATGTTAAAAATCATCATCCCCACAGATTTGAGTCATCTTTACACTTGAGCACATACTTAATCATAGTCACTACTTACTAGTTCACATTTAAGCAATTAAAACAATGTTTTGAATGTAGTAACATGCCTTAGAGAATTCACTCAATTCCTTACAAGATATGCACTCAATTTTCACTCAGATTTTTTGACTACACACCCTATACTAGTTATATGTGAGAAGATTGATGTAGATATGAAAACGAACGCTCACATATATGTATCACAAAGAAAGTAATTTCTGGAGTTAATAAGCATGTTTAGACATGATCTCATGAATGGAATGCTACTACTTAGATGCGAGAACCAGTGACACCATATGCTCATACCAAATTCAAACTCCACAAATTGAAACACCTAACACTCAAGATTGAAGTCAAAGGTTGTAACGGGCTTGGGGTGTTGGCTAACAAATGAAGGTAAGGGAAAACAAACGTTCTTAAAGTAATAGCAAATAAAATAATGAACTTGAACTTAGAATTCACTTAGATTGCAGAAATCAACTTTTAGACGTAAGGGAAAGATTTAAACAACTCTTAGGGTCAAATTCAACTTTTTTTTATTTTTTATATATATATATATTTTTTTTTTTCCACCCGTGCCTATGGCACACTACTTACATGAGAAACACTTCCCCCACACTTATTTTCTGCCATACATAATCACAAGGAATTCAATTTGAATCATGCTTTACTATGCTTTAAGAACAAGGGTATGGATGGTCCTAATCTAGGCTAGGTGAGGATAACGTGGGTTAACAAAGAACGTAGGCTAACAAGGCTCAATGGGGTTAACTTAAACATATAATGAAGTAGGATACACGGCAATTTGGCTTTGGTGGTGGTAACTACACAACTTCATCTTGAATATGTGTTATGCAAATCAATATCATGCTTTGAATGAAATGGGCATGAGTTCTAGCATTTGGAACTAAATGATGAAACGCCTTCTAAGTAGTAACCAAGCAAAGAAAAATGAGATCATGCAACGACTTTAGAAAACAATAATGCACAGATTTTAACTCTCCAAATAACGTTTTAGGCTCAAGTCTCACAGGGTTGTAGCGTTTGTTTGAGTTCCTGTTGGAAATGTGCCCTAAAGCCAATCATATGATGATACTTTACGGACATTTCACATGTTAAACTAATCTAGTTTAAATATAAAGGGCAAATATTATTGTTTGAGCCGTCTCATATAAATGTTATATGCTTAAACGATAAAGTCCAAGGAATATGTGATTGGGAGAATGCAATCTAATGAAGTTAGATTCATGAGACCATTCTTTCGTAGACACATCCTAAATGTTCCTGATCATAGGATTGTCAATTGGGCATTGACAGTCCGTCAAGATCGGTACGTGCTATGTCTTCTCTTAGGGAGAGTGACTAGTCTCGAGTCATTGGTGTGTGTGACATCAAGACAAGTACGTAGGTGCTCAGTAGAGAATGAGTTCACTGAACGCGATCAACGAAGAGTTCTCATACTCATGTCACATGAGAACTCATGGTTGGGATAATGCAAAGTAGTCCTTTGACCTGAGGCATCACAGTTGTCTTGTGGTTAAGTCCTTGATCTTTGATTATGTCAAACGTCATTCCATTGGAGTGTCCACGGCATCGTTGGGGTTAAGCCACTTAGCCATGGAGGCAAGTAAATGCGCAACAAGGGAACTCTAACCTTCAAACCGTTAGGGGAGAATACTCTATGATATGATTTAGAATCTCTGGCCAGAGTATGAATGAGATTTAGGAATGCGTTCCAAATCACATTCAAGGTAATCATATAAGCACACGAATCACATTGGATAGTAGACATGAATAAATAAACTATCAAACCAAACAATGTGGTCAAGAGTAATGTATTAGAGAAAGACCGTATTGCATTTGTAATCCTAAACTGAATAGGTTTTCTCTACCTCTTCTGATTAGCTTGGGTAACCATGATATGCTGCAAGGTGTCACTCATGGTTTGTGGAAGCCCTAAACGTGTGTAATCACTAAAGGGAGAATTGAAAGTAAGTTTCAATTCACAATCGATGTAAAATGGTTTTAATCGCCCACTGCCTCGCTAAAAGGAACCTAATGGATCGCACACCGTGTAAGGTGGAGATTGAAAAAACAATGGAGATGAGTAAGAATGATTAAATGGTTTAATCATTTATTTATGGCAAGGATTAATTAATATGTTAATTAATCAAACGAATAAGTTCGTTAAAGACCTCGGGATAGTTTTGGACCTTAAGGCCCAATGGGCTTCGAACGTCAAGCCCATTAACTTAAGTTGTATGACAACTTAATGAATAATGATTCACAAAGGCCCAATTAGTCCAAAATATCCTAATGGCCGGCCATATTGTTTAGGGTAGTGAACTTGGACTTATTTACAAGTTTGCCACTCAAATGAATAAAGATATAAATATGACTTGATAGCTAAAATTCATAAAAGGTTTGTTTTGGAGAAAATTGGTGAGAACTTGTCTCTCCATTTCTCTCTAAAGAGGCCGGCCACCTTGGGGGGTGCATCTTGCAATCCCACTACTCCAAGGTCACTCATTTCTTCTCCAATCTCTCCTTGGTGAAGAGACTTAGAGGTTCTCAATTTTGGGAACTTGGAGAAACCTATTCATCCATCCAAATCCATAGATTTTAGATGCAAGGAATGAAGGCCCTCCCTTTGGGTGATTAGCCTTTGCTTATGCAAAGAGGAATCTACAAAGGTATAAATTTCAACTCACTTTGTTTTGAGTTGAGTTTTGGTTCACCAATCTACCAGGCTTTGAATTTCATGGTTAAAGTTTTGTTTTTAAGTGCATGCAAGCATGATTCCGCCTTTAATTGTTAATTGCATGCTTATTGATGTTGCTTAAATGAACTTGTTTTCACAAAATAATCCTTCAGTTCCTTCCTTCAAGCATGTTACAAAAACTAATTTTTCCTTTATGATTGCATGTGAATTCATAAATTATAACCACAACCAAGCATACACCAAAGAGTAAATCAAATGTTCATCCATGTTTATAACTCTCTTTAACAGTCATGTAATTAAAAACCAAATCCTCATCATTGTGTTGGAAGGTACCCTAAGACATAAATAATCATACAAAAACAACTCTTTTTGGGTTTTTCAAAACAATTTTTCAAATTTTTATGAGATTCTTGGATTTTTATGTCAAAACACACTGAAACACTCCAAAACAGCTTGAAAACACTTAAAAGAGCAAGGAACAACATTAGAAGTAATGGGTGATAAACTCCTACGAATTTCATGCAAAACAATAGTTACCCCCCCACACTTAAATCAAACATTGTCCTCAATGTTTCAAGCATAAACTCACACAAAAACAAGCAAATAAACAAACAACGAATAAACATGACAAGTATAGCAAAGTAAACAAAAAATAGACAGAGTAGAGTTTAAGAACGCAAATCTGGTTTTGGAGATAGATGATCTTGTTGACTTTCCACAGCTTTGATCTCGAACTGGTTTGGAATTCTGAGCGAGAAATATGAGAGTTCCTTGGTTTCAAATCAGACTCCTTCTGCTGGGATGATTTGATTGTGCAGTCTGCATTCTTCTCTGCTTGTTTCTTCTGCACGGCGGGCAGGCACGAGGTAAATGTTGGAAATGTGCCCTAAAGCCAATCATGTGATGATACTTTACGGACATTTCACATGTTAAACTAATCTAGTTTTACATATAAAGGGCATACATTATTGTTTGAGCCGTCTCATATAAATGTTATATGCTTAAACGATAAAGTCCAAGGAATATGTGATTGGGAGAATGTAATCTAATGAAGTTAGATTCATGAGACCATTCTTTCGTAGACACATCCTAAACGTTCCTGATCATAGGAATGTCAATTGGGCGTTGACAGTCCGTGAAGATCAGTACGTACTATGTCTTCTCTCAGGGAGAGTGATTAGTCTCGAGTCATTGGTGTGTGTGACATCAAGACAAGTACGTAGGTGCTCAATAGAGAATGAGTTCACTGAACGTGATCAACGAAGAGTTCTTATATTCCATGTCACATGAGAACTCATGGTTGGGATAATGCAAAGTAGTCCTTTGACCTGAGGCATCACAGTTGTCTTGTGGTTAAGTCCTTGATCTTTGATTATGTCAAAGTCACCCCCTCGGGGTGTCCACGGCATCATTGGGGTTAAGCCACTTAGCTATGGAGACAAGTGAATGCGCAACAAGGGATCTCTAACCTTCAAACAGTTGAGGGAGAATACTCTATGATATGATTTGGAATCTCTGGCCAGAGTATGAATGAGATTAGGGAATGCGTTCCAAATCACATTCAAGGAAATCATATAAGCACACGAATCACATTGGATAGTAGACATGAATAAATAAACTATCATACCAAACAATGTGGTCAAGAGTATTAGATTAGAGAAGGACCGTATTGCATTTGTAATCCCAAACTGAATAGGTTCTCTATCCTCTTATGATTAGCTTGGGTAACCATGATATGCTGCTAGGTGTCACTCATGGTTTGTGGAAGCCCTAAACGTGTGTAATCCCTAAAGGGAGAATTGAAAATAGTTTCAATTCACAATCAATGTAAAATGGTTTTAATCGCCCACTACCTCGCTAAAAGGAACCTAATGGATCGCACACCATAAAAGGTGGAGATTGAAGATTAAACGGAAATGAGTAAGAATGATTAAATGGTTTAATCATTTATTTATGGCAAGGATTAATTAATATGTTAATTAATCAAACGAATAAGTTCGTTAAAGACTTCGGGATAGTTTTGGACCTTAAGGCCCAATGGGCTTTGAACGTCAAGCCCATTAACTTAAGTTGTATGACAATTTAATGAATGAAGATTCATTAAAGCCCAAAAGCCCAAAATCCCCTAAATGGCCGGCCATAGTGTGATGAATTAGGGTTTTGGTTATTTAGGTCACTTAAAGAAGTGACTATATAAATGACTTTATAACTAAATATTCATTAAGTGATTAAGGGTTTATTTTGGGGGAAAATTGGTGAGAATTGTCTCTCCATTTTCTCTCTAAAGAGGCCAACACCTTGGAGGGTACATCTAGCAATCCTACTACTCCAAGGTCACTCATTTCTTCTACAATCAAACCTTGGTGAAGAGACTTAGAGGTTCCCTATTTTGGGAACTTGGAGAAACCTAATTTTCCATCCAAATCCATGGATCTAAGAAGCAAGGAATGAAGGCCCTATCTCTTTGGGTGATTAGCCTTTGCTTATGCAAAGAGGAATCTACAAAGGTAATAATTTCAACTCACTTTGTTTTGAGTTGATTATTGGTTCACCAATCTACTAGGCTTTGAATTTCATGGTAATGTTTTGTTTTTGAGTACATGCAAGCATGATTCCGCCTTTAATTGTTAATTGCATGCCATATGATGTTGCTCAAATGAACATGTTTTTCAAAATAAATCCTTCAAGTGGTATCAGAGCCTAGGTCTAGTAGTTGGTGAATCCTTTTGGGTTTTGTAGTTCATAAGTTTGTGATTTAAAAGTTGTAATTGTTACAAGCTTTATTCTTGCTTCTTTGAAAGTAAATTTTGTTGGAAAATTTGCTATCTTAAATGTTGTAGATGTTGTTCATATGAGCATGAATATTGGAGCTAAAATTTGGTGCCATGCTTTTGGGAAAATTCGGCCAAATCCAAAAGGTGGAATTTTGGGTTCTTGTTTGACTTGTTAAAAGTGTTTTAATGTGTTCTTTGGAATCCCTAAGTACCCTAGTTTGGTTAGATGTTATTTCCCTTAAGTAAGAATGGTTTTGGAATGTTTTTGGGTGAAAAAAGTTCATGGAAAAATTTGGGTTTTTCATGGATGTTCTTCATTGTTCTTGATGTTCTTGCCAAGAAGAAAAAGGTTTGGTGTTTTGATTCAAAGTTTTGATTTATTTCATAAAGTTTATGATATATGTTTTTCAAATGATTTATCATGTATTTAAAGTGTTAAATATTTGTATAAATGATGATGGAAACATCAATCATCAAAACATATATTATTTTTATGAAAGTATTTAAAGTGTTAAATATTTGTATAAATGATGAAAGAAATATCAATCATCAAAACATATATTATTTTTATGAAAGGTGAAAGCACTACTTGATTGTTTTTGACAAAACTAATAAATCAAAACATCCACCACTCCTTTTTATCCCTAAAAACCGGCCACCCTAATAAAATAGGGTATTTTTGGGGCTTTTATGCAATTACATAAAGTTTTGATACTTTTGTGTATTTGTACTTTGACCCGAAAGTTTACGTTTTGACGTTAAGGCTTAAAAACGCTAAAGGACAAATTGTTTTGCTCCTTTAATGAAGTTTTGAATTTATTTAAATTTTGGGTTCTAGTTGTATTTACATGAAGTAGTGACTTTTGTGTTTTTACAAAGTGACCCCAAAAGTTTATGTTTTCGCAATATGGCCCAAAAAGTTGTGGTTATTGCATGATGGCCCAAATAGGATGAGAACAAAATTGTTTTGTCTCTTTAAATGAGAATTGGATTTTCATTTTGTTTAGATCCACTTAAATCAATTTTATGGATACAAAAACCAAATGAAAATGTTGCATTCAATTAATTAGTTAAAGCGTTAATTAATTAAAGGATGATTATGAACCTAAGCCTAATATAATTGAGCTATGTGAAAGGCGTTTCAAATTTGTTTGAACCATGGGAATGTGTAGATTAGATTTTGGTTGTAATTTGATTTGATCAAATGTTGTAAAAGGGCATAAGTCCTTCTTTACTTTAAGGTAATTTGTTTTATGCAAATGTTGTAATGAGCATAAGCTCATCCTTTACTTTGAAGTATTTCTTTCTTGCTTTATATGATATGCATGAAAATGAAGTAATTGGGTCCAACGCCCCTAAGACAACACGCCTTAATGTGATTAAACGCGTAACTAAAATCAATCTCCATCCCTAGACCGAGATTCAACACAAGGCTCGTGTTGAATCTAAACAAAGGTTCATAGTCATCCTAAGGCCCTAAGGCAACTATATAGTCCATCAAATGAATGCAAACCTTATGTTAGTAGTAACATATACTCTTGCTTTAAAAACCGTTTTAAAAGCATAGTGGGAGTATTATGTACAACTAAAACAATCATATGGACCAATAGTTGTAATAGGACCAAAATTGTTTTAATAGAGATTAAAATGTATGTTTATATGTGATGAGACCAAAAACCCTCAACCAAACCAATATTAAGTTGATAAGCGGAGAGTGCTTAGAACACTCTTTCGTGGCCTTCCACCGTGGTGGGATCCAATCGTTTATGACTTGTACACCGGCTTCACCCTATCATGGGGGAGTACAAAGTGCATGCTTATACTCGGGAGGAATCCATACACATATGATGAGGTGAGTGTAGGCAACGAGGATGGCCAATATCATATCATTGTGAGGCTATTCTTGAACCCCTTCATGAACTAAGCATGGTGGGAAGAACTTAACTAAGTGCAATGGAACCAATATCATATCATTGTGAGGTTACATTCTCTAGAGGCCAAATAAGATGGGTACTTGCATGAGTTGCAAATGAGTAAGCGTACTCTCTCATTATTATTGTTGCTAGCCATATATCGTATCATCGTGAGGTGGGCTTGGTAATAGTGAGCCTCCCATAACCTACTAGGAGTTTCATCCAAAACTCTCAAATTCCTATGAGGGATATGGAATTTGCCAAAAATAGTGGGTGGTGCTATTTGATTTAAAGACCCAAATCAAATGGCTTAAAATCAATCAATTTATATTCGTTATGTATTTGATTACCAATATATTTGCAAACGCTATCCAACACTTGACAAATAAAAGCCGAACGTTTAGTTTACGGACTTGGTACTACAAAACCATAGATTGTCTTTAATGGCTTGTAAAAGTACCAAAGTAGTCTCATCCTCACAATCTTCCTATTGATAATGTATCATTAGAAGAATATGTTAGAAAAGGTCTATCATAAAGAGGACAACACTTTTAATGTCATAATTCTTCAATTACAAATTGTTGTATGAAGAAATAAGAGTTGCTTTGAACAACCCTTAGTCAATACAAACACTTAGTGCTTATTTCTTTGTTAATTGAACAAAGAACTTGAGAAGTAAGCACAAGGGCATGGACACTTTATGTGCCATGATTCTTCACTTACAAATTGTTGTATGAAGAAATGAGAGTTGCCTTGTACAACTCTTGAAAGTTTGTAATTATGTTTAGAACATAATGGTTGGTTGACAAAAATAGTCCATTAACATGGACTTATGATGATTTTGAATCATTGAGTGTTGAAATGTTAAACCACTTAACGAGACGGAAACTAGGCAAGGACTTCACCTTTGTTTCCCTATCCTAATGGTTCACTAAGTTTATGGTAAACTATGTAGTGAACAATAACCACATACTCTCCAAATTGTTTGATGTGTATAACACAATTGAAAAAGGTTTCAAGAGAGATAGTGGGAGTTTAGGGACCATGACTAATGTAGTCAAAGGTGAAAGTCAAATAAAGAAGATAAATAACTCCAAGGGAACAAACTTTCTTTATGAAAGGATGGACATTGGAAGGGGTATTTGCAAGAAATGTCTTGCAAGTGTCAAGAACACACCTTTCGAAGGTGTTGTAAAATGTTCTTGAATAGTTCAAAACAGTTGGTTCTTCTACTTGAATGTATGATTCCGTATTAGTAACTATGTTTTACAAATCATTGTAAAAGTGTGACTAATAAGAAGTAGAAGATATATGAGAGAAGAAAAGGTGCTTCACATACGGAACGTGAATAAGATATAGATCTCTGCGAAAGCAGATAGTACTTACTTCCTCATATGAACTACCAAAGAAATTGGATTATAGTAATCTAATTGATTGTCTCTATAGTAGAGATGATATGGTAGTGTTAACTGTTTAGAATATAATGATGCTTAAAACCCAAAAGGTTGCAAGGTAGTGACTAATCCCAACTAAATTGTGATACCTCTAAAAACATAAGTTACGAGTTGGTGAAACAAGGATGTTTTTGGATCGTTAGATCCGGATCCAATACCTTCTTGTTAAAATTGTATAGAGGCGAAATGTTCGAATCTTTATTCTTTTGGAAAGAAGAAAGAATCACAAAGTTGTTGAGGTTAATTCACTTAGATGTTAGTGGCACTTGTCCACAACATAATACTACTCATGTTATATGACATTCACCGAAGATCACTCTCAGTTGGACTATAGTTTATTTTGAATAAACACAAGTCCGAATACTTTGCAAAAGGTTTCAAAGAATTCAAGAAATGTAAATAGATGAGTAAGATATCTAAAGTATTTACCTCCTTAGATTTGATCCAAGGAAAGGTAACACTTTAGATGAGTTTCCTTGAAAGATATCAAGGAAAATAGCATCATAAGATAATGTATTTCTCCATTAGGAGAAGAACGAACTCGAATAAAATTTAGTTCGTTAGATGTTATCTATTACCCATATATAGGATATATACTTCTAAAACAATATGATTGTCAATTAGAAGATCTTCCAAAAATTTTCATAACTCCATAAGATGTAGTTGGAAAGAAAGACAAATCTTAAGCATGTTAAAGATTTGGGGTTGTGTGCTAACAAGCAATATTTGTTTGAGAACAATCTTGTAGGATATCCTTAAAATAACTTTTGGATATCGCTTCTATAAACCAACTAACAAATGTTGTTTTGTTGGGTAGTTCATTGTAATTATACAATGTGATTTGCCTAAAAGCAAATGAACGAGAGATAGAACTCGAAGAATGGGTTCTTTGAGAGACAAGAAAGTAATCAACAAATATAACAACCTAGTTCCTATACCTCAAGCTCCAAGGTAGTCGATAAGGATTTATAAACCGTCTCAGTTGAATGGTTTTGAACTTTATGATTATGTCATAGAGTTGCACCTCTTAATTCGAAAGAAATAAGAATAAAAAAAAAAAAAATCCTTATGACTACATTGAGTGCATATACGATATATACTCAAGGAAATGGTAAAGTACCATTTGACTCGAAATAATGAAACCTTCATAGCTAATTGGTAGCTTAAGGTGACTACAATCAAAGAGAATGGTTGACTTTGAAGAAACCATCTTTGAGATAGTCTTGGTTTCAATTAATTCGAAGATTGCTAGCTACAACTAAATGGTGATTCAATGTTTGGACATTATTAAGATAGTCTTGATAATATATGTCTAAAACTATAAATCACAAGACATGTAAGTTGTAGAGATCCATCCATCATGGATCTTAGCAAATTAGTGGGAGCTATTTGCATTTTATGAGAAAATGATCAAATCGTTTGATTTCTCATAAAGATGTAAATGAATCTTTTGTTTACTAGTTTTACAAAAGATTAGTGGGAGTTAATCATGTTCCTAAAATTTAAGTATATATGATATATTAATTTTGGAAATGAAAATAATACTTCTTCGTTAAAGTTATGACTTTAATACATTATATGAAGATAGAATGTATATGGGAGATATAGTCTATATACATGGGATGGAAATCTATAATGATATATTTCATGATATAATTGGATTATATCAAATCCCTAATAATAGACAATGGATGCTAGGAAGTTTCTCATATGATGATAAACTTCAATAAGAAGGACGATTCTAGTGAGACTAGCAAGTTGCCCTTCTCAAAGGGAACGTGCCCCTTTGACTCCCAAAGAAATAATGCGTAAATAGAATCCTTTATGCGTAAGCAGAAAGGTGATTTATGTATTTCATATTGTATGAAAAACATTGATATGAGTTGTACCTAGAACGGTACAAGACGATATCAATGCAAGCCCAGGATCAGAACCATGGCAACTGTCAAGTGAGTCCTTAAGTATTTAAGAAATACTAAAGGATAAATTCCTCAAAGATCGAGGAAGAATCAAAGTAACGTAATGGAAGCGTAAATGTATTAGATTATGAATCTAATCCATCATTGGATGTTTCTTCATTATGAATGAAGAGATAAACGAATATCTCTTTATTATGACTAAAGAGATATTTGGATGGAAACATTAAAGTAATGACTTTAGTGTGTTCCATTATGAATGCAAGATATATTGCCATATAGAAGTTTACAACAATGTTGTTTGGATGGGAAAGTTCATTTATGAACTCTCTATTCGATTCCAACCAGAAAGTGTATGACACTAATGGGGCGATAGCTCAAGCCTGGGAATCAAGGTCTCATCAAGATCCGAACACAAATAAGAGACTGAACCACATGATTGAGAATCATGTATAATGGTGACGTCGTTATTCTCAAGGTTGCTTCTGTGGATAACACACATAGATATCCACTGCCTAGGCCTACTATTCAGCTATTTATGAAATGACTACAGAAGAGGTATCATCAAGATGACCAAGCTGATTGGCTCTAGTGCAAGTGGGAGATTGTTGGAAATGTGCCCTAAAGCCAATCATGTGATGATACTTTACGGACATTTCACATGTTAAACTAATCTAGTTTTACATATAAAGGGCATACATTATTGTTTGAGCCGTCTCATATAAATGTTATATGCTTAAACGATAAAGTCCAAGGAATACGTGATTGGGAGAATGTAATCTAATGAAGTTAGATTCATGAGACCATTCTTTCGTAGACACATCCTAAACGTTCCTGATCATAGGAATGTCAATTGGGCGTTGACAGTCCGTTAAGATCAGTACGTACTATGTCTTCTCTCAGGGAGAGTGATTAGTCTCGAGTCATTGGTGTGTGTGACATCAAGACAAGTACGTAGGTGCTCAATAGAGAATGAGTTCACTGAACGTGATCAACGAAGAGTTCTTATATTCCATGTCACATGAGAACTCATGGTTGGGATAATGCAAAGTAGTCATTTGACCTGAGGCATCACAGTTGTCTTGTGGTTAAGTCCTTGATCTTTGATTATGTCAAAGTCACCCCCTCGGGGTGTCCACGGCATCGTTGGGGTTAAGCCACTTAGCTATGGAGACAAGTGAATGCGCAACAAGGGATCTCTAACCTTCAAACAGTTGAGGGAGAATACTCTATGATATGATTTGGAATCTCTGGCCAGAGTATGAATGAGATTAGGGAATGCGTTCCAAATCACATTCAAGGAAATCATATAAGCACACGAATCACATTGGATAGTAGACATGAATAAATAAACTATCATACCAAACAATGTGGTCAAGAGTATTAGATTAGAGAAGGACCGTATTGCATTTGTAATCCCAAACTGAATAGGTTCTCTATCCTCTTATGATTAGCTTGGGTAACCATGATATGCTGCTAGGTGTCACTCATGGTTTGTGGAAGCCCTAAACGTGTGTAATCCCTAAAGGGAGAATTGAAAATAGTTTCAATTCACAATCAATGTAAAATGGTTTTAATCGCCCACTACCTCGCTAAAAGGAACCTAATGGATCGCACACCATAAAAGGTGGAGATTGAAGATTAAACGGAAATGAGTAAGAATGATTAAATGGTTTAATCATTTATTTATGGCAAGGATTAATTAATATGTTAATTAATCAAACGAATAAGTTCGTTAAAGACTTCGGGATAGTTTTGGACCTTAAGGCCCAATGGGCTTCGAACGTCAAGCCCATTAACTTAAGTTGTATGACAATTTAATGAATGAAGATTCATTAAAGCCCAAAAGCCCAAAATCCCCTAAATGGCCGGCCATAGTGTGATGAATTAGGGTTTTGGTTATTTAGGTCACTTAAAGAAGTGACTATATAAATGACTTTATAACTAAATATTCATTAAGTGATTAAGGGTTTATTTTGGGGGAAAATTGGTGAGAATTGTCTCTCCATTTTCTCTCTAAAGAGGCCAACACCTTGGAGGGTACATCTAGCAATCCTACTACTCCAAGGTCACTCATTTCTTCTACAATCAAACCTTGGTGAAGAGACTTAGAGGTTCCCTATTTTGGGAACTTGGAGAAACCTAATTTTCCATCCAAATCCATGGATCTAAGAAGCAAGGAATGAAGGCCCTATCTCTTTGGGTGATTAGCCTTTGCTTATGCAAAGAGGAATCTACAAAGGTAATAATTTCAACTCACTTTGTTTTGAGTTGATTATTGGTTCACCAATCTACTAGGCTTTGAATTTCATGGTAATGTTTTGTTTTTGAGTACATGCAAGCATGATTCCGCCTTTAATTGTTAATTGCATGCCATATGATGTTGCTCAAATGAACATGTTTTTCAAAATAAATCCTTCAGTAAAGGTGTTGGTCTGTTTCTTTCTTCAATCTTTCCAAGTGCCTACCTCTTGCTTTCTTTCTCCTTGTCCCTAGCTGAGGATGAATTGGCAAATTGTCTCCACATGCTTCGAGGTATCATTTTCACTTCCCTTATGATGCGGTAGACGAAGCAGAAGCATAAAATGATGAAGATGAGTACTCGAGAGCAAGGCTAGGTAAGCAGTCAGGAAGGGGTTCCAGGCAGTCGGTTCTAGATCAAAAGAATGATACCAAGTGCTGGCTGATTACTCACTTTCTCCTTGTCCTAAATCAACGACAAGGAGAAGGACAGGGAGAAAGCATGAGTATTTGATAAGCTCATATTTATATATATTTTACATAAAATGCACTTGTCTTTTCTTAGTTAGTTCCTTATATTTTTGAGCTATTTACTATGTTTTTGCGTTTTGTGTGATTTATCAAGCAAAGAGAAGAAAAGTAGCACAAGTGAATTATTAAGTAACAAATTTGTCAAAACTGCCTGTGCAGATTAGCTGACTTTGAAAGCATGTTACGAACTGCTCAGTAATGGGTGTAGTGGATGAGTGTTTGGTAATGAGTGGATGTAATGGGTGTAGTGGATGAATGTTTGGTAATGAGTGGATGTAATGGGTGTAGTGGATGAGTGTTTGTAGTTGTAGGTCAACACACTTGCACACACACATGCTGATTTCTAGCCTTCTAATCTTCAAAAACGTCCATCCTCATGTCTCCATGCTTGCACTATCCAATCTTGGCCCAAAAATGCTCCAAAGTGCTCCAAATAGCACTTTGTTGCCAACTTTGTTATTTGAACCTACAAACACATGAAAATAGCTTAAAATACTAAAATAACTAGAATTAAACTAAGTAAATGCCAAGAAACAAGCTCACTAAGTTGCATAAATATGCTCCTATCAAATTCCCCCACACTTAGCTTTTGCTAGTCCTCGAGCAAAACAAAAGAAACAAAACGAAACAAAACAAACAAAACACAACCTAACCTTCCAACATTTGCCTCAGGGATTTCCAATGCACATGACATGTTAAAAATCATCATTCCCACAGATTTTGGTTATCTTCACACTTGAGCACAAACTTAATCACAGTCACTACTTACTAGTTCACAATTAACCAATTAAAACAATGTTTTGAATGTAGTAACATGCCTTAGAGAATTTGCTCAATTCCTTACAAGATACTCTCTATTTTCACACACATTTTCTGACTACACACCCTACACTAGTATATGTGAGAAGATTAATGTAAACACGAAAGACTAGGACTCACATATGTTATAACAAAGAAAGCAATTTTCTGGAGTTATTAAGCATGTTTAGATATGATCTCATGAATGGAATGCTACTACTTAGATGCAAGAACCAGTGACACCATATGCTCATACCAATTTCGAACTCCACAAATTGAAACACACAACACTCAAGATTGAAGTCAAGGGTTGTAACAGGGCTTGGGGGTAATGGCTAATAAAGAAAGGATAGGAATAACAAACGTTCTTAAAGCGATAGCAAGCAAAGCAATGAAATAGACACTTGGAATTCACTTTAGAATGCAGAATCAACTTTTAAATACAAAGGGAAGATTCATGCAACACTTAGGGCCGAATTCAATGTTTTGGACCTTTTTTTAACAAACTTTTTTCGTTTCACTCTTTTTTTTTTTCTACCCGTGCCTTATTAAGGACTTTGGCACACAAACACACACAAGAATCACTTCCCCCACACTTGCTTTCTTCAATACATTGATAAAAAAGGAGTTCATTTTAAGTCATGCTTTACTATGCTTCAAGAACAAGGGTATGGATGGTCCTAAAACTAGGCTAGGTAAGGATAGTGTGGTTTAACAAAGAACATAGGCTTAACAAGGCTCAACGGGGTTAAACTTAAACACATAATGAAATAGGGGCACGGCAATTTGGCTTTGGTGGTCACTACACAACTTCATCTTGAAAATGTGTTATGCAAATCAATAGCATGCTTTGAATGAAATAGGCATGAGTTCTAGCATTTGGAACTAAATGATGAAACGCCTTCTAAGTAGCAACCAAGCAAAGAATAATGAGATCATGCAACGACTTTAGAAAAAAATGATGCACAGATTATTAACTCTCCAAATAAATGTTTAGGCTCAAGTCTCACAAGGTTGTAGCGTACATTTGAGTTCCTTCTTTCAAGCATGTTACAAAACTGATTTTTCCTTTATGATTGCATGTGAATTCATAAATTATAATCACAACCAAGCATACACCAAAGAGTAAATCAAATTTTCATCCATGTTTATAACTCTCTTTAACAGTCATGTAATTAAAAACCAAATCCTCATCATTGTGTTGGAAGGTACCCTAAGACACAAATAAGCATACAAAAACAACTCTTTTTGGGTTTTTCAAGACAATTTTTCAATTTTTTATGAGATTTTCGGATTTTTATGTCAAAACACACTGAAACACTCCACAACAGCTTAAAAACACTTAAAACAGCAAGGAATAACACTAGAAGTAATGGGTGATAAACTCCTACAAATTTCATGCAAAACAATGTTAGAAGTATGCCCACAAAGCCACTCATTTGATGTAATAGCTTTTGGAAATACTTAATGTATTAAACTATTATATGTTTAATGAAGGGCAAAGCTTATTGTTAATCACTATTTATTGTATCATGTGTTTAAGCAATAAGGGAATCCAAGGAATGTATTTGATCTAAGGGATAAGTGATTTTAGTAAGTTAGATTAACGAGACCTTTCTCTTATGCTCATTCCTAAAACGCTCATAGCCATAGGATTGCCAATTGGGCATTGACAATCCGCTAAGGTTAGTATGTGTTATGTCAACTCAAGCGTGAGTATGACTAGTCTCAAGTCATTTAGTGTTGGACACTAAGACAAACACGTAGGTGCTTGAATGAGTAATCGAGTACACTGAACAAAGATCAAAAGGGAGTTCGAACATCCATGTCATGTAAGAACTCGTAAGTTGCAATATGCAAAGTAGTCCTTTGACCTGACGCATCATAGATGTCTAATGGTTAGGTCCTTGATCTTTGATCATGTCAAAGGCATTCCATCGAGAGTGTCCACGACATTGTTGGGGTCAAGCTATCTAGTCATGTAGGCATATGAATGCAGAACAAGGGATCTCTAACCTTCCATAGTGGAAGGAGAATACTCTAAGATATGATTCAGGAGTCTTTGGCCAAAGCATACGAATATGACTTAGGAAGTATGTTCCAAATCATATTCAATTGAATCATATAGATAAGTATTACATTGGATAGTAGACATGAAACAAACTATCACTCAAACAATTTGATTAAGAGTATTGTATTAGAGAAGGACCGTATTGCATTGAAATTGTAACTGGATAGGTTCTCCAACCAATTCTATTTAGCTTGGGTAGCCATGACATGCTGCTAGGTGTCACTCATGGTTTGTGGAAGCCCTGAAGATTAGCAAACACTAATCTTCAACAAAGGGAGAATTGAAATGTTGTTTCAATTCACAATCGATCGTTAAGAGTAACAATCGCTCACTACCTCGCTAATTGGAACCTAATGGATCGTACACCGAGTAAGGATGAAAGTGAAGAAATATAAATGAGATGGATAAGCAATTAAATGGTTTAATTGAGAATGGTCAAGATTAATTAATTAGTTAATTAATTTTACGAAAGGTTCGTATTGGGCTTTTAAGTTGGTTTTGGGTTTCGGGGCCTAAAAGTGTTTTGGCCCACAAAGCCCATTATGTTTAAGTTGTATGACAACTAAAACAAAATGGGCAATTAGCCCAATAACAAAGACAAGGCCGGCCATAAGGGTGAGTGGATGCAAACTTGAATTAATTACAAGTTTGCCACTCAAATGTGATGTAGTATAAAGTTAACTTTATAGCTATTTTCTCATTAGTGTTTTCTTTGAGGCAAAGAGGTGAAACATTATTCTCTCTTTTTCTACAAGGAGGCCGGCCACATAGTGAAGAAATAGCTAGCAATCTTTTCTTCTCTAAGTCATCCATTTCATCTTCACACCTCATCCTTGGTGTGGAGACATAGAGACACCAAACCTTTGGTGTTTTTGGAGATCCTTTCCTTACATCCTCAAGGGGCAAAGGAGCACAAAAGGGAAGGAAATCACAAGGAAGATCCAAGGAACTAAGAGGTGACTTGAAGGCCCTCCACTTGGATGAATCCCTTGTGTAAACAAGGATGAGCTTCAAGGGTAATAAATCTCTAATTCTTACCTTCTCTTTAATGTTGTTAAAGAGTCTTATGGTTCACCATTCACTAGGCTTTGAAAGTCATGAGTTTTAGAATTGTTTTTGAATGCATGCCTACTTTAATGTGTGAATAGTTTGCATATGTGTTCAAATATTCTCACATGTTCTTAGCTAGGACAAAATTTTTCCTTCAAACAATGGTTAGCCCCCCCCACACTTAAATCAAACATTGTCCTCAATGTTTCAAGCATAAACTCACACAAAAACAAGCAAACAAACAAACAACGAATAAACATGACAAGTATGGCAAAGTAAAAACCAGACAGAGTAGAGTTTAAGAACGCAAATCTGGTTTTGGAGATAGATGATCTTTTTGTCTTTCCATAGCTTTGATCTCGAACTGGTTTGGAATTCTGAGCGAGGAATATGAGAGTTCCTTGGTTTCAATTCAGACTCCTTCTGCTGGGTTGATTTAATTGTGCAGTCTGCATTCTTCCCTGCTTGTTTCTTCTGCACGGCAGGCAGGCACGAGGTAGAGGTATTGGTCTGTTTCTTTCTTCAATCTTTCCAAGTGCCCACCTCTTGCTTTCTTTCTCCTTGTCCCTAGCTGAGGATGAATTGGCAAATTGTCTCCACATGCTTCGAGGTATCATTTTCACTTCCCTTATCTGTTCCCCAGGCAGATGTGGTAGACGAAGAGGAAGCATAAGATGATGAAGATGAGTACTCGAAAGCAAGGCTAGGTAAGCAATCAGGAAGGGGTTCCAGGCAGTCGGTTCCAGATCGAAAGATTGATACCAAGTGCTGGCTAATTACTCTCTTTCTCCTTATCCCAAAACAACGACAAGGAGAAGGACAAGGAGAAAGCATGATATGAGATACTCTTGCTTTCAACCTTCATGATATGAAATACTTTTGCTTTGGATGAGTTGTTTGCAGAGGTACCCCAAGGAATAAGGAACACTGAGTGACTCGAGAGGGTTTGTTGGAAAGGCATTCTCGGAGAAGAAGAAAGGTTATGTATGTATGCCTTGCAATGAAGGGTGAAGGGTGACATTTATAGGAATTAATAACCGGTACTATTCTTTCACTCTTGTTAGCAACCGTTGGATGATTTAATAGTAAACTTCACGTGCTTTCTACTTCACAAGAGATCTTCGACAGATAGTCCATAATTTCCACAAGGCTGAGTGTGCATGTGACATGCGCTGACACGTCTGGAAAAGCAAGTGCCTCTTCGATATCTGGAATCGACGTTTCGACAAACTACCCATGATTTTCGCAAAGCTGACTCTGCATGTGACAGATGTTGACACGTCTGGAAAAACAGATGCCTCTCTAATATCTGGAATCTGCCCTTCGACAAACTGCCCGTGATTTCCGCAAAGTTGACTCTGCATGTGACAGATGCTGACATGTCTAGAAAGGCAGATGCCTCTCCGATATCTGAGCTTGCCTCTTCGATCTTTGAAATCCCGTCGAGTGCAGAGGTTGCATGTGACAAGTGCAGACAAATGGAAAAGAAGATTGGCCGTGGTTTCTGAGCAAGCCCAGCTTTTGAGAAAGCTAACGCCTCTTCAATTTTTGAGTTGGCCTCTTCGATTTCTGAGCTCGCCTCTTCGATCTCTGAAATCCCGTCGAGTGCTGATTTTTATCGAGGTACGCAGGACGTTTAAAGCACACTTGAATTTCTGCCTGTAGAAACTCCCTTCTTGCACTTCTATGATCTTGACTTGTCCGACCTCTTCTTTCTTTAACACCTTTGAAAATGTCTAGCCCCTCCGACCGTCGTTTTGACTTGAACCTTGGTGAAGAGGCAGCCCCGCCTTCTCCAGACAACATATGGCACCCATCCTTCATATCCCTTACTGGTCCCCTTACCTTTGGGGATTCGGTGATGAAGAATGATATGACAGCTGCGGTGGTGGCCAGGAACCTTGTCACTCCCAAAGATAACAGACTACTTGCCAACGGTCTGATGAGTTGGTTATTAAGGATTCTCTGGCTCTCAGTGTGCTGTGTGCAGGTTCTGTGTCTAATATGGCCCAACGCCTATTTGCTCGAACCCGTCAAGTTGAATCATTGGCTGCTGAAGTGATGAGTCTCAAACAGGAGATTAGAGGGCTCAAGCATGAGAATAAACAGTTGCACAGGCTTGCACATAACTATGCTACAAACATGAAGAGGAAGATTGATCAGATACAGGAATCTGATGGTCAGATTTTACTTGATCATCAGAGGTTTGTGGGTTTCCAACAGCATTTGCCTTCGTCTTCTGGGGTTGTACCGCGTAATGAAGCTCCAAATGATCAACCTCCGATGCTTCCTCCTTCTGGGGCTCCGCCTACTGCTGAGGCTCCGCCGACTACTAAGACTTCTCCCAAGCAGCCTTTGTGAAGGCTCCCTCTTATAGCTTTTTTTTGCTTAAAGTTCCCTTTTTTTTTTTATGAAAATGAATGTAAAAATACCTTGCATAACTGTCAGTGTTTTAAAAATAAACCCACACCAAGAACAACTAAACAAGCAACAAATAAAAATGACAATCATGGCAAAATAAAACTATAGAAAAGGGAAGGTTTTTAGGAATGCAAAACCAATCGTGGAGCAATTCAAAAATCTTCCTTATTTGAATACATGGGATGCCTCCCAAGAAGCGCTTGCTTTAATGTCTTCCAGTCGAACAAAACTTCCTTCTAAACTTGGATAGGGCCCATAGCATGGAATTGATCCTTGAATGGAAGGTGATACTTGACGTGATCCGACAATGGTTTAAATTCTAGTGTAGGTGCCTGAATCATCAAAATCAGCAAGTTAGTATATAATAAAATCAAAGTTGGAGAAGATGGCTTACTTGCTTGCTCCAACACTAACTCAATTACGAACACCACATCTTTGAAGGTTACAGGGATATGGGACTTGGTCAGATTTGGTGTTTTGAGAGTTATGACTTGTCCCGTGTCATAAAATCCAACTACTTTGGGAATTTTCGTCTCAAATGTATCTTTGATGAATTCTAGACATTCCCCATCCACTTCTTGCTCTTGATTCGTTGGAAAGGTTTCGAAGATGCCTTTCTCACCCTCTTCTTCCTTGGATTGCATGATCCTGCAAGGAATAAGGACAAGGTTAGGACAAATTGGATTTAGGCTTACCTTGGTTGTAGTGGACGGCATAGATGGCATATGGGGTTGCGGCAAAGGTGGTTCTTCCCTTGCCGTGGCCTTGTTATTCTCCTCTTCTTTTAGCAGCAGTTGTTCATCCATGTTTTGGCTTGGTTTGGATGTCTTGGGTTCACCTCCAACCTCCATAGCACTTCCCAAAGTGATAGCATCATGGATTTCAAAATCTTCCTTCAAATTTTCAATAGTTGAGTTGGAGAGTTCACTTTGCTCTTGAATTTGTGCCATGAACTCCATAATCTGCCCAATTTGCTTATCCAATTCTCTCGACCTCTTGGCTTGATTTTGCATCTCTTTGTTTCGATTTTTTACTTCCTAGTTCAAAGAGGTGAGTAACTTATTAAACATATCATTATCCAAAGACGTACCTGAATTGAATTGGGCAGATTGTTGTGGTGGTTGCATAGGTCTTGAATAGAATTCCTCTTCTTGCTGCCAATATCCATCTTGTTGGAATTGTTGAGGTTCTCCACACATGTAATCTGAATAATCTCTCCAATCCGAATTGTAAGCGTTGGAAAACATGTTGTCCCATGATTGGCTATGGCTTTGATAACCCTAAGCATCTTCATTCGTAGTGAATTGAGAACATTGATGAGTTGGATATCCTTGCCCATAGGACACACCACATGTAGGGACACTTTGCATTGTGGTCCTTTCGGCATATTGTGACAATTGAGAAGTAAGTTTCGCCAATTGAGCTTGAAAGGTAGCAAAATCCATGTCTTACTTCTCTAGTACCTGAAATCAAGGAAACAAAACTAAATCAAATATCATAAGTAAAAATAAAAGACACAAATAGAAACAAAGTCAGTAACTAAAACAAAAATTAACTTAACACACAAATTAAACCCTCTTGTTGTCAAATTGTAGTATAAATGCAAGTAGGGATCGTTCTAAACCAGGGATTAGGAGGGCTTGCTAAAACCTCTAAACTGACTTAAAAACATATAAACAAAGTTAAAAATACTAAACTAGACTCAAAGAACTTAAAACAAACTCAAAGGACTCAAAACAAACTCAAAGGACTCAAAACAAGCTAAAAACGCTCAAATCTGCCTAAAAACATAAACTGAGCAGATTTGGACTCTAACACACTTTTGGGACACCTAAAAACACAAATCAAAATAGATTTTGACTAATAAAACACTTTAAAGTAAAGGGGGTTTTGGTTTTGACTAATTTGAAAACAAAACAAGTAAATTAAAGAACGAATGAAATCTGCACGAATTTGAGTAAATTGAATGGATGGAAGGCTAGCTAGGAGGTTCTTCTCCACACATGACATACTTGCACATAAACCAATTTTCAGTTGTTCTTTCGATCAATCATGAAACTCAACACCCCAGGTTAATTAAGTCCGCTTAAATTAACCTTCAAGTTCTCCTTAAGTTATTGAATTGGATGGAAAAACGCATACAACAATTCAAGCATTCTTCAAAAGTTCTTTACGTGAACAACACAATAAAGATACAATCAAAGATCATTAAGCATTATGAAAACTATAAGTATTGACGAGGCATTCGTTACTATGATGAGCATGAAACTCCTGCCGAGAATTTATTTAACGCGATCGTTTATAAGCGACCTCCACTACTTGTGAATATAAGTTTGTAACTATTAGGTGAAACTCCCTTATACTCTAGCATCATATTCATGCATGCAAACTAAGTGTGCACTCTTAATAAACATACACGAATAAGTTATCAATCAAGCAGTTAAACAAATTGAATTCACAACTTATGAAATCACAACCGAAGGTAATCAAATCATATTGCAAGCATGAACATGGTTTCGAATTCCCCCATAGCTAAGGGGGGTTTAGTTCCTCATACTCACAAAGCAAAGATAAACAAATTTAGACATTGAAAACAAAAGAATGAAAACACCTAAAAACGCTCCAACAATCCAACTTGAATGGCAAGCACGTCCAAGGGTCCTCCTTCTTATCTTTGTTGCGGCACAAGGTGTGGTTTGATGGATGAGTGATGTGAAAAATAAGTTAACACACAAAATTAAACCCTCTTTTTATCAATTGTAGCAAAGTATGTAAATAGGGATCGTTCTAGACCGGGGATTAGGAGGGATTGCTAAACACTTGAAAACTGACTTAGAAATGTAAAAACAAAGTTTAAAGCACTAGATTAGACTCAAAAAATGCAAAACTAAACTCTAAAACACTAAAACGAACCAAAAGAATCAAAACAGCAACCAAACACTCAAAACTGCCTAAAAACCACTTTCTGGGCAGTTTTGAACACAAAGCATCAAATTGGACGAATTTGGGTTTTAACTTGTACCAAAACACTTAAAAACATAAACCAACACACTTTCCAATTAATCTAGGAATTCAAAATAATTGGGGATTTGATTTGGACGAAAATAAACTTAAATGGCAGATTGTAAGAGAAACAAATTGTAATACAAAGTTATGAAGAATCAATGGATGATGGAATGGCTAAGGGGTTCTTCTCCACACATGAAATATATGCAACGTAAATCAATTTCCAGTTATCAATTCAATAAGTTATGAACCTCAACATTCCAAGTTAATTAGGTCCGCTTAAATTAACCTTCAGATTTCCCTAGGATCATTGAATTGGATGAATATGCATCGCAAACAAATTATTCCTAACAAGTTCTTTATATGAACAACATGATAAAGACACAAGTTAGAATCATTACGTTCTTTGGAAATCATAAGCATCGACAAGGCATTCGTAACTATGAAAAGCATGATACTCTTGCCAGGAATCTACTTAACACGATCGTGACTAGCGACCTTCACTACTTACGAATATAAATTCATAACGATTAGGTGAAACAAATTTATATCCTATCATCAAATTCAAGCATGCAAATTAAGCGTGCACTCTCAATCAACATACAAGAATAAGTTCTAAATCAAATGGTTAAGCAAATTGTATTCACGACTTATGTAACAATAACTGGAAGTAATCAACTCATTTCACATATATAATCATGGTTTTGATTACACCCTTAGCCAAAAACGAAATTAGCCAATCATACTTAAAGCAAAACAAAGATTACATGAATTAGACATTAAAATCCAAAGAAAGAAAACACCTAGAATGCTCCAACTTGGCAGCAAGTGCATCCAAGATTCCTCCTTTCCCTTGCTTGCGGCAGATTGGGTTATGGACAGGTTTTGGGTAGTTTTATGGTGTAGAATGGATGGGGAATGGTATGGAAAGGTTTAGGGTGAGTGTGGAGGAGTGTTTGATGGTTGGAGGGTGGTAGAGAACTCGGCAAAGATGGTGGAATAAGGTGGAGTGGCTGTTATGTTTTCTGGGCACTAGAATGGTGTTTTTGGGGTGTTTTGCTGCCTAGGGTGAGTATGGACGAATTTTCTGCATGAATGATGAATATGGGAGGTTCAACCCTTTGCCAAGGGTTGTAAACATGTATATATAGGCCCCAAAAACCCTAGAGAATCAGATTAGGCAGTGGGGAAATGCACAGCAAGGAGGGTGAATTTGTGGTGTGCAATGGTCCAAGGATGAAAATGGAGCAATGATGCAAAGTATGGAGGGTAAAATGGAGTGGTATTTCAGCTAGGGAGCATGAATGATTGTGTTCATTGCATGGAAATGAAAAGGGGAGGTGAAATGTTTCAGAAATTAGTTAAAGGTGCAGCAACATGTGTTGCACAAGGCATTGGATCCCAAATGTGGATGATGGAGCATCAATTGGTGCATGGAATGGTTGTGAAAGTTGTGTGAAATCAGATGGGTGAAGGGAACAAGAGGTATGCAGCAATTGAGTGTGATAATTGAGTGTATTGGGGCATGAAATCAGAAATATTTTAGGGGACAAGGATGATTAAGCATGCATGGGAATCCAAAGGGAATGAAATGTGGATTGCACGGCAAGGATGCTCTTGTTCTTTTGTGGCTGAATTCATGATCCTTTGTACACTAATTCTTCACATTCTTAACCTCTTTAAGTCTTCAATTTCATCCAAACCTTGGTTCCAAATATGTGACATGCATTCCAAGCTCCATTTTGCTCCAAAATGCTCCAAAATGCATCTTCTTGGCTACTTTGTCCTTAAAATCTGAAAACACATGAAAATGACTTTAAACATTAAAATAACTAAGGAAACATGACATAAATGCACAAGAACAAGCCAACTAAGTCGCATAAATATGCTCCTATCAATGAGTGGTAAATTATGGTGGTGGATGGATATAGGTGATTTATGGTGAAGGGTGGATGGGTGGATTGTGTTCTCACCCAAGGAATGAAAGTGTAAGTGTATGGAGTTGTGAGATGTGAATGTAGTGTCTTTGGATGAATCTTTTCTCCTCTCTTGTTATGGTGAAGGGTGGATGTCTTTATAGGCTAGGGAGAGGACCACCATCTAATTAAGGTGGTAGTGGTGTATGTTGTGGTAATGAGTGGATATAATGGGTGTAGTGGGGAAGTGTTTGGTAATGAGTGGATGTAATGGGCGTAGTGGATGGATGTTTGGTAATGAGTGGATGTAATGGGTGTAGTGGATGAGTGTTTGGTAATGAGTGGATGTAATGGGTGTAGTGGATGGATGTTTGGTAATGAGTGGATGTAATGGGTGTAGTAGATGAGTGTTTGTAGTTGTAGGTCAACACACTTGCACACACACATGCTGATTTCTAGCCTTCTAATCTTAAAAAACGTCCATCCTCATGTCTCCATGCTTGCACTATCCAATCTTGGCCCAAAAATGCTCCAAAGTGCTCCAAATAGCACTTTGTTGCCAACTTTGTTATTTGAACCTACAAACACACGAAAATAGCTTAAAGTACTAAAATAACTAGAATTAAACTAAGTAAATGCCAAGAAACAAGCTCACTAAGTTGCATAAATATGCTCCTATCACTAGCTACTTTGAACTTTTGCATTGATGAAACACTATGAGATGACTACTTAGGACTTTTGCATCATTTTCTTTGTTTGGGGGTAATACAAACTAAGAATAGCATATTTACTCATTAGAAGAAGTATGCTAAGAAACTGTTAGACAGGTTTGGGCTAAAGGATTGCAAATCAGTTGGTACACTTGTAGTAAATGAAAAGTTATGCAAATCTGATGGAAGTGAGAATGCTAATGTAGGCTTATATAGGAAGATTGTTGGTAGTTTGTTGTGTTTAACTGCTACAAGACTTGATGTAATGTTTGCATCATGCTTGCTAGCTAGATTTATGCATAATCTAATAAGGAAAAGCATGGGAACAAACCAAGAAGGTCTTAAGATATATACAGGGAACTTTGGATTTTGGAATTAAATATGAGAAGGCCAAATCAACAGTGTTAATTCACTAGTATGACAATGACTAGGTAGGGAGTAAGGATGACATGAAATGCACCTCTAGATATGCTTTTAGCTTTGGCTCAGGAGTGTTTTTATGGGCATCTGTCAAACCAAAAAGTATTGCCTTATCTACTGTAGAAGTCTAATATGTGAGTGTTGCAGAAGCCACAACACAAGCAATTTGGCTGAGGTTTGTTCTTGCTGATTTTGGTGAAGAATAGGTTGATGCTACACCATTGTTACGTGAGAATACTGTAACTATAGTTGTGACTAAAAATCTAGCGTTTCACCAAAAGACAAGACACATTAACGAGAGGTTTCATTTCATTAAAGATGCATCACAAGATGGTATAATTGACTTGGTGTATTGCAAGATAGAAGAACAAGTTGCAGACTTATTCACTAAAGCATTGACCAAAGATCAATTTGAGTATCTTAGGAAGGCTCTTGGTGTGAAATCAGCAAAACATTTGGAAGAGAGTGTTGAAATGTAAATGTGTTGGTTGGATTTTACAAAGTATAGCAGGATTTAATATGAGCCACTAGATCATAGTCTATGTGTTCATTTAGATTAGATTACAATGAATCATAGCTCATGATGTGTAATCACCTTATGAGATGAGTTAATTTTGAATGGTTAGATTTGTTTGTAATGATGTAAGAGAGAGAGAGTGTTTCCCTCTCCTCCTAATGGTAACAGAACTTTCACACTTTGTGTGCTGAGTAGAATCCAATAAAATAGAAAATTATTCTCTGAAACATTCCTCCTTCTTCCACTTTCTAATTGCAATTCTGTAAGAGCTGAGATCATTAACTCACATTGAAAATTATACAAACAGAATTCTAACAAAAATGACTTGCACTCCGCGGGCATGCATGATCATATATCTACCATGCACAACGTACGTACCACTCAGCTAGCTGGGTTGCGTGCGTACGTGCACTAGTCATCGAGCACCACCAAAGACGAAGACGACGACATTGGAGGAATCCCTTGTTGATTTCTGAAAACTTTGCTTTGATCAATAAGTGTTTTTGCTCTAACCAATCTATCGTAGTTAATTCATGAAGTACTTTTCACCCCAATCCCTGGAAATTTCCACAACATCCGATTCATCATCCTTAACCAAATTATTGTTTAAAGGAAATTGATGCTGTTGTTGCATCACTCCAAGGTCGAGGTCAACGTAGTTGATATAAGCAGCCCTTGGGCCCCATGAAACATACTCTGTCATTGCATTGTAGAATCTTCTTATCCATTCTATGTAGTGACACACCTTGACTGGAGTTGAGACGTGTTGGCCATCACGTGAGGGTGGCGTAGCCAAGTGCGCAACATAAGTGATAATAATAAGAAAATGCGAATAAATAAAAACCAAAACTAAACTTATTTAATTAAAGATAATAAGTAAGAGAGTGAAAGTGATCAAGTATAAGATACACGCATATTAGAGCATAGGTAAAATGAAAGTGCAGTCGAACTAACTAAGTACTAATTATACAAACAGGGAGAAGATCCCTACTTTTATTTATGAAAATGTCAGAACCGCCGTGTAGTCCTTGTGAGCCAACAAAGATGAACATCTACCTAGAACCTGGAGGGGCACAAAACAGAAGGGTGAGTGGGCAAAAACAAACTGTTTGAAAACGTATTTATCTTTATGAACATAATAACCCCTCTTCGTAAAACCCCGTATAGTTTCCAGAAAATACTACTACGTAGGTATGAAAACCAATGCACATGAGCAACGAAAATTGAAGTATGCCATGTCATAATATCTCAGCAATAATAAATGTAAGCCAGGTATGAAACCAATATAAACTAGTATGCTAGTCGGAGTCCCCTAACGTGACCTGTAGCTCATCAATCTAGGCTAGCACACGAGTCGAAGTCACCTAGTATGACCTGTACGACAGGCTGGGTATGAATATGTACGCTCAAGTGCTACGATCACATGAACGTTGTGCGATCATTCGCAGGTCACCTACGAGTCGGAACCACCTATTGTGGTATGTACAATAGGCTGGCACCAGACTTGGATCCAAGGTGAGCGTGCGGTGTGGGAGGTGAACAATCACTTGAAGGCTAGCCCTAGCCCCAAGCGGGAGCACTAATACCGGGGTGTAGCCATGATGAGCTCTAAATAAATGTGTGCATACCAATGCAATACAACCCATTTAATCATATAACACTCACCTGAAGCTTACCCGAGTCTCCGCAGTATCACACAACACAATTCACGAGTGTAACAATGCAATATTTAAGATGTAACTTATTTACGACATGGCAAGCAAAGCATAGTTCAATATAAAAACGTTTCTGAAAACTGTATATATATAGAAAAAAAATGCCCACTCACTTATAAGTAGCAAGATTGTAGCCCTCTAGCTTCGCTTGTCCACGCTCATCCTCGGGGTACGTCTCACCTATATGCGATACAACTATTTTTACGTTAATTAATTAGCACATAAACAAAGCCTAGGATTAATTCCTCATACGTTGCTCAAATAGGGTGTTTGAATATACCAACGTGATCTACTCGACAACATAAATACCCCCATACTTATAGAATTTTTTTTGGATGTCGAACACACCCTCACACACTGGCCAAGGCACAACCACACGCGCAGCCACATGCCTAGCACAGGAGACAGAAATCCTAATGGCGTTAGGAATATTCCGTTAAAATCTAACGGTGTTACTTGACGTCGTTAGAATATTCTGTCAACTTAGATGGAATATTCTTCTTCTTCTGCTGTGGACCATGCCGATCTCCACCGTCCATCGCCGCTGGCTGCCGTCTGGTTCGCCAGTTTCCGGAAAACTTTCAAAGATTAATATCTACTTCATTTCTCAACCAAAATCCATGAAATTTATATGGATTTAAAGATCTTGAAGAGTAAAACACATTCGTACCTATTAGGAGTTCAAAATCCTTTGAAAAACGGTCAGACAATTCCTTGGAAAATTTGGCCAATTCTGCAACTTTCCAAACTCGCCTATACCGATGTCCGCTTCACTCCAAAACTACTCCCAAGTGTTAGGGAAGTTGCGTGGATACCTTTCCAAGCCTTGAAACCTTGAAACCACGCCGGGATCGCGTCGGAGCAACTTGGCTCCTCTTCGGAGCTCGTGAGTCGACAATCAAAACTCACCAAAACTGAAACCTAAGGGTATGGCTAGGTTCGGGAGTTTATGAGGAGTGTGATGGTAGTCTTCATAGGTTCGATCCATGCTGTTTTGGTGTGGTTTGTGCATGTGGGGTGTCTTGGGTGCAAAAGGAATAAGAAGAGTCAAGAATGAGGATAGAATGTACGTGTATGTGTGTGTGTGTGTGATTGGCTAGAATCAGAATATAATATTTTTCTGATTGGGCTACCATGTGACAGCCCATCCCGAGAAATAATTATTGTTGATGTGAAAAGACTAAAATGCCCTTAGGCGTTAAGATGTGTTGTGTGTGACGTGCTATTAGAAGTGGTCTAATATGTTAAATTCCTAAGTTTTTGGACCAATTGGAACTAAAGGAAATGGGTAGTGATTGGTTGGTTGTTTCTAAACCACACACACACAAAATTACCACTTTTCTCTCTCTCACTCTTGTACTCTCTCTCTCTCTCATAGACTCACGCTCTCTCTCTTCTCTCTTGTACGGACGAGACCCAAAACCCTTGTAATCGTGATGGATCGAAGTGGAAAAGGGAACCATTGTGTTCTTGAAGCTCAGTCGATTCGATTGGTACTGTTTTCAGGTAAGGGAACTGTCGATTTCAAGTGAAAACCCTAGCTCCGATTTTGTCACTGTTCATGCATATGTGCAATCTTGTGTTTTAGGGAATTTGAAGCTTATAGGAAGCTTAAGGAGGTCCTAACGAGTCTCGAGGTACTTCGTTGGAAGGATTTAGTGTTGGAAATGTGCCCTAAAGCCAATCATGTGATGATACTTTACGGACATTTCACATGTTAAACTAATCTAGTTTAACATATAAAGGGCATAGATTATTGTTTGAGCCGTCTCATATAAATGTTATATGCTTAAACGATAAAGTCCAAGGAATTTGTGATTGAGAGAATGTAATCTAATGAAGTTAGATTCTTGAGACCATTCTTTCGTAGACACATCCTAAACGTTCCTGATCATAGGATTGCCAATTGGGCATTGACAGTCCGTCAAGATCGGTACGTACTATGTCTTCTCTCAGGGAGAGTGATTAGTCTCGAATCATTGGTGTGTGTGACATCAAGACAAGTACGGTAGGTGCTCAATAGAGAATGAGTTCACTGAACGCGATCAACGAAGAGTTCTCATATTCCATGTCACATAAGAACTCATGGTTGGGATAATGCAAAGTAGTCCTTTGACCTGAGGCATCATAGTTGTCTTGTGGTTAAGACCTTGATCTTTGATTATGTCAAAGTCATCCCACCAGGAGGGTGTCCACGGCATCGTTGGGGTCAAGCCGCTTAGCTATGGAGACAAGTGAATGCGCAACAAGGGATCTCTAACCTTCAAACCGTTTGAGGGAGAATACTCTATGATATGATTTGAATCTTTGGCCAAAGTATGAATGAGATTAGGGAATGCGTTCCGAATCACATTCAAGGTAATCATATAAGCACAAGACACACATTGATAGTAGACATGAGAAAATAAACTATCAAACCAAACAATGTGGTCAAGAGTATTAGATTAGAGAAGGACCGTATTGCATTTGTAATCTCGAACTGAATAGGTTCTCTAACCTCTTCTGATTAGCTTGGGTAACCATGATATGCTGCTAGGTGTCACTCATGGTTTGTGGAAGCCCTAAACGTGTATAATCACTAAAGGGAGAATTGAAAATAGTTTCAATTCACAATCGATGTAAAATGGTTTTAATCGCCCACTACCTCGCTAAAAGGAACCTAATGG
The DNA here is from genome assembly GCF_916048215.2 of Malus sylvestris. Lineage (NCBI taxonomy): Eukaryota > Viridiplantae > Streptophyta > Magnoliopsida > Rosales > Rosaceae > Malus > Malus sylvestris. The sequence continues at coordinate 476,555 of NC_062264.1, forward strand.
ATCGCACACCGTGAAAGGTGGAGATTGGAGATTAAATGGAAATGAGTAAGAATGATTAAATGGTTTAATCATTGATTTATGGCAAGGATTAATTAATATGTTAATTAATCAAACGAATAAGTTCGTTAAAGACTTCGGGATAGTTTTGGACCTTAAGGCCCAATGGGCTTCGAACGTCAAGCCCATTAACTTAAGTTGTATGACAATTTAATGAATGAAGATTCATTAAAGCCCAAAAGCCCAAATCTCATAAGGTGGCCGGCCATATTAGATGAATTAGGGTTGTTTGGTTATTTAGGTCACTTAAAGAAGTGACTATATAAATGACTTTATAACTAAATATTCATTAAGTGAATTAAGTGAAAAATGGGTTTATTTTGGGGGAAATGGGTGAGAATTGTCTCTCCATTTTCTCTCTAAAGAGGCCAACACCTTGGAGGGTACATCTAGCAATCCTACTACTCCAAGGTCACTCATTTCTTCTACAATCGAACCTTGGTGTCGAGAATTAGAGGTTCTCAATTTTGGGAACTTGGAGAACCTATTCTTCCATCCAAATCCATGGATCTAAGAAGCAAGGAATGAAGGCCCTTATCTCTTTGGGTGATTAGCCTTTGCTTATGCAAAGAGGAATCTACAAAGGTATTAATTTCAACTCACTTTGTTTTTGAGTTGATTATTGGTTCACCAATCTACTAGGCTTTGAATTTCATGGGTAAATGTTTTGTTTTTGAGTGCATGTAAGCATGATTCCGCCTTTAATTGTTAATTGCATGCTATATGATGTTGCTCAAATGAACATGTTTTACAAAATAAATCCTTCAAGTGGTATCAGAGCCTAGGTCTAGTAGTTGGTGAATCCTTTTGTGTTTTGTAGTTCATAAGTTTGTGATCTAAAAGTTGTAATTGTTACAAGCTTTATTCTTGCTTCTTTGAAAGTAAATTTTGTTGGAAAATTTGCTATCTCAAATGTTGTAGATGTTGTTCATATGAGCATGAATATTGGAGCTAAAATTTGGTGCCATGCTTTTGGGAAAATTCGGCCAAAATCAAAGGGTGATTTTTTGGGTTCTTGTTTGACTTGTTAAAAGTGTTTTAATGTGTTCTTTGGAACCCCTAAGTACCCTAGTTTGGTTAGATGTTATTTCCCTTAAGTAAGAATGGTTTTGGAATGTTTTTGGGTGGAAAAAGTTCATGGAAAAATTTGGGTTTTTCATGGATGTTCTTCATTGTTCTTGATGTTCTTGCCAAGAACAAAAAGGTTTGGTGTTTTGATTCAAAGTTTTGAATTATTTCATAAAGTATATGTGATATGTTTTTAAATGATTTATTATGTATTTAAAGTGTTAGATATTTGTATAAATGATGATTGAAATAATTGTGATTGAATTATTTCAAAACTTATCTCACATACACTTGCATGTTTTTGACAAAACTCACTAATCAACACACACTCCCACCTTATCTCTCCCTAAAACCGGCCACTCCCTCAAAGGGAGTACTTTTGGGGCTTTTATGCAATTACATAAAGTTTTGATACTTTTGTGTATTTGCACTTTGGCCCAAAAGTTTACGTTTTTACGTTTAGGTCCAAAAACGCTAAAGGACAAATTGTTTTGTTCCTTTAATGATGTTTTTGCATTATTAAAAGTTTGGGTTCTAGTTGTATTTACATGAAGTTGTGACTTTTGTGTATTATACAAAGTGACCCCAAAAGTTTTTGTTATTGCAATATGGCCCAAAAGTTGAGGTTAATTGCATGATGGCCCAAATAGGATGAGAACAAAATTGTTTTGTCTCTTTAAATGAGAATTTGATTTTCATTTTGTTTAGCTCCATTTAAATCAATCTTATGGATACAAAAACCAAATGAAAATGTTGCATTCAATTAATTAGTTAAAGTGTTAATTAATTAAAGGGTGATTATGAACCTAAGCCTAATATAATTGAGCTATGTGAAAGGCGTTTCAAATTTGTTTGAACCATGGGAATGTGTAGATTAGATTTTGGTTGTAATTTGATTTGATCAAATGTTGTAAAAGGGCTTAAGCTCTTCTTTACTTTAAAGTAATTTGTTATATGCAAATGTTGTAATGAGCATAAGCTCACCTTTACTTTGAAGTACTTCTTTCTTGCTTTATACGATATGCATGAAAATGAAGTAGTTGGGTCCAACGCCCCTAAGACAACACGCCTTAATGTGATTAAACGCGTAACTAAAATCAATCACCATTCCTAGACCGAGATTCAACACAAGGCTCGTGTTGAATCTAAACAAAGGTTCATAATCATCCTTAGGCCCTAAGGCAACTATGTAGTCCATCAAATGAATGCAAAGTTTATGTTAGTAGTATCATATACTCTTGCTTTAAAAATCGTTTTAAAAGCATAGTGGGAGTATTATGTACAACTAAAACAAAGGGATGGACCAATAGTTGTAATAGGACCAAAATAGTTTTAATAGAGATTAAAGTGTATGTTTATATGTGATGAGACACAAAACCCTCAACCAAACCAATATTAAGTTGATAAGCGGAGAGTGCTTTGAACACTCTTTCGTGGCCTTCCACCGTGGTAGGCTCCGATCGTTTGTGACTCGTACACCGGCTTCACCCTATAATGGGGGAGTACAAAGTGCGTGCTTACACTCAGGAGGAGTTCTATATACATACATGATGAAGTGAGGTAGGCAACGAGTTTAGCCAACATGATATAATTCTGAGGCTATGCTTGAACCCCTACACGAACTAGGCATGGTGGGAATGACTTAACTAAGTGCAATGACGCCAACATGATATAATTCTGAGGCATCACTCTCTAGAGGCCAAATAAGATGGGTACTTGCATTAGTTGCAAATGAGTAAGCGTACTCTCTCATTATTATTAATGCTAGCCAACATGATATAATTCTGAGGTGGGCTTGGTAATAGTGAGCCTCCCATAACCTACTAGGAGTTTCATCCAAAACTCTCGAATTCCTATGAGGGATATGGAATTTGCCAAAAATAGTGGGTGGTGCTATTTGATTTAAAGACCCAAATCAAATGGCTTAAAATCAATCAATCTATATTCGTTATGTATTTGATTACCAATATATTTGCAAACGCTATCCAACACTTGACAAAACCGAACGTTTAGTTTACGGACTTGGTACTACAAAACCATAGATTGTCTTTAATGGCTTGTAAAAGTACCAAAGTAGTCTCATCCTCACAATCTTACTATTGATAATGTATCATTAGAAGAATATGTTAGAAAAGGTCTATCATAAAGAGGACAACACTTTTAATGTCATAATTCTTCAATTACAAATTGTTGTATGAAGAAATAGGAGTTGCTTTGAACAACTCTTAGTCAATACAAACACTTAGTGCTTGTTTCTTTGTTACATGAACAAAGAACTTGAGAAGAAAGCACAAAGGCATGAACACTTTATGTGCCATGTTTCTTCACTTACAAATTGTTGTATGAAGAAATGAGAGTTGCCTTGTACAACTCTTGAAGGTTTGTAATTATGTTTAGAACATAATGGTTGGTTGACAAAAATAGTCCATTAACATGGACTTATGATGATTTTGAATCATTAAATGTTGAAGTGATAAACCACTTAACGAGACGGAAACTAGGCAAGGACTTGGTATTTCAATTGTGTTATACGCATCAAACAATTTTAGAGAGATAGTGGGAGTTTAAGGACCATGTCTAATGTAGTCAAAGGTGAAAGTCAAATAAAGAAGATAAATAACTCCAAGGGAACAAACTTTCTTTATGAAAGGATGGACATTGGAAGGGGTATTTGCAAGAAATGTCTTGCAAGTGTCAAGGACACACCTTTCGAAGGTGTTGTAAAATGTTCTTGAATAGTTCAAAACAGTTGGTTCTTCTACTTGAATGCATGATTCCGTATTAGTGACTATGTTTTACAATCGTTGTAAAAGTGTGGCTAATAAGAAGTAGAAGATTAATGAGAGAAGAGAAAGTACTTCACATTCGAAGCGTGAATCAAATGTAGATCTCTGCGAAAGCAGATGGTACTTACTTCCTCATATGAACTACCAAAGAAATTGGAAAAACATAGATTGTCTTTGTATTCCAATTTTAAGGAACTAAATTCCGTCACTATGTAAAATGGATAAATGTTTTGTTTGACAAAACAATGTTCTTTATTAATCAATGATTGGATTATGGTAATCTAATTAATTATCTCTATAGTAGAGATAATATGGTAGTGTTAACTGTTTAAGAAAATAATGATGCTTAAAACCCAAAAGGTTGCAAGGTAGTGACTAATCCCAACTAAAGTTGTGATACCTCTAAAACATAAATTATGAGTTGGTGAAAGATGGATGCATTGGATCGTTAGATCCGGATCCAATACCTTCTTGTTAAAATTGTATAGAGGCGAAATGTTCGAATCTTTATTCTTTTGGAAAGAAGAAAGAATCACAAAGTTGTTGAGGTTATTTCACTTAGATGTTAGTGGCACTTGTCCACAAACAGAATACTACTCATGTTGGATAACATTCACCGAAGATCACTCTCGGTTGGACTATAGTTTATTTTGAATAAACACAAGTCCGAATACTTTGCAAAATGTTTCAAAGAATTCAAGTAATGTAAGTTGATGAGTAAGACGTCTAAAGTATTTACCTCCTTAGATTTGATCCAAGGAAAGATAACACTTTAGATAAGTTTCCTTGAAAGATATCAAGGAAAATAGCATCATAAGATAATGTATTTCTCCATTAGGAGAAGAACGAACTTGAATAAGATTTAGTTCGTTAGATATTATCAATTACCCATATATAGGATATATACTTCTAAAACAATATGATTGTCAATGAGAAGATCTTCCAATATTTTCATGACTCCATAAGATGTAGTTGGAAAAGAAAGACAAATCTTAAGCATGTTAAAGATTTGGGGTTGTGTGCTAACAAGCAATATTTGTTTGATAACAATCTTGTAGGATATCCTTAAAATAACTTTTGGATATCGCTTCTATAAACCAACTAACAAATGTTGTTTTGTTGGGTAGTTCATTGTAATTCTACAATGTGATTTGCCTAAAAGCAAATGAACGAGAGATAGAACTCGAAGAATGGGTTCTTTGAGAAACAAGAAAGTAATCAACAAATATAACAACCTAGTTCCTATACCACAAGCTCCAAGGTAGTCGATAAGGATTTATAAACCGTCTCAGTTGAATGGTTTTGAACTTTATGACTATGTCATAGAGTTGCACCTCTTAATTCGAAAGAAATAAGAATGAAAATCCTTATGACTACATTGAGTGCATATACGATATATACTCAAGGAAATGGTAAAGTACCATTTGACTCGAAATAATGAAACCTTCAAAGCTAATTGGTAGCTTAAGGTGACTACAATCAAATAGAATGGTTGACTTTAAAGGAACCATTTTTGACGTAGTCTTAGTTTCAATAAATTCGAAGATTGCTAGCTACAACTAAATGGTGATTCAATGTTTGGACATAATATGGGTTTCCGAAACCATTATTAAGATAGTCTTGATAATATATGTCTAAAACTATAAATCACAAGACATGTAAGTTGTAGAGATCCATCCATCATGGATCTTAGCAAGTTAGTGGGAGCTATTTGCATTTTATGAGAAAAAGGATCAAATCGTTTGATTTCTCATAAAGATGTAAATGAATCTTTTGTTTACTAGGTTTACAAAAGATTAGTGGGAGTTAATCATGTTCCTAAAAATTTAAATATATATGATATATTAATTTTGGAAATGAAAAGAATACTTCTTCGTTAAAGTTATGACTTTAATACATTATATGAAGATAGAATGTATATGGGAGATATAGTCTATATACATGGGATGGAAATCTATAATGATATATTTCATGATATAATTGGATTATATCAATCCCTAATAATAGACAATGGATGCTAGGAAGTTTCTCATATGATGATAAACTTCAATATGAAGGACGATTCTAGTGAGACTAGCAAGTTGCCCTTCTCAAAGGGAACGTGCCCCTTTGACTCCCAAAGAAATAATGCGTAAATAGAATCCTTTATGCATACGCAGAAAGGTGATTTATGTATTTCATATTGTATGAAAAACATTGATATGAGTTGTACCTAGAACGGTACAAGACGATATCAGTGCAAGCCCAGGATCAGAACCATGGCAACTGTCAAGTGAGTCCTTAAGTATTTAAGAAATACTAAAGGATAAATTCCTCAAAGATCGAGGAAGAATTAGAGTAACGTAATGGAAGCGTAAATGTATTAGATTATGAATCTAATCCATCATTGGATGTTTCTTCATTATGAATGAAGAGATAAACGAATATCTTTTTATTATGAATAAAGAGATATTTGGATGGAAACATTAAAGTAATGACTTTAGTGTGTTCCGTTATGAATGCAAGATATATTGCCATATAGAAGTTTACAACAATGTTGTTTGGATGGGAAAGTTCATTTATGAACTCTCTATTCGGTTCCAACCAGAAAGTGTATGACACTAATGGGGCGATAGCTCAAGCCTGGGAATCAAGGTCTCATCAAGATCCGAACTCAAATGAGAGACTGAACCACATGATTGAGAATCATGTATAATGGTGACGTCGTTATTCTCAAGGTTGCTTCTATGGATAACACATATAGATATCCACTGTCTAGGCCTACTATTCAGCCATTTATGAAATGACTACAAAAGAGGTATCATCAAGATGACCAAGCTGATTGGCTCTAGTGCAAGTGGGAGATTGTTGGAAATGTGCCCTAAAGCCAATCATGTGATGATACTTTACGGACATTTCACATGTTAAACTAATCTAGTTTAACATATAAAGGGCATAGATTATTGTTTGAGCCGTCTCATATAAATGTTATATGCTTAAACGATAAAGTCCAAGGAATTTGTGATTGAGAGAATGTAATCTAATGAAGTTAGATTCTTGAGACCATTCTTTCGTAGACACATCCTAAACGTTCCTGATCATAGGATTGCCAATTGGGCATTGACAGTCCGTCAAGATCGGTACGTACTATGTCTTCTCTCAGGGAGAGTGATTAGTCTCGAATCATTGGTGTGTGTGACATCAAGACAAGTACGGTAGGTGCTCAATAGAGAATGAGTTCACTGAACGCGATCAACGAAGAGTTCTCATATTCCATGTCACATAAGAACTCATGGTTGGGATAATGCAAAGTAGTCCTTTGACCTGAGGCATCATAGTTGTCTTGTGGTTAAGACCTTGATCTTTGATTATGTCAAAGTCATCCCACCAGGAGGGTGTCCACGGCATCGTTGGGGTCAAGCCGCTTAGCTATGGAGACAAGTGAATGCGCAACAAGGGATCTCTAACCTTCAAACCGTTTGAGGGAGAATACTCTATGATATGATTTGAATCTTTGGCCAAAGTATGAATGAGATTAGGGAATGCGTTCCGAATCACATTCAAGGTAATCATATAAGCACAAGACACACATTGATAGTAGACATGAGAAAATAAACTATCAAACCAAACAATGTGGTCAAGAGTATTAGATTAGAGAAGGACCGTATTGCATTTGTAATCTCGAACTGAATAGGTTCTCTAACCTCTTCTGATTAGCTTGGGTAACCATGATATGCTGCTAGGTGTCACTCATGGTTTGTGGAAGCCCTAAACGTGTATAATCACTAAAGGGAGAATTGAAAATAGTTTCAATTCACAATCGATGTAAAATGGTTTTAATCGCCCACTACCTCGCTAAAAGGAACCTAATGGATCGCACACCGTGAAAGGTGGAGATTGGAGATTAAATGGAAATGAGTAAGAATGATTAAATGGTTTAATCATTGATTTATGGCAAGGATTAATTAATATGTTAATTAATCAAACGAATAAGTTCGTTAAAGACTTCGGGATAGTTTTGGACCTTAAGGCCCAATGGGCTTCGAACGTCAAGCCCATTAACTTAAGTTGTATGACAATTTAATGAATGAAGATTCATTAAAGCCCAAAAGCCCAAATCTCATAAGGTGGCCGGCCATATTAGATGAATTAGGGTTGTTTGGTTATTTAGGTCACTTAAAGAAGTGACTATATAAATGACTTTATAACTAAATATTCATTAAGTGAATTAAGTGAAAAATGGGTTTATTTTGGGGGAAATGGGTGAGAATTGTCTCTCCATTTTCTCTCTAAAGAGGCCAACACCTTGGAGGGTACATCTAGCAATCCTACTACTCCAAGGTCACTCATTTCTTCTACAATCGAACCTTGGTGTCGAGAATTAGAGGTTCTCAATTTTGGGAACTTGGAGAACCTATTCTTCCATCCAAATCCATGGATCTAAGAAGCAAGGAATGAAGGCCCTTATCTCTTTGGGTGATTAGCCTTTGCTTATGCAAAGAGGAATCTACAAAGGTATTAATTTCAACTCACTTTGTTTTTGAGTTGATTATTGGTTCACCAATCTACTAGGCTTTGAATTTCATGGGTAAATGTTTTGTTTTTGAGTGCATGTAAGCATGATTCCGCCTTTAATTGTTAATTGCATGCTATATGATGTTGCTCAAATGAACATGTTTTACAAAATAAATCCTTCATTTAGACGTTGGAGCGCTGAGATCGACGTTTATCTATGTAAGCCAAGCTATAAACCTTTCTTGAGAAAAATCTAGTAGAATTTAAGCCTTGAAACATGTATAACGTGATTCTACATGTTATTAGCTTCATTTTGGTACCAATTTCATGAGAAATGGTGAAGAAACGAAGGACAATAGTAGTTTTAAAGTTTTACCCAGAAACCGGCGAAGTCGCCGGCGACCGGTGACTCACCGGAGAAGAAATGGGAATACTCCGTCAGTTTTAACGGAATATGCTAACGCCATCAGTTAGGGTTAACGGTTACCATTGGGTTTTAATGGATTATTCCAGGGAATATTCCTAACGGCAGTTAGAGAATCTATTAGGATTCCCTGCGCGTGGCCGCGCGTCTTGCCGTGCACTTGCCGGTGCATGGGTGGTCGGAAAAATATTCTAAAAATATGGGGATGATCCTGAGGTTGTGTAGGTCACTGTGGCATATTCATATACCCAATTTGAGCTATGTATGAAAAGTTATTACATAGTTTGGTTTATGTGCTTAAATAACGTTATTTCAGTATGTTGATGCACAAAATCAGTGAGGACTTTGGTACAACAGAAAGTGTTAAGTTTGTGACCTTCACTAGATTACTTCGGTCACTAGTGTGGATAAGTATGTAAATGGATAGAGACAAGGAAGCAAATACAAGACGTACGTGGTTCACCCAGATTGGCTACGTCCACGGAGTAGAGGAGTTCTCATTAATTGTGAAGGGTTTACACAAGTACATAGGTTCAAGCTCTACTTTTGTGAGTACTAGTGAATGATTTAGTACAAACGACATTAGGAAATATTGTTAGAAAATGATCTCTATTTATAGAAGAGAGTTTCTAGTTTCATTTTGACATTAACACGTGTCGTGTTGTGATTAGCTTTTGATGTTGACACGTGTTGTGCTATGATTGGCTTTTGATGTTAACACATGTCGCATTGTGATTGGCCTCCTGGTTGGAGGGAAACTTTTCTGGGTCCTTGACGGTATAAAGTTGACCGGTGCTCAGTAGCTTCAGGATTGGTCAAGTATGGTACAAACAGTGCTCCCCTAAGTTCCTGAGTGAGGGAAGCTCCTCGGTTGGGGACTTGCAAGATCCAAGCCATTGAGTAATCACGAAACTTCTAAGTACCGAAGTGTGGTATCATTTTCACTTGCCTTATCTGTCTCATATGTAGATATGGCATATTCTCTGGAAGTACTTTTCCTCTATCCAAGGGTGTTATCTTTAACCGATGAAGATGCACAAGGTAATGTATCAATTTCACTTGAAGCTTACTTGTAGTTTCATGCTTGGTCAAGTGTGATACAAACCCTATAGTAGGAGTCCCCCAAGTCGTCGAGCTAGGAGATTTGCCGAAGGAGGGAACAGACAAGGTAAGCAATCAGACTTCCAAGCAAGCAACATGGATTAGAGGTTCGACTTTGGCTTTTGGTTGATTGGTCTCTTTCTCATTGTGTCGTAAACACCAACAAGGATAAGGAGAAGCAAATGGAGAAGAGATGATATGAGATACTTTTGCTTTTGAAGATGTAACTTTCCACAGGCTTATTCTTGAACTGGGCTGGAGGGTTTTCTGGTTTCCTCCAGAGTATAAGGCCGACTCAAGAATTTGAGGGGTCAAAACAAGTCCATCAAATCTAGAGTACGTTCGACCCTGATGATATGTGATACTTTTGTTGTTGACAAAGTAGTTGATGTATCGGCACTTGTTCTGTTACGCTTGTCTCCACATGCTTCCTTGTATCCTTCTCACTTGCCCTATCTGTTCCTCAGCCAGATGTGGTATCTTCTTTAGAAGCATAAGATGTTGAAGATGAGTACTCGAGAGCAATGCCAGGTAAGTAATCTGGCAAGTGGTTCTAGGCAGTCAGTTCCTAACTGGAAGCTTGATTCCAATTGCTGACTGATTGCCCTCTTTCTCCTTATCTTGCAGGTAAGAACAAGGCCAAAGGAAAAGACAGGGAAAAAGCATGATATGAGATACTCTTGCTTTTAACCCTGATGATATGAGATACTCTTGCTCTGGTGTGGCTTGTTTGCAGAGGTATTATAAGGGGAAAAGAAGCTGAGTATTTCGAGAGACTCTGCTGAAAGTGCCCTCTCGGATGGGAAGAAACATTGAACATTTTTTTATTTGCAAGTCTGCTGGGCTGTGGAGGATGAAGGTCGACATATATAGGAATTGTCCCAACAGTGAGTGGTAACACTATTCCTTTACCCTTCTCGATCATAGCAATGTAGTGGGAGCTGCAAGATTCACATGTTTTAACTTTGTCATAGCACTTTGAAAAAATAGTCTATGGTATCTGGAAAGCTGATGTTGCATGTGAAGATTGCAGACAAGCTTTATCCAAGGAAATCCAGCTCTCGAAGTTTGGAGAGCGGTGCCTCTTAGGTTTTCAAACATGCAATCCTATCGGGGATCTGGCTCTCGAGATTCGGAGAACGGTGCCTCTTCGATTTTTGAGCAAGTAATCCTAGACGGAGTCTGGCTCTCGAGATTCGGAGGGCGGTGCCTCTTCAATTTTTGAGCAAGTAATCCTGTTGGGAATCTGACTCTCAAGATTCGGAGAGCTGTGTCTCTTTGATTTTTGAGTATGCAATCTTGTTGGGAGTGTTTTCTTGAATGTGAGTAAAGGTTGGGCATTTTTGCCAGTCTGCCTTGCCACTGAGCACGGAGGTTGACACAACTTTCCAGTTATCAAGCAGTGGTGTTGTTCCTTTACCCTTATGGGTAATAGTAGGGTAGCTAGACCTTCAAAATTTATGTGTCTAAACTTTGTCAGAGATCTTTGGCAAAGTTATTGGTGGTACCCGAGGAGCTGTTGTTACTTGTGGGGATTGTCGACATATTTTACTCAAGAAAATCTGCTTCTCGAAATCCGGAGAGTGGTGCCTCTTTGATTTTTGAACCAACGACCCTGTTACCCTTTCTTTTATAGGGGCACCAATTGTGTGCAAGAAGTACGTTCAAAGAGTTATTGCTTGTAGGAATTTTCCCCTTATTTTTGTATTGCAGAGATTTATTGCACCTCATTTCTCCTTCATCATTTCTAAGAATGTCTGGCCCATCCGACCATTGTTTTGACTTGAACTTTGGTAAAGAGGCAGCCATGCCCTCTCAGGACAACATATGATGCTCATCCTTCGTATCCCCTACTGGTCCTCTTACCGTTGGGGACTCTGTGATAAAGAATGATATGACAGCTGCGGTGGTGGCCAAGAACCTTCTCACTCCCAAAGATAACAGACTATTTTTCCAAACGATCTGATGAGTTGGCTATTAAGGATTATCTGGTTCTCAGTGTTCAGTGTGCAGGTTCTGTGTCTAATATGGCCCAACGCTTATTTGCTCGAACCCACCAAGTTGAATCATTGGCGGCTGAAGTGATAAGTCTCAAACAGGAGATCAGAAGGCTCAAGCATAAGAATAAACAGTTGCACAGGCTCACACATGACTATGCTACAAACATGAAGAGGAAGCTCGACCAGCTGCAGGAATCTGATGGTCAGATTTTACTTGATCATTAGAGGTTTGTGGGTTTGTTCCAAAGGCATTTATTGCCTTCATCTTCTAGGGTTGTACCGCGTATTGAAGCTCCAAATGATCAACCTTTGGTGCCTCTTCCTTCTGGGGTTCTGCCTATTACTGAGGCTCCGAATAATCACCCTCCAGTGCCTCCTCTTTCTAGGGCTCTGCAGACTGCTGAGACTTCTTCTGAGCAACCTTTGTGAAGGCTCCCTCTTGTTTGTTTATTTTTATTCATGTATACGTACATATTTGTAACTTAGCGGAGATATTAAAAAACAAGCTTTGCTTCATTTCAACGTATTGTGTTAAATACACCAAGGCCTTCTTCACTAAGTTCTTTGAGTTTTGTCTTTTGTTGAAACTTGTATGTTGAAGCTTTGTGAGTGAAGCATGTATGTTGAGGTAGTGCTCCCTTAATTTCCCGAGCGAGGAAAACTTCTCGGTTGGAGACTTGAAAAATCCAAGTCATTGAGTGATCGTGAGACTTCCGAGTATCAAGGTGCAGTAGCATATGGTAGGAGTCCCCCAAGTCTCCGGTCGATGGAGTTGACGAATGAGGCATTTCCTTTCAAAGTGGTAGCCCAAAACTCCTCCTTCATATATATTTGTTATGAAAGTTGTTAGGCCCAAAAAAGAGGAGGCCTAGGCAATATTTTATTTTTTTGAATTTTATTTTATTTTATTTTATTTTTTTGAATTTTTGAATTTTTGAATTTTTGAATTTTTAAGCTCTGTAGGTGAAGCTTTGAGGTTGAAGCTTTGTTGGGTACCATGAATTGATTTTGCTCACACTATCTTGATCAAGATAGTGTGAAGTTTTTGTAGGTGAAGCTGTTGTGTTGAAGTTTTGTAGGTGAAGCTTTTGTGGTGGGTGAAGCTTTTGTTGGTGAAGTTTTATGGGTGAAGCTTTTGTGGGTGAAGCTTTTGTAGGTGAAGATTTTGTGGTGGGTGAAGCTTTTGTGGGTGAAGCTTTTGTGGGTGAAGCTTTTGTTGGTGAAGCTTTTATGGGTGAAGCTTTTGTAGGGGAAGCTTTTGTGGTGGGTGAGGCTTTTGTGGGTAAAGCTTTTGTTGGTGAAGCTTTTGTAGGTGAAGCTATTGTGGGTGAAGCTTTGTGGGTGAAGCTTTGGAGTTGAAGCTATGTAGGTGAAGCTTTTGTGTTGAAGCTTTTGTAGGTGAAACTTTGGAGTTGAAGCTTTGTAGGTGAAGCTTTGGAGTTAAAGCTTTTGTTGGGTACCATGAATTGATTTTGCTTCACACTATCTTGATTAAGATAGTGTGAAGCTTTTGAGAATTTGTAGTTGTCCTCCATTGATGAAACTTTTGTTGGTGAAGCTTTTGTGGTGAAGCTTTGTTGGGTACCATGAATTGATTTTGCTTCACACTATCTTGATCAAGATAGTGTGAAGATTTTGAGAATTTGTAGTTGTCCTCCATTAATGAAGCTTTGTTGAATTTCCCTTTTTTTTTTCTTTTTTTTTTGGAAAACTAGAAATTTGTTGAATTTCCCAATTTTTTTTTTTTGGGAAACTAGAAATTTGAAAATGTGGGAGAGACAACATATACAAATTTTGCTTCCACACTGTTGAGCAAGAGATTATGATGCAAGCCACACCTTGTATTAGTCAAAGGTTTGGGCGAACCATATAAATTTAATTTGCTTCGAACAATCTTGATCAAGAGTGTGTGAAGCTTTCTACGAGTTGTAGTTGTCCTTCATTGATGAAGCTTTTGTTGGCACCATAAATTGGTTTTGCTTCACACTGTCTTGATCAAGAGTGTGTTAAGCTTTTGAGAATTGTGGTTGCCCTCCATTGATGAAGCTCTTGTTGGCACCATAAATTGGTTTTGTTTCACATTGTCTTGATCAAGAGTGTGTGAAGCTTTTGAGAATTGTGGTTGCCCTCCATTGATGAAGCTCTTGATGGCACCATAAATTGGTTTTGCTTCACCCTGTCTTGATCAAGAGTGTGTGAAGCTTTCTACGAGTTGTAGTGTTTGCATTGTTACAGAGGGGAAATGTCTGAAGCAGATGCAAGAGGGCTGAATAGCTTGATCTTCGCATGCCATGCACTAAAGTTGTTGTTGGCTTGCAATAAGACTTTGTTGGTGACTATAACTCTTGTTGGGCATAAGTGCTCCCCTAGTTAAGTTGTTAAACTTGAAGGTTTTTTATTATTTATGAATGCTAGGAGTTCACATGTACAAGTTGTACTACTCGTCTTCTAGTAGGTGGAATGAATGGTGAGTTGCTTTCATCACTTGGTTGGTGGTACGAAGGTGAGTTCCTTCATCACCTTTCATCACATTTCATCACCTGGTTGGTGGCACGAGGATGAGTTCCTTCTTCACCTGGTTGGTGGAATGAATGATAAGTTACCAAATGATATTACAGTACGGGTTGTACATTTCATCACCTGGTTGGTGGCATGAAGATGAGTTCATTCTTCACCTGGTTGGTGGCATGAATGGCAAGTTACCAAATGATATTAGAGTACGGGTTGTACATTTCATCACCTGGTTGGTGGCATGAAGGAGAGTACTGGTTGTACATTTCATCACCTGGTTGGTGGCATGAATGGCAAGTTGCCAAATGATATTAGAGTACAGGTTGTACATTTCATCACCTGGTTGGTGGCATGAAGGAGAGTACGGGTTGTACATTTGATTACCTGGTTGGTGACATGAAGATGAGTTCCTTCTTCACCTGGTTGGTGGCATGAGTGGCAAGTTGCCAAATGATATTAGAGTATGGGTTGTACATTTAATCACATGGTTAGTGGCATGAAGGAGAGTACGGGTTGTACATTTCATCACCTGGTTGGTGGCATGAAGATGAGTTCATTCTTCACATTTCATCACCTGGTTAGTAAGAATAAGGGCAAGGTGTCGAGGCACATTGTAGCAGGTGTCGAATGACACAAAGTATGTTGAACCCTTTCAAAGCACAGTTGGCTTATGCATGAATGTGTTGGAATGTATGATTGAACGAATATATTGTGAAGTTGTTCGTTTATTTGTATAGTCTTGTTGACATAATCTTTGTTTCATGTTGGAAGCATTCATGTTGAAGCTTTGAACTTGAGTGTTTCATTGCTAGGAATGTAAGAGGATTAGGACCGAGTTGTCTAAATCACCTCTTTATTGAATTCATTCCAAATAGTCTTCGTTACATAGGATGCCGAACAGCTGAAGCTTAACACTTGTACAATGTGAGTTTACTTGTAATAGTACTTCAAGTGATTAGCGTTCCATGGACGGCCAAGGGTCTTGCCATTGGAGCTTCTAAGCTTGTAGGAGCCAAGGCGACTGATGCCAACAACTTCAAATGGTCCATCCCAATTTGGACTAAGTGTTCCTTCACTCAGGACTCTGTCGTAGAGTAATCTTTTCTTCAATACCTAGTTCCCTACTTTGAAAGAACAAGGTTTGACCCTTGAGTCATAGTAGTTAGACATGTGCTGCTTGTAGGTGACATTCCTCAAGTGAGCCTGGTTTCTATGTTCCTCGACTAGATTGAAGTTGAGGGTAAATTGTTTGTCATTTTCACTTTGCACGTAGTTTTGGACTCGGAACGTTGCTTGCTCAAGCTCAACTAGGACAACTGCCTCTAAACCAAAGGCAAGTGAGAATGCGGTTTCTCCTGTTGATGTCTGATACGAAGTGTGGTATGACCAAAGAACTTGGGGTACAAATTCTGGCCAACAACCTTTAGCCTTGTACAAGCCGGTTTTCAAAGTTCGCTTGATTATTTTGTTGATGGCTTCAACTTGTCCATTAGACTGGGGATGAGCTGGGAAGGCAAAACATAAGTTGATGTTGAACTTAGAGCAGAACATCCTGAACTTATTGTTGTCGAACTATTGTCCGTTGTCAGTGACTATTGCATTGGGAATGCCGAATCTACAAAGGATGTTCTTCCATACGAAGTCTTCTATTTTTGCCTCAGTAATGGTTGTCAAGGGTTCTATGATAGGAGCATATTTATGCGACTTAATTGGCTTGTTCTCGTGCATTTATGTTATGTTTCGTTAGCTATTTTAGTGTTTAAAGTTACTTTTGCGTGTTTTCAGATTCCAAAGCCGAAGTGTGCAAAATGATGTAATTTGGAGCCTTTTGGAGCAAAAGGAATGGATGAATTGAAGACTTGAAGAAATTAGGATTCCTAATCAACGAAGGATTCCTAATTGAAGAAGGATTCCTAATCGACGAAGGATTCCTACTCCAAGAAGGATTCCTAATGGAAGATGGATTCCTAATCACATGAGGATTCCTATAAGAACAAGGATTCCTACTCCAACAAGGATTCCTACTTGAAATAGGAAAGTTAAGCCAAAGTTTCCTACTTTGGTTTGATTTTTCCTAAATGTCCCTAAAAGTTCCAGCAATTATGAAGACTTCCTAAGCATTCTAGGACATCAAATACACATCTCTTGCACCTTTTGAACCCTTGCCACACCCCCCTTGGTATTTCCTCTTCCTTGCCGTGCAAGGGAGAGGGTAATTTCCTGATTCTAAGCTTTAAAACACCTTCCTTTTGTGTTTTAAACCCTAGCCGAATTTCCCTTGCCCTTTCCTTTAATTTTCTGATTTTGTTTCCTATTTCTAGAAGCTTTTGACTTAAATTTCTGTTTACCTAATTAGCCTAGGGTTTTTAATTTCCTAATCCCTTTAAATAAACATGTTTGTGCAGCCACAAACAACCCCATTCAACCAGAAAATAATCCTTCACGCCAGAAACCATTCTCCATCTTCAACAGCCCCATTCCTTCACCATTCACCCAAATTTCTGCCACAAAACCACCCTAGCCGCACCACCCATCAACCCTAAACACTTCCATACATCCTCCATCCATTCTACATCATTCAAATACCCAAGAATCTGCCCATTCAGTCCCATTCACGCCAGAAACATCACCACTCTCTCTGCCGCACCTATCCTTCACCATTCACCATATTTTCTGACCCAAAACCACCCTAGCCATCCCATACACCTATCCCAGCCATAAACCCATCGTTCTACACCATCCATAACCCCCAAAATCCACCCATTCGTGTGCTGCAGCAAGGAGAAAGAAGGAAGGACTCTTGGATGCTCAAGCTTCATCGTTGGTGCATTCTAGGTGTAATTCGTTTTATGATTTCAATGTTTAATTTCTTTTCCTTTCGTTTTGCTATGAACATGAGTGGCTAAACCCCTATTGGTTAGGGGTAATTTCGAAGCCATGACTATGTATGCAAGTTGATTTGATAAATGCCAGTTATGAGTTCTTGAATCGTGAATGCAATTGGCTTAACTGTGCGAGTAATAACTTATTTGTGTTTGTTAATTAGGGGTCGACACTTAATTGGCTTGCATGAATATGTTGCTAGAATATAAGGTTGTTTCACATAATCGTCATACACTTATATTCATATGTAGTGAAGGTCGCTAGTCACGATCGCGTTAAGTCCAATTCCTAGCATGAGTGACATGATGTCATAGTTGCAAGTGCTTTGTCAATGCTTATAGTTTTCATTGAATGTAATGATCTTTGATTGTATCTTTATTATGATGTCATGTAGGGAACTTTTGAGGAATGCTTTGGGTTGTCAAATGATGTCATCCAATCCAATAACACAAGGAAAACTTGAGAATTAACTAGTGATGTCACGGTTAATTTGGGGCATTGTCATTCATGATTCAATGAAGGAATAACTGGAAATCGAGTCGTTTGCATACTTGTTATGTGTGGAGAAAGAGCCTCTAACTAATCCATCATCCATTTAAAACCCCAAAATCGTTTTCAAATCTGTTTTTACTTTGCAATCTGTTTTGTTAATTTATTTTCGTCCAAATCAAATCCCCATTTATTTTGAAGTCCTAGATTAGTTAGAAAGTGTTTTGGTTTATGTTTTTAAGTGTTTTGGTACAAGTTAAAACCCAAATTCGTCCAATTTGTTGCTTTGTGCTCAAAACTGCCCAGAAAGTGTTTTTAAGGCAGTTTTGAGTCTTTTGGTTGCTGTTTTGAGTTTTTCGTTTGTTTTAGTGTTTTAAACTTTAGTTTTGCATTCTTTGAGTCTAATCTAGTGTTTTAAACTTTGTTTTTACGTTTCTAAGTCAGTTTTCAAGTGTTTAGCAATCCCTCCTAATCCCCGGTTTAAGAACGATCCCTACTTATCCATACTACAATTGTCAACAAGAGGGTTTAATTTGTGTGTGCTTATATATTTACGCATCATTCTACTTCAACCCACTTTGTGAAGTAGTCAACTACAACGATTGCATAGCTGACCTTACCCTTCCCAACAAGCATTGGGCCGATCAAATCAAGTCCCCATTAGGCGAAGGGCCAATGGCTGATCATAGGAGTGAGCGGCTCGGGAGGGGAGTGAGGAATAGTTGCGTAGCATTGACACTTATCATATGAGTGAGATATTATGATGGCATCTTGGTAGAGTGTTGGCCAGTAATATCCTTGGCGAAAAGCCTTGTGTGCTAGGGATTATGATCCAGCATGATCTCCGCAGACTCCTTCATGTATTTCCTGAAAGACAATTTTCGCATTTGCGGGTGTAAGGCATCTTAGGTATAGTAAGTTAAAACCCCGCTTGTAGAGTTGGTTATTAATGATCAAGTAACGGGTAGCCTTGTATCGAATCTGCTTAGCTTGGACTTTGTCATTTGGAAGGGTGCCATAAGAAAGGAATCTATAAATCGGGGTAATCCAACTATCCCTCTGTTGTAAGTTGCACACTTCCGCAGCCATGATGCTTGGTGCTGCTAACAAATCGACCTGAATTTTTCTCCTAATCTTGTCTTCCACTGCTGAAGCGAGGCGAGCCAAAGCATCTGCATGACTATTTGCCTCTCGAGGAATTTGGGTGATCTGGTAGTGGAAATGCTTGAGCAATAATTGTGTTTGTGCCATATATGCTGCCATGGAGCTATCCTTAGCGTCAAAGTTGTTGGTGACCTGGTTAACCACCAATTGGGAGTCACTGAAGATATCAATTCGCTTAACCCCAATGTTTTTAGCCAAATGTAAGCCTGCTAGGAGGGCTTCATATTCGGCCTCATTGTTCAAAGCCTTGAATTTGAAACGAAGAGAATACTCCATTGCCACTTTGTCAGGGGTCGTAAGGACTAATCCTGCTTCACAACCCTGTTGGTTGGACGAGCCATCAACATATAGACTCCATACTGGGGCTGTTGGTTCTATTTTCTGAGCTTCCGAAGGTAATGAAACCACTTATTTAGGCGTAAAAACAATGTCAACAGGATATGTGAAGTCGACGATGAAGTCTGCCACTGCTTGGCCCTTCTCAGCTGGCTTTGGTTGGTAGGAGATGTCAAACTCACCCAATGCTATCGCCCATTTTATCATTCACCCCGAAGTGTCGGGACTTTGGAGTATCTGTCGAAGAGGATGATTGGTAAGCACGATGATGGAGTGTGCTTGGAAGTAAGGGTGAAGTTTTCGAGCAGACATGACCAATGCTAGTGCCATTTTCTCAATGTTGGAATATCGTGTCTCTGCATCTTGTAAGGCCTTGCTAGCGTAGTAGACATGCCGTTCGACATTACCATCCTTTCGAATGAGAATGGAACTTACTGCTGAAGCCGATACCGACAGATAGATAATGAGAGTGTCACCAACCTCAGGTTTGGAGAGCAGCGGGGCTTTACTAATGTAGTCTTTAAGGTTCTTGAATGCCTTGGCACATCAATCAGTCCATGTAATGTACTTCTTACTTCCCTTAAGTGCTTTGAAGAAAGGAGCACATCTGTCTGTGGCCTTAGAGATGAATCTAGTTAAGGCTACCACCTTGCCAGTAAGGCTTTGGATGTCTTTTGAAGTTACCCGTTCCTTCATGTCGAGCATTGCTTTGATCTTCTCGGGATTAGCCTCAATGCCTCGTTGGCTTATCATGAAGCCTAAGAATTTGCCAGAGCCTACGCCGAAGGCAAATTTGTTGGGGTTCAACCTCATTCGATACCTCTTCAGAATGGTGAAAGTTTCAGATAGGTTAGCGATGTGTTGGTCAGCAAGTTTGCTTTTGACTAGCATATCATCAACGTAAACTTCCATGTTCTTCCCAATCTATTCGGCGAACATTGAATTGACTAGTCTCTGATAAGTCGCTCCTGCATTCTTTAGGCCGAAGGGCATGATTTTATAGCAATATAGTCCTCTGTCAGTAGTGAAGGCTGTGTGTTCTTGGTCCGAAGGGTTCATGAGGATTTGGTTGTATCCTGAGTAAGCATCTATGAAGCTCAGGAGTTCACACCCTGCCGTAGAGTCTATAAGTCTGTCAATGAGAGGAAGAGGAAAGTTATCCTTCGGGCATCCTTTGTTTAGGTCGGTGTAGTCGACACACATTCTCCACAAGACCTTTAGGAGCAAGAGACTTTCTTTGGTCGGATTTTTTTAACAAGGACCATATTTGCTACCCATGTTGTGTAATTGACTTCGCGGACGAAGCATATGCCTTTGAGTTTTTCAACTTCTGCCTTTATTGCTTCATATTGTTCACCGTCATAAGATCTTCACTTCTGTCTCACCGGCTTGGTCTGTGGTCAAAACTCAAGCGATGACATCTGATATTGGGAGAGATACCTGACATGTCCTCGTATGACCGGGCGAAGACCTCAGTGTTCTCTTGCAAAAAAGAGATCAATGCCAACCTAATGGGTGGTGACAAGGTGGTGCCAATCTTCACCATGCGATCTGGATAATCTTTTGATATAGAAACCTTCTCCAGCTCTTCAGCGGGTTGTGCTTGCTGGGTCAAAAAGTCATTTCGAGGATCGTCAGGTTGACTGTTGCCACCGTGAAGATCCAAGTTGACTTCGTCCGGGCTTGTCTTTATGACTTGGTCATGTATAGAAAAGGTTTCCTTGGGCACAAGCATGAAGGATGATTTTGTGAAAACATGTTCATTTGAGCAACATCATATAGCATGCAATTAACAATTAAAGGCGGAATCATGCTTGCATGCACTCAAAAACAAAACATTACCCATGAAATTCAAAGCCTAGTAGATTGGTGAACCAAGACTCAACTCAAATCAAAGTGAGTTGAGAAATTTATACCTTTGTAGATTCCTCTTTGCATAAGCAAAAGCTAATCACCCAAAGAGAGGGCCTTCATTCCTTGCTTCTTAGATCCATGGATTTGGATGGAAGAATATGGTTCTCCAAGTTCCCAAAATTGAGAACCTCTAAGTCTCCACACCAAGGAGAGATTGGAGAAGGAATGAGTGACCTTGGAGGAGTGGGATTGCTAGCTAATCCCTCCAAGGGGGCCGACCTCTTTAGAGAGAAAGGAGAGCTTTGTGTTCTCTCCAATTTCCTAAAAGAAACCCCTTAATGAATTTTAGGCTATAAAGTTCTTTATATAGTCACTTCTTTAAATGACTTAAGAACCAAAAACCCTAATTCAACACACATGGCCGGCCACATAAGGGATTTGGGCTTTTGGGCCTTTGTGAATCTTTATTCATTAAATTGTCATACAACTTAAGTCAATGGGCTTGACGTTCGAAGCCCATTGGGCCTTAAGGTCCAAAACTATCCCGAGGTCTTTAACGAACTTATTCGTTTGATTAATTAACATATTAATTAATCCTTGCCATAAATAATTAAACCATTTAACTATTCTTACTCATCTCCATTGTTTCTTCAATCTCCACCTTACACGGTGTACGATCCATTAGGTTCCTTTTAGTGCGGCAGTGGGCGATTAAAACTCTTTCAAATCGATTGTGAATTGAAACTTACTTTCAATTCTCCCTTTAGTGTTTATACACGTTTAGGGCTTCCACAAACCAAGAGTGACACCTAGCAGCATATCATGGTTACCCAAGATAATCAGAAGAGGGTAGAGAACCTATTCAGTTTAGGATTACAAATGCAATACGGTCTTTCTCTAATACAATACTTTTGACCACATTGTTTGGTTTGATAGTTTATTCATGTCTACTATCCAATGTGATTCGTGTGCTTATATGATTACCTTGAATGAGATTTGGAACGACTTTCCTAAATCTCATTCATACTCTGGCCAGAGATTCTTAATCATATCATAGAGTATTCTCCCTCAAACAGTTTGAAGGTTAGAGATCCCTTGTTGTGCATTCACTTGCCTCCATGGCTAAGTGGCTTAACCCCAACTATGCCATGGACACCCTCCTTTTGGAGTGACTTTTGACATAATCAAAGATCAAGGACTTAACCACAAGACAACTATGATGCCTCAGGTCAAAGGACTACTTTGCATTATCCCAACCATGAGTTCTCATGTGACATGAATATGAAAACTCTTCGTTGATCGTGTTCAGTGAACTCATTCTCTATTGAGCACCTAGGTACTTGTCTTGATGTCACACACACCAATGACTCGAGACTAGTCACTCTCCCTGAGAGAAGACACAGCACGTACTGATCTTAACGGACTGTCAATGCCCAATTGGCAATCCTATGATCAGGAACGTTTAGGATGTGTCTACGAAAGAATGGTCTCATGAATCTAACTTCTTTAGATCGCATTCTCCCAATCACATATTCCTTGGACTTATCGTTTAAGCATATAACATTTATATAAGACGGCTCAAACAATAATCTTTGCCCTTGATATTAAACTAGATTAGTTTAACATGTGAAACGTCCGTAAAGTATCATCATATGATTGGTTTTAGGGCACATTTCCAACAAAGCAGGTGTTGTTGCTTGATTGAAGTGTTGTAACATGACCGTGCACTAAGTTGATCTCCTCTAATGTAACCATTGCCATAGAGGGTTAGAAATTTCATTAATAACATATGTGTGGATACCACGGCCTTGAAATCATTGATGCATGTGCGTCCAAAGATGACATTGTATGTCGTTGGGCAATCAACTACGAGGAAGTTAGTGGTAATGGTAGTTGTGTAAGGGCATGTACCAATGGTGAAAGGTAAGTGTATGCTCCCTATAGGTTGCACGATATCACCGGAGAAGCTTATCAGAGGAGAAATTGAGCGATCGAGCAAGTGTTCAGCTACATTAAGTGCCCTGAAAGCTTAAGCAAACATGATATTGACCAAAGCCCTCGTGTCTTCCAGGATTCGTCTTACTTCAAAGTTGGCTATGTGAGCCTCCACGATCGATGGGTCATTGTCAGGGTAGATGATACCTCTTTCTTCCTCCAGGTAGAAACATATTGGATCCCAGTTAGGCTTTTGATACTTGCCTCCCCTGATGTCTTCCACGTAAAATACTTGGTAGCCAGGTCTTAAAGCTCGTTCGCTGTTTTTCATGGCCCTATTAGAAGATTCAGATATGGGTGTGCCGTCGCTTATGGAATATATCACATTCACTTGGTGTTGGTTACGGTTATCCCTTGAAGGGTGAAGGAGGAATCGATTAATTTTTCCTTCACGCTCCAAAGATTCAATATGATCTTGAAGGGTGATACACTTTTCGCCGTCATGGCCGTTATGCTCATGGTAACAGCAAACGTGCTCGTGTTCTTCATGGGCTTGTAACCCGAATACCTAAGAATTGGCTTCAGTATCTGGTGTGCTATGCTGGGGTAAATGGCCACGCATGTGGTGTTTAATGGCGTGTATGTCTCATACCTCGGGGTAGGGCCTGTCCTGACACGTGCTTGGCCCACAGTGTTGACTGTCTGCGGGCTGGCATTATTATGGCGATACCCTTGGTTATTGTGAGAGTGTCCCTTACTCCTTTTACTAAAATGGGACTGGTGAGGATGGAAATCTTTCCATTTTCCCTGAAATTGATATGTCTGTTGACTTGGTGAAGTATTAAGTAAGGCAGGATGAGGCACCGCTACCGTTTGGAAGGTCGAGGTCTTCTCATTTGGTTAGATCTGGCTTCCACTCCCTACTTGTTGATAAGGGGTGACTGTGGGGGGTTTCCCTTGATATGTCCTTGCCTCAGCGAAGACATGGTTGTAAGCTTGTGCCATCACCTCAGAGTAAGTCTTCCAAGTGTTGGCATTGATCATGTACTTGAAGAAACAATCACGTAGGTCTGTCGTGAAGGCTTTGAGGGCAGTCTTGTCATCTACCTCGGCACAACGAGAATACTCATGGCTGAAGTGACCAACATACATACGTAATGACTCGTCTGGCTTCTGGTGAACAGTGTACAAGTCATCCGCAGAGTGTAAGCGATCGTACTAGAAAATGTGTTAAGAAACAAACAATTTCCTCAATTCCTCAAATGAGTCTACTGTCTCAAGTGGTAGACGACAATACCAGTTTAGAGCTCCGCCAGAGAAGGTGGAGGGAAAGAGAAGACATCGCTCTTTGTTGGTGTGCATCTAGTATGCCATGGTGGACTCAAAGAGGTTAAGGTGTTCAATCGGGTCCTCTTTTCCAGTATAGAGTTGCAAGCCAAGCTTCTGCTTTGTCTTTGCTTGGAGGGGGTGTCGAGGATCCTCCTTGTAAGAGGGCCATGCTTAGGTTGGTTCCAATAAGGTATCTCAGCTTGTCGTTTGGCCTACAACTTGTTTACTTCCTTAAGGAGTTGTAGGACAAGAGGGTCCTGAGTAGAGTCATGTACCACTGGAGCTTTCTTTCGGAAATTTCCATCTCCTTTTGGAAGTAGGAAGGATTGATCAAGAGCATGTGATTTTTCCCTGGACTCGCCGTACTGACTTCCAAGGTATGTCTATCGGAACATCTTTGAGTCCCCTATACCTTCATGTTTCTCTAGGACTTGTTGCCCATTCCCAAATTGGTAGCTGGCCTGGGACATAGGACAGGACCGAGTCTTTCAGAGACCCTTGGGTCATTGATCTTTGAGCTTACATGGATGGGATTGTCTCGACGTTGCTTTAGGAAGTCTCGGCAGTCGTGAAAAACGGCTTTCGATCCTTCCACTCCTTCTGTAATGAGGTGCCTTCCTCCACTCCTTATGCTTCAGGTCGAAGTAGCTTGGTTGAGAGAAGTCTCATGTTGGTCGCCATTTCGATGAGTAGTTCGCTCCTCAACGGGAATACCCATGTTGAGGGCAAATGACCCTCCGTGTTGAGGGGCACCCAGTTGATGGTTGACTTCCACATGGGTGATGAGCTTGTGTGTTTTAGTATATCTAGCCTTATGGAGCATCTCGAAGACCTTCTCATATTGCTATTGGAGGATCTCATTCTTCATCGCTATCTTGTTGTTCTAAGCCTCCAGCTCATCGACTTTAGCCTGAGGAGCAAACTTCTTTTGTTCCTTCTTTCGTTGCTTCGCACCAGGTGCAAGAGGGGTGTCATTCTGTGTGTTGTGGCTTCCTTCGCTCCCCATGTTGGAAACACAAGATGTACGTGGTTCACCCAGATTGGCTACGTCCACGGAGTAGAGGAGTTCTCATTAATTGTGAAGGGTTTACACAAGTACATAGGTTCAAGCTCTACTTTTGTGAGTACTATTGAATGATTTAGTACAAATGACATTAGGAAATATTGTGAGAGAATGATCTCTATTTATAGAAGAGAGTTTCTAGTTTCATTCTGACATTGACACGTGTCATGTTGTGATTGGCTTCTGACATTGACACATGTCGCGCTATGATTGGCGTCTGATGTCAACACATGTCGTGCTGTGATTGGCCTCCTGGTTGGAGGGAAACTTTTCTGGGTCCTTGAAGATATAACGTTGACCGGTGCTCAGTAGTTTCGGGATTGGTCAAGTATGGTACAAACACAGTACTTCTCCTATAGGCGAGACCTATCTGAAGGACGAGCATAGCTAGGCTAGGCATAGGGGTTACAACCCAGCTACATATATGTGAGTGGGTAGTTATTTTCAGTATATATATATATATATATATATATATATATATATATACTTGACGTTTTTCCCAGAAAACGTATTTAAAAGAAATGTGATTTAAATGCCATGTCATGTATGCCTCATATTTTAGTATATGCATTATCATAATTATACATATTGTTGCATGGTGCTGTGGAGGCCCAGGTAAGATACAGGTGAGTACACTATGCTGGTAATGATTATGAGATATGATGATGATGATGTTGAGATATATATTAGAGCTCATTAATCTGCACCCCGGTGTTAATGCTCCCGCCCAGAGTTAGGGGCATAGTCTTTAACATGACGTTCACCTCCCGCACCACACGCTCCTCTTGGATCCAAGTTAGGTGCACAGTTTTGTCGTACAGACCTTATTTATGGTTCCGACTCGTAGGTGACCCGCGATTTATCGCACAGTATTCACGTGATCGTAGCACTAGAGCGTATTATTGTTTTACACCCAGTCTTGTCGACCAGACCACGTGAGGTGGTTCCAACTTGTGTGCAAATATGTGTATACATGATGAGATATGATGAAATATGTGACGTATACACATAATGATTTATATGATGAGATGAGATTGATGTTGTGATTCAGATGAGCTCTAGATTCCGCCATATAGATCACGTCAGGTGACTCCAGCTAGCAAAGGGTTATTGTGAATTGCACCACCTGGCTTACTTTTGGTACTTTTATGTTATTGGGCATGGCATACGCATGGCATATATACATACAAATATGAATCTTGATTTATTGAGCATGATTTGAGATATATACATATTTATGTATTCTATTTTCTGGGAAAGTACCTATATACTTGTTTTACGGTGAGGGGTTAGTATATTCAAAGAAAAATAAGGTTTTCGTGTAAGAATGTTTTTATTGACCCACTCAACTTTGTTTTTTGCCCCTCCAGGTCTTAGGTAGCAGAGTTGGTGGCTACGAGGAATCCAACGGTGTTCTGACAGAATCCGAAAAAGTAGGATTCACCTTCGGGTGTTGTATCTTAGTAATTGTCCTACTTGACTGGGATTGCTAGTTGCTTGGTTTTAAATTGTTCGTATTTCCTTACTCTTACTAGTATCCTTCGGGTGTTGGTCTGAAAGTGTATTTTTAAACTTAAACTCTCACTAATATCCTATCTTAACTAGGATTGCTAGTTGCTTGGTTTTAAATTGTTCGTATTTCCTTACTCTTTATCGCTTCCGCTTTGCGTACAAGGCTACGTCACACTCACATGACGCCCAATACATCTCGACTCCAGTCGGGGTGTGTCATGCCGTGAGAGGGATAGAGTTCCAATTGGCCCAAAGAAAGATAAAAGCCCAAAATCTGATTGGTTTAGAGGTAATAGGAGCTAATATAATTGGCTCGTGATTTACGCATTTATGTATTCAATTAATCGTAACTTTTTCGTTACAAATCCGATTTGGCCCTAACTCACGTCGACATGCTCGTGACGTCAAGTACGATTTAATTACGATGGCGAGGAAATAATTTAAAACTACATATGTACATCCACGTCACTAAGCCAACAATGGCAATATCGTCACTTTACACACTAGGGGAGAAAATATATATAATAATTTGGGATGGGTCGTCACATGTAGTCATTTCTTTTGTGATTTTCTTCTTCTTTCCATTCCACCAGGTACTGAATCGTAAAAAGGTTGCCTTTTGTGTGAGGAAAATCAATGGCTTTGCTGCTTATGTCATGCATAACTCCACCATAAGGGTCTAAGATCACGTACCTTTTCATCTCCTCCTCAAGTATTTTCAAGGCTGCCCTTATGCCCCTATAAGAAATTGGTGTCGTCACGTAATCCGATTTTGCTTTGAAAAATCCTTTTCCTTGTAGATATCGACTTCCCAAGTCGGAGACTGAGCTTCCCTTACTTAGATGACGGAAAGCCCAAGGATGCCAACTAAAAGGGGACTTGCCCGAAGCCCAGCACCAAGCCCAAAGGCAAATTAAAGCCTTCTTAGCCAAAATGCAAGCCACGTGCTTAATATTGAAGTGACAAGTGATGGAAACTAACTTACTACTAGCCAAAGAACCCTTTCTAGTGGCATTCCAAGTAAAAAACTGATGACTCACGTGCTTTCGAGCAAGAACAAAGTTACAGCAGTCCTGCTAATTTGCTTATAAAAGGAGGAAGAGGCCCCAAAGACAACGACGCTCAACCAATCAAACAAACAAAAATACAAACTCTGCTCTCAAGCCAGATTTGCATCCAAAAGCTGAAATCAACCCAGATTCAGTCATTTTTAGTGACAAGCTATCTCTTGTCCAGTTTAAAGCTATGCTATCTCCCTTAGTGGCATAGTATTAATTCCCTTGTGTAAACTTGTTTACCATCCATCCCTTTTTAGCATATAAACCCCTGTTAATTCAAAGATAAGTGATTGCAAGAGGTTCAACCTTGACAGACAAGGTGAAATCTTGCCCGAAGCTCTTTGTTTGGTTTCTAAGTTAATAGATCTACTACTTAATGCATTCTTCAGTATGTATTCAAGTTTTTTCCACTTGTTTTCCTACTTTAAGAGTCTCATTTGTATCTGGATCCGGCTAGTTTAATGGATATGTTATCATTAAAAGCAATCTAGGACTAAACAAATGACTTAAGGGGATCTGGACTCCCTTCATTCAAACATACAAGACTATGAACTAAAAGTCCTTGTTTACAAGGCAAGAAAAAGAACTTAATGTAGACTTAACCCATTTGCGACAATCCTTTGATAACAAGACGTCCAAGTAACTTGAGGCGCAAGTAATCGACTTAAAACACTTTTGTTCCACATTTGCTATACTGAGATAGCAGTGGCACGCCTATCACTCAGTTAGTTTTGATTGGGAGCCTCAAGGTCTACACCTAAGGTCCCACAAAGGCACCTTTCAAAACTAACTTTGTCCTCTTCTTGTAGCACATCAACAAGCAAAAGCCTGACTACACATCCAAAGTACCAATCCTTTGGGGAGCTATGCTGAGGTCCGAGATAGACATTGATGAGTAGATTTTATATTATATATTTTACCCTAATCTTAGTATATTTTGGTTAATATATTGGAAGAATTTTGATACTTTGAATTGTATTTTCAATATAGGACTTCCGACTTCCTCTGGAGCAAAACAGAACCAAATGGATGAATTTTGGAGTAATTCTAGTTGGAGGACGTTCGTGAGTCACTTAGCTTGATCGTATCAAAATTTGGGATTTTTTCACCAAGCAGTTATTTTTTGACGATAAAATAAAGAAGCAGTGCGCAGTGCTGGAAAATGACGTTTTTGGGCTTAAATTGCGTTTTTGGAGCCCAAGATAACTTCGGATGGGTTCGTGGCCTTCTGTAGAAGTGTTCAGAATATTCCAAACATTAAATCCAGCTATATTGGGCCAGTTTTGGAGCAGCTTATGGGTCAAAAATGTGGCTGTTCAGATTTTGGACGAATTTTACTATTTTAATTTAGGGTTTTTATTAATTTTAGTTTGCTAGGGTTTGTGTGGTGGCTTAGCAAATATATTGCTGGGCCGTCTACAGTTTTAGTTTACGCTTTATTTTATGCAATATTGGAGACAGAGAGAAGTGCTAGGGTTTTGAAGATTTTCTACTTGAAGGTGTTTTCAATCTTTTTCTTAGGAATATTTTCTATGATTTCAATTATGAATATGCGGAACTAATTTCTGTTTGCTAGGGCGAAGCCTTGAGCCTTAGCATGAATATGTGATTTTTATTTAATTGCTTATGATTGATTGCATGCATATTTTGAATTGTTAATCACCGGGATAAAAACTATCTAATTGTCTTAATGCCTGATCACCATTAGGATCTTTAGAAAAGTAATTTGATGCAATTTTGGTCGGAAGGTTCCCTGAAATTGACGCTGGCTTCTTGTGATTAATAATTGTAATTTCTCTTAAGATGAATATCACGTCTTAAGGATTGCATGGTTTTTCAAAGGATTTTCATAAAGCATAATGAGTCTTTCATGTTTAGATTTGATCCGAACGTCCGGACGGATTGCATGTTAGATATACGTTCTATGTTGGAGGTTCCAAGTAGAATATGAATTAGGAAAATCTAACCTTCAAAGTGGCATGTGTAGATCATAAGTAATTGGTAAAAATTCATAGGATTGCTAGGTGATGGTGGAACCCTAGTGCTTTCTTAATTTGATTTTCTCAAAACTGTTTTCTTCTCTCTAATCCTACTATTGCAGTTTGTTTATTTTAATTCATTAAATTCGTTTTTATTGTAATTAGGTTATAAAATCACTCACTTAAATTTCTACTTTACAATAATTAATTGAAATCTGATTTGTTTCGGTTTATTTAATAATCCCTGTGGAGAATGACCTTGCGAGATCCGTTTATACTACAATATCCTTGTAATTCTTGCAAGTAAAATAGGAGGTTTTTATCGCATTCACGAGTTGTAAAAATCCTATCAGACATCCACCAGTAAGGTTGAAAGAGTACATTACTTACACTACAAGGCATCTTATCTCTGCAACCATTTCTTATCACAGATTCTCACCATCTCATGCTTCTTTTCTTAACAAATTGTCCAACACTTTTGAACCAAGGAATTTTCATGAAGCCTCATGCATGCCTAAGTGGCAAGATTCTATGACTCAAGAGCTCCAAGCTCTGAATGACAACCAGACATGGAGTGTGGTGGATCTTCCAAAGGGCAAGAAGGCAGTTGGAAGTAGATGGATATATAAGATCAAGTTCAACTCCAATGGAAGCATTGAGAGACACAAGGCATGGTTAGTAGCTCAAGGTTTTGCACAAACCTATGGCATTGACTATAAGGAGACCTTTACTCCAGTTGCCAAAATGAACACTGTGAGGGTATTATTATATGTGGCAGTCAATAATGCATGACCCTTATTCCAAATGGATGTGAAGAATGCATTTCTTCATGTGGAGCTTGAAAAAGAAGTGTACATGAAGTTGCTTCCAGGTCATCCCAGAGAAAAGGAATCCAACAAGGTCTGCAAACTTCACAAAGCCTTATATGGTCTCAAACAGTCCCCTAAAGCTTGGTATTCGAAGCTCAGTTCAGTTCTTAAAGCTGCAGGGTTCCAAAAGAGTCATGTTGACTCTTCCTTGTTTATTCGAAGTGGTAATATTGGGAAATTAGTGGTACTTATATATGTTGATGATCTTATTATTACAGGTGATAATGTGAGTGAAATCACAGCTCTTAAGCAATCACTTCATAAAAAATTTGCCATTAAAGACTTGGGGAACTTGAAACACTTTCTTGGAATTGAGGTGGCCACCTCCTCAAAGCAGTTATTCTTGAATCAAAGAAAGTATGTTCTAGATCTTTTAGATGAAGCTAACATAACAGAGTGCAAGCCAGCTCGGACACCCCTAGCTAGCAAACTTCAGTTGCATGAAAAACGTGAATCTCTCTCGGATCCTAGTGTTTATCAGCGAGTGGTTGGGAAACTCATTTATCTCACCATTACTAGGCCTGATATTTCTTATTCAGTAAGCCTAGCCAGTCAATTTATGCACTCTCCTACACTAGTTCATTGGGAAATTGTCAAAAGAATACTTCGTTATCTCAAAAGCTCAGTAGGTAAAGGAATACTTATGAAGAACAATGGTTCAAATCACATCAAGGCTTACACCGATGCTAATTGGGCTGGAAATGCCATTGTTCGAAAGTCTACCGCAGGTTTTTGCACATTTGTTGGAGGTAATCTTGTCACTTGGAAGAGCAAGAAGCAAACCGTAGTTGCTCGGTGCAATGCAGAAGCTGAGTATAGGGCCATGGCAGCGACAACATGTGAATTTATATGGCTGAAAGGTCTTCTTTCTGATCTCGGTTTCACAAGCAACACTCCAATGTCTTTGTTTTGTGACAACCAAGCTGCCATGCACATTGCCTCTAATTCAGTGTTTCATGAGAGGACTAAATATATTGAAGTTGATAGCCATTACATTCATGCTCAAGTTTAATCCAAGGTGATCGACACGGTGTTCACACAAAGCCACGATCAACTGGCCGATTTGTTCACAAAAGCCCTAGATTATACTCAATTCCAGTGTTTGTTGTGCAAGCTTGGATCAATTAACCCCCTTGATCCAGCTTGAGGGGGAGTATTGAAACAAACCGAATACTAGTGCTAGTTGCTTGTATATGTCACAAGTATGGTTGTAAACATCGCTCTAGCTAAGTATGGGTTAAAGTGATTTTCTCAACCATACTCTAGTCTTCCATACCTTGTCACTCACTTAGGTCTTTTGTCAATCTTTCTTCCTTGTTTCTAGGAACCACTTTACTTGTTATTAATATTTGTCTTGTCCGCTTGTTAGGACTGATTTGGTAGTGAGGTATGGCTATTAGCCTTCCTCTAGTAGTCTCCTTTTCGGCTCTCTATAAGAATTTCCTTTCACTTGTAATAAGTATGAGAAATATAATACAAGATTTAAAACCAAAACTCAACATACAGAGTTATTTCTCGGGAAGTATAATGGCTACCGGCTTAGGAATGGCGGGATCTGCGAAACGAAGATTTTGGATGGAGAAATGGAGCAGCTTGTAGTAAGCTGCAGACTCATTTTCATTGTTAGGGAATGTGGTAAAGTTGTTAATGGCACGAAGAGTCAAACAAGAAGTGATTTGGTCAGCAGGTAATTCAACTAAACAAGGAACGAGAAGGCACATGATCATAAACAAGATAGGGGGTTCAATCATGGATCGGTTTCTTTCTGCCATATTTAGCTACTACCTCGATCCGTTCCTTAGTCAATTTCTGAAGCTGCTATATATGTGTATATGGAGCCAAAAGAAACAAAAGAGGTGGATTTTAAATTTTAATGGAGAAGAGGGAAAAAAAAACATATATGAGAATACGTGATGCATTGAGGACAAACGGATGAAGAGATCAATGTAAGGATAATGTGCATGCGGCCGGCAATTGATTAAAAATTTGGAAGTTGAGCCGGGTAAAACACTTGCTCACCATATTCTTTACGGGAACTGATTTTCACGCTTTTAACTGTCACACAACATTTTTTATTCATGACTGTTCAATTAAATAAATCAAATATGAAAATAGCATGCAAGATTAAACAGAAGTGTGTGGAAGAAAAAAAAATGTGTTTGTCCTTTGCCTATTCAAGGTGCCATATTGTAAAGGTGACAAAACTGAACTAGTTTGCATGAGAGTAAATACGGGTTAAACAAGTTAGGTTGGAGAGGGAGTGGGGAGAGACAAAGAATGGCATACTTTTAGCACCAAAGCATGAATCAATAAACTATGCAATTTAAAAGTTTAAAAAATGTCCGAAAATATGCGTGGGACGACATGCCCGCCAGCCAAAGGGTCCAAAGCCTGGCCATTTCCTACGTCGCCTAATGTGTGGAGCCAAAAATATTCACAGGGCGACACGTGGATTTTTGGACAAAAATGACAAAAATACCCTTGCAGTACAACGAGGTTCCTACGCGCAAGCAGCGGGCAACCCTCTTTCAACCAAGACAGAAGTGCCCAAAATAGGTAACAATTCAAAGTCCATCTCATCAAATCCTTTCTACAAGGTAATTCCCAAACACATTCCTTTTAAATTATGTTAATTGGCTAATTAATGGGTTTATTGCCTAATTAACCCATTAATTGTCAATTAAACCATCCATTATATCCAAATAACTACAAAATACATCCAATTCAACCCTAAAACACCACATGGCCGGCTATCCCCATTTCAAAACCTAATCCATCACTTTTTTCTACCTTTTTCACCATTTCTTCCTTTTTATTACCCAATAAATTCAAAAACCACCAAAACATTCATCTTATGTTTAATAGCCAAATAAATTGGCTAATTAAACCTAAATTAAACCTAAAAACCCTAGCCACCTCCTATCCCTATAAATATACTCCCATTCTCACCAAAAAGCTAATTCCAACACTTTGGCAAAAATCCCAAAATTCTCTAAACACTCTTTCTCTCTAAATTCTAACTTTGGCATCGGAGGTTCTTCGGCCAAAGCCCCCCCCATTCATCGTGGGCGCGTGAGGCTCTTGGCCTTAACCTAAGGTGTTAATTGTTTTGTAGGTGCAAAATTGTCCAAGATCAAGGAGGAAGAAATTTGCATCCACAAATTGGTGCTTTCATTGAGAGTTGAAATCCATACTCGTAGAATACTCTCGCACAAAAAGGTTTTTTCTTTATTTTCTAGTCCATTTGAATATTTTTCATACGTTCTTATTATTAGAATTTTTTACTTGCAAAGGTTCTTTGATAAAACGTATAAGCAAAATATAATGGCTAGAAATTTAGAAAATTCCACAAGTGAAAATTCTAATGTTCAAGAAATGGGATTGCGGAGATCCGTGAGGCTAAATGCGACAATAAGGGGAGCGGCATCATCATCACGAGCTTCCACCATGGGAACCACCGTGGTGGCTACCTCGGTAGCCACCCGCGGCGAGGTCCATGGTGCCTTCACCACGGCCACCATGGGAACCACCGCGGTGGCTACTTCGGTAGCCACTCGTGGCGAGGTCTATGGAGCCTTCACCACGGCCCGGAGATCCGTGAGGCAAAATGCGACAATAAGGGGAGCGGCATCACCACCACGAGTTTCCACCATGGGAACCACCTCGGTGGCTACCTCGGTAGCCACCCACGGCGACGTCCATGGTGCCTTCACCACGGCCACCATGGGAACCACCGCGGTGGCTACTTCGGTAGCCACTCGTGGCGAGGTCCATGGAGCCTTCACCACGGCCCGAGCCGTGCCATCCAAGTTTACGTGGACCCAAGCCCAAGCCTCGCATTCACATGCACCGCGCATTAAGCAGCCTGCTCCCGTGATCCAGCCTGCTCCCGTCAAGCAACCCACTCTCACGGCCCAACCTGCTCCTGCCGAGCAGCCTGCTCTCGTGACCCAACTTGCTCCCGACGAGCAGCCCACTCCCGTGGCCCAGCCTGCTTTCGTCAAGCAGCCCACTCCCTTGGCCCAGCCTGCTCCTGCCAAGCAGCCCACTCCCGTGGCCCAGCCTGCTCCTGCCAAGCAGCCTGCTCTCGTGACCCAGCCTGCTCCCGACGAGCAACCCACTCCCGTGGTCCAACCTGCTTCCGTCGAGCAGCCCACTCCTGTGGCCCAGCCTGCTCCTGCCAAGCAGCCTGCTCTCGTGACCCAGCCTGCTCCCGACGAGCAGCTCACTCCCGTGGTTCAGCCTGCTTCCGTCGAGCAGCCCACTCTCACGGCCCAACCTGCTCCTGCCGAGCAACCTGCTCTCGTGACCCAGCCTGCTCCTGACGAGCAGCCCACTCTCACGGCCCATCATTCTCCAGTGGCTTTCCAAGCAGCCTAAGTCGACCCAAGACTATCTCAACCATCCGGACCTACCATCAAGCCGGGGGCATTCTCACCATATTTTTTCGCGGATTTGACATTTCCCAATTCAAATCTCGCGCCCGAAGTCTACCACATTTCCACTGCCCAAGGAGGCGCATTCCTTCCAAGCTCTTCCAATCCAAATGACGAACAACACTTGTCTCGACAAGTCATAGAGTTGACGAGCGCCCTTGCACAACAGACAACTTTGGTGAATCAACTTTTGCAACGTATCGGGATCCAACGTGCCCCGGACGAGGTATCCCGAAGTAGGACAAGGGCAGACGAACCTTTCCAGCAGCGTCCCGGCAAGCAGCCATTCGACCAGCCACGAGCCGAACGTTCAGGCAGTGTACATTCCCAATTGGGCCCCCGAGATAGCGTATACTCTCGTCTTAGCGCGCGGAGGAGCGTGTACTCTCGACTAGGCCCACGGATGAGCATACATTCACGGTTGGGGTCACACTCCGATAGTCAACATGAGCAACCTTCCGGACAAAGTGTTCATTCGCAGCTAAGCCCACAAGGAGCATCATCCACCTCACATCAGAGTAGGCAGCACGACGGACGGAGAGAGGCAGTCACTCAATCCAGCTCAAGTTCAACCAGCAGCCTGCGAAGAACTCAGTCGCCTGCTAGGAACGCACCACATGCACTGCATCTGCGGCGTAGACGAGCCAAACACATGGAAGAGCAGTCTAGACCAGCAAGTCATGGCTGGGGGCAGCCGAGAGCTCCGCTACCCCAACAAAGGCAAATTCAGGAAGAAGTAGAGAGACTTTTGACCAAGCGATTGCATGATTTCCAACGCAACGAGGTCACCGACGAGGCACTACGATGGAACATGACCAACATAAGCAGGTCACCCTTCACGGACGAGATCGAGCAGACAGAGCCTTCACGAGAGTTCAGCATGCCACATTTCACATCTTTCAAAGGGGATGAAGACCCGGAGAGACACTTAAAGCGCTACCGAAGCGCAATGATCCTTTATCGAAACAACGATGAGCTTATGTGCAAGATATTCGCCACCACTCTACAAGGCGAGGCGCAAGATTGGTTCTACACCCTGCCGCCACAATCCATCCGGAATTTCTACAAACTTTCTTTGGTTTTCACCAAAGAATATTCATCCTATCGCTCGATCAAAAAGAAATCTGATCATTTGTTCAACGTCAAGAAGAACCCAAATGAGTCATTTCGCGACTATGTGAGGAGGTTCAAAGTAGAGAAGGCAAAAATAGTCGGATGCAACGACTCGATAGCTAGAGCAGCCTTCCAAAAAGGACTTCCAGCAGACCACCCGCTATTCAGAAAATTGATCATGAAAGAAGATCTAACTCTTGCAGACTCTTTTGCTTTGGCAGAGAAGTATGCACTTTGGGATGAGGCTCGCCAATGCACATTCAAGGACTTGAAGAAGTACCCGACATCACCTCCCTAGAGGCAGCAGAGGACTTATTCACATGTTTGACGGTATCTAAAGTAGCAATAAGCTCTACCATCATGCGAGAAGAGATGGGGGCCCGACTACCTGTATTCCACAGTTACCTGTATTCTACAGTTCAAAAGCTCTCCTCGATGTTATTAAAAATTCAAAAGCTAACTTTGGCGATAGTTGTTGCAACCCAGAAGCACAAGTTTTACTTTCAAACACATGCAATCATCCTAATGACGTACTATTCTGCCCAATCCAGACGCGCGACGATAAAAGCGTAGACCCTGGCGGATGTAAAGTTTTCTGACGAACGCAACACTGGAAGGACACACTCGAAAGCAAGTTTTGTCCTCGTCACCCTAAAAGATTCTACATAGGAGCAACATGTACCG
Source organism: Malus sylvestris (assembly GCF_916048215.2). Taxonomy (NCBI): domain Eukaryota; kingdom Viridiplantae; phylum Streptophyta; class Magnoliopsida; order Rosales; family Rosaceae; genus Malus; species Malus sylvestris. The sequence continues at coordinate 513,700 of NC_062264.1, forward strand.
GCAGTTGAGTACCATTTCTTGCTGCGCATCACACGGCCCTAGCCGACCCTTGCTCAATGATTCAACTCTAGAGTGGCCTAATACCGGCAGTTGAGCATCTCCTGTTGCATATGACATGGCCCCATCTCCACAGCTCCCTACTGCGTCTTCACGCTGAGCCTAGGTGACCCAACAAAGCGGCCCAACGATGCCTCAGAAGTAGCCGAGCACACTCTAGCTGCGCCTACTCCACCCGATGGAGACTTCTGGCATTTGCATGTCGACGACGCAGAAAAGCCTTCATCACTGCCGGCAGAGAAGGCTCCAAAAAGATGGATCCCATCTGGGAAGGTCCGTACAAGATCAACAGAGTAGGGGGCAAGAGTAATTACACCCTCACCACCATGAAGCGGCAAAAAGATTGAAAAGAAATGGATGGCCTACAATCGGAAGAAGTACCATGTGTGACCTCCCGCTACATCAAAACCCGAAGACTCAATAAGCTCGACGGGCACCACTTCACAAGCTGAGGACTATCCAGTTGTTATGCAGTTCCTACCTTACAGCTAAAGTTCTCGTTCGTTTCACTCGTTTTTCAATGAGGAATTTAGAAGTAATCACAACTTGGCTTGGCTGCATGCTTACAACAACTAATCACTCCTGCACTTCAAAAGAAGACTGCACCCTTCTTAGGGACTTATCGCAGGAATTGCGCCCTCCGAGGGACCAACCATGCTCTCCAGTGCGAGAGGGTAAACCAATTCTCCGACACCCATATGGGTCAGCTCTCCAAGATGGGAGGATAAACTTTACACTCCGAATATCCAGACGTGGATGAGCCTGGCTGCCCTAGTATAACTAGATGCACGATGGCTTGCGCCGGGATTCCTAGAAGTAGCCGCAATGGTATTTTTCAAGGCTTAGCTAACTGAAGGATTTTGGGTCTCTTGGCCTAATCTGTGGGGAACAGGGCCCTAGAGACGGAGAGGGCACATTACGCAGTACATCCGATGGACGGCTGCCCTGGAATCCTGAAGCTGCTACCGAGTGCACTAAGGTAGCCTACGGATTCCGGAAGACTGCCTACGACTTGCCCTTCGAGCAGTGAAGCCGCACTAGACTTATACAACCGCACATTCTTGTGAAAGGTTAAACAAGCTAGCGTGCATATAAGAAGTTTTATCCACTGCCAACATGCTGCGTAGTCGATAAGCTTCACCTCTGCCAAGCGCGGAACAACCTACACCAAGTCCTAAAGTGTTGTGATACTTGCTACGCAACCTACGGAATTGAAGAAAGTCAAGGTTAACAGCCTAGTGGTTACGCGGACTTGTCTGCTTCTGTAAGTAAGGCATCTGGCTGCTAACCCTATGGCTAACAACTTTGCAAAGTTCTACACCAACACCTACGGCTGCATAGGCTACGCGAGTTTGTCTGCTTATAAAAAAGTAGCATGCCTGCCACTGGTCTATCAAGTCTAAAGGTTAGGGCATGAACAAAAGAAGTGAAGATGAAGAAAAATGAAGGAAAACATGTTTATAAACAACTAGCAAAGGCCGAAGGAGTTCAAGCAAAACAAAAGCTACAAGGAAAAACAAAGAAAATCCTAAAGGCTACCTAAAATACTACACTACAGCAGCTTGGACAACCCACGACTACTCGGTCGCCACACCTTCAACAGCCGTAACGCTCTTAGCAGCAGCATCATCCGACGCTTCACCCCTGTTGCCCCAGTCTGGGCACTAACTTCTCCAACTACTTCACCAATGGAAGCCTTAAAAGTAAAAGCAAGCAAGTCTTCCGGAGAAATAGAGAAGGTCTTAAAACCTCAAGCCCATCCTTCTCACCCTTTAGTTGCTCATTCTTCTTAAGCAGACTAACACGGACGCGCTGCAACTCATCCACTCTCTTCTTAGCATAAGTAGCGAAACGAAGCTCAGAAATTGCAAGCTTAAGATCTTGAATCTGAGGCGAATCAATCTCAGCAGCAAAGGGAGCAGGCTTTGGCGCCACTTTAGCAGTAGAGTCTACCTTACCACTCTTCATAATAGCAAGTCTCTACAAAGGTGAACCGGACTTGGCTCCCAAAGAACGTCCTGGTACAGACTTCGGCACTGGGGGCATGATAAAACCTTTACGCTGAGTAATCTTATCCACAATTGTACTAGCCATTCTCAACATGGAAGACGCCACATGCTCAGATCTAGTAGCCTTACATTTCTTCGCATTGGAAGAAGTCATGTCAATCACATACCTCTTGGTAGCAAACGGACCCTCATGAACAGCGAAAGAAGTCTTTGGTTTTTTCTCAACCGGCATCTCTTGAGCAAGCAGAGAAGATCCATTTTCCCACCTTCACTTGCAGCAAGATCCACAACAGTGATTGGATGAGCCAGTGCATCCGCTTTGATCCTATTCCCCTCATCTTTTGGGAACAGCCCACGTTTCTCCTGACGAAAAGAGTTAAAGTAGCCAACGTCATTCGTGGTACCTAGCAGGGAAGTTCAACCCAACATTCCAGCAGTTCATGAGGTTCGCAACCTCTTCATTTCTCTCAATCACCAGCCTAGCTCGAGTCATGTCCAAAAGCCTAAAAAGACATGAGCCATGTGACTTGCCTAACATTGCGCCCCAGTGCCACAATCCGAGGTCCCAGCCACACAAGCTGCCCTTGGTTCTAGCCAAGTCGAGCAGCTTAAAGCAGTGGTCCCTGCCACAATACCTCATCGGCCCATGCAGAGTCGACTCCTGGACCATGCCAGCCGACGTGCCGCACCACCCCGACGGCTGCCCCGCGGTAGCACTATCCACGAAGAAGACGAAGAAATCAAGGAAAGACGGTCCTTTGCACGGGCAAGATGTAGAAGATTGCTAGAGGAGGGGGAACAAATATCCTCTAAGCTATCTCTCTCTTGTAGGGTAGAATAAATCGCTCTCCAAAGTTGATTTAATAACCCACTTAAGGTGGATTTAAATAGGCTTTGAGAGAAATTTATTTCCCTTTCCTAGAAGGATCTAATTTCCTATTAAAGAGAGAATCTACATCAAAATAGGAAGCAGTCCTAAGTTTCCTAAAGCAAGAAGATCTCTACACCTGCTGCCCTTTTCTGCGAGCAGCCCAACAGGTGTGGGGGCATTTGTGGAGCCAAAAATATTCACAGGGCGACACGTGGATTTTTGAACAAAAATGACAAAAATACCCTTGCAGTACAACGAGGTTCCTACGCGCAAGCAGCGGGCAACCCTCTTTCAACCAAGACAGAAGTGCCCAAAATAGGTAACAATTCAAAGTTCATCTCATCAAATCCTTTCTACAAGGTAATTCCCAAACACATTCCTTTTAAATTATGTTAATTGGCTAATTAATGGGTTTATTGCCTAATTAACCCATTAATTGTCAATTAAACCATCCATTATATCCAAATAACTACAAAATACATCCAATTCAACCCTAAAACACCACATGGCCGGCTATCCCCATTTCAAAACCTAATCCATCACTTTTTTCTACCTTTTTCACCATTTCTTCCTTTTTATTACCCAATAAATTCAAAAACCACCAAAACATTCATCTTATGTTTAATAGCCAAATAAATTGGCTAATTAAACCTAAATTAAACCTAAAAACCCTAGCCACCTCCTATCCCTATAAATATACTCCCATTCTCACCAAAAAGCTAATTCCAACACTTTGGCAAAAATCCCAAAATTCTCTAAACACTCTTTCTCTCTAAATTCTAACTTTGGCATCGGAGGTTCTTCGGCCAAAGCCCCCCCCATTCATCGTGGGCGCGTGAGGCTCTTGGCCTTAACCTAAGGTGTTAATTGTTTTGTAGGTGCAAAATTGTCCAAGATCAAGGAGGAAGAAATTTGCATCCACATAATGTGTTTTATCTAAGATGGATATGTAAAGTATGTTTGTACATGTATGTATGTATGTTCGTTTACATGTATGTGTGTTTGTATGTATGTACATGTATGTACATGTATGCAGTATACATGCGTACATGGTTACACATCTCCAAGCATGGACACGGAGGTTCGACTTATACTTTCTCGAGTGGTTAAAGTACCCTGTCCATGAGACATTGAAGGTGCCAAAAATTAGACCTCATATTCGTGTTGTGTTTTCCGTGTTCATGTCATTTTCGTATCATACTCGATATCTTAACAAGTCGTATCGTGTAACACCCGTTAAAATAAACGGGTAATATGACCCTGTAACAACCCATCACTACAAATTATAGTTTTTATAAATTTAAAAGTGAATTTACAAAACTGCCCTTCAAGGCAAATGTGTTGACTTTGTTTGACCGCCTTGTCATGTCATGTAAGATTTGTTTTCTTGGCGTATCCCTGTAGTACTCGTCACTATAGATGCGTGGGCACAAGCGGAATGTAATTTGGAGTTATAACGAAAATTCTACGAACCTTTAAACATCGAGGGCATTTTGGGTAATTTTCCATTTGAAACACATGTGGTATTTTGTCTGACCATTGGATGAGCACCACATGGGGCCACCCCCACTTTCTGGAACACTCTCTCTCTCTTTCTTTTTCTTCTTCTTCCGTAGCCCAACTCTCTAACTCTCTAACTCTCTCTTGGCTCTCCCTTTCTCCCATGAAACAAACCACCATCATCACCAAAACTTTCGGCTTGTTGAACATCAAAACCACCATTATCTGCATGTCTTCACCACCAGAAACCTAGTTTTGAGTTCTGTTTCATTGAAAACGAATCCTAACCTCGAGTTCAAAGAACAAGGTTTTGGGACGAGACTTCTAGGCGTGATTCAGACAATTTCTAGTCATCTTTTGAACTCAAAAGAGGTATAAAATTGATTCCTCATGTTTTGTAGATGAATTTTCATGTTTGGATCATGTGATTTGGTGGAGAAATGAGAAAGTTATAACGATTTAAAGTTTGCCCAGTTTCTGGCTACCTCCACCACTTCGAGGCGTTTTTCGGCCAAATAATGGCGAGATAGTCATCGTGTAAGGTACCATTCTCTTCGCCTCGTCGAGAAATATGATTTTCGTTTTGAATCACTTGATTTCGTTGAGTATTGACAAAGTTATGGATGTTGAAAGGTTGCCCAGAAATTCTTGCGAATTTCCCTGTTTTCCTGCGGACAGCGGTCTTTCAGGCCATTTTTTGGCCATCTCCGGTGACCATTTGGACTCCAAGCAGGTATAATCTTTTTCTCCACTTCTCTAGCTTCGTTTTGGTATATTATGGGTCGAATTTGGTTGACAAACAAGTGAAATATGGAGTTCCAAAGATTGCCCAGAAAATCTGCAAAATCTGTAGAATCCGGCGAAATTTCGTTAATGTCCACCACTGGAACATTATAGCAATCGATGATCCGACCATTGGATCATCACTAAAATTTAATATGTTATAGTTCGTAATATTTGAGGAATGTAGGAACTTACAGATCGGGAATCCGACATATTGATCTTCCTGAATTGCATTTGTAAGTTTATAAAATAAAACGTTAACCACCACTTGAATTTGTAATGAAACTTTAGGATGTTGTTCTATAAGCATAATGTAGATCTTTGGAAGTATGGGATCGGAAATCCGGGATGCGGATCTTCTGGATCAAATTACGTAGGGATGTGTTTTATGTAAGTCACATATTTTGTCGATAAGATTTCTGAGACATCATTTGATAATTGTTCTAGGCGCCGATTGTTCGTGACACCTTGATGTATGTGCTAGGGAGTTGTAGTGCAAAATCCAGGTGAGTGGGCTTTTGGTGTTCAATATATGTATATATGCTTTACATTTTTCCCAGAAAATTGATTTAAATGATTTTGCATTTTAAATGCCATGTCAACTGTTTTATATTTTAGAATATGCAGTAGTAGTTATGTATTATTTGACGCTAAGGACGCTCAGGTAAGTTCCAAGTGAGTAAATGTTAATGATAGAGATTGCAGTGTATATGATTGTGATGAGATGCATTTAGAGCTCATTATCCTGCACCCCGGTGTTAGTGCTCCCACCCGTGGCCAGGGCACAGTCCTTCACGTGATGTTCACCTCCTGCACCGTACGCTCACCTTGGATCCAAGTTTGGTGCACAGCTCTGTCGTACAGACCACAATAGGTGGTTTCGACTTGTAGGTGACCCACGATTTATCGCGCAGCATTCATATGATGATAGCACTTGAGCGTACTTATTTGCACCTAGCTCTGTCATATAGACCATCTTAGGTTGTTCTAACTCATGTGCAGGATTAGAGTGTTGAGCTATAGGTTCAGCCATATAGGTCACATTAGGTGACTCCGGCTGACATATCATTTTACATTGAATTGTTTCACTTGGTTTACATATTTATTACTGAGATACTTGACATGGCATATACTTGGTTTTCACTACTCTCGAGCATGATTTCTATATATGTACGTATTGCTATTTTCTAGGAAAATTATACGGGTTTTATGGTGAGGGGTTATTATGTTTAGAAAGAGTAATGTATTTTCAAAAGCTTTGTTTTTGCCCACTCACATTTTCTGTTTTTTGCCCCTCCAGGCTTTAAATGCTGAGCGATCGTATTGACGAGGATTCTTGGCGAGTCTCAGTATATGGGGCTACTTCTGAGGGTATGATCTTTACCCACTCTACTGTACTTTACTTATGCTCTGACGTCACGTGTGAGATGGATTCATTTCAGCTCACTAGCGCACTCTATATTTAGACTCATTTAGGTTTTAAATTTATTCACATTTTTCACATCACTACACTTTATGGCTTCATCACCCTCCAGGTGTCCGCCAGCACAGCCTGATTCGAAATCCTAGTGGACATATTCTAGGTTGAGGTGTGTCAGACCCGACCCGAAATAACCCAACCCGTTACCTGTTAAAGAAAAATATATTTTAAATCAATAAATAATCAAATGAAAAACATAATATTAAATTAGTATATATATACTACATTGTCACATTCAAAACATAAAAACACGTTTGTGTTTCAAGTATTACATACCCAAAATAAAAGCATAATGAATAAAAACATTAGTACATTACAAAATATCAAATTTTCAAAGGATTTACAAAAAATGTGAAAAAATATATAAACACTCACGATTGCATCATTCCTCCATGAGTAGACAATGGTTATACTTACATCATTTTTTAGATTTTTAAAGCCCCAACCCCTCATGAATAGTATTTTTATTTTAGTGCAAAATTAATAAAGTTCATATTAATTATCGCAGAAGTGTCAAAAATATGTAAAAAAAATGTGTATATATATTAACACTTGTAATGGCAAACTTTATAACTTTCATAAAGGGCTCAACTTCGAAATTCGCCACAATAATCACATAAACCATAGAGCAAAATTTAACCGTTAATTGTCATTTATATTTACACTTTATTTTTCTCACCAAATTTTGTTTTTTTAGATTTTATTTTTTGAAATCATAATCTATTAGAGGATGTAGAAAGATAAGCTGTTAAGATCATTGATACTATATTCAAAGTTTTACTGTTAGTGAAAATATTAATCGGAATTTATAAAGTCTCTACAAACTATGTCACATGTAACATCCCACATCGCCCAAGGGAGTGGATCCTGTAAGCCTTATATGTATATTCCCATCTCTACCTAGCACGAGGCCTTTTGGGAGCTCATTGGCTTCGGGTTATTGTCACATCCCGACCCGAGCCCCCACCACATCCCGGGCTCAACTCTACCGTAGCACGATATTGTCCGCTTTGGGTCTTGACCACGCCTTCACGATTTTGTTTCTGGGAACTCACACAAGAACTTCCCAATGGGTCACCCATCATGGGATTGCTCTCATGTGAACTCGCTTAACTTCGAAGTTCCGATGGAACCCAAAGCCATTGAGCTCCCAAAAGGCCTCGTGCTAGGTAAAGATGGGAATATACATATAAGGCTTACAGGATCCACTCCCCTGGGCGATGTGGGATGTTACAATCCACCCCTCTTAGGGGCGCGACGTCCTCGTTGGCACACTTCCGACTGTCAAATCGAACCAAATAGAATCTGGCCAGTTCGATTTCGGTTTTTGAGGTTCAGAAATCGAACCGAACCGAGATATATTTAATCACTTTTTTCAATATTATAAATAGTTTAGTCATACAATCATAACAAAACATAACATGTTGCCACGTTGGTTTTAGTGAAGCTTCTCAAGCTGCAGCGAATGGGTTCGAACCTTCATGCCTCAAGGATTTCAGAGAATTTTTAAATTTTTTTTGAGAAATCAACAAAACCCTTTAACCCTAGCCACTAGTAGTAACAGCCACACCTTTTATTTTTTTTCATTCCCCTCTTCTCTCTCTCGTTCCTTGCCTCCATTGTAACCCTAACCTAGTAACCCTTTCGCGCAGCCTGAGCCTCCTTTCTCTCTCTCGCTCGGTCTTCAACTTTAATCGCTCTGTCTCTCTCAATCTTTCAAGCGACCCACGACAGCGCGACCCTTTTCACTCTCAATCTCTCACACCTCGCCCTCGCCGTCAGTCTCTCATCTCGCCATCAACTTTTTCTTGCCATTTCGAGTCTTAACAACAAAAGGTTAGCCTCATCCTCCTCTCTTTCTCTCTCTCGGTCTTCAACTTCAATCACTCTTTGTCTCTCTCAAACTCTATCTCTCTCGGTCTTGAATCCCAGGCAACCCGCGACAGCGCGACAGTCTCTCACACCTCGCCGTCAACTTCCTCTTGCCATTTCGAGGAAGTTGGCTTCTTCTTCTGGTACACGGCAAGGAAGTTAGCTTCTAATATCACCTCAGCTCACTTAGATTAGATGATTAGACTCTTATATTTTGCCTTTTTCCATGATTTATAGTTTATAACTATAGTTGTTTTTTTTTTCTGAACCCATTAGATTTTCAAGTATCTGCTAATAACCTATTAAAGTTTGGGACTTAATGTGTGCTTTCATAGAACTGGTTCTCATAACCTGTTAAAGTTTGGGACTTGATGTTTGCTGCATGTTGAGCTTATTTTTCTGCTCTGGTGATGAAATTTTGTGTTGAGATCAACTTGCTTCCCGGTTTGCCAATTTATTTTTCATTGGTTCTTTAGATTTTGATGCATATATTTTGCTTAAGTAATTGGAGGCCTTCTAATTTTGTGATGAACGTTGATTCTAGGCCTTCTGATTTTGTTTGTCAATATGGAATTAAGGAGTTCTGGAGCATTGCACTCTGTATAGCTGATAGTAATTGAAAAATATTTTTATATGAATCTGGAAAGCATGGACATGGAATTTGGAAGACTTGATTGCAATTGAACTTTGAATGTTTATAGTTTCCATTCTTATGCTTGAGGAGGGACACTCATATCTGATTTTTCTATATATTTATATCTTGTTTTTGCAGTACTTGACCCCTACTCCATCGCCATTGTGTAAAATTTTGACAGGACTAATTTTCTTGGAGCACTTGTGAATTTATTTCTTACCTCTTGCCATGACTTTGTTGAAGTTTGGGACTCACATCTTTAACCTTGCTGTAATGTTATGACATTTGCAAAGACGTGGGCTGAAATTTTGATGGTCGTTTCATGTTGGAGAAGTAATCTTCAACAGTATTATTCATATTATTTTGGGTGCTTATGTTTCTTTGGACTCTTTTTTGCTATTGGAAAAAAAAAACCAGGCCGAATACAAACCGAACCGAACACAAATCGATTGAAAACCGAACCGAACCAAACACAAACCGATTGAAAACCGAACTAACCCGAATAGTAATTTCGGTTCGATTTTCGATTTTGGCAAAAAACCAAACCGAACCGACCCCTACTTCCGATCAAGGATTGGCTCACAAGGATTACAAGGGATGATGGTGGGGGTGTTGTCCTTCTGTGGTTGCAGGTGTAGAGGTGTGTGTGTCTCGGCAAAGGAGGAGAAGAAGGAGTAAAGGTGAGTGAGAGTGGAAGAAGAAGAAGAAGAAGAAAATAGAGAGAGGGAAAGTCACGGGTCAACCAAATAAACCTCCAGAAAATGGGGGAGAAATCTGCCACGTGGCAGCCTGTGAGTGGTCCAAGGGTGGGATAAAAATCTCCACTTGTGAAATTACCACAATGCCCTTACCTTCAAAAATTCGTAAAAGCTTCGTAATAACTCTGAATTTGATTCTGATCGCTCCTACACTTATATACCGTCAGGTACTTCAAAAATACACTAAAAAAATATTTCATACGCCTCACTATACGTTGGTCAACGAAAATCAATACCCTCGCCTTTAGGGCATTTTCGTAAATTCACATTTTTTAAATTTATAAAATCTTAGAACTAGGGACGGGTTGCCACAATCTAATAAAAATTTCGTCCTCAAAATTTGAAATCACTTGCTTTACAATAAATACTCCAAAAGGTAGGAAGAAAGTATATGTAAGGAAGAAATCAAGCTAGAGCATTTGCATAAAAGTTAATGTCATTCCATCGCGATCGGAGTATAGTGATTCCTCTTTCATACCCCAAACTCCTACCTTCCTTCTCCTTTAGTACAATACTAAAACATAATATTTTTATAAAAACATAACGTCAAAAATATGTACATAAGTATAGTAACATCCCGCCAAAATACACATATATAATAAAGTTAAAGTAATTATACTGAAATTAAAATTGAAAATAGAATATTTTCACTTATGCACTCGTTGTGTCATGTACTTGTAGTAACTTTGGGTTAAGCCCAAACAATAAGCAACTAATTAAGTAAGTATACTAACTTGAACGGGCCTACCTATCTACTTGCTTAAAGAACCCAACGAATAAGTTATTGATATTACGATCTGCAGCTCGTAATACCGACAACTCACTGTTGTCACGATAAGCAAGCAAATAATTTTTTAGGGTGCAATATTACTATCTTGCCCCTCATTGGGAAATATACATACAAATCGTCAAATTAGCGTCTCGATCGCGCTCAGGTACTACCTTCTCGGGTGATATTGTCAATAGTGCGCAACTTTGCTACTTCACAATTTCGATCATTCAAATACCTTTTTGTAGTACTCCTCTGTCAATCATACATTGTGTATAACGTCTGCATGCAACGTTTTCAAAGAGTGCCAAACTCAAAATCGAAAATTATAACCGTGGTTACACATAATATTAGCAAGGATAGGTGCTAGTTATAATCATACTAAAACTGTGGCACGGATAATCGCAACATGTCCACCAAGGTCAAGATAATTCGTTCAAACTAGCCATTAGTCTGAGAATAAAAATGTGGTATTAGGCAACAACTTGTACACATAGCCTTCAAGAAGACTTCCCAAAACTTAGAAGTGAAACACTTATCACTGTAAGGTACCATAGTGATCTGCACACCATATCGTTGAACCATGTAGTTCCCAATACCTTAGTGAGCAGATTCACATTGAATTCATCTCAAAGACTATGCCGAGAAGACTAAAAGAACACTTAAAAGTTAAGGGTCAAACAAGTCCACCAATCTGGAATACAAGGTAACTGGAATTAATGCATGACATCTCGCTACAACAGTAGCTTTCGGATTATTCAATCACCAATGGAAAGGGTTCACTCAACAAAGTATTTGTTGGGTGATTGAAGAATTAATGATCATAGCCAAATTTCAATGTCTGTGCAATTCTTCTGAACAGTCTACCTGTCTCTGAAATAATACGAACTGCAGTAGAATAAATAGTTACCTAAAGTTGACCAGACTATTTTCCAACACAAAGAGGTGGCTATGGCATCATGGTCAAAATAGATGTTGATCGAAATGCCATGAAATCAGATAAATTCAAGTATGAAAAATTCACTGAGAGATCTAAAATGTTGTCCATCCAGACCAACGGAAGTGAGTTGGCTTGTTTAGTCGATCCATAATCATCGATACATCATCATAATCTCCTCATGTACCATAAACCTCATACTGGGAGATAATGGTGATATTTCCCATCTCTTCTTCAATACAATAAGTGATTATAACCACCCGAACGATTTCTTGAGGATTCGTAGGTAACGTCATATCAATACTGTTGGAAGTATGCCCACAAAGCCACTCATTTGATGTAATAGCTTTTGGAATACTTAATGTATTAAACTATTATATGTTTAATGAAGGGCAAAACTTATTGTTAATCACTATTTATTGTATCATGTGCTTAAGCAATAAGGGAATCCAAGGAATGTATATGATCTAAGAGAGAAGTGATTTAAGTAAGTTAGATTAACGAGACCTTTCTCTTATGTTCATTCCTAAAACGTTCCTAGCCATAGGATTGCCAATTGGGCATTGACAATCCGCTAAGGTTAGTATGTGTTATGTCAACTCAAGCATGAGTATGACTATTCTCAAGTCATTTAGTGTTGGACACTAAGACAAACACATAGGTGCTTGAAAGAGTAATCGAGTACACTGAACAACGATCAAAAGAGAGTTCGAACATACATATCATGTAAGAACTCGTAAGTTGCAATATGCAAAGTAGTCCTTTGACCTGAGGCATCATAGATGTCTAATGGTTAGGTCCTTGATCTTTGATCATGTCAAAGGCATTCCATCGAGAGTGTCCACGGCATTGTTGGGGTCAAGCTATCTAGTCATGTAGGCATATGAATGCACAACAAGGGATCTCTAACCTTCCATAGTGGAAGGAGAATACTCTAAGATATGATTCAGGAGTCTTTGGCCAAAGCATACGAATATGACTTAGGAAGTATGTTCCAAATCATATTCAATTAAATCATATAGATAAGTATTAAATTGGATAGTAGACATGAAACAAACTATCACTCAAACAATGTGATTAAGAGTATTGTATTAGAGAAAGACCGTATTGCATTGAAATTGTAACTGGATAGGTTCTCCAACCAATTCTATTTAGCTTGGGTAGCCATGACATGCTGCTAGGTGTCACTCATGGTTTGTGGAAGCCCTTGAAGACAACATTTCAATTCTCTCTTTGTTGAAGATTAGTGTTTGCTAATCTTCAAGGGCTTCCACAAACCATGAGTGACACCTAGCAGCATGTCATGGCTACCCAAGCTAAATAGAATTGGTTGGAGAACCTATCCAGTTACAATTTCAATGCAATATGGTCATTCTCTAATACAATACTCTTAATCACATTGTTTGAGTGATAGTTTGTTTCATGTCTACTATCCAATGTAATACTTATCTATATGATTCAATTGAATATGATTTGGAACATAATTCCTAAGTCATATTCGTATGCTTTGGCCAAAGACTCCTGAATCATATCTTAGAGTATTCTCCTTCCACTATGGAAGGTTAAAGATCCCTTGTTGTGCATTCATATGCCTACATGACTAGATAGCTTGACCCCAACAATGTCGTGGACACTCTCAATGGAATGCCTTTAACATGATCAAAGATCAAGGACCTAACCATTAGACATCTATGATGCCTCAGGTCAAAGGACTACTTTGCATATTGCAACTTACGAGTTCTTACATGACATGGATGTTCGAACTCCCTTTTGATCGTTGTTCAGTGTACTCGATTACTCATTCAAGCACCTACGTGTTTGTCTTAGTGTCCAACATTAAATGACTTGAGACTAGTCATACTCACACTTGAGTTGACATAACACATACTAACCTTAGCGGATTGTCAATGCCCAATTGGCAATCCTATGGCTAGGAACGTTTTAGGAATGAACATAAGAGAAAGGTCTCGTTAATCTAACTTACTTAAATCACTTCTCTCTTAGATCAAATACATTCCTTGGATTCCCTTATTGCTTAAACACATGATACAATAAATAGTGATTAACAATAAGCTTTGCCCTTCATTAAACATATAATAGTTTAATACATTAAGTATTCCAAAAGCTATTACATCAAATGAGTGGCTTTGTGGGCATACTTCCAACAATCTCACACTTGCACTCAAAGCCACCTTCCCATGTATCTAATACCCATCTTTTCCATATGGCGGTCAAGTTGGATTTGAGACATTGGCTTTGTCAGTGGATCTGCTATGTTATCTACTGAGGTAACTTTAAGGATGTTGACTTTCCCCTCGGCAGCATATCTTCTAATGATATTAAAGCGCCTGTCAAAATGCTTGTTCTTTTGATGAGCCCTGGGTTCCTTGGCTTGAGCTATCGCCCCACTATTATCACAGTACAAAGTTACTGGTGATGTAATGGTTGGAACCACTCCAAGTTCAGTAATGAACTTCTTCATCCAGAACGCTTCTTTGCTGGCTTCAGCTGCAGCGACATATTCTGCCTCCGTCGTGGAATCAGCAATTACATCTTGTTTCTTGCTTTTCCAGCTAACAGCCCCACCATTTTGAGTGAATACATATCCGGAGTTGGAACTTCTATCATCGACGTCAGATTGGAAATCTGCGTCTGTATAGGCTTCCACTCACAACTCTGTTGCTCCTCCATAAACGAGGAACATGTCCTTAGTTCTTCTTAAGTACTTAAGGACCGTCTTGACAGCTGCCCAGTGTTCTGATCCTGGGTTAGATTGATATCGACTAGTAATGCTCACAGCATATGCGATATCAGGCCTTATGCATATCATGGCATACATGAGACTTCCTATGGCGGAAGCATAAGGAATAGCACTCATCTGCCGAATCTCTTCAGGAGTCTTAGGTCCCATGGACTTAGAAAGGTGAATTCCATGTCTCACATGAAGAAAACCTTTCTTAGATTGTTCCATCTGGAACCTACTTAGCACCTTATCTATGTACATAGATTGGGATAATCCAATTAATTTTTTGGATCTATCACAATAGAGCTTTATCCCAAGTACATAAGATGCATCTCCTAAATCTTTCGTGTGGAAGGTTTTGGACAACCACACTTTTACAAAAGAAAGTACTGCAGTGTCATTCCCGAATAGTAATATGTCATCCACATATAACACTAGGAATACTACTGCATCCCCAAGGACTTTTTGATAAACACAATTGTCTTCGTTTTGAGTAAAACCAAACGTTTTGATTTCAGTACCGAAATGAATGTTCCAGCTCCTGGAGGCTTGCTTAAGTCCATAAATGGACCTTTGAAGCTTGCATACCTTAGTCTTTTCAGACTTGGACACGAAACCTTCAGGTTGAGTCATATAGAGCTTTTCCTCTAGGTAGCCGTTCAGAAAAGCCGTCTTCACGTCCATTTGCCATATCTCATAATCATGGTACGCAGCTATAGCAAGCAAAATCCGAATGGACTCAATCATGGCTACAGGAGAGAAGGTTTCTTCATAGTCAATCCCTTCTCGTTTCCTATAACCCTTGGCTACTAGTCTAGCCTTATAAGTCTCCACGTTCCCATCAACGCCTATCTTCCTCTTCAAGACCCATTTGTTTCCAACAGGTACTATACCTTCTGGAGGGTCTACAAGAGTCCAGACCTGATTTTGATACATGGAATCCATCTCGGATTTCATGGCCTCTTGCCATCTCTTTGAATCAATGTCGGACATTGCTTCAGTGTAGTCTCTAGGGTCTTCCTTTGTGTCATTGTCACCTAGAAGGTGCAATTCCCCAAAGTCATTATCTAAGCCATACCTCTTAGGTGGCTTGCTAACCCTTTCAGATCTACGTGGAGCTAGGGGTTCAGGAACAGGGTTGTTAACTTGTCGAGTGCTTGTTTGTGGTTCATCATTAATCTCATTAATTTCCATCGTTTTACTTATAGTTCCTTTAAGAACAAATTCATCCTCTAGAAACTTAGCAGTTCTAGCGACAAAAACTTTTTGGTCGTCAGGATGGTAGAACTCATATCCCATAGTTTCTCTAAGATATCCCACAAAATAGCACCTAACTGGTCTCGCTTCAAGCTTCTTGACATATGCTTCACAACCCCAAATCTTAATGTGATTAAGACTTGGCTTTCTTCCATGCCATATCTCATAGGGCGTCTGTGAAACTGACTTGGAAGGTACTCTATTAAGTAAGTAAGATGCTGTATATAGAGCGTATCCCCAGAATGTTACTGGTAGATCAGTGGAACTCATCATAAAACGAACCATGTTCATCAAGGTTCGATTTCTCCTTTCAGAAACTCCATTAAGTTGTGGAGTTCCCGGTGGAGTCCACTGTGATATTATTCCACACTCTTTAAGATAATCTAGGAACTCGCTACTTAGATACTCTCCCCCTCGATCTGATCTTAGGATCTTTATCTGTTTCCCAGTTTGCTTCTCAACTTCATTCTTGAATTCTTTGAACCTTTCAAAGGATTCTGACTTGTACTTCATAAGTTACACATAGCCAAACCGAGAGTGATCATCGGTGAATGTGATATAGTAGGAGAAGCCTCCTCTCGATGTAGTAGACATAGGTCCACATACGTCAGTGTGGATTAACCCTAGAATTTCAGTGGCACGCTCTTATTTCCCAGTGAATGGAGATTTGGTCATCTTCCCTTTTAAGCAACACTCACAAGTACCCATTTGGTCATTACCTAATGGGCGAAAATATCCGTCTTTCGACATCTTGCGAATCTTATCAAGGTTCACATGTCCAAGTTTAAGATGCCACATCTTTTCTTGGATAACTTCTTCTCTAGCCCTTTTGGGTTTTGAGGTATTCCCGCTTTCAATACAGTACATCCCACTACTTGTCTCTAGGTGAAAAAGTCCCTCTATCATATTACCATGAGAGATAATACGACCGTTCAAGTATAAAGTGCAACTCATTTTGTCAAACAATACTGAGTGCCCATCTCGTAAAAGCTTAGAGATAGAAATCAAATTCTTTATACATGAAGGAAAATATAAACAATTTTTAAGTTCCAAGACTTCCCCAGATGGCAGTTTAATCATGTAGGTGCCTATTGCTTTAGTAGAGATCTTAGTGTCGTTCCCAACTCGCATAATCATCTCCCCATTGCGCAATGTCCTGCTCCCTGTTAGTCCCTGCAACGAACTGCAGTTATGTTGACTAGCGCCTGAATCAAATATCCAAGAATTGGAGTTAATTGTAAAAGCACTCTCTATGACAGAAATAGTCCCTTCAAAAGTTCTTGTCATAAGGCTCGCAATGCGCACCCTGTATTTCTTCTTCCAACGTTCATCCTTTCCACAATGAAAGCATGTTCCTTTGGATTTTCTTGCCTTCTTCTTATGCAACCTTTTCCTTGTGATTGCATTCTCACTCCCACTGTCCTTTTTGAAACCTTGTTCAAACTTACAGCACATATCAATCATCTCGGTAAAAGTATGATTGAATCTATTCGCTTTATAGTTTACAATAAACTTGGTGAAATCATCCGAGAGAGATGCAAGGAAAAAGTCTTGGGCCATTTTCCCATCGATGGAAGTTCCTAAACTTTCAAGATCTTGAAAGATCCTTCCCATCTTTTGTCCATGTTTATGAACTGATGCCCCCTTTGCCATTTTGACATTCAATAGACTACAAACATTTGAGAATCGTACATTACTAGTCTCAATGTCATGCATCTTATGCAAACTATCAACCATGGCACAAGAAGTGTCCATGTGCTCATGTAGCTTCTTAAGCTCCTCACTAAGTGAAGTGAGGATTAAGCATTTGGCTTGTAAGTCATCCTCATGGTGTCTATCATAATTTTGACACTCCTCATTTGAAGCTAGTTTCGTAGAAGGTACATGAGGAGGGGATTGCTTAAGCACATACAATATGTCTTTCACCTTTGAGACATTCTCAATGTGGCGATACCAAGCAAGGAAACGTTGGCCCCTAAGGCCCCTTTTGTCAAGTATAATGGTGGGTGTAATTTTAGGCATGTCGTTAACTACATAACATAACAGAAATCGTATTAGATTGTTGATTTTAAAACTACTTGATTGGGTCTTAAATCAAATAGTACCACCCACTATTTTTGGCAAATTCCACATCCCTCAATGGAATTCGAGAGTTGTGTTGAACTCTTAGCGGGGTATGGGAGACTCACCATTATCAAGCCCACCTCATGATGATACGATGTTGGTTAGCAAAAATAATGATGAGAGAATAACGCTTTAATCATTTACAACTCTTGTAATTACCCATCTTGTTTGGCCTCTAGAGAATGATGCCTCACAATGATATGATGTTGGCACCATTGCACTTAGTTAAGTTATTCCCACCATGCTAGTTCGTGTAGGGGTTCAAGAATAGCCTCACAATGATATGATGTCGGCCATCCTCGTTGCCTACCTCACTACATCATGTATGTATATACGGACTCCTCTTGAATATAAGCACATACTTTGAACTCCCCCATCATAAGGTGAGCCGTTGTAGGAGTCACAAACGATTGGAGCCCATCATGGTGGAAGGCTGTTGGAAATGTGCCCTAAAACCAATCATATGATGATACTTTACGGACATTTCACATGTTAAACTAATCTAGTTTAACTATAAAGGGCAAAGATTATTGTTTGAGCCGTCTCATATAAATGTTATATGCTTAAACGATAAAGTCCAAGGAATATGTGATTGGGAGAATGCGATCTAAAGAAGTTAGATTCATGAGACCATTCTTTCGTAGACACATCCTAAACGTTCCTGATCATAGGATTGCCAATTGGGCATTGACAGTCCGTTAAGATCAGTACGTACTGTGTCTTCTCTCAGGGAGAGTGACTAGTCTCGAGTCATTGGTGTGTGTGACATCAAGAGAAGTACGTAGGTGCTCAATAGAGAATGAGTTCATTGAACACGATCAACGAAGAGTTCTCATATTCATGTCACATGAGAACTCATGGTTGGGATAATGCAAAGTAGTCCTTTGACCTGAGGCATCACAGTTGTCTTGTGGTTAAGTCCTTGATCTTTGATTATGTCAAAAGTCACTCCAAAAGGAGGGTGTCCACGGCATCGTTGGGGTTAAGCCACTTAGTCATGGAGGCAAGTGAATGCGCAACAAGGGATCTCTAACCTTCAAACCGTTTGAGGGAGAATACTCTATGATATGATTAAGAATCTTTGGCCAAAGTATGAATGAGATTTAGGAAAGCGTTCCAAATCACATTCAAGGTAATCATATAAGCACACGAATCACATTGGATAGTAGACATGAATAAATAAACTATCAAACCAAACAATGTGGTCAAGAGTATTGTATTAGAGAAAGACCGTATTGCATTTGTAATCCTAAACTGAATAGGTTTTCCACCTCTTCTGATTAGCTTGGGTAACCATGATATGCTGCTAGGTGTCACTCATGGTTTGTGGAAGCCCTAAACGTGTGTAATCACTAAAGGGAGAATTGAAAGTAAGTTTCAATTCACAATCGATGTGAAATGGTTTTAATCGCCCACTGCCTCGCTAAAAGGAACCTAATGGATCGTACACCGTGTAAGGTGAAGATTGAAGAAACAATGGAGATGAGTAAGAATGATTAAATGGTTTAATTATTTATTAATGGCAAGGATTAATTAATATGTTAATTAATCAAACAAATAAGTTCGTTAAAGACCTCGGGATAGTTTTTGGACCTTAAGGCCCAATGGGCTTCGAACGTCAAGCCCATTGACTTAAGTTGTATGACAACTTAATGACTAAATATTCACAAAGGCCCAAACAACCCAAATACACCCTAAGGCCGGCCATATTGTTAAGGGTAGTGAACTTGGACTTATTTACAAGTTTGCCACTCAAATGAATAAAGCTATAAATATGACTTTATAGCCAAAATTCATTTAGGGTTTGTTTTGGAGAAAATTGGAGAGAACATGTCTCTCCATTTCTCTCTAAAGAGGCCGGCCCCTTGGAGGGTGCATCTAGCAATCCCACTACTCCAAGGTCACTCATTTCTTCTCCAATCTAACCTTGGTGAAGAGACTTAGAGGTTCTCAATTTTGGGAACTTGGAGAAACCTTTTCATCCATCCAAATCCATAGATTTAAGATGCAAGGAATGAAGGCCCTCTCTTTGGGTGATTAGCCTTTGCTTATGCAAAGAGGAATCTACAAAGGTATAAATCTCAACTCACTTTGTTTTGAGTTGATTAATGGTTCACCAATCTACTAGGCTTTGAATTTCTTGGTTAATGTTTTGTTTTTAAGTGCATGCTAGCATGATTCCGCCTTTAATTGTTAATTGCATGCTTATAGATGTTGCTTAAATGAACATGTTTTCACAAAATCTTTCTTCAAAGGCCTACGAAGAGATGTTCAAAACATCTCTCGCTTATCAACTTAATATTCGTTTTGTTGAGGGAGTAGTGTTGGGCTACATCAATTTTATTTTAATCTTTGTTTGTACCATACTTGACCAATCCCGAAACTACCGAGCACCGGCCAACGCTATACTGTCAAGGACCCAGAAGAGTTCCCCTCCGACCAGGAGGCCAATCACTACTCGACACGTGTCAAGATTAGAAGCCAATCAGAGCGCAGCACGTGTCAACATCAAGAACCAATCATAACATGACACATGTCAATGTGACAAAGCTACAAGTTTTTCTATAAATAGGGGTCATTCCCCCACAATATGGCCTAATGCCATTTTGTGTTAAATCATTCACAAGAACTCACTAAATTGAGAGCTTGATCCTTTGTACTTGTGTAAGCCCTTCACTACTAATAAGAACTCCTCTACTCCGTGGACGTAGCCAATCTGGGTGAACCACGTACATCCTGTGTTTGCTTCTCTGTCTCTATTCATTTACGTACTTATCCTCACTAGTGACTGAAGCAACCAAGCAACCAAGCGAAGGTCACAAAACCTGACACTTTCTGTTGTACCAAAGTCTTCGCTGATTTTGTGCATCAACATTTGGCGCCGTCTGTGGGAAACGACACTTATTCCTACTCTCTTCAGCTGTGTCAAGCTGGTTTCTATCATTCGTACACTTTCTTTTGATCAGGCATCCCTCTCCAACATGGGAAGCGAAGGAAGCCACAGCACACAGAATGACACCCCCCTTGCACATAGTGCGAAACAACGAAAGAAGGAAGGAAAACGAGTTCTTCTTCAAGCTAAAGTCGATGAGTTGGAAGCTCAGAACAACAAGATAGCAATGAGGAATGAGGTCCTCCAGGAGCAATATGAGAAGCTCTTCGAGACACTCCACAAAGCTAGGCAAGCTCAGACACGCGAGCTTGTTGCCCCCGTGGGAGAGCTTGTTGCCCCCGTGGAAGTCAACCATCAACTGGGTGCCCTCCAACATGGAGGGTCACATGCATTCGACATAGATATCCCTGATAGGGAACAGATTACCCCTCGACTTGATAATCAACATGAGGCTTCTCTTAACCCAGTTGCTTCGACCCGAACCATGAGAAGTGGAGGGAGACACCTCTTTGCTGAAGGGGCAGAAGGATCGAAAGCCGTCTTTCGCGATTGTCGGGATTTCCTGAAGCAACGTCGAGAGAATTCCATCCATATAAGCTCAAAGATCAATGACCCAAGGATTTCTGAGAGACTCGGTCCCCTGCCACGGCCCAAGCCGGCCACCAATTTGGGGAAGGGGCAACAAGTCCTAGAGAGACATGAGGGTACAGGGGACTCAGAGGTGTTCCGACAGACATACCCTGGAAGCCAGTACAGCGAGTCCAGGGAAAAATCACATGCCCTTGATCAAACCTTCCTAATTCCAATAGGAGATGGAGATTTACGAAAGAAAGCTCCAGTGACACATAACTCCGCTCAGGACCCCCTTGTCCTACAACTTCTTGAGGAAGTAAACAAGTTGAAGGCTGAACGTCAGGCTGAAATACCTGACTGGAACCAACCCAGGCCTGGCCCTCTTACAAGGAGGATCCTCAACACCCCCCTTCAAGCAAAGACAAAGCAAAAGCTTGGCTTGCAACTTTATACTGGAAAAGAGGACCCGATTGAGCACCTTAACCTCTTTGAGTCCACCATGGCATACCGGATGCACACCGACGAAGAGCGATGTCTTCTCTTCCCCTCCACCCTCTCTAGTGGAGCTCTAAATTGGTATTGTCGTCTTACACCTGAGACGGTAGACTCATTTGAGGAATTGAGGAAACTATTTGTTTCCCAACACATTTTCCAAACCGATCGCTTGCACTCTGCAGATGACTTGTACACTATCCGCCAGAAGCCAGACGAGTCATTACGTATGTATGCTGGCCGCTTCAGCCATGAATACTCCCGGTGTGCCGAGGCAGACGACAAGACTGCCCTCAAAGCCTTCACGGCAGGCCTACGTGATTGTTTCTTTAAATACATGATCAATGCCAATACTTGGAAGACTTACTCTGAGGTGATGGCGCAGGCTTATAACCATGCCTCCGCCGAGGCAAAGACATATCAGGAGAAACCCCCTACAACCATCCTTTATCAACAAGTGGGAGGTGGAAGCCAGACTCACCTAAATGAGAAGACCTCGACTTTCCAAACAGCAGTGGCACCTCCCCATGCCTTGCATAATGCTTCACCGAATCAACAGACATATCAATTTCAAGGCAAGAGGAAGGATTTCCATCCTCACCACTCTCCTTTCAGTAAAAAGAGTAAGGGACACTATCCCGATAACCAAGGGTATCGCCACAATAACGCTCGCCCCCAGGCAGTCAATGCAGTGGGTCAAACCCGCGTCAAGATACCCCCTACCCCAAGGTATGAGACATACACGCCCTTGAATGCCACATGCGCGGTCATTTACCCCAGCATAGCTCACCTGATACCAAAGCCAAAGCCGAGGCACCCAGATTACACGCCCCCGAATAACGCGGGCATGTTTTGTTGCTACCATGAGCATAACGGCCATGATAGCGAGAAATGTATCATCCTCCGTGATCGTATTGAAGCTTTGGCACGAGAAGGAAAAATTGATCAATTCCTCCTTCACCCTCAAAGGGATAACCGTAACCAACGCCAGGTGAATGTCATATATTCCATAAGCGGCGGCACACCCATATCTGAATCTTCCAATAGGGCCATGAAAAACAGTGAACGAATTCTGAGGCCTGGTCACCAAGTGTTTCACGTGGAAGACATCAGGGGAGGGAAGTATCAAAAGCCTAACTGGGATCCGATATGTTTCTACCCTGAGGAAGAAAGAGGCATCATCTACCCTCATAACGACCCATTGATCGTGGAGGCTCACATAGCCAACTTTGATGTTCGACGAATCCTCGTAGACACAGGGGCTTCGGTCAATATCATGTTTGCCGAAGCTTTCAGGGCACTCAGTGTAGCTGAACACTTGCTCGATCGCTCGATTTCTCCTCTGATAAGCTTCTCCGGTGATATCGTGCAACCCTTAGGGAGCATACATTTACCCTTTACTATTGGTACAGGCCCTTACACGGCTACCATTACCACTAACTTCCTAGTGGTTGACTGCCCAACGGCATACAATGTCATATTTGGGCGCACAGGCATCAATGATCTCAAGGCTATGGTATCCACGCATATGCTGTTGATGAAATTTCCAACCCCCCATGGCAACGGCTACATCAGAGGAGATCAGCTTAGTGCACGATCATGTTACAACACTTCAGTTAAGCAACAACACTTGCCCGGACCCAAGGAAACCCTGTCTGTACATGACCAAGTCACAAAGACCAGCCTAGATGAAGCGAACTTGGATCTTCCTGATAGCAACAATCAACCCGATGATCCTCGAGATGACTCTTTCACCCAGCAAGCCCAACCTGCTGAAGAGTTGGAGAAGGTACTTATCTCAAGAGATTATCCAGATCGCATGGTGAAGATTGGCACCACATTGTCACCACCCCTTCGGTTAGCATTGATATCTTTTTTGAAAGAGAACACTGAAGTCTTCGCCTGGTCATACGAGGACATGCCAGGCATCTCTCCCGATGTCATCTGTCATCGTTTGAGTATTGACCCCAAGATCAAGCCGGTGAGACAGAAGCGAAGATCTTATGACGCTGAACGATACGAGGCAATGAAAGCAGAAGTTGAAAAACTCAAAGGCATAGGCTTTGTCCGCGAAGTCAATTACCCGACATGGGTAGCAAATGTGGTCCTTGTTAAGAAAAATCCGACCAAAGAAAGTCTTTTGCTTCAAAAGGTCTTGTGGAGAATGTGTGTTGACTACACCGACCTAAACAAAGGGTGTCCGAAAGATAGCTTCCCTCTTCCTCTTATTGACAGACTTATAGACTCTACGGCCGGGTGTGAACTCCTGAGCTTCATGGATGCTTACTCAGGATACAACCAAATCCTCATGAACCCTTCGGATCAAGAACACACAGCCTTCACTACCGACAGAGGACTATACTGCTATAAAGTCATGCCTTTCGGCCTAAAGAATGCAGGAGCGACTTATCAGAGACTAGTCAACTCAATGTTCGCCGAGCAGATTGGGAAGAGCATGGAAGTTTACGTTGATGATATGTTAGTCAAGAGCAAACATGCTGACCAACACATCACCAACCTATCTGAAACTTTCACTATTTTGAAGAGGTATCGAATGAGGTTAAACCCCAACAAATGTGCCTTCGGCGTAGGCTCTGGCAAATTCTTAGGTTTCATGATTAGCCAACGAGGCATTGAAGCTAATCCCGAGAAGATCAAAGCAATCCTCGACATGAAGGAACCGGTAACTTCAAAGGACATCCAGAGCCTTACTGGCAAGGTGGCAGCCTTAACCAGGTTCATTTCTAAGGCCACAGACAAATGTGCTCCCTTTTTTAAAGCACTTAAGGGAAGTAGGAAGTACATTACATGGACTGATGAATGTGCCGAGGCATTCAAAAACCTCAAGGAGTACATGAGTAAAGCCCCTCTACTCTCCAAGCCCGAGGTAGGAGACATTCTCATTATCTACCTATCGGTATCAGCTTCAGCCGTAAGTTCCGTTCTCATTCGAAAGGATGGGAATATTGAGCGACCTGTCTACTACGCTAGCAAAGCCTTACAAGATGCGGAGACACGGTACTCTAACATTGAGAAATTGGCTCTGGTATTGGTCATGTCTGCTCGAAAACTCCGCCCTTACTTCCAAGCGCACTCCATCATCGTGCTTACCAATTATCCTCTTCGACAGATACTCCAAAGTCCTGACACTTCAGGGCGAATGATCAAATGGGCAATAGCGTTGGGTGAGTTTGACATCTCCTACCAACCAAAGCCAGCTGAGAAGGGCCAAGCAGTGGCAGACTTCATTGCCGACTTCACATATCCGGTTGACATTGCTTCTACACCTGAAGCAGTGGCTTCATTACCCCCGGAAGCTCAGAAGATAGAACCAACAACCCCAGCATGGAGTCTGTATGTTGATGGCTCATCCAACCAACAGGGCTGTGGAGCGGGACTAGTCTTGACTACACCCGACAAAGTAGCAATGGAGTATGCTCTTCGTTTCAAATTCAAGGCATCAAATAATGAGGCCGAGTATGAAGCCCTTCTAGCAGGATTACGTTTGGCCAAACACCTCGGGGTTAAACAAATTGATATTTTCAGTGACTCCCAATTGGTGGTCAACCAGGTTACCAACAACTTTGATGCTAAGGACAGCTCCATGGCAGCATATCTTGCGCAAACACAACTTTTGCTCAAGCACTTCCACTACCAGATCACCCAAGTTCCTCGAGCGGCAAACAGTCATGCAGACGCCCTGGCTCGCCTCGCCTCGGCTGTGGAAGACAAGATTGGAAGAAAAATTCATGTCGAACTGTTGGCAACACCAAGCACCATGGCCGCAGAAGTATGCAACTTACAACAGGGGGATAGTTGGATCACCCCGATCTATAATTTCCTTGCTCATGGCACCCTCCCAAATGATAAAGTCCAGGCTAAGCAAATTCGATACAAGTCTACCCGCTACCTGATCATCAATGATCAACTCTATAAGCGAGGTTTTAGCCTGCCATACTTAAGGTGTCTTACGCCTGTCGAGGCGGAAATCGTCCTTCGGGAAATACATGAGGGAGTCTGTGGAGATCATGCTGGATCTCGGTCCCTAGCACACAAGACTTTTCGCCAAGGATATTACTGGCCAACACTCCACCAGGATGCCATCAAAGTATCCCGCTCATGTGACAAATGTCAACGATATGCGGCTATTCCTCATTCCCCTCCAGAGCCTCTTACTCCTATGATCAGCCCTTGGCCCTTCGCCCAGTGGGGACTTGATTTGATCGGCCCAATGCCGGCAGGGAAGGGCAAAGTCTGTTACGCAGTCGTTGCAGTGGACTACTTCACAAAGTGGGCCGAAGTAGAACCCTTGGCAACCATTACTGAGGCAAAGATAGAAGACTTCGTGTGGAAGAACATCCTTTGTAGATTCGGCATTCCCAATGCGATAGTCACTGACAATGGGCGACAGTTCGACAACAAGAAGTTCAGGTTGTTCTGCTCTAAGTTCAACATCAACTTATGCTTTGCCTCTCCAGCTCATCCCCAGTCTAATGGACAAGTTGAGGCCATCAACAAAATAATCAAGCGCACTTTGAAAACCAGCTTGGACAAAGCTAAAGGCTGTTGGCCAGAATTTGTACCCCAAGTTCTTTGGTCATATCGCACTTCATATCGGACTTCAACAGGAGAAACTCCATTCTCACTTGCCTTTGGCACAGAGGCGGTTGTCCCTGTTGAGCTCGAGCAAGCAACATTCCGAGTCCAGAACTACATTCAAAGTGAAAATGACAAACAACTCACCCTCAACTTGGATTTAGTCGAGGAACACAGAAACCAAGCTCACTTGAGGAATGTCGCCTACAAGCAGCGCATCTCCAACTATTATGACTCTAGGGTCAAGCCTCGTTCTTTCAAAATAGGAGACTGGGTCTTAAAGAAAAGATTACTCTGCGACAGAGTCCCGAGTGAAGGCACACTTAGTCCAAACTGGGATGGACCGTATGAAGTCATTGGCATCAGTCGCCCTGGCTCTTACACACTTAGAAGCTCCGATGGCAAGACCCTTGGCCATCCATGGAACGCTGATCACTTGAAGTACTACTACAAATAGACTCACGATGTACAAGTGTTGAGCTATAGCCGTTTGGCATCCTATGTAATGAAGGCCATTTGGCAATGAATTCAATAAAGAGGTAATTTAGCCAACTCAGCCCTCACTCTTTTACATTCATAGCAAGCGATGCCGGAACCCTTCTCAATTAGAAAGCAATCCGTCTTCCACAGTCACTACAAAACAAGCAAATGAAGACCGTGTCAAGCGCCAAAAAAAAAAAAAAAAAAAAAAAAAAAAAAAAAAAAAAAACAGCTTCATCCAAAAAGCTTCACCCGAAAAGCTTCACCTCCAAAGCTTCACCTAAAAAGCTTCACCCGAAAAGCTTCACCTCCAAAGCTTCACCTCCAAAGCTTCACCTAAAAAGCTTCACCCGAAAAGCTTCACCTCCAAAGCTTCACCATCAAAGCTTCACCTAAAAAGCTTCACCCAAAAAGCTTCACTTAAAAAGCTTCACCCAAAAAGCTTCACCATCAAAGCTTCACCTAAAAAGCTTCACCCAAAAAGCTTCACCCGAAAAGCTTCACCTAAAAAGCTTCACCCAAAAAGCTTCACCCGAAAAGCTTCACCTAAAAAGCTTCACCCACAAAGCTTCACCTAAAAAGCTTCACCCAACAAGCTTCACCCGAAAAGCTTCACCTCCAAAGCTTCACCCACAAAGCTTCAACACCAAAGCTTCACCTACAAAGCTTCAACACAAAACCTTGCTCCAAATAAACAAATTTTGTTCACAAAACCCAAGATGCCCTTGAACTTGTACAAAAACACTTGGGTAAACATAAACATTTTTTGTTTTACACCCACAAGGGCCCAAAATTTTCCTTCTTATTTATTCACTTATATATGTTCTCAAACATATTATAATAGATCCAACAACAAGCCAAAGTCCCAAATTTCATAATGGACAAAAGTACAAGCAATTCATCAATAATGAAGGTGCTACAAAAATTGGAATCTGCCCCAAAATAGAAATCCAACCCAGGAGACTTTTTCTCTCTCTCCCTCTTCCGCCTCCTTTCATCTATCAAATTTCTGCAACCTCTGCTCTTCTCCAATGGAGCTGAATTTTGGACACCCTATAGTTCTTGAGCATATGAACAACTTTCAAGAAGGAACCATTTCTGTTTGAGCGACGGAAATTAAAGTGTTGAAGCTCCAAACATGATAGTCGGCTTCTTGCAGATTTCGAAGCTGTTGTGATGTTTCGAAGATCTGGAAATATTTAACCGTTAGTTCATCCTGAATTTTTGATATGTTATGAAAGAGTCGATGAGGAACAACTTCAATGAAGAAAGCATACCGATCTGAACAAGAGAAAATGGAGTTTCGAAGCTCACAACAAATCTGACGGGTTGACAGACAAATAATAACCAGTCATTCATCATACCTGAATTTCTTGAGTTATACAGCTCCGAGGGATCTCAAATTTAGATATGTTGTAGTTCACAAGCTGAGGAACAACTTCAATGAAGAAAGCATACCGATCTGAACAAGAGAAAATGGAGTTTCGAAGCTCACAACAAATCTGACGGGTTGACAGAAAAATAATAACCAGTCATTCATCATACCTGAGTTTCTTGAGTTATACAGCTCCGAGGGATCTCAAATTTGGATATGTTGTAGTTCACAAGCTGAGGAACAACTTCAATGAAGAAAGCATACCGATCTGAACAAGAGAAAATGGAGTTTCGAAGCTCACAACAAATCTGACGGGTTGACAGAAAAATAATAACCAGTCATTCATCATACCTGAGTTTCTTGAGTTATACAGCTCCGAGGGATCTCAAATTTGGATATGTTGTAGTTCACAAGCTGAGGAACAACTTCAATGAAGAAAGCATGCTGATCTGAGCAAGAGAAAATAGAGTTTCAAAGCTCACAACAAATCTGACGGGTTGACAGACAAATGATAAACAGTCACTCATCATACCTGGATTTCTGGAGTTGTACTGCTCCGATGGCTCTCCAATTTGGATATGTTGTAGTTAAGGAATTAACGAACAACTTTCATGAAGACAACTTTGTGATTCGACCTACAGATGATGGTGTTATGTTGAAAAACAGTTCCGGTTGTTAGGGGAAATGAAAAACAATTCCACCAAAGAAACATCATTATGATGTTTCATCATTATGGTGTTTTCATCATTATGATGCTTTCATCATTGTGATGCTTCCATCATTGTGATGCTTCCATTATGATGTTAATGCACCAACGGTTACACCTTCTGCAATTCCACTTATTCGGGCCTAGCAACCTTCATAAACAAAATCTATGAAGAAAAAGTCCGGGGCTACCACTTAGAAAACAAAAGAATGAAGTTTTGGTACTTACGACATGGACTATTAGCAAGACACCTCATTCGTCAACTCCCTCGACTAGAGACTTGGGGGACTCCCACCATATGCTACTACGCCTTGGTACTCAAAAGTTCGTGACTACTCAGTGACTTGGATTTTTCAAGTCTCCAACCGAGAAGTTTTCCTCACTCGGGAAATTAAGGGAACACTACCTCAAACTACATGCTTCACTCACAAAGCTTCAACAATACAGGTTTCAACAAAAGCAAAAATTCAAAGAACTTTATGAAGAAGGCTTTGGTGTATTTAACACAATATGTTGAAATGAAGCAAAGCTTATTTATTAATATTTTCGATAAGCCACAAATATGTACATATACATGAGTCAAAATAAACAAACAAAAGGGAGCCTTCACAAAGGTTGCTTAGGGGAAGTCTCAGCAGTCGGTAGAGCCCCAGAAAGAGAAAGCACCGGAGGGTGGTTATCCGGAGCCTCAGTACTTGACAAAACCCCAGAAGGAGGAGGCATTGGAGGTTCATCATTTGAAGCTTCATTACTAGGTACAGCCCCAGAGGACGAAGGCAATAAATGCCTTTGGAACAAACCCACAAACCGCTGATGATCAAGTAAAACCTTACCATCAGATTCCTTCATCTGGTCAAGCTTCCTCTTCATGTTTGTAGCATAGTCATGGGCGAGCCGGTGCAACTGCTTATTCTCATGCTTGAGCCCTCTAATCTCCTGTTTGAGACTCATCACTTCAGCAGCCAATGATTCAACTTGGCGGGTTCTAGCAAATAGGCGTTGGGCCATATTAGACACAGAACCTGCACACTGAACACTAAGAGCCAGAGAGTCCTTAACAGCCAACTCATCAGACCGTTTGGAAAGTAGTCTATTATCTTTGGGAGTGAGAAGGTTCCTGGCCACCACTGCAGCGGTCATATCATTCTTCATCACAGAATCCCCAACGGTAAGAGGACCAGTAGGGGATATGAAGGATGGGCGCCATATGTTGTCTGGAGAAGGCGTGGCTGTCTCTTCTCCAAGGTTCAAGTCAAAACGACGGTCGGAGGGTCCAGACATTTTCAAATGTGTTGAAGAAGGAAGAGGTCAGACAAATCAAGATCTTAGAAGTGCAAGAAATGAGCTTCTACTGGTAGAGATTCAAGTGTGCTGTGGAACTTAATGTCAGCCTCTATAAAAATCTGCACTCGACGGAGCTTCAGAAATCGAAGAGGCGTTTGCTTTCTCAAAAGCTGGGCTGCTCAGAGACCACGAGGGCCGATCTCAGAAATCGAAGAGGCGTTTGCTTTTTCAAAAGCTGGGCTGCTCAGAGACCACGAGGGCCGATCTCAGAAATCGAAGAGGCGTTTGCTTTCTCAAAAGCTGGGCTGCTCATAGACCACGAGGGCCGATCTCAGAAATCGAAGAAGCACCTGCTTTTTCAGCCTCGTCAGCACCTGTCACATGCACACTCAGCTTTGCGGAAATTACGGGCAATCTGTCGAAGATTTCTGGTGAAGTAGAAAGCACGTGAATCTTACTGTTCAATCACCGCTCTCCATATGCACCATCAACTCCTCGGGTACCACATATAACTTTGTCAAAGATCTCTGACAAAGTTTAGGCACGAGAATTTCGAAGTTCCAGCTACCCTACTATTACCCATAAGGGTAAAGGAACAGCACCACTGCTTGACAACTGGAAAGTCCCTATGTGTGTCGACCTCCGGGTTTTGCGGCAAGACAGGTTGGCAAGAACGTCCAACCTTTACTCACATTCGAGAAAAGACTCCCAACATAATTACTTTCTAAAAAACCGGAGTAGCACCGCTTTCCGAATCTCGAGAGTCAGATCCTCGACGGGATTGCTTGTTCGAAAACCGAAGAGGCACAACTCTCAGAACTTCGAGAGCCAGATTTCCTTAGATAAAGCTTGTCTGTAATCTTCACACGTAACATCAGCTTTCCAGATACCACATACCACTTTTTCAAAGTGCTCTGACAAAATTAAAACACGTGAAGCTAGCAGCTCCCACTACATTGCTGTGACCAAGAAGGGTAAAGGAATAGCATTACTACTTGTTATTGGGAAATCCCTATATACATTGACCTCCCTCCTCAACGGACAGGCAAACCTGCAAAAATGCTCAACCCTTTCTCGCATTCGAAAAGGCACCCTCAACATAACCTCTCGAAATACTCAGCTTTATTTCCCCCCGATAATACCTCAGCAAATAAGCCACACCAAGAACAAGAGTATCTCATATCATCAGGGTCGAAAGCAAGAGTATCCCATATCATGCTTTCTCCCTATCTTTGTCTTTGTCCTTGTCCACACCTGCAGGACAAGGAGAAAGAGAGCAGTCAGTCGGAACCTGAAATCAAACCTCCAATTTGGAACTGACTGCCTGGAGCCTTTGCCTGGTTGCTTACTTAGCATTGCTCTCAAGTACTCATCCTCAACTGCTGTCAAGGTCACGAATTCCACCGGCAAATACCTCATGACAGTTGATCAGATATTGGCTCTTTACACTGAAGCTGCCAAGCGTGGATGAGTCACTATGAAGGAATGTTCTGAAGGACCATTTAAATGCAAAGGTTGCACACCACTTCTGCCATGCAAAAGATTGAAGCAGAAGGTTCAACGGTGAGCTGAAACAGATCACTACAGCACGACACCTTTCCATACCACATTCATTATTCCGTCAACAGCAAAAGTATCCCATATCATCAAGGTCGAACGTACTCTAGATTTGATGGACTTGTTTTGACCCTCAAATTTTTGAGTCGGCCTTATACTCTGAAGGGCACCAGAAAACCCTCCAGCACAGTTCAAGAATAAGCCTGTGGAAAGTTACTTCTTCAAAAGCAAAAGTATCTCATATCATCTCTTATCCATTTGCTTCTCCTTATCCTGGCAGTTGAATGAGAGACAAGGAGAATGAGAACAATCAACCGGAAGCCGAAGTCAAACCTCTGATCCTGGGTTGCTTACTTGGAAGTTTGACTGCTTACCTTGTCTGTCACCTCTTTCGGCAGATCTCCTAGCTCGGCGACTTGGGGGACTCCTACTATAGGGTTTGTATCACACTTGACTAAGCCCGAAACTACAACTAAGCTTCAAGTGAAATTGATACATTACCTTGTGCGTCAACATCAGCTAAATACACCATTCCCGGATGGAGGAAAAGTACTTCCAGAGAAGGGCAGATGAAGATCAGACCACACTTCGGTACTTAGAAGTTTCGTGATTACTCAAGGGATTGGATCTTGCAAGTCCCCAACCGAGGAGTTTCCCTCACTCGGGAACTTAGGGGAGCACTGTTTGTACCATACTTGACCAATCCCGAAACTACCGAGCACCGGCCAACGCTATACTGTCAAGGACCCAGAAGAGTTCCCCTCCGACCAGGAGGCCAATCACTACTCGACACGTGTCAAGATTAGAAGCCAATCAGAGCGCAGCACGTGTCAACATCAAGAACCAATCATAACATGACACATGTCAATGTGACAAAGCTACAAGTTTTTCTATAAATAGGGGTCATTCCCCCACAATATGGCCTAATGCCATTTTGTGTTAAATCATTCACAAGAACTCACTAAATTGAGAGCTTGATCCTTTGTACTTGTGTAAGCCCTTCACTACTAATAAGAACTCCTCTACTCCGTGGACGTAGCCAATCTGGGTGAACCACGTACATCCTGTGTTTGCTTCTCTGTCTCTATTCATTTACGTACTTATCCTCACTAGTGACTGAAGCAACCAAGCAACCAAGCGAAGGTCACAAAACCTGACACTTTCTGTTGTACCAAAGTCTTCGCTGATTTTGTGCATCAACAATCTTATTAAAAGAACTTGGGCCTATCACAACCATTGGTCCAAGTTAATATTAATTAGTAGTATATAATACTCCCACTATTTCGATGAAACAAGCGAGACTATATGGAACTACTAACGAATGCTTTGCATCCTCATATGGACTATATAGTCATATTAGGTCTTAGGATGATTATGAACCGTTTGATTTGATCCAACACGAGCCTTGTGTTGGACCTTGGGTTTAAGGTAGATAGTTGTTGATTTTAGTTACGCGTTTAATCTAATTAAACCGTTATTTCCTATTGGGCGTTGGACCCAACTATTCCAATTTGCATACATATAAACAAAAAGGAATACATGAAATAAAGAGAAGGGCTTATGCCCTTTTACAACACATTTGATGGACTTATGTCCATTTACAACAAATTTGAACTAATCAAATTACATTCAAATCTAAACTACTTAACCCAAACATTCATAATGTAAAGCGGCCAATCACATAGCTCAATTATCGAGGCCTTTGGTTCATAATCACCCTTTTCTTAATCAATCACATTAACTAAGAAAGCAACTTAAACAATTGGTTTTCGGATTCATAGAATTGATTTAATTGGAACTAATTGAAATGAAAATCCAATTCTCATTAAAGAGACAAAACCATTTTGTTCTCATCTTATTTGGGCAAAAAACAATGACCTCAACAATTGGGCCATTATTCAATAAACATAAACTTTTGGGGTCACTTTGTAAAAACACAAGAGTCCACAACTTCATGTAATTACAACTAGAACCCAAAATTTTAACAATAATAAAAACAACATTAAAGGAGCAAAACAATTTGTCCTTTAGAGTTTTTGGGCCTTAACGTAAAACGTAAACTTTTGGGCCAAAATACAAATACACAAAAGTATCAAAACTTTATGTAATTGCATAAAAGGCCCAAAATTACTCCCACTTGGGGTTGGCCGGTTTTAGAAGTGAAAAAGGAGTGTGAAAAGGTTTTGGTGAAAAATCAAAGTTTGAAAGTGTTTTATGCAAGTGGATTATGCAAGTGGAAAGGTAGGTGAGGATAAAGGTGATGGTATAGGTTGTAAGAAAATGTTTTGTGAAACATTAATGGCATTTATCATCCCTCACCAATAATCCATCACCCATCAAAATTAAACCAAAACTTTATGAAAAACACCAAACATTTTGAATCAAAACTCCAAACCTTTTTGTTCTTGGCAAGAATATCAAGAACATTGAAGAACACACATGAAAACTCATAAGAGCTCCATGAATGTTTTCATTCATTAAAACTCAAATTTTCACAACACAAAAGAGGGTTAATATCCTAGGGTACTTAGGGGTTCCAAAAGTCACTTTAAAACCATTTTAACAAGACAAACATGAACCCAAAAATCCACCCTTTGGATTTGGCCGAATTTCCCAACATACATGGCACCAAATTTTAGTTCCAATATTCATGCTTAAATGAACTACATCTACAACATTTGAGATGCTAAATTTTCAAGCAAAATTTATATTCAAAAGCAAGAACAAAGCTTGTAACATTTACAACATTTAAATCACAAATCATGAAAATCACAAAACCCAAAAGGATTCACCATAAACTAGACCTAGGCTCTGATACCACTTGAAGGAGGAATTTTGTCCTAGCTAAGAACATGTGAGAATATTTGAACACATATGCAAACTATTAACACATTAAAGTAGGCATGCATTCAAATACTCCTGAATCCCAACAAGAATGGAATAGGATAAGCTAAAGATGTTCAAGGGTAGATATGTCTTTTGCTATGGTAGATAGTATTTATGTTGCACAACCGGGATAATACACGATAGTGCAATCATAGACATTGATTTGATTCTTCCATCGTTGCTACCAAAGATTTAGTTCCCTTCAAATGAAGATTGTTGATGCACAAAATCAATGGGGACTTTGGTACAACAGAAAATGTTAAGTTTGTGACCTTCGCTAGATTGCTCCGATCACCAGTGTAGATAAGTATGTAAATGGATAGAGACGGGGAAGCAAACACAAGATGTACGTGGTTCACCTAGATTGGCTACATCCACGGAGTAGAGGAGTTCTCATTAATTGTGAAGGGTTTACACAAGTACATAGGTTCAAGCTCTCCTTTAGTGAGTACAAGTGAATGATTTAGTACAAATGACATTAGGAAATATTGTGAGAGAATGATCTTTATTTACAGAAAAGAGTTTCTAGTTTCATTCTGACATTGACACGTGTCATGTTGTGATTGGCTTCTGATGTTGACACGTGTCACGCTATGATTGACTTCTGATGTCGACACGTGTCGCGCTGTGATTGGCCTCCTAGTTGGAGGGAAACTCTTCTGGATCCTTGACAGTATAACGTTGACCGGTGCTCAGTAGTTTCGGGATTGGTCAAGTATGGTACAAATAGTGCTCCCCCAAGTTCCCGAGTGAGGGAAGCCCCTCGGTTGGGGAGTTGCAAGATCTAAGCCATTGAGTAATCACGAAACTTCTAAGTACCAAAGTGTGGTATCATTTTCACTTGCCTTATCTGTCTCATACGTAGATGTGGCATCTTCTCTGGAAGTACTTTTCTTCCATCCAGGGGTGGTATCTTTAACCGATGAAGATGCACAAGGTAATATATCAATTTCACTTGAAGCTTACTTGTAGTTTTCGGCTTGGTCAAGTGCGATACAAAACCCTATAGTAGGAGTCCCCCAAATCGCCGAGCTAGGAGATTTTCCGAAAGAGGTAATAGACAAGGTAAGCAATCAGACTTCCAAGCAAGCAACCTGGATCAGAGGTTCGACTTTGGCTTCCGGTTGATTGTTCTCCTTCTCCTTGTGTTGTAAACAACAACAAGGACAAGGAGAAGCAAATGGAGAAGAGATGATATGAGACATTTTTGCTTTTGAAGAAGTAACTTTCCATAGGCTTATTCTTGAACTGGGCTGGAGGGTTTTCTGGTTTCCTCTAGAGTATAAGGCCAACTCAAGAATTTGAGGGTCAAAACAAGTCCATCAAATCAAGAGTGCATTCGACCTTGATGATATGGGATACTTTTGCTATTGACGAAGTAGTGGATGAATCGGCACGTGTTTAATTGCGCTTGTCTCCATATGCTTCCTTGTATCCTTCTCACTTGCCCTATCTGTTCCTCAGGTAGATGTGGTATCTTTTCTGGAAGCATAAGATGTTGAAGATGAGTACTCGATAGCAATGCCAGGTAAGTAGTCAGGCAAGGGGTTCCAGCCAGTCAATTCCTGACTGGAAGCTTGATTCCAAGTGCTGACTGATTGTTCTCTTTCTCCTTGTCTTGCAGGTAAGAACAATGGCAAAGGAAAAGATAGGGAAAAAACATGATATGGGATACTTTTTCTTTTGACCCTGATGATATGAGATACTCTTGCTCTGGTGTGGCTAGTTTGCATAGGTATTATTGGGGGGGAAGAAAGCTGAGTATTTCGAGAGGCTTCGTTGGGAGTGCCCTCTCATATGTGAGGAAGGGTTGAGCATTTTTGCAGGTCTACCTATCCATGGAGGATGGAGGTCGACATATATAGGAGTCTCCCTAACAACAAGTAGTAATGTTATTCCTTTAGCCTTCTTGGTCGTAGCAATGTAGTAGGAGCTGTAAGCTTCAAGTGTTTTAACTTTGTCAGAGCACTTTGAAAAAGTTGTATGTGGTATCTAGAAAGCTGATGTTACGTGTGAAGATTGCAGACAAGCTTTATCCAAGGAAATCTGGCTCTCGAACTTCGGAGAGCGATGCCTCTTCAGTTTTCGAACAAGCAATCCTGTCGGGGATCTGGCTCTCGAGATTCGGAGAACGGTGCCTCTTCGATTTTTGAGAAAGTAATCCTGTTGGGAGTCTGGCTCTTGAGATTCAGGGAGCGGTGCCTCTTCGATTTTTGAGAAAGTAATCTTGTTGGGAGTTTGGCTCTCGGGATTCGGAGGGTGGTGCTTCTTCGATTTTTGAGCAAGTAATAATGCTATTCATTTACCCTTCTTGGTCATAGCAATGTAGTGGGAGCTTCAAGCTTCACATGTTTTAACTTTGTCAGAGCGCTTTGAAAAAATGGTCTGTGGTATCTGGAAAGCTGATGTTGCATGTGAATATTGCAGACAAGCTTTATCTAAGGAAATCTGGCTCTTGAAGTTCGAAGAGCGGTGCCTCTTCTGTTTTCGAACAAGCAATCCTGTCAGGGATCTGGGTCTCGAGATTCAAAGAACGGTGCCTCTTCAATTTTTAAGAAAGCAATCCTGTTGGGAGTCTGACTCTTAAGATTCGGATAGCAGTGTCTCTTCGATTTTTGAGAAAGTAATCATGTTGGGAGTCTGGCTCTCGAGATTCGGAGAGTGGTGCCTCTTTGATTTTTGAGCAAGCAATCTTGTTGGGAGTGTTTTCTCGAATGTGAGTGAAGGTTGGGCATTTTTGCCATTCTGCCTTGCCACGGAGTATGAAGGTTAACACACATTGGGACTTTCTAGTTATCAAGTAGTGGTGATGTTCCTTTACCCTTGTGGGTAATAGTAAGGTAGCTGGACCTTCAAAATTTATGTGTCTAAACTTTGTCAGAGATCTTTGGCAAAGTTATCTGTGGTACCCGATGAGCTGATGTTGCGTGTGGAAAGTGGTGCCTCTTTGAAATCCGAAGAGTGGTGCCTCTTCGATTTTTGAACCAACGGCCCTGTTGCCATTTCTTTTATAAGGGCACCAATTGTGTGCAAGAAGTACATTCAGAGAGTTATTGCTTGCAGAAATTTTCCCCCTATT
This sequence comes from Malus sylvestris, assembly GCF_916048215.2. Classification (NCBI taxonomy): domain Eukaryota; kingdom Viridiplantae; phylum Streptophyta; class Magnoliopsida; order Rosales; family Rosaceae; genus Malus; species Malus sylvestris. The sequence goes on from NC_062264.1 coordinate 551,415, forward strand.
TCAGAAATTTACTGCACCTCATTTCTCCTTCATCATTTCTGAGAATGTCTGGCCCATCCGACCATCGTTTTGACTTGAACTTTGGTGAAGAAGCAGCCATGCCTTCTCAAGACAACATATGGCGCCCATCATTCTTATCTTCTACTGGTCATCTTACCGTTGGGGACTCTGTGATGAAGAATGATATGACCGTTGTGGTGGTGGCCAGGAACCTTCTCACTCCCAAGGATAACAGACTACTTTCCAAACGGTATGATGAGTTGGTTGTTAAGGATTCTCTGGCTCTCAGTGTTCAGTGTGCAGGTTCTGTGTCTAATATGGCCCAACGCCTATTTGCTTGAACCCGCCAAGTTGAATCATTGGCCGCTGAAGTGATAAGTCTCAAATAGGAGATCAGAAGGCTCAAGCATGAGAATAAACAGCTGCACAAGCTCGCACATGACTATGCTACAAACATGAAGAGGAAGCTCAACCAGCTGCAGAAATCTGATGGTCAGATTTTACTTGATCATCAAAGGTTTGTGGGTTTATTCCAAAGGCATTTATTGTTTTCATCTTCTGGGGCTGTACCGCGTAATGAAGCTCCAAATGATCAACCTTCGGTGCCTCCTCCTTCTGGGGTTCTGCCTAGTACTGAGGCTCCGAATAATCACCCTCTAGTGCCTCCTCTTTCTGGGGTTCTGCCGATTGTTGGGACTTCTCCTGAGCAACCTTTGTGAAGGCTCCCTCTTGTTTGTTTATTTTGATTCATGTATATGTACATATTTGTAACTTATCGGAGATATCAATAAACAAGCTTTGCTTCATTTCAACGTATTGTGTTCAATACACCAAGGCCTTCTTCACTAAGTTCTTTGATTTTTCCTTTTGTTGAAGATTGTATGTTGAAGATTGTATGTTGAACTTTGTGAGTGAAACATATAGGTTGAGCTAGTGCTCCCTTAATTTCCCGAGTGAGGAAAACTTCTCATTTGGAGATTTGAAAAATCCAAGTCTTTGATTGGTCGTGAGACTTCCGAGTATCAAGGTGCAGTAGCATATGGTAGGAGTCCCCCAAGTCTCCGGTCGAAGGAGTTGACAAATGAGGCATTTCCTTTCTAAGTGGTAGCCCCAAACTCCTTCATATATATTTATTATGAAAGTTGTTAGGCCCAAAGAAGAGGAGGCCTAGGCAATTTTTCTTTTTCGACATTTTTTTTTTTCGAATTTTTGAATTTTTGAATTTTTGAATTTTTGAATTTTTGAATTTTTGAATTTTTGAATTTTTGAATTTTTGAATTTTTGAATTTTTGAATTTTTGAATTTTCGAATTTTTTATTTTCAAAATTCTGAAAAAATAAATAAATATATATATATATATATATATATTTTTTTTTTTGAAGCTTTGTAGATGAAGCTTCGATGTTGAAACTTTGTAGGTGAAGCTTTGAGGTTAAAGCTTTGTTGGGCACCATGAATTGATTTTGCTTCACACTATCTTGATCAAGATAGTGTGAAGCTTTTGTAGTTGAAGATTTTGTGTTGAAGCTTTGTAGGTCAAGCTTTTGTGGGTCAAGCTTTTATGGGTCAAGCTTTTGTGGGTGAACTTTTTGTGGGTCAAGCTTTTGTAGGTGAAGCTTTTGTGGGTGAAGCTTTTGTAGGTGAAGCTTTTGTGGGTCAAGCTTTTGTGGGTCAAACTTTTGTGGGTCAAACTTTTGTGGGTAAAGTTTTTGTGTTGAAGCTTTTGTGGGTGAAGCTTTTGTAGGTGAAGCTTTTGTAGGTGAAGCTTTGGAGTTGAAGCTTTTGTTGGGTACCATGAATTGATTTTGCTTCACACTATCTTGATCAAGATAGTGTGAAGCTTTTGAGAATTTGTAGTTGTCCTCCATTGATGAAGTTTTTGTTGGTGAAGCTTTGGAGTTGAAGCTTTGTAGGTGAAGCTTTTGTTGGTGAAGCTTTTGTTGGGTACCATGAATTGATTTTGCTTCACACTATCTTGATCAAGATAGTGTGAAGCTTTCGAGAATTTGTTGTTCTGCTCCATTGATGAAGCTTTTGTTGGTGAAGCTTTGGAGTTGAAGCTTTGTAGGAGAAGCTTTGGAGTTGAAGCTTTGTAGGAGAAGCTTTGGAGTTGAAGCTTTTGTTGGTGAAGCTTTTGTTGAGTACCATGAATTGATTTTGCTTCACACTATCTTGATCAAGATAGTGTGAAGTTTTTGAGAATTTGTTGTTGTCCTCCATTGATGAAGCTTTGTTGAATTTCCCTTTTTTTTTTTTTTTTTTTTTGGGAAACTAGAAATTTGAAAATGTGGGAGAGACAACATATACAAATTTTGCTTCCACACTATTGAGCAAGAGATTGTGATGCAAGCCACACCTTGTAGTAGTCGAAGTTTTGGATGAATCATATAAATTGAATTTTCTTCGAACAGTCTTGAATTTGCTTCGAAGGTTTAAGAATTGTAGTTGCCCTCCATTGATGAAGCTTTGTTGAATTTCCCCTTTTTTTTTTTTTTTTTTTTGAGAAACTAGAAATTTGAAAATGTGGGAGAGACAACATATACAAATTTTGCTTCCACACTGTTGAGCAAGAGATTATGATGCAAGCCACACCTTGTAATAGTCAAAGGTTTGGATGAACCATATAAATTGAATTTGCTTCGAAGGTCTGAGAATTGTAGTTGCCCTCCATTGATGAAGTTTTTGTTGGCACCATAAATTGGTTTTGCTTCACACTGTCTTGATCAAGAGTCTGTGAAGCTTTTGAGAATTGTGGTTGCCCTCCATTGATGAAGTTCTTGTTGGCACCGTAAATTGGTTTTGCTTCACACTATCTTGATCAAGAGTATGTGAAGCTTTTGAGAATTGTGGTTGCCCTCTATTGATGAAGCTCTTGTTGGCACCATAAATTGGTTTTACTTCACATTGTTTTGATCAAGAGTGTGTGAAGCTTTTGAGAATTGTGGTTGAACTCCTTTGATGAAACCCTTGTTGGCACCATAAATTGCTTTTGCTTCACACTATCTTGAATAAGAGTGTGTGAAGCTTTCTACGAGTTGTAGTGTTTGCATTGTTACGGAGGGGAAATGTTTGAAGTAGATGCAAGAGGGCTGAATAGTTTGATCTTCATATGCCATGCACTAAAGTTGTTGTTGGCTTGCAATAAGACTTTGTTGGTGACTATAACTCTTGTTGGGCATAAGTGCTCCCCTAGTTGAGTTGTCAAGCTTGAGGGTTTTTGATTATTTGTGAATGTTAGGAGTTCACATGTATAAGTTGTACCACTCGTCTTATGGTAGGTGTAATGAATGGTGAGTTGCTTTCATCACTTGGTTAGTGGTACGAAAGTGAGCTCCTTCATCACCTTTCATCACATTTCATCACCTGGTTGGTGGCACGAGGATGAGTTCCTTCTTTAGCTGGTTGGTGGCACGAATGGCAAGTTGCCAAATGATATTAAAGTACGGGTTGTACATTTCATCACCTAGTTGGTGGCATGAAGGAGAGTACGGGTTGAACATTTCATCACCTGGTTGGTGGCATGAAGATGAGTTCCTTCTTCACCTGGTTGGTGGCATGAGTGGCAAGTTACCAAATGATATTAGAGTACGGGTTGTACATTTCATCACCTGATTGGTAGCATGAAGGAGCGTACGGGTTGTACATTTCATCACCTGGTTGGTGGCATGAATGGCAAGTTGCCAAATGATATTAGAGTACGGGTTGTACATTTCATCACCTGGTTGGTGGCATGAAGATGAGTTCCTTCTTCACCTGGTTGGTGGCAAGAGTGGTAAGTTGCCAAATGATATTAAAGTACGAGTTGTACATTTCATCACCTGGTTGGTGGCATGAATAGCAAGTTGCCAAATGATATTAAAGTACGGGTTGTACATTTCATCACCTGGTTGGTGGCATGAAAGAGAGTACGGGTTGTACATTTCATCACCTGGTTGGTGGCATGAAGATGAATTCCTTCTTTACATTTCATCACATGGTTGGTGAGAATAAGGGCAAGGTGTCTAGGCACATTGTAGCAAGTGTCGAATGAAACAAAGTATGTTGAACCCTTTCAAAGCACAGTTGGCTTATGTATGAATGTGTTGGAATGTATGATTGAACGAATATACTATGAAGCTGTTCGTTTATTTGTATAGTCTTGTTGACATATACTTAGACTTTGTTTCATGTTGGAAGCATTCATGTTGAAGCTTTGAACCCGAGTGTTTCATTGCTAGGAATGTAAGAGGATTAGGACCGAGTTGTCTAAATCACATCTTTATTGAATTCATGCCAAATAATCTTCATTACATAGGATGCCGAACAGCTGAAGCTTAACACTTGTACAATGTGAGTTTACTTGTAATAGTACTTTAAGTGATCAGCGTTCCATGGATGGCCAAGGGTCTTGCCATCGAAGCTTCTAAGCTTGTAGGAGCCAGGGTGACTGATGCCAACAACTTCAAACGGTCCATCCCAGTTTGGACTAAGTGTTCCTTTATTCGGGACTCTGTCGCAGAGTAATCTTTTCTTCAATACCCAGTCCCCCACTTTGAAAGAACGAGGTTTGACCCTGGAGTCATTGTAGTTGGAGATGCGCTGCTTGTAGGTGAAATTTCTCAAGTGAGCCTGGTTTCTGTGTTCCTCGACTAGATCTAAGTTAAGGGTAAGTTGTTTGTCATTTTCGCTTTGCACGTAGTTCTGGAATCGGAACGTTGCTTGCTCAAGCTCAACTGGGACAACTGCCTCTGTACCAAAGGCAAGTGAGAATGGGGTTTCTCCTGTTGATGTCCGATACAAAGTGCGGTATGACCAAAGAACTTGGGGTACAAATTCTGGCCAACAACCTTTAGCCTTGTCCAAGCTGGTTTTCAAAGTTCGCTTGATTATTTTGTTGATGGCTTCAACTTGTCCATTAAACTGGGGATGAGCTGGGGAGGCAAAGCATAAGTTGATGTTGAACTTAGAGCAGAACATCCTGAACTTCTTGTTATCGAACTATCGCCCATTGTCAGTGACTATCGCATTGGGAATGCCGAATCTGCAAAGGATGTTCTTTCATACGAAGTCTTCTATTTTTGCCTCAGTAATGGTTTCTAAGGGTTCTACTTCGGCCCACTTTGGGTAGTAGTCAACTGCAACGATTGCATAGCGGACCTTGCCCTTCCCTGCAGGCATTGGGCTGGACAAATCAAGTCCCCATTGGGCGAAGGGCCTAGGGTTGATCATAAGAGTGAGCGGCTCAGGAAGGGAGGGAGGAATAGTTGCGTAGCGTTGACACTTATCACATGAGCGGGATATTCTGATGGCATCTTGGTGGAGTGTTGGCCTGTAATATCCTTGGCGAAAAGCCTTGTGTGCTAGGGATCGAGATCCAGCATGATCTCCGCAGACTCCTTCATGTATTTCCTGAAGGATAGTTTCCGCCTCTGCGAGCGTAAGGCATCTTAGGTATGGTAGGTTAAAACCCTGTTTGTAGAGTTGGTCACTAATGATCAAGTAACGGGTAGCCTTGTATCGAATCTACTTAGCTTGGACTTTGTCATTTGGAAGAGTGTCATAAGCAAGGAATCTATAAATCGGGGTAATCCAACTATCCCCATGTTGTAAGTTGCACACTTCTGCAGCCATGGTGCTTGGTGTTGCCAACAATTTGACCTGAATTTTTCTCCCAATCTTATCTTCCACCGCTAAGGCGAGGCGAGCTAAAGCATCTGCATGACTATTTACCGCTCGAGGAATTTGGGTGATCTGGTAGTGGAAGTGCTTGAGCAACAATTGTGTTTGTGCCAGATAGGCTGCCATGGAGCTATCCTTAGCGTCAAAGTTGTTGGTGACCTGGTTAACCACCAATTGGGAGTCACTAAAGATATCAATTCGTTTAACCCCAAGGTGTTTAGCCAAACGTAAGCCTATTATGAAGGCTTCATATTCGGCTTCATTGTTCGATGCCTTGAATTTGAAACGAAGAGCATACTCCATCGCCACTTTGTCAGGGGTCGGAATGACTAGTCCTGCTCCACAACCCTGTTAGTTGGACGAGCCATCAATATATAGACTCCATGTTGGGGCTGTTGGTTCTATTTTCTGAGCTTCCGAGGGTAATGAAACCACTTCTTTAGGCGTAGAAACAATGTCAACAGGATATGTGAAGTCGGCAATGAAGTTTGCCACTGCTTGGCCCTTCTCAGCTGGCTTTGGTTGGTAGGAGATGTCAAACTCACCCAATGTTATCGCCCATTTGATCATTCGCCCGGAAGTGTCAGCACTTTGGAGTATTTGTCAAAGAAGATGGCTGGTAAGCACGATGATGGAGTGTGCTTGGAAGTAAGGGCGAAGTTTTCAAGCAGACATAACCAATGCTAGAGCCAATTTGTCAATGTTGGAGTATCGTGTCTCTGCATCTTGTAAGGCCTTGCTAGCGTAATAGGCAGGCCGTTCGACATTACCATCCTTTCGAATGAGAACGGAACTTACTGTTGAAGCCGATACCGACAGATAGATAATGAGAGTGTCACCAACCTCAGGTTTGGAGAGCAGATGGGCTTTACTTGTGTAGTTTTTAAGGTTCTTGAATGCCTCAGCACATTCATTAGTCCATGTAATGTACTTCTTACTTCCCTTAAGTGCTTTGAAGAAAGGAGCACATCTGTCTATGGCCTTAGAGATGAACCTAGTTAAGGCTGCCACCTTGCCAGTAAGGTTCTGGATGTCTTTTGAAGTTACCGGTTCCTTCATGTCGAGGATTGCTTTGATCTTCTCAGGATTAGCCTCAATGCCTCGTTGGCTTATCATGAAGCCTAAGAATTTGCCAAAGCCTACGCCAAAGGTACATTTGTTGGGGTTCAACCTCATTCGATACCTCCTCAGAATGGTGAAAGTTTCAGATAGGTTGGTGATGTGTTGGTCAGCATGTTTGCTCTTGACTAGCATATCATCAATATAAACTTCCATGCTCTTCCCAATCTGTTCGGCTAACATTGAATTGACCAGTCTCTGATAAGTCGCTCCTGCATTCTTTAGGCCGAAGGGCATGACTTTATAGCAATATAGTCCCCTGTTAGTAGTAAAGGTTGTGTGTTTTTGGTCCGGAGGGTTCATGAGGATTTGGTTGTATCCTGAGTAAGCATCCATGAAGCTCAAGAGTTCAAACCCTGTCGTAGAGTCTATAAGTCTGTCTATGAGAGGAAGAGGAAAACTATCCTTCGGGCATCCTTTGTTTAGGTCGGTGTAATCGACACACATTCTCCACAAGACCTTTTGGAGCAGGTGACTTTCCTTCGTCGGATTCTTCTTAACAAGGACAACATTTGCTACCCACGTTGGATAATTGACTTTGTAGACGAAGCCCATGCCTTTGAGGTTTTCAACTTCTGCCTTCATTGCCTCGTACCGTTCAGCGTCATAAGATCTTCGCTTCTGCCTTACTAGCTTGGTCTTGGGGTCAATACTTAAGCGATGACAGATGATATCAGGAGAGATGCCTGGCATGTCCTCGTATGACCAGGCAAAGACCTCAGTGTTCTCTTGCAAAAACGAGATCAATGCCAACCGAATGGGTGGTGACAAGGTGGTGCCAATCTTCACCATGCGATCCGGATAATCTTTTGAGATAGAGACCTTCTCCAACTCTTCAGCGGGTTGTGCTTGCTGGGTGAAAAAGTCATCTCGAGGATCGTCGGGTTGACTATTGCCACCGTGAAGATCCAAGTTGGCTTCGTCTGGGCTGGTATTTATGACTTGATCATGTATAGAAAGGGTTTCCTTGGGCACAGGCAGGTGTTGTTGCTTGACCGAAGTGTTGTAACATGATCGTGCACTAAGTTGATCTCCTCTGATGTAACCATTGTCATAGGGGGTTGGAAATTTCATCAACAACATATGTGTGGATACCATGCCCTTGAGATCATTGATGCCTGTGCGTCCGAAGATGACATTATATACCGTTGGGCAATCAACCACCAAGAAGTTAGTGGTAATGGTAGTTGTGTAAAGGCCTGTACCAATGGTGAAAGGTAAGTGTTTACTCCCCAAAGGTTGCACGATATCACCGGAGATGCTTATCAGAGGGGAAATCGAGCGATCGAGCAAGTGTTTAGCTACATTAAGTGCCTTGAAAGCTTCAGCAAACATGATATTGACCGAAGCCCCCATGTCTACCAGGATTGGTCCTACTTCAAAGTTGGCTATGTGAGCTTCCACAATCAGTGGGTCGTTGTGAAGGTAGATGATACCTCTTTCTTCCTCAGGGTAGAAACATATTGGATCCCAGTTAAGCTTTTGATACTTACCTCCCCTGATGTCTTCCACGTGAAACACTTGGTGGCCAAACCTTAAAGCTCGTTCACTATTTTTCATGGCCCTGTTGGAAAATTTAGATATGGGTGTGCCACCACTTATGAAATATATCACATTTACCTGGCGTTAGTTACGGTTACCCCTTGAAGGGTGAAGGAGGAATTGATCAATTTTTCCTTCATGTGCCAAAGCTTTAATATGATCACGAATGGTGATACACTTTTCGCCGTCATGGCCGTTATGCTCGTGGTAGCAGCAAAATGTGCCCGTTTTCTTCGTGGGCTTGTAATCCGGGTGCCTCGGCTTTGACTTCGGTATCAGGTGTGCTATGCTGGGGTAAATGGCCACGCATGTGGTATTCAAAGGTGTGTATGCCTCATACCTCGGGGTAGGGGCTGTCCTGACACGTGTTTGACCCACTGTGTTGACTACCTGGGGTCGGGGATTATCATGGCGATACCCTTGGTTATTGCAATAGTGTCCTGTACTCCTTTTACTAAAATGAGACTAGTGAGGATGGAAATATTTCCTTTTGTCCTGAGATTGATATGTCTGTTGACTTGGAAAAGTATTAAGTAAGGCAGGGGGAGGCACCACTGCCATTTGGAAGGTCGAGGTCTTCTCATTTGGTTGGATCTGGCTTCCACTCCCTACTTACTGATAAAAGGTGGTTGTGAGGGGTTTCCCTTGATATGTCATTGCCTCGGCGGAGGCATGGTTGTAAGCCTGTGCCATCACCTCAGACTAAGTCTTCCAAGTGTTGGCATTGATCATGTACTTGAAGAAACAATCACGTAGGCCTTCCGTGAAGGCCTTGAGGGCAATCTTGTCATCTGCCTCAGCGCAGCGAGAATACTCATGGCTGAAACGACCAGCATACTCTCGTAGTGACTTGTCCGGCTTTTGGCGAATAGTGTACAAGTCATTTACAGAATGCAAGTGATCGGTCTGGAAGATGTGTTGACAGTTTCCTCAGTTCCTCAAATGAGTCTACTGTCTCAGGTGGAAAACGGCAATACCAGTTTAGAGCTCCGCCAGAGAGGGTGGAGGGGAAGAGAAGACATCACTCTTCGTCGGTGTGCATCCGATATGCCATGGTGGACTCAAAGAGGTTAAGGTGTTCAATTGTGTCTTCCCTTCCAGTATAGAGTTGTAAACCAAGCTTTTGTTTTGTCTTTGCTTGAAGGGGCGTGTCGAGGATCCTCCTTGTGAGAGGGTCAGGATTGGGTTGGTTCTAGTCAGGTATCTCAGCCCGACATTTGGCCTTCAACTTGTTTACTTCCTCAAGAAGCTGTAGGACAATGAGGTCCTAAGTGGAGTCATGTACCACTGGTATTTTCTTTCGTAAGTCTCCATCGCCTCTTGGAAGTAGGAAAGTTTCAGCAAATGCGTGTGATTTTTCCTTGGACTCGCCATACTGACTTCTAGGGCAAGTCTGTCGGAATACCTCAGAGTCCCCTGTACCTTCATGTTCCTCTGGGACCTGTCGTTCCTTCCCTAGATTGGCAGCTGGCCTGGGTCGTGGGAGGGGACCGAGTCTTTTAGGAACCTTTGGGTCATTGATCTTCGAGTATATGTGGAGGGGATTCTCTCGATGTTGCTTTAGGAAGTTTCAGCAGTCACAATAAACGGCTTTCGATCCTTCTAACCCTTCTACAAGGAGGTGACTTCCTCCAGTTCTCCTACTTCAGGTCGAAGCAGTTGGGTTTAAAGATGTCTCATGTTGATTAATGTTTTGATGATTAGCTCGCTCTTCATCAAGGATACCCATGTCAAAGAAAGGTGACCCTCCGTGTTGGAGGGCACCCAGATGACGGTTAATGTCCACAGGGGCAACGAGCTCGTGTGTTTGAGTATGCCTAGTTTCATAGAGCATCTCAAAGAGCTTCTCATACTACTCTTGGAGGACCTCATTATTCATTGCTATCTTGTTGTTTTGAGCTTCTAGCTTATCAATTTTAGCTTGAAGAGCAACCCTCTTTCCTTCCTTCCTTCTTTCATTACTTCGCACTAGGTGCAAGAGGGGTGTCATTCTGTGTGCTATGGCTTCCTTCCCTTCCCATGTTGGAGAGGGATGCCTGGTCAAAAGAAGGTGTACGAATGTTGGAAACCAGCTTGACAAAGCTGAAAAGAGTGGGAATAAGTGTCTTTCCCACAAACGGTGCCAAATGTTGATGCACAAAATCAATGGGGACTTTGGTACAACAAAAAATGTTAAGTTTTGTGACCTTCGCTAGATTGCTCCGGTCACCAATGTGGATAAGTATGTAAATGGATAGAGACAGGGAAGCAAACACAAGATGTACGTGGTTCACCTAGATTGGCTATGTCCACGGAGTAGAGGAGTTCTCATTAATTATGAAGGGTTTACACAAGTACATAGGTTCAAGCTCTCCTTTAGTGAGTACAAGTGAATGATTTAGTATAAATGACATTAGGAAATATTTTGAGAGAATGATCTCTATTTATAGAAGAGAGTTTCTAGTTTCATTCTGACATTGACACGTGTCGTGTTGTGATTGGCTTCTGATGTTGACATGTGTCGCGCTATGATTGGCTTCTGATGTCGACACATGTCGCGATGTGATTGGCCTCCTGGTTTGAGGGAAACTCTTCTGGGTCCTTAACGGTATAACATTGACTAGTGCTCAGTAGTTTCGGGATTGGTCAAGTATGGTACAAACAAAGATGATGACAATTGACTCTAGGTCATGAATATGTAGTTCATTTCGAACGGTTCTACATGTTGGAAAATATAAGTGATACTCCGTAATGCTACCTCTGCACAGTCAAAACATCTAAAGGACACGCCATCGCGGATTTCTAAATGATCAATGTTATCGAAAGATGTAAAACAGATGTGAGGTGAGACAACAGTTCAGTTGTCATGAACTTTATTCATAGTCAACATCCCAAACTAAACTTACTTTCCTCAGTCTTAAGTGAAGAAAAATACTACAACCGAAAAATCGCTAACAAATTATCAATAAAATAGACAAGACCAAGAATATCTCGAATTTCACAACACCTTGTAAGAATTCCAACTTCCTTCCGCTACAACCTTTTTGGGAAAAAGAAAAGAATCTCATCCACTGAGATCACATCTCCCAAGAAAAGTACCAATCTAACAAAACTAATATTTGAGAAATTGGTATAAAGCTGATTGTCGGGATTTAGAGAATTTGGTCTCACTGCCGAGGTAGACGAGAAAGTCATCGATAAGATCACTGTGAATGCGTCAAGCTATGAATGAAAACTCGGCTTACAAAGGTTGGTCGGCTAGACCATCAACCGGAAGTGGAGTTTAAACAGTTTTAATCATCACCCGATTAAGTTACTAAAATCTAGGTAGGATTCTAAGATTCGGCCGTTCATCTTCGTGGATAGGTTTGAGGTTCCCTAGATAAGGTGTTTGGTTGGATAAATTCCTAATCAGTAAGCTTTAGTAACTAAGTTCTATCGATGAAGTAGGACTCGTTCAAAAAGTCACAAGGAAGGCTAATATAGTACGAGAAAGTGGATTGATGGTGTACTTCGCTTCACCATTTGGTGATATCCCAGATAAAATTTGGAGAAATGATGCTAGAGATGTACGTCCTCGAAATGTACTATACTATTTTTTTTCACTACGACACGTACTAAAAGATCTTCACAGCTTTCTTGATACTCAACTCACTCTAACAGCGAGAAATTAACTTGTACTTCGATTCTACTATCTACCTGTGGAAGTGATCGAAAAGGTGACTTACCGAAAAGGTTTTATTTACCTAGATGGGTGGTAAGGTTAAAACAACGATGAGTTTACAATCCTCTAACATGGCTTGCTCCTAAGTTTCCAAAATTTTAATTTATTCAGCTTAGGTAGTCACTATTAATCAATCTATCAGTTGCGCCACTAATTACGCATTTTAAATATGTTTATATTGTTCATTACCCTGAAACTGTGTACTGACATTCTGGTATAAAGGTATCACTCCCAGATACTAGCATGTGTCCAGTATCAGAAATCATACTGCCTGAATATTGGTTGACAGTTCCAAGATATCTAACAATATCGTCAATTAGTAGTGATAGGAGCATATTTATACGACTTAGTTAGCTTGTTTTCTAGCATTTTCGTAGTTAGTTTGTGTTTATTATAGTGTTTTAAGCAATTTTCGTGTGTTTGTAGGTCCTAATGACAAAGTTAGCAAGAAAGTGCATTTTGGTGCATTTTGGAGCAGTTTTGGGCACTAAATGGATAGCACATGTATGGGCCAAGATGGATGGACGAATTTGGAGTTCAAAAGGCTAGGAATATGATAAGGAGATGAAGAAATTAAATTCAAGACAAAGAAGATAAGGAATCAGCTCAAAAGAAGGAGATATTATCCACAACCTTATCCAACCTTATCTTATCCAAACTAACCTTATCTTATCTTATCATATCCTTATCTCATCATACCTTAATTCTAGCTGCAATGAGACCTACATATCTAATTCTAGAAGCTATTTCTAGAAGCATTCCCTTTTAGAAGTCCCAAATCAGCCACAAAACACATTGTTTCTAGAAACCCTACAAAGGTGGCGCCTATTCCCTTCTAGAAGGCCTTGCCTTGCCTTGCAATCCACTCTCCATTCCCTCCAATACCTACCGCACCCCTCTATCCCTTTTTCCCTTTTGGATTCTGATTTATTAGGCCTTTTCCTTGTGGATTTGGTTTATACAAATCCTTTTCAGAAACTAAGTGGGCCAAAACCTTTTCCTTGGTGGATTTACACATTGTGCCACACCCTTTAAACCCTAGACCTAATTCTGAGGGTTTTGCATACCTATATATATGTGTTTTAAGAGTTGGCCGAATTACCACCCCCCATACCATTCAGAAACACATTCTGCCGCACTCTATACACCATTCTACATCATTCTCCACCACCATACATCCTTGCCACAGCCCCATTCAACCAACAACACATTCCTGACCCCAAAACACATCTCATACACTTCATCCACCTTTGTGCCACAGCAAGAAGAAAGAAGGGAGGCCTTGTGGATGTTCGAGCTTGATTGTTGGAGCATTCTAGGTGTAATTCGTTCTATATTTACAATGTTTAATTTCTTTTTCTTTCGTTTTGCTGTAAACATGAGTGGCTAAACCCCTATTTAGCTAGGGGGAAATTCAAAGCCACGAACATCCTTGAGATATGAATTGATTTCTTCCAATTGTGATTTGATAAATTGTGAATGCAATTCAATTAACTATTTTCTTCAAAACTGATTCTTGTATGTTGATTAGGGATGCATACTTAGTTTTCATGCATGAATTTGATGCTAGAATATAAATGAGTTTCACCTAATCGTTACAAATTTATATTCATGAGTAGTAAAGGTTGCTAGTCACAATCGTATTAATTGAATTCTTGGCAAACGTATCATGCATTCATAGTTACGAATGCCTTGTCAACACTTATGATTTTCATGGAACGTAAAGATCTATGATTGTATCTCTATTATGCATTCATATAGGGGACTTTTGGAGAATGATTTGGGTTGTCGCATGCATTCATCCAATTCAATGAGTAAAGGAAAATCTGAGGGTTAATTAGTGCATCACGGTTAATCTGGGGTGTTGAGCTTCATAATTTATTGAAAAGCAATTGGAAATCGATTCATGTACAAGAGTGTCATGTGTGAAGAATGGACCTCTAGCTAGTCCATCAACCATCTTATTTCCCAAATTCGTTTACAATCTGTTCTAAGTCTTTAGTTATTTGTTTTTACTTTAAATTCGTCAAAACCAAATCCCCCTTTACTTTGTTGAGTCATATTAGTTAGAAATTGTTTTCGTTTGTGTTTTTAAGTGTTTTGAGTCAAAGTAAAACCAATTTTCATCCAAATTTACTCCTAGTGTCTAGTTTGAGTCTAATTAGCTTGTTTTGTGTTGTTTGAGTCATTTGAGTTGTCTAGTTTGAGTCTAATTAGCTTGTTTTGTGTTGTTTGAGTCATTTGAGTTGTTTTAGTGTATTGGAGTCTAGTTTTCCATTCTTTGAGTCTAGTTAAGTATTTTTAAGCCTAGTTTTGTGTTTTAAAGTCAGTTTAGCATAGATTAGCAATCCCTCCTAATCCCCGGTCCAGAACGATCCCTACTTATACATATACTACAATTGTCAAAAGAGGGTTTTAATTTGTGTGTTATATATTTTCACATCAAGTAGCGCCATTGTAGACCGATTACAGGTTAGAGCCCGCTCAGGTGGATGGCTTCAGATGATTGATAAGGAACTGGTCTGGTGAAGTAGTTTTAGTAATTCTAGGGAAAATGCTTACAACTTTTGGGATTTCTACCGACCATAGGTATAACAGCTCGTACACCTGTGCCTATGCTCATCGAAATGACGAGTACATCAGCCAAAGAAATTCTGGAAACTAGTATTGATTATAATGTCTCAAAGCCAAAAAAATAAATTTGCAAACAATCTACTTTAGATCTAGCATAAACGGGGGTCGATCTTCCTCTTGAAGATCTGGAATGATCACTAGTGTGTTCACAAGATTAGTGCTATCAGGGATCAAATGGTTGTCCCCCAGATGTTTTTTCGTCGAGGTGCTAACCCTTTAGCACCACATTGTCACTAGAGACATTTCTGGAAATTTTTTACGAAAGTACAACTTTGCAAGAATTCCGATATAAGGTATACTAACGAATACTGCCAAGGGATCAAAACTATTCTTAACTTCCATTCTCGAAAGGGTTGGTAAAAATGACTAGATGGTAGAGGAATTGGTAGGTAATTCTCCTGTGATGCACAATTGCCGATATAGTAGCCCTGCTTCAGGACCATCAACTTATCTCAAATCTACATCTTTCCTTAGCAAGGAAAATCCTCACTTATAATTTAGGGACATTCGTCAAAATGATCTTCTAAAAGGTCGATAAGTCGACTAAGTCACTCAAGACTTAGAAAAACTAATACATTTTTTGTGTTAGACGAGGTGGCAAGATTCGAAAATTAGGCTCAAGAACCTAGAATGCTTACATCATACGTGTGATGGATGCAATACTGCCTAACTTATACTCTGATACCAAATTGGCACATCCCGGCTTGAGCCCCCACCACATCTCGGGCTCGACTCTACCGTAGCACGATATTGTCCGCTTTGGGCCCCGACTACACCCTCATGATTTTGTTTCTAGGAACTCACACGAGAACTTCCCAGTGGGTCACCCATCATGGGATTGCTCTCGTGTGAACTCGCTTAACTTCGGAGTTCCGATGGAACTCGAAGCCAGTGAACTCCCAAAAGGCCTCCTACTAGGTAGAGATGAGAATATACATATAAGGCTTACAGGATCCACTCTCTTGGCGATGTGGGATGTTACATCACATCAATTCATATTTCAATTAATCGTAAATATCAGAATGTGGTATCAACGATCCGAACTATTTATTTCTCTACATCCGCTAGAGGAACATGTTTTCAAAAAATAAAATTTGAAAAACGAAATTTGGTAAGAATAATAAAATGTAAACGACAAGCGACGGCTAAATAGAAATCTAAGTTTTATGGAATATGGTAACTGAATTCGGGGTTGACCTCTTCACGAAAGTTGTAAAACTTGACATTATGAGTGATTGTATATAAATTTATATATATATATTTTTTTTGCATTCTACAATAATTATAATGAATTTTCTTAATTTTGCACTCAAATACAAAACACTATTCATGAGGGTTTGGAGGGTTTTTAAAATCTAAACAACAATGTAAGTGCAACATTGTCTACTTGTGGAGGAAGGATGCAATCAGGAGTATTTATATATTCTTTCACATTTTTCACTTGTAGGTCTGTCTTTTTCCCTATACTAATACTATACTAGTTAATTTAATTTTAGTCAAAGATCAAGTAAAATTTATCCTAGTAATGATAATAAAAAACTCTCTTAATAAAAATAAATAAATAAAACTTAATTTTTCTTAACTTATATAGAATAATGATTCAATAATACATATTTAATATACAACATATACACTATGGCTATTGTATATAATAAGATTTTTTAGTAAACTTTAAAATTATCAAAATAAACTTTTTCTTAACATGTCCAAAAGGATTACCCACGGACTTCCCACATGTATACCCGTTATTAACAAATCGCCTGATAACGACCCGATTATTTATTATATTGATCCGAAACGTGACGTTTTCATGTGTCACCGCGTCTCGTCTTGAGTGCTTGCCAAAAAGCAAATACAACATCTGCAAACGGCTCTTCTGACTTGTTTTTTTTTTCTTTTTTTTTTCTTTTACCAGTTGGTGAAATCCCTTTTGGCCTTAATGAAAGCAATGCAAACAAATTTTATTTTTGGACTTTGACTAAGAAAATGACAACTCGTGTTATGTTCCTAGCCAACAATGATACGCAGAAGCTAAACGAAAAGATAAGTCGTCGATCTCAAGAAAATGAAGCACATATTAAGCATCACACTGGTCATATGCCTTTGATCTTTCTATTACAACCTTCAACTCCTTATCCCTTGTCCTGACCTGCAAAACAATAATCTTTAATGGTTTAGCCAGACAGCTTGAGAAAAAATCAGAAATAAGGGAACAAGGAAACGCTGCATCCTCATCCTAGCAAATTATGATTTGGATCATAACTTGCATCAACCGTATGTTCAATTAAATCACAAACTTTAATATAAAAACCATATGGAATATGACCTTGTTGGGTTGACAAAGGAAAATGAAGTTGTCATCAACAGATCAAAGGCTATTTGGCATATTAAGATGGATCATTATTGGGGCAAACTAAAGAAATGCTAGAAAGAAATTAATAAAATTATTAACAAGAATTAACTAGGTTTAGCCTCAATGCAGAACTGGGAAGTTATGAATGATGTATGCTTTAAGGTCGGATAGGTCTTTCGCTTTTTTGAGCAAACTATACATATCTGGCATGAATACTTGCTTCGGTGAGTGGCCTGGTATCAGAGCCAATTGGATTAGTCATTTAAAGTCTATTCATAGCGCCCAAGTGGCTGGTATCATCAGTTATTCAATATCTAATCTCTTTGTTGGTTTCTTATCTGTCTGATTTTCCCCTCTCAAACAAACAAGATACTGTGTCCAAACGATAATTTTTGAGTTTGTTGCCCCAGCGGAACAGCATGAGCGGAGAGAGAAAATCATGTAAGTCTAAAATTTCCAATATTTAGATAATTTATTTTATACCTGTAAACTCAGAAATTTAGTTAAAATGAGTCAGGAGAGGGGTTCAAGTACCCGTTCGGGGATTTAGTTTATTATTACCCCCCCACAAAAATTAAAAGACTATTTAGGACTAATTCATCTGCCAGTATTAGCACTAGGTCTAGTCTAAATAGGACACCAGACATTGTAAATGAAGAACAAAAGTGAGAATCTGAAAGTGTTGATTTTGGTGATTGGAATATCCCCAAAATATCTAGTAAAGAAATTCATAGAAAGAAATGGTCAATCTCTTCATTTAAAAGTGAACACCATGTAAGAACAATCTAGCAAGCTTATGCTCTTAGTAAAGAACATGAAACCTCAGTTATTCACTTCAGAACAAATAAACGCTCATAGAAAAGACAGTCATAAATATACTCATTTTAGTCTAGTACAAATCGCAGTAAAACCACTAACAAGAAGAGGTCTCAACACCTCTATTTTGTTATGTCTCCGAGATGCCAGATTCACTAACTTTAGTGATAGCATTCTTGGAATGATTGACTCAAGTTTATACAATGGGCCAATCCATTTTGATTGTTACCCAGATCTCACAATAAGTCTTTCAGACTCACATTAAACATAAAAACCTCTGATTATCAAGTCTTAGAAGGAGTCCAACCACTAGCTCTAATATACAGAGATCATTACACATGCATAGGCACCAAAATGATTTTCCAAGCTATAATTAAAAGCCCAAAAGATCAACCTCTATTAATCCAAAGTAATCAAGAAAATGCCAACATCACAATACCAAGAACAATTAAGTGGTCAGAAATTAGTCTACCCTCAGATTGGTCTTTAACCAACGAAAGAAAACCAGTAGACATCCAAAACAACTTAGTCAACCCAGACAACATACAACAATACTTTGATGGTACAGTTAAAATCCATTTTAACCCTCCAGCTAGCAAGTCCCGTGTCCAACTTCACGAATTAAGTCAATCCACTAGGTTTAAAGAACCAGTCAGAAACTCTGTTTCGGGATCCACTTCAACAGACATGTTAGGTCAAGAACTAATTAATGATTTAGTAAATATGAGGCTTAAATCAATTAAAACAAACTCTCAGGTTACTCATCCCTGTTACGAAAACCCAAGTCAAACTAAAACTCATTAGGAAGAACAAACATCACCAACAACTAATTTTGAGGTAAACCAACAACAATTAGTTTTAAATAAACCGTTTTAAATATATTGGAAAACATTAAATGTTGACATTAAGTTAAAAGAAAACATACAAAGAAGAGAACTATTCCTCTGTCCATGGGCTGGATAGTTGACTGGTGAATATTGTATCCTAAGAATCTTTATTTTCGTTTGGAACAATTTTACTTTGTTGCTGAAACAACTAATCCATTTGACTTAATTATTTTGACAAACATGTTTAAGTGTTTTCCAGTGTTCATCAATTGATTTTAAGAAGATGAGCACATCATCTTTGTAGACTACGGAAAAATGACTATGAATTAAAT
Source organism: Malus sylvestris (assembly GCF_916048215.2). Taxonomy (NCBI): domain Eukaryota; kingdom Viridiplantae; phylum Streptophyta; class Magnoliopsida; order Rosales; family Rosaceae; genus Malus; species Malus sylvestris. The sequence goes on from NC_062264.1 coordinate 570,399, forward strand.
ATTGCGTTCATAATGTTTTGAAATTCACTGGGTGCATTCTTTAATCCAAATGGCATTACGTTCCCTTCGTAATATCTGAAAGGAGGTGACAAAGTTGTTTTGTGGCGACACGCGTTTGACCCTCATTTTTATGGGGCCCACTATGTATTTCAACAATCCAACCTTCTATATTTTAGTACATCATTCATAGATCATCCTTTGCAAAAAATTAGACAAATCCAAAACCATTAAGACATTCATTTGCATCGAAGAAAACAGACGAATACAGTTCTACAAAGAAACACTAAATTTGATCCAACGGTCATATGGTTTAGGATTTGCGTGATTTTTGGTAGACATGATCTTTGAGGTAAGGCATCAAAGATAGAAAAAAAGGTCGTACCCAGTGCACAAAGCTCCCGCTTTACGCAGGGTCTGGGAGAGGTGAATGTCGGCTAGCCTTACCCCCATTTATGGAGAGGCTGCTCCCAAGTCTCGAACCCGAGACCTACCGCTCATGGGCGAAGGCACTTGCCATCGCACCAAGTGCATCAAAGATAGAAATAAGTAATTTAAATAATTATGCGTCTTGATTTAATCTGAATTTGGTTGCTATAAAATTTTCAATGTTATAGAGTTATAATCAGTAAAACCCTGGGGAAAGAGTAAATTTTCATATTCGAAACAGAACTTCTAATTAAATCCATTAGATGTCAGAATATACAACATGAGAAAATTACCTCGACCTGTGGGATTTTTCCGCAAAGCAGAAGGTCTACACTCTTTGCTGTCTGCCGGATGAGAGTGAAAGGAAAAAGAAATATTATATGAAGTGAACAAGTTATTGTAGAAAGCTAGGAGCACTGTCTGTGTGTGTGTGTGTGTGTGTGTGAGAGAGAGAGAGAGAGAGAGAGAGAGAGTTGTTGTTTGAACAATTAGATTTCCATCCAAAGGTTTAGAATATGGTGAAAATTGAACAATTATAACAGAGAAAGAGAGAGAGAAAGAGTTGTTTGAACCATTAGATTTCCATCCAAAGGTTTAGAATATGGTGAAAATTGAACAATTATAAACAGAGAAAATGTCATTTACTTACATGCTCTAAGCCTTTAAACTTTTAACAATTAGATTTAGATTTCCATCCAATGCAAACAGTAGCACATGTCTATAAAGGAAACAAGTAATTTTATAGCAGATAGGCTTACATTCAAGAAGACACTGTGGTAGTTTCTTGATCCAAACATATATTCACACAAAGACATAAAAAGCATGATACTTGGCACTTTTCAAAGGGATAGAGAGGTTGAAACAAATACTTATAAAGTTCCCCTACATTAACTTTTTGCAATTAAATTTTGAGTGTACAGTTTCAGCAATCCATATTCAAGCACAATAATGCCTGAGATTAAATTTTAAAGCAACGATAGAAGTTGATTTACACACCTGATGTGTAACCCAATAGTCCCTCTGTCTCATCTCAATTAAGAACTCAAATGTTGGGGATGCTTGTCTTTCAAGAACGGTTTTCTGACATTTTCTAGATTTGGCTTCTCCATCTCCTAAAGTAACAGTTTCTACTCCTCCAACCTGAAACCAGAAAATAAGATTTGGAAGTGCAATTTGACCAAAGAGTCATGCATCAAATTATTTATTCCACGTTCTCTTAAAAGACAACACTGCTATAATTACTACTTTAGACAAATAGGAGAAACAACCAGCAAGTTCAATCGCAACATAGAGTTTTTACCATGTCTGCCATGGGGAACTGCACTGTATATATAGGATAAGTAATCCTGCAGGGAATCAACATAAAATGATGAAGCCATGTTGATAGCTCTAGAGTTTTTCTATTAGAAGCTCCATTACCGCGTCGAAAAAACGTTTTTGTCCAATGAGTGTTGTGGATATTTCTAATACATTAGCAAGAAAGGGAGCACAAATTAAGTCCCTCAAAACCATCCAACATATTCAGTGAATCCTAATGGGCTTCCCTCATTGTTTTCCCTTGACTATCATTCTCCCATGCCCAAAGAGATCATCTTTCTTCTTGGTAGATCATTGATTATGAACTTGAAAGGACAAGTCAAATATAAGTAACAAAAAGAAAGTTCTTGATGCACAAAACATAATTTTCAATATGATGCTATTTTTGTGAAAGTTTTTTAATATTAGCATCCTGGAACAAATCAGAGCTTCCTGGAAAAAAAATAAAAGAAAAATATTAGCCTTCTGAATTACAAATTACTACGAACTTCCATACCAATAACCAAACATGGAAAATTGGTGTATTAACCATGTGGACCAGATTCCCTTAATAACCTACTTTATTACGTCTTTAAGAATTTTGATCTTTATCTGATATTATCTAGGGCAAAACAATATGCAATAACAGGAAGACAGTTCAGACTCAAAAATTATGTCTCAAATGTAAAGAGGACCTCAAGCAAAAATAATTCTACATGTAGTTTTTTACAGAGACCAGAACAAACCAGATCAGTTAGAGTAGGATTCTTTATTATATTCTCAAGCTTCTGCCCATGAGCAGTAGCAATAAGCATGACCCCTCTCTCGGCAATCGAGCGACAAGCAAGAGCTTCAGATTCCGTGCCAATCTCATCGACAATGATCACTTCAGGCATGTGGTTTTCAACTGCCTCAATCATAACTTTGTGTTGCATGGATGGTTCTGTTACCTGCATTCTCCGCGCCCGTCCTATTGCTGCATGTGGAATATTTCCATCCCCTCCTATTTCATTGCTTGTATCAACAATTACCTATCCCAGTGGTGTTAGCGTTCTTTTGAATCATGTAATGAAATACATATGCAAACACTTATAACATGAGAGGGAGAGAAAGAGGGGGAGGTAGGAAGTTGGCACTATATAAAAGGGAAAAAAAAACTCCACGTACCACTCTTTTGTGATATTCATCTGACATGACTCGAGCAATCTCTCGCAAAACAGTGGTCTTACCAACCCCGGGCCTTTACAAATTGAAGGGCATCTTCACTAAGAAGTTATATATATATATATATATATATCAAATAGCTTAGAAATATGTTGATGACTACAAGTGCCTTTTGGAAATTTGGTATCAATCAATAAGTTATTCTTTAGTGAGTCACAGTGATGTTTATTGTTAACACCAATGTTTGCTATACATCCACTCTTCTTGTTTCATTATTTGTTATACTGTTTTTCAACTACTTAGACCCTTAGAAACAAGTCACATCCAGTTTTAGCTATGTTTACACCAGGAAAACCACTTTAAAAAGAATCAGATAACTTTACCTTCCGATAAACAAGATGCTCTTGCTGTATTGAAGCAGATCGTAAACCATGTCAATATGACCAGAAACAGCCCTGCCAACTCGGCAAGTTAATCCAACGATCATCCCTTTCCTACTCCTGATTGCTGATATTCTGTGCAAGGTACCCGCAATGCCAGCTCTATTGTCCCCCCCAAAATCTCCAACTGCATTTTGAGCATCCTCCAACTCTTTCAATGAAACCTGCATAACAGATATTTTGAACGCATCAGTATTATTTTTTTGCTTCTTGTTTAAAATAGTGTGGATGTTGGGGGGAGGGAGCGTGTGTGTACAATTTAGAAGCTCAAAAGTATGGGGTAGTACCGCAGTTGTCCTCAAATATTGGGCGCCAAGATCATCAAGGTAGCGTGCTTCAGGCAGTCGACCCAAATCCATTATAACCTATTTATGGTACACAGAAACAACATTAGATAATCAACCGTTTGCATTTGCAGCAGGGCCCTGCCTTTGTTATGTTTCTATTCTATGTTTCTATAATTTGAAGAATATTTTAAACAAGTCAAGTGATTGATACAAGTGAAGAGTGCAATTAATCCAATGATATAATAATAGAAACCAGAAAGAGTAATTAAATGAGACGAGATGAGACCTCTAAGAGTTGAGCTCGTTTGGGTTGGGGTTGATTGAGCAAATTGTCATGCAAATCACGCGGAAGAATCTGCAAACAAAGATTCGAACTTGAATTAATTAATTAATTAATAACGAAATAAAAAGGAGAATTAGGTCAGCGGGAGAGGGAGACCTAGGTACCTGCAACAAGGAGAGGAGATGGTTCTCCTGCTCGTGATGAAGGCAATTGGAAGCCATAGCCATACGCGCCCTCTTTCCCATTCTCATTCGCAGGAGGCACCCCGTGAAGGAGGAGGACGATGAGGAGGAGGAGTACGAAATGCTGCTGCTCTTGTAGTAGTACTTCTGGTTCAAATTCAATCGCTTCACTCTCACCGCCGCCGCCGGCTTTGTGTTTGCAGTTGCCCACAAACTACCATTACTCATGCTGCTGCTTCTTCCTTCTTGTGCTACTGCCGTCTGTCCTTACTTAATTCTTGTCGGCTGAACGAGTGGCGGCAACGGCCGAAGGTGGCGGAGGATCTTTCTTCTTTTGTTTTCTTTTGTTTTGGTTTTGGTTTTGGGCCGTGCCGAAACCTAAATAAAAGACAGAAATAGAATGGGCCGTGGGCCTTCCTTGGGCAGAGGCCCAAACCATTTCTTCCTTGGAGGTGATCAGTCAGACTCGGAAGAAATCAATCAGAGGAAGGAGTGAGAATTTGGGATGATGGGCAGCAGGGGGTGCAGAGAAGATGATGGAGGAGAGGGGAAGGGTTTGTTGTGGAAGCTTCCAATCCTTAGAACCCAGCAACTAGGGAAGGTGGGTCCCGCCTTTGGCCTCGGCGCTGGTTGCGGGTTGGGTTTTGGCATCGGCCTCCTCGGCGGTACTCCCTCCCTCACTATCTTTCTCTGTGACGTTAAGTTGAGTTTTCAGTGCTATATATCCTGCCAACTACACCACCTAACTAACTATGTTGTAGCGAGCTAGCTCTAGACTATAGGTTATAGCTAGTCAATTTAGGTCCGTTCATTTATTAGTTTAATTTATTTAATTAGTAAAAGCTAAGCATTCCTTAAATCAGACACCGCTACTACTGCTTCAGTGGCGATTTCGTGCTTACGCTGGTGTTGCTACATTATGTTTATGCAAATCACGTATATGCTTAATGCCGTATTGGTTATTGGTTTTTAAAATTCCAATCGTCCAGGCGCAGGATTTGGTCCTGGGATTCTTGGCTTGCAAGTTGGCTTTGGCCTTGGTGCTGGATGCGGGGTCGCCTTAGGATTCGGCTACGGTGTCGGAAAGGGCATTGCCTACGATGACAATCGCAGATACTCTAATGTAGGCAACCTTTTTCGTGGTGAAAATGTCGACATTTCTCCTGCTTCTCAAGATCTGCCTACTCAGTAAATTTGTTTTATTCATCATTCCTTTACTTCTGCATATTGTGTTTTGCTATATGTCAATTCAATTTCACTCATTTTCTAAGGATTCCTTCTTACTTTTCGGAAACGTAGAACATAAACCATATGAAACGAAATAGAAAGAACGAAAAACAAAGCTGAATAGCTATCAAATTAATTAATTTGGGAATGCAACAACTGAAACTGGGAACACTGCTGTTTCTTTGATGCATATGATATCGCAACCTTTACAACAAACTCATGTAACCTTACAACAACAACAAAACCTTTTCCCACTAAGTGGGGTCGGCTATATGAATCCTAGAACGCCATTGCGCTCAGTTTTGTGTCATGTCCTCCGTTAGATCCAAGTACTCTAAGTCTTTTCTTAGGGTCTCTTCCAAAGTTTTCCTAGGTCTTCCTCTACCCCTTCGGCCCTGAACCTCTGTCCCGTAGTCACATTAGAGACAGAAAAGCAAACACAAGATATACGTGGTTCGCCCAGATTGGCTACGTCCACAGAGTAGAGGAGTGCTCATTAATTGTGAAGGGTTTACACAAGTACATAGGTTCAAGCTCTCCTTTAGTGAGTACAAGTGAATGATTTAGTACAAATGACATTAGGAAATATTGTGGGAGAATGATCTCCTTTTATAGAAGAGAGTTTCTAGTATTGTTCTGACATTGACACGTATCGTGTTGTGATTGGCTTCCGATGTTGGCACGTGTCGCGCTATGATTGGCTTCTGATGTCGACACGTGACGCTCTGTGATTGGCCTCCTGGTTGGAGGGAAACTCTTCTGAGTCCTTGACGGTGTAACGTTGACTGGTGCTCGGTAGTTTCAGGATTGGTCAAGTATGGTACAAACAGTGCTCCCCTAAGTTCCTGAGTGAGGGAAGCTCCTCGGTTGGGGACTTGCAAGATCCAAGCCGCTGAGTAATCACGAAACTTCTAAGTATCGAAGTGTGGTATCGTCTTCACTTGTCTTATCTGTCTCATAGGTAGATGTGGCATCTTCTCTGGAAGTACTCTTCCTCCATCCAGGGGTGGTATCTTTAACTGGTGGAGATGCATAAGGTAATGTATCAATTTTACTTGAAGCTTACTTGTAGTTTCAGGCTTGGTCAAGCGCGATACAAACCATGTAGTAGAAGTCCCCCAAGTCGCCGAGCTAGGGGATCTGCTGAAAGAAGTGACAGACAAGGTAAGCAATCAATCCCAAATCAGAAGTTTGATTTCGAGTTCCGGCTAATTGTTCTTATTCTCCTTATCTTGCAGGCAGTATGAAGGATAAAAATAAGAAAATGAGAAGAGATGATATGAGATACTTTTGCTTTTGAAGAAGTAACTTTTCACAGGCTTATTCTTGAACTGGGCTGGAGGGTTTTCTGGTTTCCTCCAAAGTATAAGGTCGTCTGAAGAATTTGAGGGTCAAAACAAGTCCATCAAATCTAGAATACGTTCGACCCTGCTGATATGGAATACTTTTGTTGTTGATAGAGTAGTGGATGTATCGGCACGTGTTTTGTTACGCTTGTCTCCACATGCTTCCTTGTATCCTTCTCACTTGCCCTATCTGTTCCTCAGACAGATATGGTATCTTCTCTGGAAGCATAAGATGTTGAAGATGAGTACTCGAGAGCAATGCCAAGTAGGTAATCAGGTAAGGGGTTCCAGGCAGTCAGTTCCTGATTGGAAGCTTGATTCCAAGTGCTGACTGATTGCTCTCTTTCTCCTTGTCTTGCAGGTAAGAACAAGGCCAAAGGAAAAGACAGGGAAAAAGCATGATATGGGATACTCTTGCTTTTAACCCTGATGATATGAGATATTCTTACTCTGGTGTAGCTTGTTTGCAAAGGTATTATCGGGGGGAAAGAAAGCTGAGTATTTCGAGAGGCTTCGTTGGGAGTGCCCTCTTAGATATGAGAAAGGGTTAAGCATTTTTGCAGGTCTGCCTGTCCATTGAGGATGGAGGTCGACATATATAGGAGTCCCTAACAACAAGTAGTAATGCTATTCATTTACCCTGCTTGGTCATATCACTGTAATGGGAGCTGCCAGCTTCACGTGTTTTAACTCTGTCAGAGCACTTTGAAAAAGTGGTCTGTGGTATCTGGAAAGCTGATGTTGCGTGTGAAGATTACAGACAAGCTTTATCCAAGGAGATCTGGCTCTCAAAGTTGAGAAAGTGGTGCCTCTTCGATTTTCGAACAAGCAATCCTGTCGGGGATCTGGCTCTTGATATTCGGAGAATGGTGCCTCTTCGATTTTTGAGAAAGCAATCATGCTGGGAGTCTAACTCTCGAGATTCGGATAGCGGTGTCTCTTCGATTTTTGAGAAAGTAATCATGTTGGGAGTCTGGCTCTCAAGATTCGAAGGGCGGTGCCTCTTCGATTTTGGAGCAAGCAATCTTGTTGGGAGTGTTTTCTCGAATGTGAGTAAAGGTTTGGCATGTTTGCTAGTCTACCTTGCCACGAAGCATAGAGGTTGACACACAGGGACTTTCCAATTATCCAGCAGTGGTGCTATTCCTTTACCCTTGTGGGTAATAATATGGTAGCTAGACCTTCAAAATTTATGTGTCTAAACTTTGTTAGTGTTGTTTCTTTGCTATTCTTTTACCCTTCTTGGTCATAGCGATGTAGTGGGAGCTGCAAGCTTCGCATGTCTAAACTTTGTCAGAGATCTTTGGCAAAGTTATATGTGGTACCCATGAGCTAATGTTGCGTGTGGAAAGTGGATGATTGAACAGTAAGATTCACGTGTTTTATACTTCACCAGAAATCTTCGACAGAATGCCCTAATTTCTGCAAGGTTGAGTGTGCATGTGACAGGTGGTGATAAGGCTGAAAAAGCAGGTGCCTCTTCGATTTCTGAGATCGGCCCTCGTGGTCTCTGAGCAGCCCAGCTTTTGAGAAAGCAAGCGCCTCTTCAATTTCTGAGATCGGCCTTCGTGGTCTTTGAGTAGTCCAGCTTTTAAGAAAGCAAACGCCTCTTCGATTTCTGAGATCGGCCCTCTTGGTCTCTGAGCAGCCCAGCTTTTGAGAAAGCAAACGCCTCTTCGATTTCTGAGCAGGCGCCTCTTTGATTTCTGAAGCTCCGTTGAGTGCATATTTTTATAGAGGTTGGCATTAAGTTCCAAAGCACACTTGAATCTCCACCAGTAGAAGCTCCCTTCTTGCACTTCTAAGATCTTGATTTGTCCGACCTCTTCTCTCTTCAACATCTTTGAAAATGTCTGACCCATCCGACCATCGTTTTTACTTGAACCTTGTTGAAGAGGCAGCCACGGCTTCTCCAAACAACATATGGCGCTCATCCTTCTTATCCCCTATTGGTCCTCTTACCGTTGGGGATTCCGTGATGAAGAATGATATGACCGTTGCGGTGGTGGCCAGGAACCTTCTCACTCTCGAAGATAACAGACTACTTTCCAAACGGTATGATGAGTTGGCTGTTAAGGATTTTCTGGCTCTTAGTGTTCAATGTGCAGGTTCTGTGTCTAATATGGTCCAACGCCTATTTGCTCGAGCTCGCCAAGTTGAATCATTGGTGGCTGAAGTGATAAGTCTCAAACAGGAGATTAGAGGGCTCAAGCATGAGAATAAATAGTTGCACCGACTCGTACATGACTATGCCACCAACATGAAGATGAAGCTTGACCAGATGAAGGAATCTGATGGTTAGATTTTACTTGATCATCAGAGGTTTGTGGGTTTGTTCCAAAGGCATTTATTGCCTTCGTCTTCTGGGGCTGTACCGCGTAATGAAGCCCCAAATGATCAACCTCCGATGCCTTATCCTTCTAGGGTTCTGTCCAGTACTGAGGCTCCGAATGATCACCCTCCGGTGCCTTCTCTTTCTGGGGCTCTACCGACTGCTGAGACTTCTCCTAAGCAACCTTTGTGAAGGCTCCCTCTTGTTTGTTTATTTTGACTTATGTATATGTACATATTTGTAACTTATCGGAGATATCAATAAATAAGCTTTGCTTTATTTTAACGTATTGTGTTAAATACACCAAAGCCTTCTTCACTAAGTTCTTTGAATTTTTCTTTTGTTGAAGCTTGTATGTTGAAGCTTTGTGAGTGGAGCATGTAGGTTGAGGTAGTGTTCCCTTAATTTCCCGAGTGAGGAAAACTTCTCGGTCCTGTGCCATGTCCTCCATTAGATCCAAATACTCTAAGTCTTTTCTTAGAGTCTCTTCCAAAGTTTTCCTAGGTCTTCCTCTACCCCTTCGGCCCTGAACCTCTGTCTCGTAGTCGCATCTTCTAACCGGAGCGTCAGTAGGCCTTCTTTGCACATGTCCAAACCACCGTAATCGATTTTCTCTCAGCTTTCCTACAATTTCGGCTACTCCTACTTTACCTCGGATATCCTCATTCCTAATTTTATCCTTTCTTGTGTGCCCACACATCCAACGAAGCATCCTCATCTCCGCTACACCCATTTTGTGTAAGTGTTGATGCTTCACCGCCCAACATTTTGTGCCATACAGCATCGCCGGCCTTATTGTCGTCCTATAAAATTTTCCCTTGAGCTTCAGTGGCATACGGCGGTCACACAACATGCCGGATGCACTCTTCCACTTCATCTATCCATCTTGTATTCTATGGTTGAGATCTCCATCTAATTCTCCGTTCTTTTGCAAGATAGATCCTAGGTAGCGAAAGCAGTCGCTCTTTGGTATTTCCTGATCTCCGATCCTCACCCCTAACTCATTTTGGCCTCAATTTGCACTAAACTTGCACTCTATATATATGTCATGTTAACTCATCCATTACCAACGCGAAAAGGTAAGGACTTAAGGATGAGCCTTGATGTAATTCTATAGTTATGGGGAAGCTTTCGGTTTGTCCTTCATGAGTTCTTACGGCAGTCTTTGCTCCTTCATACATATCCTTTATAGCTTGGATATATGCTACTTGTACTCCTTTCTTCTCTAAAATCCTCCAAAGAATGTCTCTTGGGACCCTATCATACGCTTTTTCCAAATCTATAAAGACCATGTGTAAATCCTTTTTCCCATCTCTATATCTTTCCATCAATCTTCGTAAGAGATAGATTGCCTCCATGGTTGAGTGCCCTAGCATGAACCCGAATTGGTTGTCCGAAACCCGTGTCTCTTGCCTCAATCTATGCTCAATGACTCTCTCCCAGAGCTTCATTGTATGACTCATTAGCTTAATACCCCTATAGTTTATGCAATTTTGTACGTCGCCCTTATTTTTGTAGATAGGCACCAAAGTGCTCTTTCGCCACACATTTGGCATCTTCTTCGTTTTCAAAATCCTATTGAAAAGGTCAGTGAGCCATGCTATACCTGTCTCTCCCAAGACTTTCCACACTTCGATTGGTATATCATCTGGGCCCACTGCTTTTCTATGCTTCATCTTCTTCAAAGCTATAACCACTTCTTCCTTCCTAATTCGACGATAAAATGAGTTGTTTCTACACTCTTCTGAGTTACTCAACTCCCCTAAAGAAGTACTCCTTTCATGTCCTTCATTGAAAAGATTATGAAAATAACCTCTCCATCTGTCTTTGACCGCGTTCTCTGTAGTAAGAACCTTTCCATCCTCATCCTTGATGCACCTCACTTGGTTTAGGTCCCTTGTCCTTTCCCTTGCTCTAGCTAGTTTATAGATATCCAACTCTCCTTCTTTGGTATCTAGTCGCTTATACATATCGTCATAAGCCGCTAACTTAGCTTCTCTCACAGCTTTCTTCGCCTCTTGCTTCGCTCTTCTATACCTTTCACCATTTTCATCGGTCCTATCCTTGTATAAGGCTTTACAACATTCCTTCTTAGCCTTCACCTTTTTTGTACCTCCTCATTCCACCACCAAGATTCCTTTTGGTGTGGAGCAAAGCCCTTGGACTCTCCTAATACCTCTTTTGCTACTTTTCGGATACAACTAGCCATGGAATCCCACCTTTGGCTAGCTTCCCCCTCTCTATCCCACACACACTAGGTGATTACTTTCTCTTTGAAAATGGCTTGTTTTTCTCCTTTTAGATTCCACCATCTAGTCCTTGGGCACTTCCAAGTCTTGTTCTCTTTTCTCACTCTTTTGATATGTACATCCATCACCAACTAGCGATGTTGATTAACCAAGCTCTCTCCCGGTATAACTTTGCAATCCTTACAAGTTATACGATCCCCTTTCCTCATTAGAAGAAAATCTATTTGTGTTTTTAACGACCCACTCTTGTAGGTGATCACATGTTCTGCTCTCTTCTTAAAAAAGGTGTTGGCTAAGAAGTGATTATATGCCATTGCAAAATCCAAGATAGCTTCCCCATCCTCGTTTCTCTCCCCAAAACCATGGCCACCATGAAAACCTCCATAGTTTCCTGTCTCCCTGCTCACGTGTCCATTTAAATCTCCTCCTATAAATAACTTCTCCGTCTGAGCAATTCCTTGCACCAAGTCTCCAAGGTCTTCCCAAAATTTCTCCTTTGAACTCGTATCCAACCCTACTTGAGGTGCGTACGCACTAATCATATTGATGAGTTCTTGTCCTATTACAATCTTGATTGCCATGATTCTATCTCCTACCCTCTTAACATCTACAACATCTTGTGTCAAGGTCTTGTCCATGATGATGCCAACATCGTTTCTCGTTCTATTTGTGCCCGAATACCAAAGTTTAAACCCTGAGTTTTCTAGATCCTTTGCCTTAAGACCAACCCACTTAGTTTCTTGTAGGCACATAATATTTATCCTTCTCCTCACCATAACTTTCACTACTTCCATAGATTTTTCCATTAAGGTTCCTATATTCCACGTTCCTAAACGCATTCTACTCTCTTGAACTTTACCCTTTTGTCCTAGCTTCTTCACCCTCCCCCGTCTAATAGGATCAAAGTACTTCTTTTGTGTGTCCTGTGTAAAGTTGATAGGAGCATATGCTCCCAAACAACTTTGAGTGGAGTCGTTCGAAAAGAAGTTTCTATGGCCCCCTTGCTCATTTAACACTGCATTCGGGTGCCGATAGAGATACAGCGACCCTTGCTTACTTATCACTGTGCTCGGGCCACACAGCGCGCCACTTACGGGTGACGCCCTAGCTTTAGCGCGATTTCGTTCTGGATTCATTTTCATAAGGATTCGACGTAACCGAGGAGTGCCGGCTGTCGACTACCTGACGCCCTCCCCCTCCTCCTTTATCCGGGCTTGGGACCGGCAATGTAAGATAAACTTACACAGGCAGAGTTCTCATGTAACCTTGAAAAGTAAAAATGTAAAGCAACGGGAATCTGATGTCTTAGTTGACGGAGACTAGTAGGTCCTCATCTACCGGACCATGGATCAAGTTACCAAATGAAGCGGAACATTCAAAATAGTTTAAACTAAAATAAAAATATTTTGTATGGTACTTTTCTGCTGTTAAATTTTTCAGGTGATAATTTTGTAATTAAAATGCATGTGTGTGTGAATGTATTTTCATTATTCCTTGATCTTTTTAGCGATGATATTGGTGCACTTGTTGAGGAGCTTGTTGATAATACAAAGAAACTTGTCAGAGCTACTACAAGAGAGATGGACAAGTGGAGAAGATGAGGTTGCTTTTGTGTGTTTTTTGTGAGTTCATTCTCAGTGTATATTTGGAATGATTATGATTTATAATATACAAAGCCAAGTTATAAAAATATGCATGTTTTGGAATGGGGAGTACTAAGACGTGTAGTGTATAACTCCATTGTCGAGGCATACCAATGCTTATGATTCTGTACAATGCCATTGAAGAAAGCACTTGTGACTCGCATTACTTGTCTATAGGATTTCACCATGTAGCTTTGTGGTTTGTACTTCTCTAAATGTCTTCCTTCATGATTTGCCTATTGTCATCTGTGCAAGATATACAACTTTTGAACTTAGGGTAAAGAAAGTTTGAATCTTTATGAATGGACTTACGCAGGACAGCAATTGTCGCTACAGTACTAAATCTGTATTCAGACTTTATGCTTTTTATTACATTCTTTTTGGGGTTGATTGTGTATATGACCTGCAAATTATTTGGTCCTGGATTCTTGTAAGGACCTTATTGGTTAGCCTTTGTGCTGAAGGGAAATGCCCTTTTTACTCATTGGCGGGAACTTTTACCAATTTGCCCTAGTCATGGCCCTCGAATCTCAGCGAAAGCAATACTCTCCTTTTTTTAAGCGGTTAGATTGTATAATTTAGAGGAGAATCAACAACTAAAATTGAGGAGGGGAATGCCGGAGGTGAAAGAGGGAGTGTAAATTACTTCCCTTGGTCTAAACCATTTGCTACAATCTAACTCCTCCATTAAAAAAAGTAAGTTGGCATTTAAAATGGGCTCAGTGCATGATATCTTACTCAAGTGTGCGTTCCCACTGCATTGGCAGTATGTGATGAAGGGGCATGACAATAAACAGTAACTGTTAGACGAAGTCATGAATCCACGTGAATCCACGTGACTCCAAACCCTAAAGAAAGGTCCACGACAGAACCTCCACCTTCTCGCTGTACAACCTGACAGAAGGAATACTTCACATGGTTTCTGGCACTTGTATTATTTATTGCATGCGTGTATTAAACTTGTATATAAACCATGCTGTCAGTACAGCAAGGGTTAAGGACATTATTATTATTTATTGCATGCTTGTAAACTTATATAAACCATGCTGCCATTGCAGTAGGTATAGTAGTGAGTAAGCTTGATTATTCATCAGTAAAGACCATATTCTTCATGGTATTGAGCCCTACCGTCTAACGACTCGATCCACCCTTCGTTTTATTTTTTTTTTCTCACGCTTCCATGGCTGACGAAAATGGCACCTCCTCCCAGTCCACCATCACCACCCCGCCTACCACCAATCCCTTCCATCCTTTCTCCACAGTGGTCCATATTAAGCTTGATAGATCCAACTACCCATTGTGGTTGGCTCAAATTCTCCCAATTCTCCGAAGTCGAGATCTGATGGGATATGTGGATGGTACCTCGGTGTGTCCTCCAAAACACTTGCCTAGTATCACCACTGTCAATCCACAGTATGCTGCTTGGGTCCAACAGGATCAAACGATCCTTAGTTGGATAAATGGCTCCTTAACTGCTTCTGTCTTGTCTACTGTGGCCAGCAAGAGGACTGCTCGCGCCACTTGGGAAGCCTTGGAGCAGAGGTATGCCTCGACATCCCAAAATCGAATTTTGTTCCTGCGAAATGAATTGTTGCAGACCAAGAAAGGTGATCTCTCTGTTGCGGATTACCTGGATCGCATGAATGCGATATCTGATAACCTAGCCCTAGCCGGGCAACCTGTCTATGATGATGAACTTGTACAGATTGTGTTGAACAATCTAGGACCTGCATTTGAAATGACAGTGAGTGCTGCTCAAGCTCGGGATACTCCCATTACTTATCCCACACTTGAGTCACTACTGTTGACCACTGAACGCCGAATGGCGGAACAAGCAGCTTCATTGGCCGAGACTGCATCTGTGAATGCCTTTGTTGCTGCTCGCGGTCGTGGCGGTGGAAGGTCGAGAGGAAATGGGAGAGGTGTGTCTTCCCCCAATCGTGGCATTCCATTCAATCCCCGAGGTTACAACCCTCGTCCCAACCATCAGCGTAACCCGCCAAATGGTGATCGTCTTCCTTGTCCCGGTGAGCGCATTGTTTGTCAAATTTGTGGCAAACCAGGTCATCCTGCCCTTGATTGCTACCAGCGAATGAATGCCGCGTATGAAGGTAGGATTCCTACAAAAAAACTTTCAGCTATGACCTCCTCTCCTAATACTCTGAACAAGCAACAGAATTGGCTTCTGGACACCGGTGCTAATGCACACATTACTCCTGATCTTCACAACCTTATCAACCCTAAGGAGTATACTGGTAATGAAACTATTGGAGGTGTAGGTAATGATTCTGCCATCCCTATTTTGCATTCTGGTTCCAATCAATTACGTACTAAAGCTTGCTCATTTAAATTAACCAATATTCTCCACTGTCCCACTGCTTCTCAACATATAGTTTATGCCCATAGGTTTACATTAGATAACCGATGCTACCTACTAATATTTCCATATTTTTTCCTTGTTAAGGACCTCAAGACCCGGAAGACGCTTTTCCGAGGGAGATGTGAGAATGGGTTATACCCATTTCAAAGTGGCAGTGGACAACTCCAGTATCCCATTTCATCCTTTGTTGGAGTCCGGTGTTCTGTGAAAACATGGCATGCCCGTCTAGGTCATCCGTCTCATTCCATCATTAAGTTTTTAATTTCAAAAAAATTAGTACCAATTCATGGTACTTCTGATGTTAGTTTTTGTGAGACTTGTCCCTTAGGAAAGAGCACTAGATTGCCTTTCTATGCGTCTGAGTCTGTTTCTCAATTTCCTTTGCAACTGTTGCATTCTGATGTGTGGTCTTCTCTAGTTATTTCTAATGAAGGTTTTCGTTATTATGTTTTATTTGTGGATGACTATTCTCGCTATTCTTGGACTTTTCCTATGAAAAACAAAAGTGAAGTTTTCGAAATTTTTGTTAAATTTAAAGCTTGTGTTGAGAAAATGCTTAATCTTTCCATTAAAACATTTCAATGTGATGAAGGAGGTGAATATAAGAGTCGTGCATTTCAAAATTTCCTTAGTACAAATGGTATTTCTCAACGATTTTCATGTCCTAAACATCCGGAACAAAATGGACTTGCCGAAAGAAAACATCGACACATTGTTGAAACAAGTGTGGTTATGCTTTCCCAATCTCACTTGCCCAATCGTTTTTGGTTTGATGCGTGCTCAACTGCAACATATTTGGTGAATCGAATGCCCACAAAACTTTTGTCTCATGTGTCACCGTATGAGAAACTGTTTAACAAAACCCCAAAGTATGACATGTTGAAAGTTTTTGGTTGTCGATGCTTTCCTTGGTTGGTACCCTACACAAGCAATAAACTTCAACCCAAATCCAAATCTTGTGTTTTCTTAGGATATTCACTCAATCATCAAGGCTATAGGTGTTTGGATGTGTCCACACGACGAGTGTACTTGTCACGCCATGTCCTATTCGATGAGGACTCCTTCCCTTTTAAGGGACTCACATCTTCCTCTGCAGACGTCATTCCACCAGGTAACCATGTGTCCCCTGAACTTTTATTAACCTTTAATATGCCTGCTAGGTCAAGTCCTTCCCCACCCCACGCATCACCTTCTCCATCAATTACTTCCTTTCAACCTCAACCGACCTCTACCCGTGACCAAACATGTCTTTCAATCACTACTCAGTTGCAACCTGAACAAAATAACTCCCTAGCCCAACCTCATTCTATTTCTACGACCCATTTGTCTTCCTCGCCCATCCAATCAATCTTCCCATTGCCACCCACCCTACCCTCAAATGAGCAAGTCACGGTATCCACAGAACCGATACCAATGGTGCCTGAACCTCAGGGCAATCGTATGACCACACGTTCACAGTCAGGAATTCACAAGCCCAATCCTAAATATGCTATGCATGTCACTGTTGACAAGTTTCCTCTTGAACCCAATTGTTTTAGTCAGGCTGTGAAGTCTCCAGAATGGAGAAATGCTATGGTTCATGAGTTTAATGCGCTGCAGCAATGTGGGACATGGACCTTGGTTCCGTTTCATCCCAGCATGAATTTGCTTCCTAATAAGTGGGTTTTTAAGCTGAAGCGACGTGCAGATGGCACGATTGAACGTCATAAGGCGCGTCTTGTGGCAAATGGGTTTCATCAGAAAGTTGGTGTGGATTACACCGAAACATTCAGTCCTGTTGTGAAACATACAACTATTCGGCTTGTTCTCAGTCTTGCTGTCTCAAAAGGTTGGCATGTTCGACAGCTTGATGTCCAGAATGCCTTTTTGCATGGGTTTTTACGTGAAGATGTATATATGAAACAGCCTTCGGGATTTACTGACAAGCAATTTCCCTCTCATGTTTGTAAGCTTCAGCGGAGTATTTATGGTCTTAAGCAGGCACCGAGGGCGTGGTTTGAGAGATTCTTGGACTTCTTGCTCCAACTTGGTTTTCAGGAATCAAGCTGTGATTATAGTTTATTTGTCTACAGTCACTCCGGTGTTTACTTAATCCTTCTAATCTATGTGGATGATATTTTAATCACTGGCAACAGTCCTCATCAAATATCTAGGTTGATTAAAAGGCTCGGCACCTTGTTCTCAATGAAGGATTTAGGACCCCTTAATTATTTTTTGGGTGTGGAAGTCAAGTATGATGGCACGACTGTGCATCTTTGTCAAGCAAAGTATGCGTTGGACTTGTTGTCACGTACCAAGTTCACAGATGCAAAACCAATTTCAACGCCTGCTGTATCTGGTCAGAAACTCAGTGCACATGTTGGTGATCCGTTCGAACACCCCGATCTGTATCGGAGTGTGGTTGGGGCCCTACAATATCTAACGGTTACACGTCCTGATTTATCCTATGCTGTTAACCAAGTCTGCCAGTTTATGCATGCCCCCACTACTCATCACTGGATGGCGGTGAAACGGATTCTTCGTTATTTGAAAGCCACACCTAGTCATGGTCTTCTGTATAAACCAGGCTCGGCACAACTTTCAGCATACTCTGATGCGGACTATGCGGGGAATCCCGATACTCGACACTCTACTGGAGGATTTTGTATTTATCTCGGCTCCAATCTTGTTTCTTGGAGCTCCAAGTAGCAGAAAACCGTGTCTCGGTCGAGTGCTGAGGCCGAGTACCGGCAGTTAGCCTACACAGCCGCCGAGCTTTCATGGTTACGTTCCTTGTTCAAAGACCTGCAGTTGTATCTTGTGTGTCCACAGATATGGTGCGACAATGTCTCTTCAATTGCCCTTGCTTCTAATCCTTTGTTTCATTCACGGACAAAGCATTTGGAAGTTGATTATCACTATGTTCGAGAGAAGGTCGTTCGTCGTGAATTACAGGTTAATTATATTTGCTCGCAGGATCAGCTCGCTGATATCTTTACCAAGGGCTTGTCTTCGTCTCGCTTCACATTATTAGTGTCCAAGCTACCCGTTGTTTCCCCACCTGTTCGCTTGCGGGGGGGTGTTAGACGAAGTCATGAATCCACGTGAATCCACGTGACTCCAAACCCTAAAGAAAGGTCCACGACAGAACCTCCACCTTCTCGCTGTACAACCTGACAGAAGGAATACTTCACATGGTTTCTGGCACTTGTATTATTTATTGCATGCGTGTATTAAACTTGTATATAAACCATGCTGTCAGTACAGCAAGGGTTAAGGACATTATTATTATTTATTGCATGCTTGTAAACTTATATAAACCATGCTGCCATTGCAGTAGGTATAGTAGTGAGTAAGCTTGCTTATTCATCAGTAAAGACCATATTCTTCAGTAACGTCTTGACAAACAATCCAACATCTTATCTTATATGCGGTTTTAACTGTTGAAAATTTAAAATGGAAACCGTTTGTGTGTTTTCGAAAAATAAAATCATCTTCTTGGGCATTTCGGTTTTAAGTAAAAAAAAAACCAAAACAAAGGAAAAGGTCACCCTTAACGATTAGAATATGTCACAGGGGTGTTGATAGAAAAAACGAGGAGGGAAAATGAGAAGTTAAACTGTGAAAGCACTCACTTCACTTGTGCGTCTGTCTTGGGCTTGGCTATTTGTGGTAAAATTTTGCACATGAGAAAAGAATGCACGGCTGAGACCTGAGATATAGAGAGAGAAAAAGAAAGACAGACCAATTAATTATCAACATTTTCGGATAGAAGATGTTATCCCTGGAATTTCAAGATCATCCCACGTCTGCAGCATCATCTGCCAAATCAGCAAATCCATCCTATGAAATCATAGGAATGGATTGCGCGGATCCAAGGTTAGCCAATCAAAGCCAGCAAACAAAAATCCAACGTGGCAGGTCGACATCCACCAGCTCAAGCTTATAGTATTCCCTTCTCAGCCATTGTTTTCCATTACTTCGGAGTACTGAGATAGGGAGAGAGTCTCCTGGCCGGGAAGGACGTAGCCAGTACGTGTAGTTGAGACTGATATTCAAATGGCTTCTCTGGCAGCATCGACAGCGGCCGCCTCCCTCGGCATGTCTGAATTGCTCGGAAACAGCCTGATCAACTTCAGTGGAGCAGCAAGGTCGGCCCCTTCAGCCAACACCCCAGCCACCTTCAAGACCGTCGCACTCTTCTCCAAGAAGAAGGCCGCACCACCTCCCAAGGCCAAGGCTGTTGCTCCCGCTGACGAAGAGCTCGCCAAGTGGTATGGTAAGTGTACATCTAATTATCTATTGAAGTGTGTATACAGTGTATTTGCTCATCATTCATATATCTCACACTCGGTGAGTTTTGTAATATATCATATGGACTTTAACACATAAATAAATGTAATGTAATGTAATTTGCCTAGCTAATTGGAAGTAGATTGATTCAATAGCTCATAATTATGTTAATTACTGTTCTAAAAATTGCAGCCTAGCGCCGCCTATGCTGCTTTGGTGCTAGGTGGTTTGTCATTGCCTCGATTAATTTATAGGCGTTAAAATTAAGAAATGGCGCATAGAAATGTTTAGGCGCCCGCCTAGCCTACCTAGACCCACCTAAGCACCCACTTAGGTCGTAACTCTTACTTAGACAGATAATATATAACTTTTATTTTGTATTTTAGATTTTTAATAAATTGTAAGAGACTTGTTGAATACTTGGATTAACACTCATTATATTCTGTTTCTCATGTTTTCAATATGTTCTAATACTTTCTAATCTATATGTCATTCTATTTTTCAATTTATGTATCCGAATATACTTATGTATTTTTTAAGTATAAACATACACTTATTTATATCATATATAATAAGTTTACTTAAATCTGCCTAGGCGCTAAACTCCAGTCCGCTGTCCGACTAACGCCTAGCGTCTTAGAACTTTGATGATAATTGTGGTATTCGCATTTCAGGTCCTGATAGAAGAATCTTCTTGCCGTCGGGGCTCTTGGACCGATCAGAGATCCCAGAGTACTTGACCGGAGAAGTTCCTGGAGAGTAAGATAGTAGTCTCTCTCTCTCTCCCCCCACTCTCTGCCTACTTATTTAACAATTAATTACCAGATATCTAATCGAATCATGGATTGTCGATTCCTTTAATGCAGTTATGGATATGATCCTTTTGGCCTAGGCAAGAAGCCAGAAAACTTCAGCAAGTATCCTCTCTCATCTGTTTCTCTCTTGAGAAATTATTACTTAATTTCTCCTTAATTCAATTTAATTAATTGATGAATGTGAATGCAGATACCAAGCATATGAGCTGATCCACGCTCGGTGGGCCATGCTTGGTGCAGCCGGATTCATCATTCCAGAGGCCTTCAACAAATTTGGAGCTAACTGCGGCCCTGAGGCTGTTTGGTTCAAGGTCATTCATTCGCATTTCATTTTCTTTTAAATTTTACAAACATACATTACATACATACATACATATTATTGCAAGTTGAGTAATTGCCAATTGGAGTTAAGACGTTTGAAAAATTGTTGACGCTTTTTGTACACATGTTGACGACATGAATGCAGACAGGAGCTCTACTCCTTGATGGGAACACACTGAATTACTTTGGGAAGAACATACCGATTAATCTTATCTTCGCTGTTGTTGCTGAGGTTGTTCTTCTTGGTGGAGCTGAATACTACAGAATCACTAACGGTTTGGTACGTACCTAGAGTTAATTATAGCATTGCTGTTATTATCCAAACTAACGACTCCGAATACTAACAAAAGGTATTACAACTTTTGAAAGTTTGTCCGACTGTTTTATTTGTACAATATAACTAACCATATCGCAATTCACACCGGAGTACGTACTTATATTACCACCTACTGTTAATTTGAAACTTGCAAGAAGAACCAATGACGACAATCTCATGACTGTGTTGCAGGAATTGGAGGACAAGCTTCACCCAGGTGGTCCTTTTGACCCACTGGGGCTGGCTAAGGATCCAGACCAGGCTGCATTGCTAAAGGTGAAGGAGATTAAGAACGGAAGACTTGCCATGTTTTCCATGCTCGGTTTCTTCCTCCAAGCGTATGTCACCGGAGAAGGTCCTGTCGAAAACCTATCAAAGCATCTGAGCGATCCCTTCGGCAACAACTTGCTTACTGTCATTGGTGGATCTATCGAAAGAGCTCCAACCCTGTAATTTTAAGTTTCCTCCTTATTCTCCTCCAATCAAAATTAAAAGCATTGTATATCAAATTGAGTCCTTTTAAAGGCTTTTAACCTTGATCCTTAAATGGAATTGCTCTATCTTTTCACGTCCGTTACAACGCTGGTTGTTGTTGATAGAACTATTATGTTTCTTCGGGGCTAAGCCAAATTATCATACTATGCAGATTCGTGACATTCAATTGTCACTTGTCTGTTTGGCTAGCTATTTTTAGAATCAACGAGCAGCCCGTGCGATGTAGCAGGGCCTAAAACTGTGTTAACGTTGATATATTTGTTGGAATATGAGTATCTTAGGTATTATATTGTTTGGGTTTTCTTATAAGTTTAGTCTATTAATAATTTTCTTATTATTTTGTAGTCTCGTTTGTTCATAATCTGATATTCAACTTGGTAACAGAGCAGATTAAATCCTTCGAGAATTAATCTGTTTTGGGGTTGATATCGATTTGTTTGTCTTTTGTTCAGTATCAGTTTTGTTTTAATTCAGGTTTTGTTGTTTGAAAACAAAGAAAAAAGTTGAATCTGTTTGCTTGGGACTTGGGAGGCACACCGCGCTGAAACCAGAACCCCAAACTCGTTGCGATCGTTTGCCGTTTGTTTATTATCTGCCAAAACCCAAACTTGCACCGAAGCTGCCGTTTGCATCCACTCCACTCCGTCATCGAGCCACAAACCCGCTGCTGCTACATATCATCTTGCCGTCCACCTGAACCATCTTGAAGCCCAGAACAACACCTGCTTGACCAGATTTGTTGAATCCATCAACCTGCATCAAGCCCGCCATCACGCCCACTAGAATCAACATCGCTACTAACTGCTTGACCAACCCTCTACCCCATAGCCGCTTGATCATCGTACCAGACTATCACCATCTCGCTGCCGCTTGGAACCACCTGCCTAACGAACCCAACCAACGCTGACCATCGTATCTGCTTGAAATCCCGTTGGTGCCCATTCTTGCTTGTCGCTGTTGCACCACCAGTTTGACCCGATTGCTGCTTGTTTGTTGGTATTACTGTTTATCTAGGCTTATTATATTAATGCTCCACAAATTGTTGAATAAACCCCATACACTTAATACATCTCACATTGCTTTTTCAATTAAAAATTATCTTAATGCACCCCACATATTTCCCCATAATACCCTCACACCCCACATTCTTAATATACACATTATATTTTCTACATGCACCCCATATTTTCTATACACCCCACATTTCTCAAATCTTATGAAGCTTTTAATTTGGACAAAAAATGCCGACTAGAATTTTGACAAAAGATGGGATTTAAAGCATATGTGAGTTGTTTTCAATTCCACCATTAAAACTTGTGTCGTCTGTTTTTAATATTTGATGGTAATTTTAGGTATTAAATTCTTCATGTAATCCCTAAAAGATGAATACGAACATAGAAGCTTGAATAACGCATCAAAAGCAAGATTAAATAATTATCAATATCGTCAAAATCACTAAAACAATAAAAAAATATGAAGTCTTATCTCATGTGAAGCTTCCGAAATATTGATTTCATATTTCATTCATCAAAAATAATTTTTCTCAATCAACATGTTTATAGTTTCATTGGTTAGGTTTTGTTCAACAATGGAGGGTCGGAAGGATTTTGATAATTGAAAAAGATAAATAATGCGTTAAAAGTGATTTGGGGTGTATATAGATTTTTTTTAACATAATAAGGTCAAAATTGTCATTGCATAGTAGGGTAAATAAGTTATTTAATATTAAATTTTAATGTGAGGTGCATTTAACATTTTGTGGGATGCTAATATAAAAAGCATTTATCTATATATATAAAGTGACAGCCCCAGTTTGGTGAAGCATTCGATAAACCCGAGAACACTCTCATGTCATACATAAAGCAACCGGATTTACCCATAGAAATAGGGTCAAATTCGTAAATATGATACAACTCATAAATGATCAAAAACAGATAGAATTAGCTACTGCAAACACTACATGCACCCATCACAACAATGGCAATTATGAACCACTAGATGAAAACACACACACTTTAAATTCATTGTCATCCCTTAAATTAATCATCCTATAACTACTTCATCACATTCTATCTTTCCGCTATACAGAAAATAAGAAGTAAATAAATAAATAAATAAAAGAAAAAATACTCGGTGCGAAGCCACGAACTCCCAACATCAGGTGCAGCGGTTGCAAATTGCAGAGATGGAACTCTCCATAGGAGTTGGAGTGATTCAAACTGTAGAGATGAAACTGCCATATACTGCACATTTAAAGTGAGCAACGGATCAATGCACCCCCCCGACAACGCATACAAAAAAGGTAAACGAATTCACTTTCTTCTCCTACACAGACCAAGCTCCTCCATATGTTTTTTCGAAGTTTCTTCCAAATTTCCGTCAGATTGCTCTTATCGTTTAGAATCATCTTAAACTGGTACGAATTCCACTTTCTCCAAACTGATTTTCAGTTTACAGAGTGAGATTAGAGAGTTGTAGATAACCAAATAGCAGGGGGAGGGGGGAGAGATAGTGTCCTTGCGAATGTCAAATTTGTATCCAACTCGATTGAATTTTCTTCATTCTTTACCTTTTTCTCTTTTTTCGTCTCTGTTTCTATCTCTCTCTTTCTCTCTTCTAAAACCAAGTCAAATGCTATTCTACCACTCTCCTCCTTCCCTCGCCTACATTCTTATATGCACACACATACATGTATGTATCATGTCATACCATCTCATCATGATCATCTACATGTCATGATCATTATCCATTATGTTGTGTATAGATATTAAATGACACTCTTTGCTACCTATTTAAGAAGTTGTCCAACTCTAATTGTTTAACAAATTTTATCTATGTTTCTCCATTTGTTTTTTTTATGCACAAGATTAGACAATTTAGGTGTGGTGCTACAATTGTTACGGGTCGATTCCCCTTTCATTCAATTTCTCTTCATGATTATAATTAGTCAGATTGTGAGTTTCAATTTTGATTATCCATGTGCTATACGTGTGCTATGGTATTTTAAAAAATTATTTGTTTTCATTCTCAAGGTATTTACAAGAATACCCACAAAAATGAAGAAGGAACTACTTATTGATAAGATCCCAAACAGATGTGTCTCTATTTTTACACCTGGTTGGAAGATATCTGTCAGATTAAAAACTACTAATCTAAGCGAATTAATTCTCAAAGAATGGAAAAAGAAGAAGCATGAGGAGTATGTATTCTAAATTCTTTATTAAATTTTTTTACAAGAAATCTAACATTATATATACCTTTAATATATAAGTGGTGCATGAAAAAAGTTGTAGAAGAATTAAAGCTTTCAACAACTCCTCACATAATACGTATTTGGAATAAAGTCCAACAAATTAGGTATAACACCATTTCTTACCTATTTATTTTTAATGGAATTCTCTATTTTACAAATTAATTATCACAAATTATAAAATTAAAAAAAAAATCTACAAATTTATTATCTCAGATTAAAAAAAAAAAACAATTTATGGGTGCAGGAAAAAGATTAATAGTGACCAAACAACATTTCTAAATACGATAACTCTTCTCTTATTTTCATATAGAAGTATACTATAAATTCAAATTGCATTCAATTTTCAAATAGAAATAAAATTGCATTTTTATCAGTTTTACAAGTATCACACCCGTCTCAAGGTACAAAGGTTGAAGTACAACATTAAGGTAACATTTCTTACTATTTAATTTTGTAAACATGATTACAATTTGTTACCTCAAACTTGACAAATTATTTACCTTTCAGTATTCTAAAAGTAACTGGAGTAAAAGTATTGCTATGGGAAAATTGTCAAAGTTAAAGGTATTTAGGTTAAATTGCTTACAACCTTTATATTTGAGATTATGCATTATAGTGCATTGTTCCCATCTTAATCAGTTAAACTTCTTATTTTATCATCATTGCTTGCAGATTAACCATGAAAATCTAAAGCATCAAGTGCAAGCAAATGGGTGGCAAGCATGGCTTTGATTTCACACGTAGACACTATGTTTACATATGTATATATTGTCCATATTTTGCTTTGCTTCATATATTAGGAGTTCATCCCTAGCTGGCCTATAACTTTGACTGAAAACTTATGAATCTGGAAATTTTGATCTAAGGACAGTAAATGTTATCATCATGTATTTAGAAATG
The DNA here is from genome assembly GCF_916048215.2 of Malus sylvestris. Taxonomy (NCBI): domain Eukaryota; kingdom Viridiplantae; phylum Streptophyta; class Magnoliopsida; order Rosales; family Rosaceae; genus Malus; species Malus sylvestris. Next base: position 596,026 of record NC_062264.1, read on the forward strand.
AAATTACATGCCATATTTTCAGATTTTTTGAATAGTTTATGTTTTCCCATTTATCTTCATTGTTGTTTTGAAGGAAAAATAGTAAAAAATTGTATGAGAAATTAGTAAAAACCATAACTAAACATAAAACTGTATTAAAAAATAAATATCTAGATAAGATGTAGATGTGTGCTGAAACTGTTTATGTGACGACCCATCCCAAATTATTATACATATTTTCTCCCCTAGTGTGTAAAGTGACAATATTGCCCTTGTTGGCTTAGTAACGTGGATGTATATGCGGTTCTATATTATTTTTTATTACTATCCTTGTCTACCAATTATTTTAGTTTCAATCCTCCCTAGCCAATAGATATTTTCTTTCTTTTGGACCAATTAAAAACTACTCTCTCTCTCTTCTCTGCCAATTAGAACTGATATTTTTCTCTCTTTCCTTCTCGCGCCTTCTTCTCTGTTCTTCTTGCACCCGAGGCACCAACCACAGCACAACCATCACCATATCGTCACAGATCGAACTTATAAATACCACCATCGAACGTATCTTGACTTCACGAATCTAGCCGTACCAATTGTTTGGGGTTTTGACGAGTTTTAACCCGTGGACTTGTGAACGCCGACTTGGTGGTTCTTGGGTTGTTGTGATCGTGGCCGAGTTGCGAGACTTTAAGGCTTGAGAAAACATCTACACAACTCCACGGAGACCCTAGAGTAAGTTTAGAGTGAAGTTGATGTCGGAACAAGTGAGTTCAAGAAGTTTTAGTTTTGTCCAGAACTTTCGAGAGATTTTCAGATCGATTTTAGTTTGATTTTGGACTTTAAGAGGTACGAACTTGTTCTACTCCTCAAGGGCTTTAAATCCATATAAATTTCATGGATTTTGGTTAAGAAATGACAAAGTTATGAAGATCTAAAAATTTTCCAGAAATTCAGTGATATTTTTCCAGAAACCGGCGAACCAGATGGTAGACGGTGGCGGACAACAAGGATGACCAGAGAAGAAAGTGAATATTCCGTCAAAGTTGATAGAATATTTTGTCTGCGGCCATGGTGCTTGGTGCTGCCAATAATTCGACCTGAATTTTTCTCCCAATCTTGTCTTCCACTACTGAGGTGAGGCGAGCCAAAGCGTCTACATGACTGTTTTCCGCTCGAGAAATTTGGGTGATATGGTAGTGGAAGTGCTTGAGCAAAAGTTATGTTTGTGCAAGATATGCTGCCATGAAGTTATCCTTAGCATCAAAGTTGTTCGTGACTTGGTTAACCACTAATTGGGAGTCACTGAAGATATCAATTTGTTTGACCCCAAGGTGTTTGGCCAAACGTAAGCCTGCTAGAATGGCTTCATACTCGGCCTCGTTGTTTATTGCCTTAAATTTGAAACGAAGAGCATACTCTATTGCCACTTTGTTTGGGGTAGTCAAGACTAGTCCTGCTCCATAACCCTGTTGTTTGGATGAGCCGTCAACATATAGAGTCCATATTGGGAAAGTTGGTTCTATCTTCTAAGCTTCCGGGGGTAATGAAGCCACTGCTTCAGGTGTAGAAGCAATGTCGACAGGATAAGTGAATTCGGCAATGAAATCTGCCACTGCTTGGCCCTTATTAACTGGCTTTGGTTGGTAGGCGATGTCAAACTCACCCAGTGCTATCGCCCATTTGATCATTCATCTCGAAGTGTCAGGACTTTGAAGTATCTGTTGAAGGGGGTGATTGGTAAGTACAATGATGGAGTGTGCTTAGAAGTAGGGGCGAAGCTTCCGAGCAGTCATGACCAACGCTAGAGCTAATTTCTCAATATTGGAATATCATGTCTCCGCATCTTGTAGAGCCATGCTAGCGTAGTAGATAGGTCGTTCGACATCACCATCCCTTCGAATGAACTGCTGAAGCTGAAATAGACAGATAGACAATGAGGGTGTCACCAACTTCAGGTTTGGAAAGCATAGGGGCTTTACCTATGTACTCCTTGAGGTTCTTGAACGCTTCGGCACATTCTTCAATCCATGGAATGTACTTCTTACTTCCCTTAAATGCTTTGGAAAAAAAGAGCGCACTTGTATGTGGCCTTAGAGATGTGTTGGAAATATGCCTTGAAAGTTAATCTTTGGAAGAAACCTTTCAGGACAATGAATGTGTGTATAGATGACTCTTATACATCAAAAGGCAAAGATACTAATTAGGACTATCTCAATAAACGATATATGTCCTAAATAGTGAATCCATGGACAATGGATCGATGTAAGAAGTAATCTAATGATGTTAGACTACAGAGACCTTCTTCACATAACCATCATGTCCAAAAAGGTTCCTGGTCATATGATTGTCAGAGGGATACTGACAATGCAAAGACCAGTACATACTATGTCCCCTTCAATTGGAAGGATGGAAATTCTCATCCCATTCGTGTAGTGACACTAAGACATGTATGTAGGTGCTCATTAAGGGAATGAGTTCACTGAACACAATCGAACGAGAGTACTTGCATGGAGGTCTACTCACATGTCAAGCAAGTAACTCTAATGGTTGGAATAATGTAAGTAGTCATTTGACCTGAGGCATCATAGTTGTCTTGTGGTTAGGTCCTTGATCTTTGATTATGTCAAAGTCACTCCATTCGCGGGTGTCCACGGCATAGTTGGGGTTAAGCCACTTAGCCATGGAGGCAAGTAAATGCGCAACAAGGGATCTCTAATCCTCGTTATGAGAGGAAGAATACTCTAAGATATGATTCGGGAATCTTCGGCCAAAGTATCGAGCGTAATAAAGGAAAGCGTTCCTATACGACTCAATTGAATCATATAATATGGAATAATCACTTTAGGGGTTTGACATAATATATCCATACCCTAATAATGTGATTGAGAGTATTGTATTAGAGAAGGATCGAATTACATTGTAATTCCAACTGAATAGGTTCTTCGATCAAATTCTACATTAGCTTGGGTAGCCATGATATATGGTTAGATGTCACTCATGGCTTGTGAGTTCTTCTAGATGATTAAATAAGTAGTCGTCAAAGAAGAAGGAGAATTAAAAGTAAGTTTTAATTCACTAAGTGATTGGATTAAATATAATCAATTGGATTGGTGCCAATCACCTCACTGCCTTGCTAATTAGAACCTAAAATGATTGTACACCGATACACTCTTGTAGTGAGACAACTAATGGATGATGGAAATAACTAATTGGATTAATTAAGTGTTGTGATTAATTAGAAAGTCTAAAGAAATCATAAAAGCGATAAAAGATCGTTTTGGGCTTAAAGAAAAGTTCGGGTTCATTTGGGCCATTAAGTCCAAACCCATTGGGCTTTTATTTAAGCATAGGATGACTCGAAATAATAAAAGCCCAAAGCCCAAACAACACTAAAGGGGCCGGCCAAATGGAGGGAAAGGGAGAGAGAGGAAGTCAAGTGGTTGGCTAGTTTTCTTTGAGATATAAAAGGACCTTTATAGTGAAAAGTTCATAAGGGTTTTGTGTGTTGATTTTTCCACAAAAGAAGAAAACCTCTCTCTCTCAAAAACCACACACAAGGCCGGCCACCAAAGGGGGTTTAGCTAATCATCTTCTCACCCTTTGGTTATTCCTCCATCCATCTCACTACACTAGTGGGTGTGGATCTTTAGAGGTCTTCAATCTTGGAGACTAAAGGAGAACCAAGGAGCACTCATTCTAACAAAGTGGAGGAGGCAAGGAGGGAGGCTAGGCTCAAGGAGTTCCAAGAGCAAAGAACTTGGAGGTGGTCCATCCTTGGTCTCAAGTCTAGATCAAGAGGTATAAAACTATACCTTCACTTTGTTCTTCAATAAAATGTTTTGATGCATCTTATATAAACCTATGCTTCTTGAAGGGGATTTGCATGACTATAGCTTTGATATTATGTGATAACATGCTTCCGTTGCGTATGTATATGAATTTTGAATTGTATATGCATGCTAGTCACTAGAAATCCCAAATAAATCTCATTATTTCCCTTCAAGATGAACCTGGTCAAGGCTGCCACCTTGCCAGTATGGCTCTGGAAGTCATTTGAAGTTATTGGCTCTTTCATGTCAATGATTGCCTTGATTTTCTCGGGGTTGGCTTTAATGCCTCGTTGGCTAATCATGAAACCCAAGAATGTTCCAGAGCCCACGCCGAAGGTGGATTTGTTGGGGTTCAACCTCGTCCGATACTTTTTCAGGATGGTGAAGGTTTTAGACAGGTTGGTGATGTGTTGGTCAACATGTTTGCTCTTGATTAGCATATCATCAACATAAACTTCCATGCTCTTCCCAATCTGTTCAGCGAACATTGAATTGACTAGTCTCTGATAAGTCACCCCTGCATTTTTTAGGCTGAACGACATGACTTTATAGCAATATAGTCCTCTGCCAGTAGTAAAGGCTGTGTGTTCTTGGTTTGGGGGGTTCATGAGGATTTGGTTTTACCCTAAGTAAGCAACCATGAAGCTTAAAAGTTCACACCCTGCTGTAGAGTCCATAAGTCTATCAATGAGAGGAAGGGGAAGGCTATCCTTCGGGCATCCTTTGTTTAGGTCGATGTAGTCGACACACATTCTTCACAAGATCTTTTGAAGTAAGAGACTTTCTTTGGTCAGATTTTTCTTAACAAGGACCACATTTGTTACCCATGTTGCGTAATTTACTTCGCGGACCAAGCCTATGCCTTTGAGTTTTTCAACTTCTGTCTTCATTGCTTCGTATCGTTCAACATTATAAGATCTTTGCTTTTGTCTTACCGGCTTGGTCTTGGGATCAATACTCAAGCGATGATAGATGATATCGGGAGAGATGATTGGCATGTCCTCGTATGACCAGGCAAAGACCTCAGTATTCTCTTGCAAAAAAAAGATCAATGCCAACCGAAGGGGTGATGACAAGGTGGTGCCAATCTTCACATGCGATCTGGGTAATCTTTTGAGATAGAGACCCTCTCCAACTCTTCAGCAGGTTGTGCTTGTGGGGTGAAAGAGTCATCTCGAGGATCGTCGAGTTGACTGTTGCCACCATGAAGATCCAAGTTGGCTTCGTTCGGGCTGGTCTTTATGACTTGATCATGTATAGAAAGGGTTTCCTTAGGCACAAGCAGGTGTTGTTGCTTGATTGAGGTGTTGTAACATGATCGTGCACTAAGTTGATCTCCTCTGATGTAATCGTTGCCATAGGGGGTTGGAAATTTCATCAACAACATATGTATGGATACCATGGTTTTGAGATCATTGATGCTAGTGCGCCCAAAGATGACATTGAATGCCGTTGGGCAGTCAACCACTAGGAAGTTAGTGTTAATGGTAGCTCTGTAAGGGCCTATACCAATGGTGAAAGGTAAGTGTATGCTCCCTAAAGGTTGCACGATATCATCGGAGAAGTTTGTCATAGGAGAAATCGAGTGATCAAGCAAGTGTTTAGCTACATAAAGTGCCCTGAAAGCTTCAACAAACATGATATTGACCGAACCCTCAGTGTCTACCAAGATTCGTCATACTTCAAAGTTGGCTATGTGAGCTTCCTCGATCAATGGGTCATTGTGAGGGTAGATGATACCTCTTTCTTCCTCAGGTAGAAACATATTGGATCCCAGTTAGGCTTGTGATACTTGCCTCCCTTGATGTCTTCCACATGAAACACTTGGTGGCCAGGCCTCAAAGTTCGTTCATTATTTTTCATGGCTCTGTTGGAAGATATAGATATGCATATGCCGCCACTTATAGAATATATCACATTCACTTGGCATTGGTTACGGTTATCCCTTGGAGGGTGAAGGAGGAATAGATCAAATTTTCCTCCACGTGCCAAAGCTTCGATATGATCATGAAGGGTGATACACTTCTTGCCGTCATGGCCGTTATGCTTGTGGTAGCAGCAAAACGTGCCTGTGTTCTTCATGGTCTTGTAATCCGGTTGCCTCAACTTTGGCTTCGGTATCAGATGTGCTATGCTGGGGTAAATGGCCACGCATGTGGCATTCAAAGGTGTGTATGCCTCATACCTTGGGGTAGGGCATGTCCTGACACGTGCTTGACCCACTGTGTTGACTACCTGGGGGCAGGGATTATCGTGGCGATACCCTTAGTTATTGCTGTAGTGTCCCTTACTCCTTTTACTAAAATTGAAGGATTATTTTGTGAAAACATGTTCTTTTAAGCAACATCAATAAGCATGCAATTAACAATTAAAGGCGGAATCATGCTAGCATGCACTTAAAAACAAAACATTAACCAAGAAATTCAAAGCCTAGTAGATTGGTGAACCATTAATCAACTCAAAACAAAGTGAGTTGAAATATATACCTTTGTAGATTCCTCTTTGTATTTAAACAAAGGCTAATCACCCAAGAGATAGGGCCTTCATTCCTTGCATCTTAGATCCATGGATTTGGATGGATCTACACCAAGGAGAGCATGGATGATAAATGAGTGACCATGGAAGAATAGATGGCTAGCTACAACTTCCATGGTGGCCGGCCTTTCTAGAGAGAAATGGAGAGACATGTTCTCTCCAATTTTCTCCAAAACAAACCCCTTAATAAATAAAAGGCTATAAAGTCATATTTATACCTTTATTCATTTGAGTGGCAAACTTGTAATTAAAGCAAGTTCACTACCCTTTCTCTATATGGCCGGCCATGGGGGGTTGTTTGGGCTTTTGGGTCTTAGTGAATCATTATTCATTAAGTTGTCATACAACTTAAGTCAATGGGCTTGACATTCGAAGCCCATTGGGCCTTAAGGTCCAAAACCTATCCCGAGGTCTTTAACGAACTTATTCGTTTGATTAATTAACATATTAATTAATCCTTGCCATAAATAATTAAACTATTCAATTATTCTTACTCATTTAGTTTGTTTCATCCATCTCCACCTTATACGGTGTACGATCCATTAGGTTCCTTTTAGCGAGGCAGTGGGCGATCAAAACTCTTTCAAATCGATTATGAATTGAAACTTACTTTCAATTCTCCCTTTAGTGATAATACACTTTTAGGGCTTCCACAAACCATGAGTGACACCTAGCCGTATGTCATGGTTACCCAAGCTAATCAGAAGAGGTTAAGAACCTATTCAGTTTAGGATTACAAATGCAATACGGTCTTTCTCTAATCTAATACTCCTGACCACATTGTTTGGTTTGATAGTTTATTTATTCATGTCTACTATCCAATGTGATTCGCGTGCTTATATGATTTCCTTGAATGTGATTTAGAACGAATTTTCTAAATCTCATTCATACTCTGGCCAGAGATTCTAAATCATATCATAGAGTATTCTCCCTCAAACGGTTTGAAGGTTAGAGATCCCTTGTTGCGCATTCACTCGCCTCCATGACTAAGTGGCTTAACCCCAACGATGCCGTGGACACCCCGATGGGGTGACTTTGACATAATCAAAGATCAAGGACTTAACCACAAGACAACTGTGATGCCTCAGGTCAAAGGACTAATTTGCATTATCCCAAACATGAGTTCTCATGTGACATGAGTATGAGAACTCTTCGTTGATCGCGTTCAGTGAACTCATTCTCTACTGAGCACCTACGTACTTGTCTTGATGTCTCACACACCAATGACTCGAGACTAGTCACTCTCCCTGAGAGAAGACATAGCACATACCGATCTTGACGGACTGTCAATGCCCAATTGGCAATCCTATGATCAGGAACATTTAGGATGTGTCTACGAAAGAATGGTCTCATGAATCTAACTTCATTAGATTACATTCTCCCAATCACATATTCCTTGGACTTTATCGTTTAAGCATATAACATTTATATGAGACGGCTCAAACAATAATCTTTGCCTTTTATAGTTAAACTAGATTAGTGAAATGTCCGTAAAGTATCATCATATGATTGGATTTAGGGCACATTTCCAACAATCTCCCACTTGCACTAGAGCCAATCAGCTTGGTCATCAGTGATGATACCTCTTCTGTAGTCATTTCATAAATGGCTGAGTAGTAGGCCTAGGCAATGGATATATATTATCCATAGAAGCAACCTTGAGAATAACGACGTCACCATTATACATGATTCTCAATCATGTGGTTCAGTCTCTCATTTGAGTTCAGACCTTGATGAGACCTTGATTCCCAGGCTTGAGCTATCGCCCCATTAGTGTCATAGTGTCAGTACACTAGATACACTTTCTGGTTGGAACCGAATAGAGAATTCACTAAATGAACTTTCCCATCCAAACAACATTGTTGCAAACTTCTATATGGCAATATATTTTGCATTCATAATGGAACACACTAAAGTCATTACTTTAATGTTTCCATCCAAATATCTTTTTAGTCATAATAAAGAGATATTTGTTTATCTCTTCATTCATAATGAAGAAACATCCAATGATGGATTAGATTCATAATCTAATACATTTACGCTTCCATTACGTTACTCTAATTCTTCCTCAATCTTTGAGGAATTTATCCTTTAGTATTTCTTAAATACTTAAGGACTTACTTGACAGTTGCCATGGTTCTGATCCTGGGCTTACACTGATATCGTCTTGTACCTTTCTAGGTACAACCCATATCAATGTTTTTCATACAATATGAAATACATAAATCACCTTTATGCGTATGCATAAAGGATTTATTTACGCATTATTTCTTTGGGAGTCAAAGGGTATGTTCCCTTTGAGAAGGGCAACTTGCTAGTCACACTAGAGTCATCCTTCTAATTGAAGTTTATCATCATATGAGAAACTTCCTAGCAACTTTTGTCTATTATTAGGGATTGATATAATCAAATTATATCTTGAAATCTATCAATATAGATTTCCATCCCATGTATATAGACTATGTCTCCCATATACATTCTATCTTCATATAATGTTTAAAGTCATAACTTTAACGAAGAAATATTCTTTTCATTTCCAAAATTAATATATCATACATATATTCATATATATCACATATATATATATATATATATATATATATATATACAAATTTAGGAATATGATTAACTCCCACTAATCTTTTGTAAAACTAGTAAACAAAAGATTCATTTACATCTTTATGAGAAATCAAACGATTTGACCTTTCTCTCATAAGACGCTTATAGCTCCCACTAGCTTGCTAAGATCCATGATGGATGGATCTCTACAACTTATATGTCTTGTGATTCATAGTTTTAGACATATATTATCAAGACTATCTTAATAATGGTTTCGGAAACCCATATTATGTTCAAACATTGAATCACCATTTAGTTGTAGCTAGCAATCTTCGAATTAATTGAAACTAAGACTACGTCAAAAATGGTTCCTTCAAAGTCAACCATTCTATTTGATTGTAGTCACCTTAAGCTACCAATTAGCTTATGAAGGTTTCATTATTTCGGGTCAAATGGTACTTTACCATTCCCATGAGTATATATCGTATATGCACTCAATGTAGTCATAAGGATTTTCATTCTTATTTCTTTCGAATTAAGAGGTGCAACTCTATGACATAGTCATAAAGTTCAAACCATTCAACTGAGACGGTTTATAAATCCTTCTCGACTACCTTGGAGCTTGTGGTATAGGAACTAGGTTGTTATATTTGTTGATTACTTTCTTGTCTCTCAAAGAACCATTCTTTGAGTTCTATCCTTCGTTCATTTGCTCTTAGGCAAATCACATTGTAGGATTACAATGAACTACCCAACAAAACAACATTTGTTAGTTGGTTTATAGAAGCGATATCCAAAAGTTAATTTAAGGATATCCCACAAGATTGTTTTCAAACAAATATTGCTTATTAGCACACAACCCCAAATCTTAACATGCTTAAGATTTGTCTTTCTTTCCAACTACATCCTATGGAGTCATGAAAAATTTGGAAGATCTTCTAATTGACAATCATATTGTTTTAGAAGCATATATATCCTATATATGGGTAATTGATAATATCCAACGAACTAAATCTTATTCAAGTTCGTTCTTCTCCTAAAGGAGAAATTCATTATCTTATGATGCTATTTTCCTTGATATCTTTCAAGAAAACTATTCTAAAGTGTTACCATTCCTTGGATCAAATCTAAGGATGTAAATACTTTAGACGTCTTACTCATCAACTTACATTTCTTGAATTCTTTGAAACCTTTTGCAAAGTATTCGGACTTGTGTTATATTCAAAATAAACTATAGTTCAACCGAGAGTGATCTTTGGTGAATGTCATACAACATGAGTAGTATTATGTTGTGGACAAGTGCCACTAACATCTAAGTGAATTAACCTCAACAACTTTGTGATTCTTTATTCTTTCCAAAAGAATGAAGATTCAAACATTTTGCCTCTATACAATTTTAACAAGAAGGCATTGGATCCGGATCTAACGATCCTAAGTATCCATCTATGACTAACTTGTAATTTATGTTTTTAGAGGTATCACAACTTTAGTTGGGATTAGTCACTACCTTGCAACCTTTTGGGTTTTAAGCATCGTTGTATTATAAACAGTTAATACTACCATATCATCTCTACTATAGAGACAATCAATTAGATTACTATAATCCAATCATTGATTAATAAAGAACAATGTTTTGTCAAACAAAACATTCATCCATCTCTACTATAGTGACGGAATTAAATTCCTTAAAATTGGAATGTAAAGACAATCTTTGGTTTTTCCAATTTCTTTGGTAGTTCATGTGAGGAAGTAAGTACCATCTGCTTTCGCAGAAATCTATATTTAATTCACTTTCCGAATGTGAAGTACTTTCTCTTCTCTCATTAATCTTCTACTTCTTATTAGCCACACTTTTACAACGATTGTAAAACATAGTTACTAATACGGAATCAAACATTCAAGTAGAAGAACCAACTGTTTTGAACTATTCAAGAACAATTTACAACACCTTCGAAAGGTGTGTTCTTGATACTTGCAAGACATTTCTTGCAAATACCCCTTCCAATGTCCATCCTTTCATAAAGAAAGTTTGTTCCCTTGGAGTTATTTCGCTTTCTTCATTTGACTTCTCCTTTGACTACCATAGTCAAGGTCCCTAAACTCCCACTATCTCTCTTGAAACCTTTTTCAATTGTGTTATACACATCAAACAATTTGGAGAGCTTGTGGTTATTGTTCACTACATAGTTTACAATAAACTTAGTGAACGATTAGGATAGGGACACAAAGGTGAAGTCCTTGCCTAGTTCCCGTCTCTAGAAGTGTTCTAACACTTCAACACTCAATGATTCAAAATCATCATAAGTCCATGTTGATGCACTATTTTTGTCAACCAACCATTATGTTCTAAACATAATTACAAACTTTCAAGAGTTGTTCAAAGCAACTCTCATTTCTTCATACAACAATTTGTAAGTGAAGAATCATGGCACATTAAGTGTCCATGCCTTTGTGCTTTCTTCTTAAGTTCTTTGTTCATTTAACAAAGAAACAAGCACTAAGTGTTTGCATTGACTAAGGGTTGTTCAAAACAACTCATTATTTCTTCATACAACGATTTGTAAGTGAAGAACTAATAACACTAAAAGTGTCCTTTTCTTTATGCTAATCTTCGTAAGTTCCTTTGTTCATATAACGAAGGAATAAGCATTGGTTGTTTGTGTTGTCCTCTTCATGATAGACTTTTCTAACATGTTCTTCCAATGATACATTATCATTAGGAAGATTGTGAGGATGAGACTACTTAGATACATATGCAATCCTTTTAAGACATTCTTTGGGATTGTGGTACCAAGTCCGGAAACTAAAACACTCGGTTTTATTTGTCAAGTGTTGGATAGCGTTTGCAAATATATTGGTAAACAAATACATAATGAATATAAATTGATTGATTTTAAGCCATTTGATCCGGGTCTTTAAATCAAATAGCACCACCCACTATTTTTGGCAAATTCCATATCCCTCAAAGGAATTCGAGAGTTTTGGATGAAACTCCTAGTAGGTTATGGGAGGCTCACTATTACCAAGCCCACCTCACGATGATACGATGTTTGGCTAGCAACAATAATAATGAGAGAGTACACTTACTCATTTGCAACTAATGCAAGTACCCATCTTATTTGGCCTCTAGAGAATGTCACCTCACAATGATATGATGTTGGCTCCATTGCACTTAGTTAAGTCATTCCCACCATGCTTAGTTCGTGAAGGGGTTCAAGAATAGCCTCACGATGATACGATGTCGGCTATCCTCGTTGCCTACACTAACCTCATCATATGTTTATGGATTCCTCCTGAGTATAAGCATGCACTTTGTACTCCCCCATGATAGGGTGAAGCCGGTGTACAAGTCATAAACGATTGGAGCCACCACGGTGGAAGGCCTACGAAAGAGTGTTCTAAGCACTCTCACGCTTATCAACTTAATAAGGGTTTGGTTGAGGGTTTTAGGTCTCATCACATATAAACATACATTTTAATCTCTATTAAAACTATTTTGGTCCTATTACAACTATTGGTCCATATGATTGTTTTTAGTTGTATATAATACTCCCACTATGCTTATAAAACGGTTTTTAAAGCAAGAGTATATGATACTACTAACATAACCTTTGCATTCATTTGATGGACTATATAGTTGCCTTAGGGCCTTAGGATGATTATGAACCTTTGTTTAGATTCAACACGAGCCTTGTGTTGAATCTCGGTCTAGGGATGGTGATTGATTTTAGTTACGCGTTTAATCATATTAAGGCGTGTTGTCTTAGGGGCGTTGGACCCAACTACTTCATTTTCATGCATATCAAATAAAGCAAGAAAGAAGTACTTCAAAGTAAAGGTGAGCTTATGCTCATTACAACATTTGCATAAAACAAATTACTTTAAAGTAAAGAAGAGCTTATGCCCTTTTACAACATTTGATCAAATCAAATTACAACCAAAATTAATCTACACATTCCCATGGTTCAAACAAATTTGAAACGGCCTTTCACATAGCTCAATTATATTAGGCTTAGGTTCATAATCACCCTTTAATTAATTAACACTTTAACTAATTAAATTGAATGCAACATTTTCATTTGGTTTTTGTATCCATAAAATTGATTTAAATGGAGCTAAACAAAATGAAAATCCAATTCTCATTTAAAGAGACAAAACAATTTTGTTCTCAACCTAATTTAGGCCATCATGCAATAACCACAACTTATTTGGGTCATTAAGCAATTAACCTCAACTTTTGGGCTATGTTGCAAAACTTTTGGGGTCACTTTGTAAAGACACAAAAGTCCACTACTTCATGTAATTACAATAGAACCCAAAATTTAATCAATGCAAAAACTTCATTAAAGGATCAAAACAATTTGTCCTTTAGCGTTTTTGGACCTAAACGTAAAAACGTAAACTTTTGGGCCAAAGTGCAAATACACAAAAGTATCAAAACTTTATGTAATTGCATAAAAGCCCCAAAAGTACTCCCACTTGAGGGAGGGCCGGTTTTGGAAGAAGAAATGGAGTGATGTGTGTGTTGATTTGTAGTTTGACATAAAGCATGCAAGTGCACAAGTGGTGTGTGTGAAAGGGTTTTAATCCTTTCACACCCACCATTATTTCTATTGCCATTTAAACAAATATCTAAAACATTTAAACATTTGAAAATTCATAAAACATAAACTTTATGAAATAAATCAAAACTTTGAATCAAAACACAAACCTTTTTGTTCTTGGCAAAAATGTCAAGAACAATGAAGAACATTCATGAAAAACACAAAAAATTTCCATGAACATTTTTCACTCAAAAAACATTCCAAAACCATTCAAACTTAAGGGAAATAACATCTAACCAAACTAGGGTACATAGGGGTTCCAAAAGTCACTTGAAAACACTTTTAACAAGTCAAACAAGAACCCAAAAATCCACCCTTTGGATTTGGCCGAAAATCCCCAAAGTCATGGCACCAAATTTTAGCTCCAATATTCATGCTCATAAGAACTACATCTACAACATTTGAGATGGCAAATTTTCTAACAAAATTTACATTCAAAGAAGCAAGAATAAAGCTTGTAACAATTACAACTTTTAAATCACAAACTATGAACTACAAAACCCAAAAGGATTCACCAACTACTAGACCTAGGCTCTGATACCACTTGAAGGATTATTTTGTGAAAACATGTTCTTTTAAGCAACATCAATAAGCATGCAATTAACAATTAAAGGCGGAATCATGCTAGCATGCACTTAAAAACAAAACATTAACCAAGAAATTCAAAGCCTAGTAGATTGGTGAACCATTAATCAACTCAAAACAAAGTGAGTTGAAATATATACCTTTGTAGATTCCTCTTTGTATTTAAACAAAGGCTAATCACCCAAGAGATAGGGCCTTCATTCCTTGCATCTTAGATCCATGGATTTGGATGGATCTACACCAAGGAGAGCATGGATGATAAATGAGTGACCATGGAAGAATAGATGGCTAGCTACAACTTCCATGGTGGCCGGCCTTTCTAGAGAGAAATGGAGAGACATGTTCTCTCCAATTTTCTCCAAAACAAACCCCTTAATGAATAAAAGGCTATAAAGTCATATTTATACCTTTATTCATTTGAGTGGCAAACTTGTAATTAAAGCAAGTTCACTACCCTTTCTCTATATGGCCGGCCATGGGGGGTTGTTTGGGCTTTTGGGTCTTAGTGAATCATTATTCATTAAGTTGTCATACAACTTAAGTCAATGGGCTTGACATTCGAAGCCCATTGGGCCTTAAGGTCCAAAACCTATCCCGAGGTCTTTAACGAACTTATTCGTTTGATTAATTAACATATTAATTAATCCTTGCCATAAATAATTAAACTATTCAATTATTCTTACTCATTTAGTTTGTTTCATCCATCTCCACCTTATACGGTGTACGATCCATTAGGTTCCTTTTAGCGAGGCAGTGGGCGATCAAAACTCTTTCAAATCGATTATGAATTGAAACTTACTTTCAATTCTCCCTTTAGTGATAATACACTTTTAGGGCTTCCACAAACCATGAGTGACACCTAGCCGTATGTCATGGTTACCCAAGCTAATCAGAAGAGGTTAAGAACCTATTCAGTTTAGGATTACAAATGCAATACGGTCTTTCTCTAATCTAATACTCCTGACCACATTGTTTGGTTTGATAGTTTATTTATTCATGTCTACTATCCAATGTGATTCGCGTGCTTATATGATTTCCTTGAATGTGATTTAGAACGACTTTTCTAAATCTCATTCATACTCTGGCCAGAGATTCTAAATCATATCATAGAGTATTCTCCCTCAAACGGTTTGAAGGTTAGAGATCCCTTGTTGCGCATTCACTCGCCTCCATGACTAAGTGGCTTAACCCCAACGATGCCGTGGACACCCCGATGGGGTGACTTTGACATAATCAAAGATCAAGGACTTAACCACAAGACAACTGTGATGCCTCAGGTCAAAGGACTAATTTGCATTATCCCAAACATGAGTTCTCATGTGACATGAGTATGAGAACTCTTCGTTGATCGCGTTCAGTGAACTCATTCTCTACTGAGCACCTACGTACTTGTCTTGATGTCACACACACCAATGACTCGAGACTAGTCACTCTCCCTGAGAGAAGACATAGCACATACCGATCTTGACGGACTGTCAATGCCCAATTGGCAATCCTATGATCAGGAACATTTAGGATGTGTCTACGAAAGAATGGTCTCATGAATCTAACTTCATTAGATTACATTCTCCCAATCACATATTCCTTGGACTTTATCGTTTAAGCATATAACATTTATATGAGACGGCTCAAACAATAATCTTTGCCTTTTATAGTTAAACTAGATTAGTTTAACATGTGAAATGTCCGTAAAGTATCATCATATGATTGGATTTAGGGCACATTTCCAACAAAAATGAGATTGGTGAGGTTGAAAATCTTTCCTTTTGCCCTGAGATTGATATGTCTGTTGACTTGGCAAAGTATTAAGTAAGGCAGGGGGAGGCACCACTGCCGTTTGGAAGGTTGATGTCTTCTTATTTGGTTGGATTTGGCTTCCACTCCTTACTTGCTGATAAGGGGTAGTTGTAGGGGGTTTCCCTTGATATGTCATTGCTTCGGCGGAGGCATGGTTGTAAGCTTGTGCCATCACCTCAAAGTAAGTCTTCCAAGTGTTGACATTGATCATGTAGTTGAAGAAATAGTCACGTAGGCCTGCCATGAAGGCCTTGAGGGCGGTTTTGTCATCTGCCTTAGCGCAGTGAGAATACTCATGGTTGAAGCGGCCGGCATACTTTCGTAATGACTCTTCCAGATTCTGGCGAATAGTGTACAAGTCATCTTCAGAATGCAAGCGATCGGTCTGGAAGATGTATTGAGAGACAAATAGTTTCCTCAGTTCCTCAAATGAGTCTACTATCTCAGGTAGAAGACTGCAATACCAATTTAGGGCTCTGCCAGAGAGGATGGAAGGGAAGAGAAGACATCGCTCTTCGTTGGTGTGCATCCGATATTCCATGGTGGACTTAAAGAGGTTAAGGTGTTCAATCGAGTCTTCCCTTCCAATATAGGATTGTAAGTCGAGCTTCTACTTTGTCTTCTCTTGAAGGGGGTGTCGATGATCCTCCTTGTAAGAGGGCCAGGCCTGGGTTGGTTCCAATCAGGTATCTCGGTTTGACGTTCACCCTTTAACTTGTTTACTTCCTCAAGGAGTTGTAGGACAAGAGGGTCCTAAATGGAGTCATGTACCACTGGAGTTTTCTTCCGTAAGACTCCATTGCCTCTTGAAAGTAGGAAAGCTTAAGCAAGGACGTGTGATTTTTCCTTGGACTCGCCGTACTGACTTCTAGGGCGAGTCTGTCGGAATACCTCTGAGTCTCCTGTACGTTCATGTTCCTCTGGGACTTGTCGTTCCTTCTAGAGTGGTAGCTGGCCTGGGTCGTGGGAGAGGACTGAGTCTTTTAAAAACCCTTGGGTCATTGATCTTCGAGCTTATGTGGATGAGATTCTCTTGACATTGCTTTAGGAAGTCTCGACAGTCATGATAAACGGCTTTCGATCCTTCCAACCCTTCTGCAAGGAAGTGCCTTCCTCCACTTCTCGTGCTTTGGGTCGAAGCGGCTAGGTTGAGAGAAGTCTCATGTTGATCAACATTCTGATGATTAACTCGCTCCTCATCAGGGATACCCATGTCGAAGGAAGGTGACTATTCGTGTTGGGGGGAACCCAGATGATGGTTGACGTCCACAAGGGCAACAAGCTCATGTGTTTGAGTGCGCCTAGCTTCATAGAGCGTCTCGAAGAACTTCTCATATTGCTCCTGGAGGATCTCATGCTTTATTGCTATCTTGTTGTTCTAAGCCTCTAGCTCTTCAACTTTAGCTTGAAGAGTGAGCTTTTTTCGTTCCTTCTTTTGTAGCCTCACACTAGGCGCGATGAGGGTGTCGTTCTGTGTGCTGTGGCTTTCTTCGCTCCCCATGTTGGAGAGGGATGCCTGGTCAAAATAGAGTGTACGAACGGTGGAAACCAGCTTGACAAAGCTAAAGAGAGTAGGAATAAATGCATTCCCACAAATGGCACCAAATGTTGATGCACAAAATCAGTGAGGACTTTGGTACAACAGAAAGTGTTAAGTTTGTGAACTTCGCTAGATTGCTCCGGTTACTAGTATGATAGGTATGTGAATGGACAGAAACAGGGAAGCAAACACAAGATGTACGTGGTTCACCCAGATTGGCTACATCCATGGAGTATAGGAGTTCTCATTAATTGTGAAGGGTTTACACAAGTACATAGGTTCAAGCTCTCCTTTAGTGAGTTCTAGTAAATGATTTAGTACAAATGACATTAAGAAATATTGTGAGAGAATGATCTCCTTTTATCGAAGAGAGTCTCTAGCTTTGTTCTGACTTTGAAACGTGTCGTGATGTGGTTGGCCTCTGATGTTGACATGTGTCGCACTATGATTGGCCTTTGATGTTGACATGTGTCGCGCTACGATTGGCATCCTAGTTGGAGAGAAACTCTTGTGGATCCTTGATGGTATAATGTTGACCGGTGCTCAGTAGTTTCAGGATTGGTCAAGTATGGTACAAACACTATGCATTTATGCATTTAGAGCTTATTATGCTACACCCTGGTGTTAGTGCTCTCGCCCGAGGCTAGGGCACAGCTTTCACGTGATTGTTCACCTCCTGCACCGCACGCTCACCTTGGATCCAAGTTTTGGTGCTAGCCTGTCGTACAGACCACAATAGGTGGTTCCGACTCGTAGGTGACCCGCGATCTATCGCATAGCTTTCACGTGATCGTAGCACTTGAGTTTACTTATTTACACCTAGCCTGTCGTACAGGTCACATTAGGTTACTCCGACTCGTGTGCGGACATATGTTGATGAGCTATAAATCCAGTCATATAGGTCATGTTAGGTGACTCCGACTAGCATACTACTTTATATTGGTTTCACACTAGGCTTACATCTTTTAGTGCTGAAATATTATCACATGCCATACTTCAGTTTTCGTTGGCATTGTGCAATGGTTTTTCGTACCTACGTAGTAGTATTATTTGGAAACTATACAGGTTTTATGGAGAGGGATTATTATGTTCATAAAACTAAATATGTTTTCAAACACTTTGTTTTTGCCCACCCACCCTTCTGTTTTGCGCCTCTCTAGGTTCTAGGTAGCTAATCATCTTTGGTGGCTCATAAGGACAACACGATAGTTCTGACGTTTCCACAAATGAAAGTAGGGATCTTCTCCTTATTTGTATAATTAGTACTTAGTTATTTTGACTGCACTTTATTTTTGCCTACGCTCTGATATGCGTGTATCTTATAATTGATCACTTTCACACACTTACATAGTATCTCTAGTTAAATAAGTTTAGTTTTGGTTTTTAATTATTCACATTTATTTTATTAGTATCACTTCTGTTGCGCACTTGGCTACTCACCCTCACGTGATAACCAGCATGCCTCAACTCTGGTCCGAGTGTGTCAGTTTATGTAGTGAGAAACCAATTGAAAAAAGGATGATATAAAAATTTGAAAAAGAAAACGGAAAAGTAAGAAAAAAGAAAAAAATGGGGCGGGGGTTGGGGGGCGAGAATACGTGTTGAACCTTTAAAGACTATATGTGTTGAACCTTCAACCTTCAAAGACTACGAAGAATAAGCACGAACCAGTTAGCAGTTTGCTCCGTTGGAATCCCACGATCTCATGTCAGTTTAGTGGGAGGTTCAACTATAACTACCCACATGCCAAATTTCCTTTTTAGAGATGAATAATCAGAAGGAAGCCAATTTTTCGTTTTCAGTTTACTATGTGGACCATCTATTTATATTTACTTACTATTGTTCATGGACTTATAGGAACTTGCATCTAAAATTCCATGTTGATTGACGATTGCATGAATAACATATAAATCATTACTTTATGCAAAGTAGAAAAAAAAATATGACAAATTTTTAGGACGTCCATGATAAAGAAAACCTGATAGTGGTTCTTTTTCCCACCAAAGAAATTACCCCACTAATATGTTTTAAAACTGTGCGGCGTATAACACCCGTGATTAGAGAAAAATAAGGTTTGACTATGTGCGTTAATTATAAAACATGGTTATAATAATCATTGTAACACAACTGTAGAGAAAAAAAAATCATAAGGAAATTATTGAAAAAAGAAAGAAAATAATAAAAGTTGTTATGATGTACGCAAACATACAATCTACAAAATAATCACTTAAGAATATCTAAAGCAACCCATCTTTGGGGCGCGTAGCGCCTGTGATGCAAAAAGGCCTCTCGCATGCAAGTGAGCGTGTGCGAAGAGACTAGTAGAAAATAAAAGAACGGGAAGGAAGAAAAAAAATTTAAAAAAAAACAAAAAATAAAAAAAGGAAAAGGTTGAGAGGTTTTGAGGCCCACACGGGCAAAGAAAAAAATATGGTTAAGTTTGTTTTACGCCCGCATGAATTGTTGGTTGGCTTGTTTGGAATTGATTTTGTGACATCACTCAAGTGTTTGGATTTGTGACCACTTGAGTGGTAGTATTTTGTTTTTGTTTGTTTGTAGTTACAATTGAGATATGGAAATCTTGTCCGTTTAGTGATGAATTCTTTTCATACTCTTAACACTAGTCAGTTCAGAATTAGTTTACCTTCCAGAATCAATTCGCCAGTTCGCAAAGTTCACCAAGTTCACCAGTCAAGTCAAGTCAAGTCTAGTTCATAAGTTCACCAATCAAGTCAAGTCAAGTCAAGTCTAGTTAAGTCAAGTCAAATCAAGTTTGCATGCCTGCTTGTCCACATCTGCTTGTTTACAAACCCATGTTGTGACAGCCCGTCCCGAAATATATTTTTGATAGTGTGAAATGTCTTTATTGCCCTTGAGCATTTAGTGGTTGTGTGTGTGTAAACGAGCTAAGGATTTGGACCATGACATGTTTTTCCTAAGTTTTTGGACCTAATTGGAAGTAAGCTTTTGTTTGTTGGTTGGTAGCCCAAAACTGGACCACACACACACACCCATACCACTCCCGTTGACCCTCTCTCTCTCTTCTCTCTCGGATTTTTTCCATTTTCCATACAACCGTACTGACAACTCTTAACCAACCCTTTCATGCACGGATCGAGGTTGTGGTTGGTGTTTTTGGACTCCTTGCAAGCTCAGGAGTCGATCTATACCTTTCGTTGCACTTTAAAGCTTCGAAAGCTCAGGAACTAGGAAACCTCAAAGAGGTGCACAGTAGCTCAGTCTTGATCGCGAAGATTTCATTGAGTTTTAAGGTCCTAGGGAGCCTTAGAACTTGTTGACGAAGCTTAGGGAAGAATTTTGAAGGGTTTTGGACGTCGGGAAGTCCAAGTTCGTGGAGTTGCAGAGGTAGCCGGACTATCGAAGTTTTCCCGGCGAGTTTTAGGACCTAAAAGTGGTAAGGATTTTGTTCCTCTCATCCTAAGCTTCAATTTGGTACAAATTTCATAAATTTTGGTTGATAAATGAGGAAGATTTGACGATTTGAAGTTTTTCCCAGTTTCCGGTGACGGCGACGAAATCCGGCGAGTCGCCAGAGAAGAAGGAGAATATTCTGTCAAAGTTGACAGAATATTCCTAACGGCGTCAGGTATATTTAACAACATATTCTATATTTTAACGGAATATTCCCTAACAACATTAATGATTCCGTTTGGTGTGCCAGGCATGTGTCTGCGCGTGAGTGATCGAAATTTTTTTCTAAAAATATAGGGATGTTCGTGGGGTTGAGTAGATCACGTTGGTATATTCAAACACCCCATTTGAGCAATATATGAGAAGTTATTACCTAATTTTGGTTATGTGCTTTAAAATAACGTTTATATAGTTGTTTAGCATATAGGTGAGACTTATCCTGAGGAAGAGCGCATTCAAACGAGACTCAGGGGCTACGACCCTTCTACATATCAGTGAGTGGGCTTTTGGTTTTCAGTATATATATATATATATACACACACACACACACACACACTTGGTATTTTTCCCAGAAAACTTAATTAAATGGTTTGATATTTTGAAATGCCATGTCAAATGCTCTCTTTATATCGTTATTCTTCCGCACTACGCACATAGCTACGTCACCGTCATGTGACAGCCAACATGCCTCGATCTATGTCGGGGTGTGTCACATGTTGTATACCGATATGAGTTTGGCGGGGGGTGTTGGAATATTAGTATTTTAGGTATTATATTGTTTGGGTTTTCTTATAAGTTTAGTTTGGGCCTAGCCTGTTAGTATTAGGGTTAGGTTTGTTCGCTATAAATATAATGCTTCGTAGCTCTTCAGAATAAGTCATTCACAATTTAGCCTCTTGGAGTTTTGTAGCCGTTCTGGCATTCTTGCCTATTAAAAATTTTCTTATTATTTTGTAGTCTCGTTCGTTCGCAATCTGATATTCAACTATTAAAATCTATTCACATCCATAGCAAAATCTATTTACATCCTTATGTTCAATAAGGTACAAAAAAAAAAAAAAGTGTTTGTGGAATATATTAAGCCATTTACATAGTCATGTTAAACATGAAAAATATTTCCACATTTTTGTTCAGTACTTCCCTCTCCTTTTTTCTTCACTGCCAAGAGATGTTCTTCTACCATCTGGTTGATTCAGATATTCATAGTCCTTTTGAATATCGGGTGAATAAAATTGAAACCTAATATAACAGATTGATAGCTAGGAAGAAAGAAAAACACATATATGAATATATAATTTTCAACCACCCTTAATTTATAATTAAGCTAAGAAATACACAGCTTAATTATAAAAATATTTATCAACTACCATGCAAATAGCAGATTATTTATTAACTACCATGCATAGGATTATTAAGAATGAATCACAATTAACCTGTAATATAGAACATCTACCTTTCACTTTCACTTGTATATTGATTAAGCTTCTAAGCTTCGAAAAAACACTCCATGAGAAGATAAACATAGTCAAGAAATGAAAATAAAACAAACACTGAAAGAAAGACAGTTGAAATGAATACAGAAGTTGTTCTAAATAATCCCATTGAAACCATTAAAATAAGCAAGTGGCCCTTTACCACAGTGGTGGAAAGGTGTTGAGCCCTTGCATGACAGCGTGATTTCAAACTCGGTTAGTAGCTAATTTAACATCTAATCTAACAAAATCTATCATTTGTGTTGACGCTAAAAACTACCAAGCCTACATGGCGCGCAGGCCGAGTAATTAAAAAGCTAACTACGTCCTTCGGTTGTGTGCGGGGCATGCCAACTCGTCGGCCGAACTCGGCCGAGGAGTAAAATGTGTTGATGTTGCGTTGGGCGCGCTGCTAACTTCTTGATCTTACGACTGCAGCCAAGGAAGGAACGCGTCTCGACCTTCGGGTCCTAGAGCCTGAAGATAAGCTGCTAGTTCTGCGAAGCTCAAAAATCGTCGGCGCCGAATTCGGTCATAGTGATTATATTCGTAAGAGTATAAGCAAACCAAATTGACACCAGACTATATGGGCACAATTACTCAAAACAGATGTACGTCTTGATTGTGAATGTGGTTCGACTGTCAGAATGTTGAACTCTAAATCCTACTTGTGAGTATCCAATCATAAAATAACTCGGCGTTCAACGTGCCGAGCCTAGTAATTCGTAACACCTCACTTCACCGAGAAGGCTAATGAAATGACCTCTACCAATAAGGATTAAAAAATCCTTCTCGACCAAGACTTGGATAGATAATCAGTCAGCATCGATGCAGTGCTGTTTATCCAAACTGAAGGTGCTCTGTGGTCGGCTGATTCTACGGCAACATTGCTGTTTATCCAAACTGAAAGTGTTCACCGGTTGTCTCCACAGTGTTGTTTATCCAAACTGAAGATGTGTTGGCGAAAAAGAAAATAAAAATCTCATGATGTTTGAGAGGTTTCGCGTAGAGCGAGGGTTTGTGTAGGGTAGTTTGTGTGTTCAGTTAGAGGGGATTTTGAATGAAGCACCTTCTTCTTATTTATAGTAACCAATCTCGTCATGGCTCTTATTTATAGCAACCACTCTCATCATGGCCGAAACAAAACTTTACTCGGATTAGGATTCTTTATCCTAATCTCACCAAGACTCGACCAATCCTACCTCCATTAGGACTTTGAACCAAACTCTTTATTTGGCCACATTCACTTCTTAAATCTCAGCATCCTTATCCTATTGAGACTTCTTATTATACTAGGATTCGACCTACCTTATCAATCCGTCTTAGACTAGGGTTCGGCCTGTAATAACTGGAATTCACGATGGTTCTATAATTATACTGTTAGGCCGAGACCAACTCCTTACTTGGCCCACACCAATAATTTGGGCCTAAACATTGCCCCCTCACTTCTGAAGTCCTTAACTTTCATTCCTAGGCTGAGCCTCGACCTTGAAGAAGCAAAAACGACTCTTACCTCTTATAAAAACTGACATGCCTTGAATACCCCAACCATGCGCATTTATGAGACACGATCACACGTTTGTTATTCTCTTAACATCCTGCCACTTGGCAATTTTTTACTTGTTTGTCCTTGACACTGAAACGCCTAGTCTTCCACACACCATCATTACAACCTTGATTTGCGAAATTGTAGTCTTTTTGAGTCCTGCACATAATTAAACGTCTCCTTATCATTGAATCCGCCATCATATGTCATCATGTAGCCTCAATCTACGAATTTATTGGCCTTTTCATATGGGTTTCACGAATCTCCATAATGATTGTTAAACTATCCGACTAGTCTTATCCTTTATTCGAAACTCTAAACCATTAGGCTTTCAGCCCAAAACCCCTATAAATACCCATTTCTTCTTCGTTCAAACTCTACGCTTTACTAATTCGCGAACCCCTCTTACTCCTGGCTCTCGAGTTACTCGAAAACTCTCAACCCAGAAATTCTTCGATTCCTCATCAATGGATTCCTTCATTTCCAAGCTTTTCCGACGAATGCAACAAATGCCAAAGCTTCATCGATCGAAGCGCTATCAAAACTCTGCACTTCGAAGGTAATTTGACTGCCTCCCACCAGATATTGGGGTCACTTTTCAAAGACGTCGTACCATTGTCCATCACCACTCTCCTCAATGATCATTGCCTGACACCTTTGTTGCAAGGGTTCAATTGGTTGAAGTGGGACCTGACCAAGCCCCAAAGAGCCTGGCCCTCAACCACCACAACTTGGGTAGCTTGGCTCGAACGGATGGAAAAAATCTTTGGCCAAGAATGGAAGACTCTTGGCATCTATGATTCCAGTAAACTCTCGACCGTGGAAATCGTCATAGATAGAGAACTTCTTATGGCAACTTTGTGTTTTTGGTGCTCGGTCACCAACACCATGGTCCTTCCCCTCGACCTTATCAGCCCCACCATCCTTGACGTCTCAGCTATCCTTGGGACCTCTCTGTTGATGCCGCCCTCTCTGGACATCTGTCTATCCTTGACCTCAAAGCTCTATTCGATAAGTGGGCTATCAAAGTGTTGAGTAAAGAGGGTCAAGAACCCTCAAGAGAAGAGATTGAAAAACTACACAAAAATTTCTTCAACTATAACACTCTCATCTTCCATTTCGCTGGTCGAGGAGAAGAAAACTTTCCAAAGGGGGAGCACGAAACCTTCCTATTTTATTGGTACAACAAATAAACCTTCCTATTTTATTGGTACAACAAATTTATTTGTTGTACCAAATCAAATAAGTGCTTGGTCGAGAATATGCCGATTGCCGAAGCCCTGGCAAGTGGTCACACCTTGGCTCTCAATTCAGCCATCCTTGCCAACCTCCTGCGCTACTTGGCCGAGACGACCATCAACAAAATCGATCCGCACTAGAACGGTCCTTTCTGGGTTTTCCAACTTTGGCTGCAGGTCTATTTTGCCACTTTTCGACCAGAAATCCCCAGCTTCAAACCCACTGAGATGCTTGGACCTCAGTTAGCATCTTGATCGGTGCCTCCTCACCAGGCTAAAGAAGTTTTCAAATACTTCTTCGACCTAGAAGACCTTTCTGACGACAAGTTTCTAATATGTCGTCGTCAAGAGTATCCCCCTTCCATCATCAGCATGGAGTGAAGCTGAAGATGCTGATCTTCGTCAAAATTGGGGGTCGCTCGTGTTAACATGCAACCTTCCCTTCGGCTACGATGCTCATCGAGTGAGCTGGGAAGTATACCATCCTCATTTCACTGCTCAGCAACTCGGTTACCTCCAAGGTTGCTCGGTGCCTCTACTCACTTCCCACTCCCTCTTAAGCTGATGACGCTTCTCTGGTTCTTCTTCGAAGAGAGAATGTAGGGAGATAATTGGTGAATTTCAAGAAAGGTGCTGAAAATTCCATCTCCGGCCTAATGTGCCTGAAATCCTTAGCACCGCCACCTTCGTCGACTAGTGGGAAACATACACTTAAGACTTCTTTCACACATTGGTCGAGAACGCCATCAAAAAAGCTTTCAGCGACCGTCCAAAGAAAACCCTTGCCCCAAAATCCAAAGAGAAGGCTTAAGGTATTTGTTTTCGTCTATCGTTCTCTTTTGGTAACTTGTTCAAACTCCCTTCTAATTTGATTTTAGCTTTTTTCAGGTATTCATACTGATGTGGCAGCCGCGGTTGTGACCAAGAAAAAACTTGCTCCTTCACTAAGGAAAACCGCAACCGCCTCGCTGATCTTGCCAAGCAAACGGTCTCACCCAGAGGTCGAAACAACTGGCGATGCTCCCTTTCCTAAAAGACGTGTCAAGAAATTAGCGAGAAAAGGGGAGTGGGAGATTCATGTCATCTCCAGCCAGATTATAGGAGCCACCGCTGAGCCTTCTCAAGCTCCTGTTGTTCGAGCCTCTACGGATATGCAAACGAAACCGCCCACCAATCAAGCTCCTAAGGTTCGTCCCATTGAACAATTCGTGGTCGAGTTGACCATTGATATGGTGGTTGAGGAACCCGTAGCTCCAGGGTCGACCGTTGCTCCTATCTCGAAGGAAACGGCCACTTTGGCCGAGAAAACTCTTTCCTGAATTTGAAAACAAAAACAACGGTCGTTCTGGAAGAAGAGGTATGATTATGTTGCTGGTAACTTTTCCTTCCACTAGATTCTGAATCCTAAACAATTCTTATTTCAGGACGACGATAGTGAAGAACTCTTACTAACGAGTCACCCTCAGCCAACTAGACTTTCTACCAACAATCCTCCACTTGTGCTTGAGGCGACTGACCAGGTTAATCCTCCTGCATCTGACCGTGGAAAAAGGCCTCTTGTTGAGTCTGAAGTGACGGCGGAGACACCAATCCATCCACAAGATCAAGACCTTGGCATTCCTCCTCAAGAAGTTACTTCGGCTTTTGTAAGGTTAGATCATTTTCTTTCATTGCGTTTACTATCACAAGTCTGAACCGAGAATAATACTAAATGTCAGGTGCTCAATTATTCATTTCACCAAAAATTCTATGCGTCGAAGGGTGTTATCTATATTTCCTAGCCACCTCAGTGGCCATCGAACGTAGACAACCTTCATCAGCTGCGTGAATTGAGAAGTAGTCTTAAATATTGGGCTCGGCCATTAAAGTCTTTAGGTTCGAGCAATGAACCAGAGGACATGGCTGAAGTCTCCTCTCGGCAGGTCTAAAGCAAATTCTCTTCGTTATATTCTTTACGATTTTCCTTTCGCCTAAAACCTTTTCATGTGCAGCCTTCATGGGAAGCCAGCTGGATGTTCTTCTTTCGAATACTGCTAGAGTAGCCAGATCATCTACTACGTCGGTCGAGCCTTTGGAAACCGAGGTCGAATTCAATGCCCTCGCCAAGTTGCAAGAACTCCTATCTCTCTTTGCTTCACAAATCCTTCAATGTAAAGGCCTCGACTCTGTAGAAGAATGCCTGAACGCTCTTGCAGCCGGTGGTCTGCTGAGTACCGAGAATGTCATCCACTTATCCGATATCCTGGAGTGAACTCAATAGTTCTTTATAACTTTTGAACGGGTTCTCCAGGCTGAAGATGACCTAAAAGCTACCAAAACTGCTCACGAAGCCAGTCGGCCAGAGGTTGAGGCCATTAAATCAAAGAAAATGTAGTTGGCCAACTTTGATCATCAAATCGCCGAGCTGCAACATCAAATTGCCTGCCGAGCTGCAACGTCAAATTGCCGAACTTCAACTGCAAAGATTGGCCGTCGCTTTGGACCTCGAAAAGAATTTTGAAGCAAATAAGGCTCGGCTAACGGACTTCGCGGCTGGCGCAAGGCAGATCCAGCAACTTCAGCTTAATAGAAGGACGAGGCAAGCCGAAGTCACCATGGGTGAAGTAAGGTGGTTGGAACTGAAGGCCGCTCTTGAAGCCTTCCTTCCTTCGACCCCTTAGGATTTTGGTCTTTTGAAATCTTTTGTAACTTCACTTGTACATCTCTTTGCACAATTAATGAAATGATCTTTTATTCTCGCATCTCCTAAGTGACTGGATAGTATTTCTTTAAAAATCTCCTGTTGATTGGCAACTTGTGAATTAAACCAGTTCAATCATTGAGGTGGTATGCCCCCTTGCTGAGAACTTTGTGAACGATGAACGGTCCTTCCCAATTGGACGACCATTTGCCGAACTTGGGGTTTTTAATTCCTACGGGCAGCACAGTTTGCCAAACGAACTTGCCCTTTCTGAATGTTTTTTGTTTGACTCGCTAATTATAAGCTCGCTCAGGAATCTTTTTCTGTGCCACCAATAAATTATAAGCGTCAAGCCGATTTTCTTCCAAATCTTCTAACTCTTGTCTCATAGCCTGACTGTACTTGGCACTGAATAAACTACTTTGTTCAATCACTCGCAACGAGTTTATACTTAGCCCGACTAGTAACATAGCATCGTAGCCATAGGTTAACACATATGGAGTCGTTCCAGTGGCCAATCAGGGTGAAGTTTAACAAGCCCATAATGCTTCGTTTAATTTTAAATGCCACATACCAGGCCTTTCTTTTACCATTTTCTCAAGAATACCGATTAAAACCTTATTACTTGCTTCAGCCTGTCCGTTCACCTGTGGGTAATACGGTGTAGACTGCTCGAGTCAAATTTTTAGATTTGCCGCATACTCCTGAAACCTGCTGGATGTAAAGATCGTACAATTATCTGTTATGATTGTTTATGGTACATTGAATCTAGTCACGATATTTTTTTCTACAAAATTACAGACTTCTTTAAACGTTAACTCGGCATATGACTTCGCTTCGACCCATTTGGTGAAGTAATTCGTTGCAACAAGTACCCATGCATGCTTTGCTGACCCGGAAGATGGTGCGATTTTTCCGATTACATCCATTGCCCATCCCCTGAACGGCCATGGTTTGGTGACCGAATGGAGTGATTCGGCCAGAACTCTTTATATAGGCCCATGAATTTGACACTGTACACATCCCTTTGCGTACTCGATACAATCCTTCAGAATGCTCAGCCAAAAATAGTCGTGTCGCCAAAGCAACCAACGCATCTTTCGTCCAGATTGATGAGCCCCGCAAATACCTTTATGGACCTTTGTGATTGCTTGAGCAGCCTCCTGAGGGCCAAGGCATAACAATAATAGATCGTCCTCGCCCTTTTGATACAATTCATTTTGGTACATTACATAATCCATGGCGTGAACCCTTGTGTTACGGTAGTGTTTGCCATTGGGATTGTCAAGATACTGTATAATTGACTTTCTCCAGTCATTTGGCATCGCCTCAACTGCGCAAACCTTTATAGGGTCATTCCATTCTAACAACGATGGTAATGACATGCCTCATGTACAGATCACGTAATCACGTTGGAGAATTTGTTGATTAACCAAGGCCGGGTATGCTCGTTGTGTCATAGGTATTTCTCGGCCTAGTTTACCTCTCAGGAGTTGTGCTCCGGAGGCTAATTGAGCTAATTCATTAGCGTTAGTGTTTCGAACCCGTGAAATATGTTTAAAGATAACGACGTCGAAAGACTCGGCCAAATAGTTGGCAACCATGTGATATGGCGCCAGAGTACAACTCATGCAACGGAAAGTCTCATTAAGTTGGTTAATCACAAGTTCGGAATCACCGAGAATAAGGACTTGAGTTGCCTACAAGTCATGAAGGACACCAAGGCCGATGATGAAGGCTTCGTATTCGGCCTGATTATTCGTGCACTCGAACTCGAGCTTGAGAGAAAAATATCAGCGGCTGTGATTGGGGGATTGAATAATGATTCCAACGCCAGCCGAGACAGAAGTACAAGAGCCATCAAAGTACAGTGTCCAGTAATTGTCATGTGTTTGCACCATGCCGATGTCCACGTCATGGCCCCCAAAATCATATGGTGAGGGATGTTGGGCCAAGAAATCGACCAACGCTTTGCCTTTGACAGCTTTTTGGGGCACATACTGCAAACTGAATTTAGACAACGCCATTGTCCATTTTCCAATTCGGCCTTTTACTATTGGCCAAGTGAGCATGTAACGAATGACATCGGTCTGGGCGATGACCAGAGTGATCGATGAGAGCATGTAATGCCTGAGTTTGGATGCGGCAAAAAATAAGGCTAGGAAAAGCTTCTCGATGATGGAATAATTAATCTCTGGTGGGTTGAGATTTTGGCTAAGATAAAAAATGGCCTATTCGCGCCCAACATCATTGTCTTGTGCAAGAAGGCATCCGATGGACTCCTCGGTCGCAAAGATGTATAAATTGAGAGGTTTGCCATGTCACAGTAGGACGGGTGGAGTTGTTAGAGAGACCTTAATTTGTGTGAATGCCTCTTAATATTCAACACGCCATTCGAAGGTGTCAGTATCCTTTAGTTTCAAGAGCATGGAAAATGCTTTCATTTTTCCCGCCGAATTGGCGATGAATCGGCAGAGAAAGTTAATCTTGCCGAGCAATGACTGTAGTTGTTTCTTGGTAGTCGGGGGTGAAGTGTTGATGATTGCTCGTCCCTTATTCTTGTCCACCTCAATGCCACGATGATGTACAAGGAATCCTAAAAAATTGTCGGCAAATACACTGAAAGCACATTTGGCCAGATTCATTTTAAGGTTGTGTTAGCTCATACGCATGAAAGCCTATCGAAGATCGTCTAGATGTGTCTGCCGACGCTCTGATTTGATTACAACATCGTCAATGTAGACTTCGACGATGGTACCAATCAAATCATGGAATATAGTATTCATGGCTCGTTGATATGTGGCACCGACATTCTTGAGGCCGAATGGCATGACGACCCATTCGTATGTGCTGAGTGCCCCCGAATAATGAAAAGCGGCCTTATGGACATCAGCCTCGGCGATGAAAATCTGGTTATAACCAGCATGTCCATCCATAAAGGATAAGATCTCATGGGAGTTGCCATATTCAAATTGTGGAAATAAAAACAGATACGTAGGGCATCACTTTTCTTTAATATTGGGACGATGTTCGCCAACAACTCGACGTATCGAGCTGTCCAAATAAACCCAGCTTTTAAAAGTCAAACGAGTTCATCCTTTATGTTGCGTTGTACTTCGGTGGAGAATCATCGAGGTGGTTGGCGGAATGGTTTGCACCCAAGTTTGATGCGTAATTCATGTTCAACCAATGTTTGATACAATCTAGGCATCTCATGGTCACTCCAAGCAAAACAATCCTTAAATTCTTTAAGCAAATTACAAAGCTCAGTTTTTACATGTTGGGGTAACGAAGTACTAATGAACAAGGGTCGTGGGTCTTCGGTCGTTCAAACATTTCTTTCCTCTAAAGGGTCTTTAACTTGAGGTTGAGTATCCTCGAGCTCGGCTGGCGCATCCTAAACTTTGTTTAGTGAAAACACTGGGCCATTGTCTCATTTGGCAAAAAAATTGACTAAGATGACGCCCCGAATTTTGTTGTTTGGAGATAACATACCAATGGGCCAGCAGTCGTTCCATGGTAGATGAAATTGTGGCCCATCATCTATCCTGGTGGTCATCAGACATCAGTATCTGCGACCAAATAGGCCAATCCAAGCCTCATCGAATCCTGATGGACAGTCTTGGCGCCTACCTCGATTACTTTCTGTACCGAAATTCGAGTCGATCTTCCTTCCTTGTTCAAACCTTGTAGGGTAATATAGCCGACATGATAATCATAATACTGTGCTTGAATCATATTGGTTTCAAAAGGTTGATTATCGGTCGGATGCACCACAAAGGATTTACCGTCCCAAAAAATGAAAACTTGATATAGTGAAGAGGGAATGCAGTTTGTTTGATAGATCCAATTCTGACCGAGCAATGCATTGTATTCGGTCTTGGATTCGACGATAAAGAATACGGTCATGTGATTACGACCTGTACGCTTACCTCCAAAGGAAGAACTCATTAGTCTAAGACTTGTCACTGATGAAGCTACTCATGGTTATTCCTGATGGGATGAGTTCATCGTTGGACTATCGTAGTACCTTCATGATGGATATTGGCATGATATTGACCGTAGCCCCACAATCGATAAAGATTTTGAAATTGGATAACCTTCGATATGAGCGGTAACATACAACGACTTCAAATGTTGAAGATAAACCGAAGAAGAACATGGAAATAGTATGGCCAAAGCTACTTTAAGTTTGTTGGCTTTATCGCTTACTCATCTTCTTCGGTAGTGATGAAATCAACTTGTGTTGCTTTCTCGGCAACCACATCCCTATCCAAGGAATTTGGTTGGGGTGTAGTTGGTTGAAATTCAGCAGATAGGACATGGACCATACTGAAGGGCCCATCGGGTCTTGATCATCGTCTACTAGGTTATCGAGTATAGTATCATGCTTTGGAGCTTCCTCGACCTGATCATCTCTCACCTCATCAGGTACCTACTCTTGTGATGTGTCAACTGAACCTATTTCATTCTGACTGTCACCTTTGAGCTCGGTTGTTGCTGGGGCTTGGCTCTGTCCTTGTAGTGCTTTATGGGCTTATTCTTCATAGGCGATTCGGGTATCCCTTGTGTCTAGGTAGGCATCCAAATGCGCCACACGATCATTCTCATCGGCCGTAATGCTGAAAAGAGATACGGCTGAGAAGACTTCAAAATGATGTCGTAAGTACTGAAGGTCTTCGAAAAAGAAAGGGAGCTCAGCGGTCTATATTCATGTACAGGTCAACCTCGAAGCCGAAAACCTGAGCTTCACGTATGTGTTGGAACCTAGCCTTCATTGTTGGGTCAGTAGTTTTCTGAATAATCTGTTCAGCATCAGGGTAAGTGAGTGCCAGGTTGAGGGCTTCTTGTGACGCCTTGGGTAGGCCGTACAAGTCATTGGCAGAATGTGTCTTGTGAAACTCTCGCATGTACTCCAAGGATTCTCCGAGGAATGGAGGATATAAATTCTATTAGACTCTTATTAACGGCTCTTACTTGGGTAGTGGAGGAAGCTTGCTTTCAACTTTTTGTTTGAAATGCTCAAAACGAGCTTTCATCTCCCCGGGCTAAAGGAGGAGTTTGATGCGCTTCTCAGATTCTTCAATGGTGGTTTCAAACTCGCAATCAATTACCTTTTTCCCTTGAAGTAATTCGGCCATGATTGTTGGGGTCTGTTGATCATTTTCGCTTCCTGCTGCTTCATTCGGCTACCATTTGGTAGCCGAAGTGGCTTATGCTGCCTGCCGTCGAGCCATGCAGTCTATCTGCTGGCGTCGACGTTTCTGAGATTTGGATAATGCAGTATACACGCTAGTAGGAGAATTGTAACTATACCAACATTGGTCGTGTGGCTCAGATGGCTTGAAGGTTTTATGATTCGTCGATGAACTCGAGCTGCTGGAGTTACATGAGTAATAATCCTCATTATAAAATGGCGCATCAAAATCAAGACACCGTCTAGCTAAAGGAGGGCCGTCCATTCGTGTTTGAGGGCCGAGCCTATCAAACACCTTCTGGCGCTGGCCTTCGCCAAGTTCCTTTGGAGGTGTTGCCACGACCTTGGATGGTTGTCATGGTGTCGGAGCCCGAGGTAGTTTCTCCTTTGGCTCGGTTAGGACGACGCATGCTTTACAATGGCTACATGAAACCATCGGTCCCTCAGCTTCCTCTACACTGGTGTCTGACATGGATTCAACTATGGCCGGTCCTGAAAACTTTGTAGGTGGCTCGTTTGAAAATAGATCAATCTTGAGTCGCGGCCGAGAGTTCTGTTTGAGACGTGTTGTATTGGAACAAACTCGACCTTCCTTTTCCTTTTGTTTTTGGGTAAATGAGCATCTTCCATGCCAACTGTCACTGAAGGAAAATGATCAACATCGACAGTCATCTTTTTCTCAGGAAATTTTAGCTTGCCTTTATCAATCCAACTTTGAATAGCGTGACGAAACGCATCGGCCTTGGTGATATCAAAAGTGTAAACTTTTGATTTTTTAACCGTCTCTTCAGAAACCGAGCGGGTTTTAACATCCTTGGAGTTAATGTGAGCCAATGCCTTGCAAACATACAGTTTATCTAACACTATTTCGACAGCGTCCACACTGACATATTGGGGATCCTCGCCTTTGGTCGATGCGTAGCTCACTGTAAGATTTTTGTAAATCGTTCCCCAGGATAGGGACTTCGAGAGCTTTTCCTCTCGGAGCAAATAATCATATTGCTCGATGTGTTGGGCTAGTTCGTACATATCTGGGAAGTTTGCCCCTAGGAATGTCTTTTTGTATTCCACGTCTAGCCCATTCAAAGCAAGTCTAACAAATTCGACTTCGGGTAGAGGGACTCGGCACCAATTCTTGGCCAATTTAAACCTTGTAAGGTAATCCATTGGTGACTCATTAGACGATTGAGCCATCCTAGCCAATGAAAAAACTGACATTTCCATCCCTGGTCGATAGAACTGCTTGTGGAATTTCTTGACTAGTTCCTCCCAACTTTGGATGGAATTAGGTGAGAGATTAATGTACCATGTGAATGCCGAGCCCGTCAATGAAAAGTTGAATAGTCACAGTTTATGGAAGTCACTATTGACATCTCCACATTGCGCAGTGAACCAGGCCACATGTTCTAACGAGGACAAAGATGATTCTCCAGCAAAAAGGCTGAAATCTGGGATCGCCTTTAGGATATTCGAACTTTTCTACATAAGCTGGGTATGGATGGATGAATTTCAGGAACTTCAGCCTCTTTTTCAAGGCCTAATCGATCATTCTTTGGACCTTGATCATATCGACTGACGTTGCTTCCACTCTCTGATCGAATCTGTTTGATCTACTGCTTGATCCTTCTCTTTTTTTCCAAGTCAATCGTTTTGAGCCGAGTAGATCATGTTTCGGCCTGTAGTGGATTACTTTTGAGTGGAAGCTAGTGGGACTGATTAGCAGGTCCCCCATTCGATGACTCTACTAATTAATAATTCAAGTAATTTGGTGTGTGTATCACCATTACTTCGTATTACCTCGAGCAAACTGTTCATTTTTTGGATAACTGTCTGTTCAACCTGCTGAGATTGCTCATCAAGTCATCTTCGAAGAAACGATCTAGTTGGAGGGTCAGAGCCTTCACCACAATCTTCGTCACAATCATCCATTATCCCTTCAATGAAAACACTTGCGGTTCTGTTAGGGACTTCTATGTTCCGAGGCTGGGTACCGAGACAACCTTCATTTTCTTGGTGTGTCACACTTGCAACCTCAGGTGTCATAATAACAAGAGGATTTCGCGCATGTGATGTTTCTTGTCCAGGACCCTAAACTGGCAAATCAGTCGTTGACTTTCCTATGATTGTTTTATTTTTACTGATTGTGTTTCG
This sequence comes from Malus sylvestris, assembly GCF_916048215.2. Classification (NCBI taxonomy): domain Eukaryota; kingdom Viridiplantae; phylum Streptophyta; class Magnoliopsida; order Rosales; family Rosaceae; genus Malus; species Malus sylvestris. Next base: position 631,168 of record NC_062264.1, read on the forward strand.
ACGGTCATGAACTTCATAGTTTTAGCACTTGGTCCCACTGGGCATGCCAAAATGTTGACCCTAAAAACTATCAAGCCTATGCGGCGCGCAAGCCAAGTAATTAAAAAGCTAACTACGTCCTTCAGTTGTGTGCAAGGTGTGCCAACTCATCGGCCGTGGAGTAAAAGTGTTGATGTCGCGTTGGGCGATCTGCTAACTTCTTGATCTTGCAACTGCGGACAAGGAAGGAACACGTCTCGACCTTCGGTTTCTAGAGCCTGAAGATAAGGCTGCTATTTCTGTGAAGCTTAAAACTCGTCGGCGTCGGATTCGGTCATAGTGATTATATTCGTAAGAGTATAAGCACGCCGAATCAACACCAGACTATATGGGCACAAGTACTCATAACAGATGTACGTCTTGATTGTGAATGTGGTTCGGTCGTCAGAATGCCGAACTCTAAATCCTACTTGTGAGTATCCAATCATAAAATAACTCGGTGTTAGACGTGTCGAGCCTAGTAATTCGTAACACCTCACTTCGCCAAGAAGGCTAATGAAATGACCTCTGCCAATAAGGATTCGAAAAACCCTCTCGACCAAGAGTTGGATAGATAATCAGTTGGCCTCGACACAGTGCTGTTTATCCAAACTGAAGGTGTTCGCTGATTACCTCCACAGTGTTGTTTATCCAAACTGAAGATGTGTCAGCAAAAAAGAAAATAAAAATCTCAAGATGTTTGAGAGGTTTCGCATAAAGCGAGGGTTTGCGCATGGCAGTTTGTGTGTTCAGTTAGAGGGGTTTTGAATGATGCATCCTCTTCTTATTTATAGCAACCACTCTCGTCATGGCCGAAACAAAACTTTACTAGGATTAGGATTCTTTATCCTAATCTCATCAAGACTCGACCAATCCTACCTCCAATAGGACTTTGAACCAAACTCTTTATCCAGCTACATTCACTTCTCAAATCTTAGCATCCTCATCCTATTGAGACTCCTTATTATACTAGGATTCGACCAACCTCATCAATCCGTCTTAGACTAGGGTTCGGCCGATCTTAACCAAGCGGCCCATAACAACTGGAATTTGCAATGGTTCTAGAATTATACTGCCGGGCCAAGACCAACTCCTTACTTGGCCCACACCAATATTTTGGGCCCAAACAGTTTGACACAAACAAACAAAAACAAAACAAAACATTAAAATAACATTATCTGCATCGGTAAAGCAAATTCTATGAAAGTTGTAAACGCAAAATTTCTGTGACAAATCAAATAAGAATGTGTGTACAAAGTAAATGATTGTATTAATGTAAAATTAGGGTTTTAATTTATGTTACAGCTTTGAATCCTCTTATTTGATCTCCTAGGTGAAAAGTGTGTGTTTTGTTGATTTGAGGGTTGTGGTGACTTGATCTCGAATTAATGAACACCTTAAGGTTTTGGCTTGTGGCGATGGAGGAAATAGCATGTGTAGGGGTGCTTGGTGGTTCTTCACAAGTGTGACGAAGCATGCAAAGAGCTTTCTGAATCTTCTAAGTTGTGAAAGCGTTTGGGGGGTTTGGTGGGTATGAGGATGAATTTCTCTGAGAGGGTCTTTCTTTTGTCTTGGAGCCACGTATTTATAGGCTCTACAAGTCTTGATTGAGGGTTGATTTGGTCTTGATTAATTGACGAAAGAAACAAGACTTGATTTGAGGCTTGGTTTGTGATTTGAATTCATAAAAATCTTTTATTTAATCAAATAAAATCAATAACCTTTCATCCTTATTTTGGCATTTTAAATCAATTAAATTGATTGATTTAAATTAAAGAATTAATTAAAGAATTATAAAGATAATTCCTTAATTGCTTACTGCCAAGTGTCGACACGTGCCCCTCTTGATAACTCGTCACATGCCATATGTACGATTTTTGCAACACAGTGTCTAGATCTGTATTGACCTATTTCAATATATAAAATATATGCGAAAAGGGTTCAGTTGAAGTTAGTGTCAGCTGTGGTGGCATATTTTGTAATTTTTGTTTATTTTAAATGCATTTAAATATCACAATACATCATTAACTTATTTATAATTAACATAAATATTGTTAATATTGCAACTTTTTATTGATTTTATACAAAATCACTCATTGATTAATTTGTTCTCAAACATTTGTTAATATTGTAACTTTTTATTGATTTTATAAAAAATTACCCATTAATTAATTAGTTCCCCTGTACGATGAATAGATGAATAAAATCCGTATATAAATCCCTATATTTAATTTAAACAATTCAGATTCTACGCATATTAAAATTATCCATATATATAGACAGTGGATTGCTCTGTTGATTGTTAAACTCTCCTCTTGCCCTTAGCACTATAGATTAATGTACAATGGAAAAAGCAACGAAATCATCAACAAGAAAATAGGCAAATTCAAATACGGAGTGCAGAATTGGTGCTTTGTTTTTTTATATTTTATTTTAGTATTTTCTACAATGATATTTTCCTAATTATCTACACAATAAAATTTCCATCAGTAAATAGTCAACATCCTTTGGTTGTAATTATTCTTTCTTTATGCCATTTAATTTTACGGTCTAATGGCATTTCTCTTTATTTGTAAGTGAGACATTTTATGTTCGATTCTCGCTAAAAGCGAATTTCAACCACATTATTACTAGCTCATTGTGAGACTAAGCCCACCTCTCTCCCCTTTAGTGTAGATAATGTCGATATATTGTTAAAAAAAAGGGATAAATTACATAAAACTACCTCAACTATTGGGTCAGTCACAGTTTCATACCCCATCTTTAAAAAATTTCAATGTCATACCTCATCTATGAATTTTTTACAATTTTATACCTTCTGTCAGTTTTCTGTCAATTATTCCGTTAAATAGTGACGTGGCTTGAGACGAGGCCCACTCTCTATTAAAAAATTAATAAAATATTAAAAAACTAAAAAACAAAGAGAACTGCTAGACCCACCCTGTTGTCTTATTTTCCCACACACATTATATTTACACCCACTATAAAAAGTTAAAAAATTAAAATGTTATTTTCTCATCCATTATTATTCCTAAAATAACCCTTAATATATATATATATATATATATATGTGTGTGTGTGTGTGTGTGTGTGTGTGTGTGTGTGTGTGTGTGTGTGTGTGGGTGTGTGTGTATAAAATTAGAAGAAAAGGGATGAACAGCCACACTGGTGTTCCAAACGGATGAACAACCGCAGGGATCCAAAAGAAGAAAAGGGCAAACAAAAGAACTCCCAACACAACACCTCCAACAAATGCCAGGAATTCTCATAGGAAAACGTGAAACAAATTGCAGGAATTCTCTTAGGAAAATGTGAAACAAATTGCACCCTAACCTAATGCAAATTCAAATAAAAAGTCACAAAGCTACGCTTCAATTATACGATGTCGACAAATCAAGATTACCCACATAAAATTATCTTTTACCTATTCGACAAAAACATAATCATCTACTTTTTCCATAGAAACATCATCTTCTAAGTTCATTCTTTTTGCTTTATCTGAATGGAAGGAGATGGGAATGATAAGTTAGGGTTTAAGGGAGACAAATCGTCTAAACATAGCGTGAGAGTTATCACGCCCAAACTTTTCTTTTTTATTTTTTATAAAAAAAGTAATGCAAAAAGGGTAACTAAGGTCCTTATTAGTCATTTTACAAATTGATAAATTTGTAATTAAAAAATTCATAAAAAGGTGGTGTGAACACGGAAAATTCCTGAAACGAAAGAGACAAGAACAACGTGCACAAACAAATATTTGTATTTAGATGATTTTGGGTTACAATCTCTCTTAAATTTGATCCTCTGATTCAATCTCCGTAAGGTGTGTATTTGTGGATGTGCGATTGATCCAAAGGGCCGTTAGGCTTGATCTAAGGATGAACGTTCTTCAAGGGCCGTGGACTTGATCTTGAAGGTGGATTTGAGAGGATCTTCAAAGGGGCTTTTGGGCTTGATCTTTGAAGAATAGTGATGAACGGATCTCCAAGGGCTTTTGGGCTTGATCTTGAAGAACGGTTGGACGTGTGGATTTGTTGATGTTGTTGATCCAAGGGGCCGTCGGGGCTTGATCTTAGAAGAACGATGAACGAAGAACGAAGAACACTTTCTTCAAGGGCCGTCGGGGCTTGATCTTAAAGGTGGATGATTGTTGATCCAAAGGGCCGTCGGGGCTTGATCTTGGAAGAATGATGAACGAAGAACGAAGAAGGCTTTCTTGATTCTTCGGGAACCTGGATGCTTGAGAGCTTCGGAGTTTCAGAGCTTCAGAGCTTCAAGGTGTAATATGAATTGGTCCCCTTGAATGAATGAAATGGGCTTGTATTTATTGAATTTTCCAAGGCCTAATTTTGAATATAATATCCCAGATGAAATAAGTCGTTTCTGCCAGGTGTTGACACGTGTCCTATTTGATGACTTTTCCAACTCATTTCAATTTTCGTTGAGTCACACACTACGTGTAAAATTTATGTAATACATGAGCGTTGACACTTTGATTTATCGGTCAACATTTATTTACCGAAATTTCGATGTCTACAAATGCCCCCACTTCAAGGCACGTCGTATACATGTGCCTGTTACGTGTAGGAGATGCATTTTGAAGTCCCTTACTGTAGACGTCGATCCAAGGACCGTCGAGGCTTGATCTTGAATTGGGCTGGAAATTTCTTCAAGGGCCGTCGAGGCTTGATCTTGAACGTTGAAATTTGGACCACAAAGAGCTTCATGTGGTAGATGATCTTTGGCTTTGGTAGTTGATGAATCGGCACGTTTCTGTTCTTTTGCGCTTTGTTGACTTTCCACAGCTTTGATCTTGAACTGGGTTGGAGGATTTTCTGGATTCCTCCAATTGTTGATTTTCCACAGCTTATTCTTGAACTAGGTTTTGATTCAAGAGTGGTAGACACTTGATCTTGAATCGGACTTGTGATTTCTTCCAGGGCCGTCGAGGCTTGATTTTGAATTTGGCTGGAAGCTTCTTCAAGGGTCGTTGAGGCTTGATTCTTGAAGGTTGACTCAACCATATGGCAAGCAGGCACGAGGTAAAGGTGACAACTTGTTTCTTTGTTCAATCTTTCTAATTCACACCTGAGCAGTTTGGTCAACGGTATGATCTTCAAGATTGATGGGCTTTTCTTCCAGTTGGTGAATTGATCTTTAAGGGTTCGATTCGAGGGTGGTGAATCGGCACGTGCAACCCACAACGCCTAGTAAGTCGACCCAAGAATTTGAGGGTCAAAACGAGTCCACCGTCCAGAGTGATTGCACCCTGATGATATGAGATACTTTTGATTTTAATGAAGTAGCGAATGAATCAGCACGTGCTTTGTTGTGCTTGTCTCCACATGCTTCAATGTATTATTTTCCCTTGCTTTATCTGTTCCTCAGGCAGATGTGGCATCTTCTCGAGTTCTTCATCTCAGACTCTTTCTGGTGAGTTGACTGTGCATGCTGCATTCTTCTCTGCTTGTTTCTTCAGGCAGATGTGGCAGCTTCTCGAGTTCTTCAGCTCGGACTCCTTCTGCTGAGCTGACTGTGAAGACTGCATTCTTCTCTGCTTGTTTCTTCTGCACGTTGTCTCCACATGCTGCAAGGTATCATTTTCACTTGCCTTATCTATTCTCCAGGCAGATGTGGCAGCTTCTTTGGAAGTACAGCAACAGTGGGAGACAAGTACTCGATAGCAGTGCTAGGTAGGCAATCAGGGAAGGGCTCCAAGCAGTCGGTTCCTTACCCGAGTTTGAGTGGAGGTTCCGGCATATTATTTTCTTTATCCTTGTCTTTGTAGGTAAGAACAAGGACAAAGGAAAGGACAGGGAGAACGCATGATATGAGATACTCTTGCTTTCTACCCTGATGATATGAGATACTTTTGCTTTGGTGTCATTTGTTTGCAGAGGTACCCCAAGGAATAAGAAACACTGAGTGACTTGAGAGGCTTTGTTGGGAAGGCATTCTCGGAGATGAAGAAAGGTTCTGTATGTCTGCCTTGCTATGAAGGGTGAAGGTGGACAGTTATAGGAATTTCTTTAGTACCTGTAGAGGTACTATTCTTTCACTCGTGTCAGCAACCAATGCGTGATTGAACAGTAAATTTTACGTGCTTTCTCCTTCACCGAAAATCTTCGACAAATTGCCCGTGATTTGCGCAAAGTTGAGTGTGCATATGACAGGTGTTGACGAGGTTGAAAAAGACTGGCGCCTCTTCGATATCTGGGATTGGCGCTTCGACAAATTGCCCGTGATTTCCGCAAAGCTGAGTTTGCGTGTGACGGGTGCCGACGCGTCTGGAAAAGCAAGATGCTCCTCCGATTTCTGAGCTTGCCTCTTCGATTTTTGAATTGGCCTATTCGAATTCTGAGCTCACCTCTTCGATCTCTGAAATCCTGTTGAGTGCTGATTTTTATAGAGGCACGCAGTTCGTTTCAAAACACACTTGAATTTTCGCTTGTAGAAACTCCCTTCTTGCACTTCTAAGATCTTGATTTGTCTGACCTCTTCTTTCTTCAACACCTTTGAAAATGTCTGGACCCTCCGACCGTCGTTTTGATTTGAACCTTGGTGAAGAGGCAGTCCCACCTTCTCCCGACAACATATGGCGCCCATCCTTCATATCCCCTACTGGTCCTTTTACCGTTGGGGATTCGGTGATGAAGAATGATATGACCGCTGCGGTGGTGGCCCGGAATCTTGTCACTCCCAAAGATAACAGACTGCTTGCCAAACGGTCTGATGAGTTGGCTGTTAAGGATTCTCTGGCTCTCAGTGTGCAGTGTGCGGGTTCTGTGTCTAATATGGCTCAACGCCTATTTGCTCGAACCCGTCAAGTTGAATCATTGGCGGGCTGAAGTGATGAGTCTCAAAAAAGAGATTAGAGGGCTCAAGCAGGAGAATAAACAGTTGCATAAGCTCACACATAGCTATGCGACAAACATGAAGAGGAAGATTGACCAGATGCAAGAATCTGATGGTCAGATTTTACTTGATCATCAGAGGTTTGTGGGTTTGTTCCAGCAGCATTTACCTTCGTCTTCTGGGGCTGTACCGACTGCTGAGGCTTCAAACAGTCAACCTCTGGCGCCTTCTCTTCCTGGAGCTCTGCCGAGTTGTGAGGCACCACCTGATCGTCCTTGAATATCCCCTCTTGTAAATTTGATTTGATTTGATTTTTTTTTTTTAAGGTATGTATAATGCGAATTTATGTAAAATTTCCAGAAAAATAAATAAAATGGACTTTTATTTCTCTTAATGCTTTTTTTTTTTTTTTTTTTTGCACATGGTGTCAGATGCACCATCCATTTTTTTATATTTTCCTTTCTTTTCCCCTGTTTTATTTTTTGCACATGGTGCCAGAGCACCAAATATCAAACAATTTTTTCTTTAATCATGGTGCCAGACGCACCAAAGATCAAACCCTTTATTTTTATTTTTATTTATTTTTGGCCTTTAATCATGGTGCCAGATGCACCCCTCCTTTTTTCATGTGGTGCCATCACCACTTTGCTCCACCATCCCCTTTTTTAATTTTTTTTTTTTAATATATATTTTTTCTGTATAAATTTGGGTGGTGGGTAGAGGAATTTGCAAGGAGCGGAGCTCGAGTTTGAGGAAGAGCTTCTCGGCCGGCTAGTCGTTTGACAGCGGTCTTTGAAGTTGTTGGCAGCTGCGAGGCAAGAGACGGAGGAGGTGGAGGTGATCTTGACGTCGGATCCAGCTAGAACCCAGATCATAGCCACTGAGCCCAACCACCGAACACAGCCGCTGCACACCCGTTGTACTGCTACTGAGCACAACCATTGCGCATCCGTTGCACTGCCACCGAGCATCGCCACTGATCAAGCACAGCCACAGAGCACCGCTACTGAGCACAGGCACATAGCACAGCCCACTCATCCCTCGGCAGAGATCCAAAGCAAGAAGAAAATTCCAAAAACTGAGGAAAGAACCTGTTCCTGTCCCAGTCCCAGCGATGATCCTTGTGCCATGGGACCTGGTCCAGGCCGTATGGGTTGGATGGAGAGAAGGCAGGGAGGAGCCTGGTGGATTTCAGAGTCGAGATCGAATTCAGACGGAGAAGGAGAGACTGAGACGACGAGATCGAAGTCCTAAACGAAGTTCTAAACCCTGACCCAGAACCTGCATACCGATGATGATGAACCAGAACCTAATACCCAAAACCAAACAACCAGAACCCACATCCTGCAGTAGAGACCAATGTCGAGGAGCAGTCTGGGGACGCCATCGTCGGGGAGAGGCTGTTTAAGGCACAAAGGGAAGGTAATTTTGCTACTGTACGAAGGAGACCGCGCGATCTCCTTGGTGATATCCCTCCACCGCTTGCAGACACAGGCACAAGCGACGACGTTTTTACGGTGAGGCCACTTGTCCTCGCTGGCCTCCATTCTCCGTATGATCTCACCGAGCAGCTCCGGGAGCATATCCGACCATGAAGACGACGACGGCGACGAAGATGAGTCAGCACAGTTCGAGTCACGGACGACTCGGCAGTCGCCCCCACGGGCCTGATCCTCGTCGCTGAGCTTCAATTCCCTAAACGATTTGGAGAATTTCCGGGAGCGAAAGGCTTTCCGCAGCGACATGGGTTCAGATTTGGGGCTTTAGGGTTCCTGATTCTTTGGATTGTGTGCATCTTCCATCCAGCAGCTGCCAACCCTCCATGATGATACTCACTGATTGTTTCATCAACAAGTATTACAAGATCTCGTGTTGAACCAGACATACGGATGCTCTGAGCTGCAGCAATGGCTCCACAAACATACACATGGGCAGAATGTAGGATTGTTGCATATGCTTCTCTGTGGGCTCTTTCTGAGTAAAAGCTTTCTTTAGCCGTGAGAGGAGTTTGAGAGTGGAGAAAGCATGAGAATGGGCTGTGACCCATGGCAGAAACTCGTTGACGCAAACACAAAACTTCACTCCATTTTGAACTGGTGTCTTCGGATCAAAAAATGCCCAATTCAAACCAAAATGCCTCCAATCCTGCCAATGCAAGCCTTTTGTTCCTGAGGAGTTGGCCTGCCCCAGCTCAAGAAAACCATGCCTTGGTTGCGGTTGCGTCCAAGTCTGAAATATTAGTCGAAATCTGAGGTGGAATTGAGAAGAGATGGTGGCGCCACCGTCGCAACTGTTTCGAAGCCGTCGAAGTTGCAGGAGACGGACTGGTGTGGGGGATGGAGGACGCCAAGGGTGGTCACCTTGAAAACTCACGGCAGCCATTTCGAAGGTTGCGACGGCTTCGAGTTCAGAAACATCGAGAGAGTTGAAGAGGGAGAGAGAGTGACGCGGCTTGGCCTTTCAGCAGAGGGCTCGGGGCAGCTAGGCTTGTCTGGACCATTGTTGGCCCAATAGCATTGTTGATGCTGGAGCTTGGTGTTGGGCCGAGACATATATATATATGTTTCCCTTTTTTTTTTTTTTTTTTTTGTAATAAAATTGACTTTCATCAATGAGACTTTAATTTTTTTATGTTGATATGACTGAACTCGAAATTGAATGCTCGAGTTGCCTACGTACCCTTCCAAAGAAAGAGATCAAGTCAAAACGTAGTTCGAATACATACATATTTTTTTTTGGTATTTTCTTTTGGTGCCATTTGCAGTTTCAACTCGTGCAGGCAAGGAGCATTAGGTTGTTGCATTTTATGCTCGTGCAGACCAGGAGCGTTGGTGTTGCCTTTTATGCTCGTGCAGACCAGGAGCATTGTGCCATGCAGTTTAGGTTCGTGCAGGCAAGGAGGGTTGGTTCGTGCAGTTTAGGCTCGTGCGAACAAGGAGCTTTGTGCCATGCAGTTTAGGCTCGTGCGAACAAGGAGCATTGGTGAATTTGTCAAGCAATTTTGGAGAGGCGTTCCTCACAATCTTCATAGCAAGGAGCCTTGACCGAGTGATTGAAGAAGTCTTCGGGTAAGAAATCACGCATCGTGATGGGGCTGGATGAACTTCGTGTCAAAGTTTCATTATCTCCAACACTTTCACATTGTTCTAGAGGTGAACAGGAGTTGTTTTGCCCCCTTTCCCATTAGTGAGCTTGTGGAGAAGACATATGCTTCTTGTGCAATTTCTTCGGCGTGACATAAGTCCAAACTTCACTCGGCTTGACTGGCATGTTTTTGGAGCATGCCCCCAGCGATTGAGGTGAAAATTTTGAGTTGACAAAGCCGGAAGTGACGTCTTCTTCCAGGATTTCGTCTTCTTTGTCTTCTTGGGCCTTCTCTTCAGTGCGGTCCTCTTGGGTTTGTTGCTGTGAAGATTGGCCGGTGTAGATGATGGTGCGCCTCCTTACCTTCAGCGGTCCTTTTGTGTCGACTTCCAAAGTTGCTTGGCGCTTCATCCTTGAAGGAATCAAGCTTTGAACATCATCTTTTCCTGCTAGACTGTCGAGCTTCTCTCCCTTTGGCGTTGTCTTCCTGTTTCTAGAAGGCTTCTTAGTTTCTTCAAGTCTGTCCAAAGCCGACCGTTGCGGAGGAGATCTAGCTGTGCCGCTTTGTTTCTTGGGTTTTGATAACCTTTCAAAGACTGATCTTTACGGTGTTGGCGTCTCAAGCCTTTTGAAGATGGAAGTTTGGTCTCGACCACTGATGCGATCAAGTGCTGCAATTCTAGGTTTTGAATAATTCAGCCTTTCGAAGACTGAAGTTCGAGGGGCGGGTTTAGGCTCCTCTTTTGGCCTTATGGCTTGTGGTCTTGGCTTCCTCGTTTTTTTGTAGGTCACTGATTTCCATCCTTTCTTATCCCCAGTAGATGCATCTTGGTTGCTTGCCCCCGGTGATGGTTGTGTAGGAGGTGCCATGTGACTTGAACATTGACGGGAATGATCATGCATGCTTCGGAGATGCACAGGATCGAGTGATTCAAACACGATAGTAGTAGTGTGTGCCGCCACCGTGTCTTCGAGGTCAAGCTCGATTTCCCCTTGTTGTGCTAGCTTCAGGATGAGATCTTTCAGTACGAAGCACTTTTCTGTTGGATGACTGATGAAGCGGTGAAATTTACAGTATCTTGGGTTGTCGGTACGATTCATCTCTTCCGACCGTCTGCACTCAGGCAAACTGATCACCTTCTTGTCCAACAGGTCATCCAGCATGGCAACTACATCAGAGTCGGGGAACGGATAAATCTTCTCCTCAAGCTCCTTCAAAGTGCGTCTACGCATCTCTTGATCACGAAAAGCTTTGGTTTGAATCGCCTTGCCTCGTGTGGAGATTTTGACGGGAGCTGTGTTGACCGTCATCGCTTCCTTGGTGGGTTTCCATGCAGCCTTTTCCACCTTTGTCCCAAGAACTTTGTCATTCTTGTAGTCGGCGATCGGTTCTTTCTTCTCATGATGGGCGATGCTCAACTCCATGTCATGGGCTCGAGTGGCCAATTCCTCGAAGGTCCGTGGTTTAATGCCTTGAAGGATGTATTGCAAACCCCATTGCATGCCTTGGATGCACATCTCGATTGAAGAAATCTCGGAGAGTCTGTCCTTACAGTCGAGGCTTAGATTACGCCATCGGTTGATGTAGTCCATGACTGGTTCTTCCTTCCATTGCTTCGTGCTCGTCAGCTCTAGCATGCTCACAGTGCGGCAGGTGTTATAGAAGCGGTTGAGGAATTCCCGCTCTAATTGCTCCTAGCTGTTGATGGACTCGGGCTCTAGGTCCGTGTACCACTCAAAGGCATTTCCTTTCAGCGAGCGCACAAACTGCTTGGCGAGGTAGTCTCCCTCCGTCCTCGCATTGTTGCAAGTTTCGACGAAATGTGCAACGTGCTGCTTTGGGTTTCCTTTTCCATCAAACTGCATGAACTTTGGTGGTTGATAACCCCTTGGCATCCTTAGGGCATCAATCTTATTGGAATAGGGCTTCGAGTAGAACAAGGAGGTATGTGAGCTCCCTTCGTACTGTGCCTTAATGGTGTTGGTGATCATCTCCTGCAGCTGCTGGATAGAAAGAGATCCCATAAGTGCCGCTGCTTGGTCTGGCTCCGGCTTCACATCGTTTTTCTCCACCTGAGGCTCCTCTTCTTCGTCGTCTCTTCTCTTTAGTGGATCATTCTCTGAGTTGGGGTTCTCGTCGTCCTGTGGCTCCAGTCGGTTGACGAGTGCAGCAATTTGCAAGTCTTTTTCTTCAACAATCCGTGTTAGCCTTGCGATCGCTTCATTCATTTGAGCCAGTTGTTCTTCAATGGAGGTAACGCCGATAGTCATGACTTGTGCGACCAATAGACGTGACTTTCCTTTAGACATCCAGGATGCTGATGAAGAACGTCGTTGGCTGCTTTGGAATGTCATCTTGTGTGCCCCAACATCATGCTTCGGTGCCCCCAGCGAGGTCAGGGTGATGACATACTCACACCTTGGATGCTCCCCTTGCTCTTTTAGCGGCACCAATTTTGAAGTGGCATGTTGAGGAGCGGTTGTGGCGCCAATGGATTGTCCGTTTGCGGCAGAAGTGCTTAGGATCCTTTCCTCAGTGGTTGCAAGAACGGCTTGTCCCTTGCTTGATGCCATTGACTTTGAGGTGTGCTTGGATTCCTTGAACGGAGAAAGAGATGAGAGGTAGAGATTGTCCCACCGAGCGTGCCAATTTGTGAACACGGAAAATTCCTGAAACGAAAGAGACAAGAACAACGTGGACAAACAAATATTTGTATTTAGATGATTTTGGGTTACAATCTCTCTTAAATTTGATCCTCTGATTCAATCTCCGTAAGGTGTGTATTTGTGGATGTGCGATTGATCCAAAGGGCCGTTAGGCTTGATCTAAGGATGAACGTTCTTCAAGGGTCGTGGACTTGATCTTGAAGGTGGATTTGAGCGGATCTTCAAAGGGGCTTTTGGGCTTGATCTTTGAAGAACAGTGATGAACGGATCTCCAAGGGCTTTTGGGCTTGATCTTGAAGAACGGTTGGACGTGTGGATTTGTTGATGTTGTTGATCCAAAGGGCCGTCGGGGCTTGATCTTAGAAGAACGATGAACGAAGAACGAAGAACACTTTCTTCAAGGGCCGTCGGGGCTTGATCTTAAAGGTGGATGATTGTTGATCCAAGGGGCTGTCGGGGCTTGATCTTGGAAAAATGATGAACGAAGAACGAAGAAGGCTTTCTTGATTCTTCGGGAACCTGGATGCTTGAGAGCTTCGGAGTTTCAGAGCTTCAGAGCTTCAAGGTGTAATATGAATTGGTCCCCTTGAATGAATGAAATGGGCTTGTATTTATAGAATTTTCCAAGGCCTAATTTTGAATATAATATCCCAGATGAAATAAGTCGTTTATGCCAGGTGTTGACACGTGTCCTATTTGATGACTTTTCCAACTCATTTCAATTTTCGTTGAGTCACACGCTACGTGTAAAATTTATGTAATACATGAGCGTTGACACTTTGATTTATCGGTCAACATTTATTTACCGAAATTTCGATGTCTACAGGTGGGTGAAAAGATAAGACATTGGGGTGAGAATAACAGCACTAAAAAAAATCATTTAATATTTTTTTTTTGCATAAGGGACCCACCCCTTATCCCCTCACCCTTTCTTCCCTCTCCCATCTTCCCCAAACCCAAACCCAGATCCCACCCACCCAGCTCCCATCTTCTCTGCGTCAATCATTGCCCGAGTCCCTCATCCCGCAGTCATCATCTCTCACCATCTTCGCCTTCACCAAATCAGGTCAACCGACCCATTCTTTACTTCAATACCACTTCTTCCCTCTTCCACTACCCCTCCAAACCCTCAAATCCCTCCCCCTGCCACCAAGATCCTGAATTTACTCTTCGGCCACCCCCTCGTCGCCGAATCCGACGCCATACCTTACTTGTCTAAAACCCTCTTCGACTTTTCCCCTTCCCTCCAAGACGACAGCACGGCGGTGATCGCGTAGGTGGCCGAGTACAAGGGTCCAAGGCAATGATCGCTCAAGTGGCCAGGTGCGAGGATGGGTGCAGATTTGCTGGATCTCTAAACCGGGTCGAGCTTGAGGAGCAAGGAGAACGTTGTGGGTGCATATGCTGCTCAATTTGTCCAAGTGCGAGGGAAAGAAGACGTTGAGGGAGATGAATGAGGAGGGGTTGTGAGTGGTGGATATGATTGCTGATGTGGCAGAGAATGGCAGCAAGGAAGAAAGGGTGGGTGGGATCTGGGTTTGGGTTTGAGGAAGACAGGAGGGGGAAGAAAGGGTGAGGAGATAAGGGGTGGGTCCCCCATGCAATATATATATATATTAAATGATTTGTTTTTAGTTTTTTAATTTTTTAATAGAGAGTGGGCCTCGTCTCAAGCCACGTTACTATTTAACGAAAGAATTGACAGAAAACTGATGGAAGGTATGAAATTGTAAAAAATTCGTAGATGAGGTATGACATTGAAATTTTTTAAATATGGGGTATGAAACTGTGACTAACCCAATAGTTGAGGTAGTTTTATATAATTTACCCAAAAAAAATTATTCTTTTCTTATACCCAAATTGAGAAATCTTACAGGACTTTTCTTGAAGCCTATTTTTTTTATTTTTATAGAAACATTATAGGGTGCAAGGTTCCATTAAGTCATACAATGGGTCAGCCATAATTTGGTATTCAGCTCGCCATCCAAAGTTATTTCACGTATTACAATAAAACCTCTCTTAAGCTATACAATTGGGACCAAACTAATTTTATAATTTTAGGGAGGTCGTTACTTAATAGAGGTGTAGTTAAAAAATATATTATTTATTGCCTTATTTATCTTTGATAAATGTAGTTGTAGACATCGAAATTTCGGCAAATAAATGTTGACCGATAAATTAAAGTGTCAACGCTCATGTATTACATAAATTTTACACGTAGCGTGCGACTCAACGAAAATTGAAATGAGTTGGAAAAGTCATCAAATAGGACACGTGTCAACACCTGGCAGAAACAACTTATTTCATCTGGGATATTATATTCAAAATTAGGCCTTGGAAATTTCTATAAATACAAGCCCATTTCATTCATTTGAAAGGACCCAATGGATATTACACCTTGAAGTTCTGAAGCTCTGAAACTCCGAAGCTCTCAAGCATCCAGGTTCCCGAAGAATCAAGAAAGTGTTCTTCGTTCTTCGTTCATCGTTCTTCCAAGATCAAGCCCCGACGGCCCTTGGATCAACCATCCGCCCATTCAAGATCAAGCCCCGACGGCCCTTGAAGAAAGCACCATCGTTCATCATCCGTTCATCCAAGATCAAGCCCCGACGGCCCTTGGATCAACCATCCACCCATTCAAGATCAAGCCCCGACGGCCCTTGGATCAACAAATCCATACGTCCAACCGTTCTTCAAGATCAAGCCCAAAAGCCCTTGGAGATCCGTTCATCACTGTTCTTCAAAGATCAAGCCCAAAAGCCCATTTGAAGATCCGCTCAAATCCACCTTCAAGATCAAGTCCACGGCCCTTGAAGAACGTTCATCCTTAGATCAAGCCCAACGGCCCTTTGGATTAATCGCACATCCACAAATACACACCTTACGGAGATCGAATCAGAGGATCAAAATAGAGAGAGATTGTAACCCAAAACCATCAAATACAAATATTTGTTTGTGCATGTCGTTTCTTGTCTCTTTCGTTTCAGGAATTTTCCGTGTTCACAAATTGGCACGCCCAGTGGGACCATCTCTGCCTCTCATCTCTTTCTCCGTTCAAGAAATTCAAGCGCGCTTCCCAAATTAATGGCATCAAGGAAGGCTCAAACTGTTCCCGCAACCGGCGCAAAGAACAAGAGCATCCTTGTCGCAACTGGTGTCACTTTAGGCACCACGACTCGAAGCATGGCAAGAGCTATTTTTGCCACCTCTTTCACCTCTGCATCAACTCTGCCAAGGGAACAAGAGCACCCAAGGCACGAGCCTGTGATCACCTTAGCCTCACTAAGGGCACCAAGGGGGGAAAGCCCAAGGAAATACTTCGAATCCATGCTCTCTGATGCCGATTCAAGCGGCAGTTCAGCCATGCAAGTCATGACCATTGGAGCAACTTCAATCGATGAGCAGCTGGCTCAAATGAATGAAGCAATCGCAAGGCTAACCTGAACTGTGGAAGAAAAAGACTTGCAAATTGCAGCACTAGTCAACCGATTGGAGGCACAGGACGACGATAAACCCGACCCAGAGAATGATCCACTAAAGAGAAGAGATGACGAAGAAGTTGAGCCTCAGGTGGAGAAAAACGATGCGAAGCCAGAGCCAGACCAAGCAGCGGCACTCATGGGATCTCTTTCTATCTAGCAACTGCAAGAAATGATCACCAACACCATCAAGGCACAGTACGAAGGGAGCTCACATACCTCTTTGTTCTACTCGAAGCCCTACTCCAAGAAGATTGATGCCCTGAAGATGCCAAGGGGTTATCAACCACCAAAGTTCATGCAGTTTGATGGAAAAGGAAACCCGAAACAGCACGTTGCCCATTTTGTTGAAACTTGCAACAACGCAGGGACCGAATGGGACTACCTTGCCAAGCAGTTTGTGCGCTCGCTGAAAGGAAACGCCTTTGAGTGGTACACGGACCTAGAGCCTAAGTCCATCAACAGCTGGGATCAATTAGAGCGGGAATTCCTCAACCGCTTCTATAGCACCCGCCACACTGTGAGCATGCTAGAGCTAACGAGCACCAAGCAGTGGAAGGACGAGCCAGTCATTGACTACATCAACAGATGGCGCACTCTAAGCCTCGACTGTAAGGACAGGCTCTCAGAAACCTCTTCAATCGAGATGTGCATCCAAGGCATGCAATGGGGTTTGCAATACATCCTCCAAGGCATTAAACCACGGACCTTCGAGGAATTGGCCACTCGCGCCCACGACATGGAGTTGAGCATCGCCCATCATGGGAAGAAAGAACCGATCGCCGACTACAAGAACGACAAAGTTCTTGGGACAAAGGTGGAAAAGGCTGCATGGAAACCCACCAAGGAAGCAATGACGGTCAACACAGCTCCCGTCAAAATCTCCACACGAGGCAAGGCGATTTAAGCCGAAGGCTTTCGTGATCAAGAGATGCGTAGACGCACTTTAAAGGAGCTTGAGGAGAAAACTTATCCATTCCCCGACTCTGATGTGGTTGCCATGTTAGAAGACTTGCTGGAAAAGAAGGTGATCGGCTTGCCGGAGTGCAGACGGCCGGAAAAGATGAATCGTACCGACAGTCCAAGATACTGTAAATTCCACCGCTTCATCAGTCATCCGACAGAAAAGTGCTTCGTGCTGAAAGATCTCATCATGAAGCTGGCTCAGAAAGGAATCATCGAGCTAGATCTTGACGATGTGGTGAAGTCAAACTATACCACTTTCACTTCTGGCTCTTCCGACTCAAAGTTTGCACCTCAACCGCTGGGGGCATCCTCCAAGACAAGCAAAATTGAAGGATGGACTCAAGTCACTCCTAAGAAATTACACAAGAAGCATACGTCTCCTCCACAAGTCCGCCAATCGGAAAGGGGGCAAAGCAGCTCTTGTCAACCTTCAAAGCAACGTGAACATGTTGAAGATGATAAAATTGCGACACAAAGATCGTCCGTTGCCATCACGTTGCGTGATTTCTTGCCCGAAGACTTCTTCAATCACTCGGTCAAGGCTCCTTGCTATGAAGATTGTGAGGAATGCCTCGCCAAAATTGCTTGACAAATTCACTAATGCTCCTTGTTCACACGAGCCTAAACTGCACGAACCAAGGCTCCTCGCCTGCACGAGCCTAAACTGCATGGCACAACGCTCCTGATTCGCACGAGCATAAAAGGCGACATCAACGCTCCTGATCCGCACGAGCATAAAAGGCAACACCAAATGCTCCTTGTCTGCACGAGTTGAAACTGCAAACGACACCAAACGCTCCTTGCCTGCACGAGCTGAAACTGCAACACGGCACCAAACACTCCTTGTCTGCACGAGTTGAAACTGCAAACGGCACAAAAAGAAAATACCAAAAAATATGTATGTATTTGAACTACGTTTTGACTTGATCTCTTTCTTTGGAAGGGTACGTAGGCAGCCTGAATATTCAATTTCAAGTTCAGTCACATCAAAATAAAGAATAAGAAATTTTATTAAAAGTTTGATGTTATTACAATTTCTTTGTACCAAAAAAAAAAAAAAAAAAAAAAAGAAAAAAAAAAAAGAAAAAAAAAGGGATAAAAAAAAAAAAATAAAATCAGAATATGGAAGCTTTTCTCCGCACTCGGCCTACTGGGCCTTTCTCTGCTTGGCCTGCGATGCCAGGATCCATGCCAGCAAAACCCTAATCACCATAACCACGTGGCGGTGGAAAAGCAAAACAACATCAAACACAAGAAATACAAGCAGCCGAGCTCTCCAGGTGGGAAGCGGAAGAGAAGGAGCAGCATTAGTCATTTTCGAAGCTCGAGCACCATGGATGCCAAGTCCGTGTATTCCTCATCGAGTTCAGGGTTTCGAACACCTCCTCCTTATAGCCATGCACAAACGGCAGCCTCCAAGAGCTATAAATATTTGAGAAGCTATTCAGATAATCATTCCGCGGCACCACCAGCAGCAATGGATGGTCGTGCAGTAACCGACGGCGGCGATGGCGATGATGCAGCAGCAGATGACGGTGTACCCGCAGCATTACATGCCTTACGGGGCGGCTCCTCATCATCCTCACCACAATCCGTACCAGCAGAAGCCTCAGGCTGTGGGGTATCAGTAGCAACAGCAGCCGCCGAAACAGCTGCAGCAGCAGCAGTCGCCGTCACAAAAAACAGGGGCCCGGCGACGAGGTCAAAATCATCTGGGTTGGCGACCTTCATCATTGGATGGACGAGACTTACCTACACGGATGCTTTGCGCACACTGGACAGGTTTCCTCAATTAAGAGCAGCCTTTTCGTTTAAACTGAGCAACCGTCAGTGCTGGTGATTCCGAGCATCCACACACCCAGCGTCTATTTCTGTAGGCCAAAATCAAAACAGTGGGTCCAACTTCTTCGACCAGGAGGTGCTCAAGCACGCAACAGCCTCCACCGCCACGTCTATCGAGCACGCAAACTCTATGGTCCGCTCCACCTTTTTCGTCTACTTCAAGCTCGAGTCTTCCATCAAAACTCCGATCGGATCTCAGGTTTTCAGTACACCACGTCTTCGTCTCGCCATTTGTGCGATACGTCAAGACCACCGCGCTCTCCTGCGGGCCAGCGATCGGAGGGGGTCTACAACGAGGTGTTGACGGCGAGATTCGAAGGATCGATGGCGATGCTTGTATTCATGAGGTCCTCCTCCTGCTGCTATCCTGTCTTTGCCCTTCCCCGACCATCCATGCTCGTCATCATCGTCCTCTAGCCTCCAACTTCATCACCATACTCGTGACCTTCTCTGAGCTATAGGATCCTCGACAGTTGTTGCTTGTGCGTCGGTCCTCGTCGTTCTCTGCTCCTTCTGCTCATCCCCCGCTGCAAGTTACTACCAAGGTGGTGGTTAGTGCACCAGGTGGTTTCCATCCCCAAGCTCGTCCTCTCCACGACCGTGCCTTCCGTGGCTGAAGCATTGGTGCTCCGAAGCTCTGCTTCATCCTCTCCTCCTTGCTCCGCCATGGCTGCTGCCTAAAAACTCTCCTCCAAGCTCATATCCCTAACCCTATATATATATATATATATATATATATATATATATATATATATATATATGTATGTATGTGTGCATAAAAAAAAATAATAATAATAAAAAATAATAATAAAAAAATAAAAAGTTTCCAAGTGGTTGCCAGCACCGAAGGCAAAGAAAAATAGATTAGAATTTTTTAAGGGGTATGATGCTTTGTGTGCGTGTATATAAAAATATACATATATATATGTATGTGGTGCATCCAGCACGAAAGAAAAAATAATAATAATTAAAAAAATAAATAAATAAAGGGCTTCATG
Source organism: Malus sylvestris (assembly GCF_916048215.2). Lineage (NCBI taxonomy): Eukaryota > Viridiplantae > Streptophyta > Magnoliopsida > Rosales > Rosaceae > Malus > Malus sylvestris. The sequence continues at coordinate 651,074 of NC_062264.1, forward strand.
GTGCGTCTGGCACCATGTGCAGAAAAGGAAAAAAAAGAAACGTCTGGCACCATGTGCAGAAAAAAGAAATAAAATATATATATATATATATATATATATATATATATATAAAGAAGTAAGTGGATCCTTGGTGGCTAGCACCATGCAAAAAAAAAAAAAAGGGGGAAAAGGTTTTGGAATGGTTGATCAGTCCATGTGAAAAAATTAATATGTATGTATGTGTGTGTGCATAATATATGTATGTTTACAAAAAAAAAAATAAATAAAAAAAAACAAAACAAATGCATCTAGAGAAATAAAGTCCGTTTTTATTTATTTTTTTTTGGAAATTTTACATAAATTTGCATTATACATACTTAAAAAAAAAAAAAATATTACAAGAGGGGATTTTCAAGGACGATCAGGTGCCGCCTCACCACTCGGCAGAGCTCCAGAAATGAGAGGCGCCGGAGGTTGACTGTTTGAAGCCACACCACTCGGCGAAACTCCAGGAAGAAGAGAAGCCAAAGGTTGATCATTTGGAGCTTCATTACGCGGTACAGCCCCAGAAGACGAAGGCAAATGCTGCTGGAACAAACCCACAAACCGCTGATGATCAAGTAAAATCTGACCATCAGATTCCTGCATCTGGTCAATCTTCCTCTTCATGTTTGTCGTATAGCTATGTGCGAGCTTATGCAACTGTTTATTCTCCTGCTTGAGCCCTCTAATCTCCTGTTTGAGACTCATCACTTCCGCCGCCAACGATTCAACTTGACGGGTTCGAGCAAATAGGCGTTGGGCCATATTAGACACAGAACCTGCACATTGCACACTGAGAGCCAGAGAATCCTTAACAGCCAACTCATCAGACCGTTTGGAAAGTAGTCTGTTATCTCTGGGAGTGACAAGGTTCCGGGCCACCACCGCAGCGGTCATATCATTTTTCACCACTGAATCCCCAACGGTAAGAGGACCAGTAGGGGATATGAAGGATGGGCGCCATATGTTGTCTGGAGAAGAAGGGATTGCCTCTTCACCAAGGTTCAAGTCAAAACGACGATCGGAGGGGCCAGGCATTTTCAAAAGTGTTGAAAGAAAGAAGAAGATCGAACAAATCAAGATCTTAGAAGTGCAAGAAGGGAGTTTCTACAAGCAAAAAATTCAAGTGTGCTTTGAAACAAACTGCATGCCTCTATAAAAAATCAGCACTCGACGGGATTTCAGAGATCGAAGAGGCGAGCTCAGAATTCGAAGAGGCCATTCAAAAAATCGAAGAGGCAAGCTCAGAAATCGGAGAAGCATCTTGCTTTTCCAGACGCGTCGGCACCCGTCACACGCAAACTCAGCTTTACGAAAATCACGGGTAATTTGTCGAAGCGCCGATCCCAGATATCGAAGAGGTGCCAGTCTTTTTTTTTTAGCCACGTCAGCACCGATCACACGCAAACTCAGCTTTACGGAAATCACGGGTAATTTGTCGAAGCGCCGATCCCAGATATCGAAGAGGTGCCAGTCTTTTTTAGCCACGTCAGCACCCATCACACGCAAACTCAGCTTTGCGGAAATCACGGGTAATTTGTCGAAGCGCCGATCCCAGTTATCGAAGAGGCGCCAGTCTTTTTCAGCCTCGTCAACACCTGTCACATGCACACTCAGCTTGGCGAAAATTACGGACAATTTGTCGAAGATTTCTGATAAAGAAGAAAGCACGTGAAGCCATACTGATCAATCACGCATTGGTTGCCGACACGAGTGAAAGAATAGTACATCTACAGGTATTAAAGAACTTCCTATGACTGTCCACCTTCACCCTACATAGCAAGGCAGACATACAGAACATTTCTTCATCTCCGAGAATGCCTTCCCAACAAAGCCTTTCGAGTCACCCAGTGTTCCTTATTCCTTGGGGTATCTCTGCAAGCCAATGACTCCAAAGCAAAAGTATCTCATATCACCAGGATAGAAAGCAAGAGTATCTCATATCATGCTTTTTCCCTGTCCTTTCCTTTGTCCTTGTTCTTACTTACAAAGACAAGGATAAAGAAAACAATATGCCGGAACCTCCACTCAAACTCGGGTAAGGAACCGACTGCTTGGAACCCTTCCCTGATTGCCTACCTAGCACTGCTCTCGAGTACTCGTCTCCCATTGCTGCTGTACTTCCAAAGAAGCTACCACATTTGCCTGAAGAATAGATAAGGCAAGTGAAAATGATACCTTGCAGCATGTGGAGACAACGTGCAGAAGGAACAAGCAAAGAAGAATGCGGTCTGCACAGTCAACTCAGCAGAAGGAGTTCGAGCTGAAGAACTCGAGAAGCCGCCACATCTGCCTGAAGAAACAAGCAGAGAAGAATGCAGCATGCACAGTCAACTCAGCAGAAGGAGTCCGAGCTGAAGAACTCGAGAAGCTGCCATATCTGCCTGAAGAAACAAGCAGAGAAGAATGCAGCATTCACAGTCAACTCGGCAGAAAGAGTCTGAGATGAAGAACTCGTTTTGACCCTCAAATTCTTGGGTCGACTTACTAGGCGTTGTGGGCTGCAAGTGCCGATTCACCACCCTTGAATCCAAACCTAGTTCAAGAATAAGCTGTGGAAAATCAACAATTTGAGGAATCCAGAAAATCCTCCAACCCAGTTCAAGATCAAAGCTGTGGAAAGTCAACAAGCGCAACAAAATATGTGCCGATTCACCCACTACCAAAGCCAAAGATCATCTACCACATGAAGTTCCTTGTGGTTCAATTTCAACCTTCAAGATCAAGCCTCGACGGCCCTTGAAGAAATTTCAAACAAAAGTTCAAGAACAAGCCTTAACGGCCCTTGAAGAAATCTCAAGCCCAATTCAAGATCAAGCCTCAACGGCCCTTGAAGAAATCTCCAGCCCAATTCAAGATCAAGCCTCGACGGCCCTTGGATCGACATCTACAGTAGGGGACTTCAAAAACGCATCTCCTACACGTGACAAGCACATGTATACGACGCGCCTTGAAGTGGGGGCATTTGTAGACATCGAAATTTCGGCAAATAAATGTTGACCGATAAATTAAAGTGTCAACGCTCATGTATTACATAAATTTTACACGTAGCGTGCGACTCAATGAAAATTGAAATGAGTTGGAAAAGTCATCAAATAGGACACGTGTCAACACCTGGCAGAAACAACTTATTTCATCTGGGATATTATATTCAAAATTAGGCCTTGGAAATTTCTATAAATACAAGCCCATTTCATTCATTTGAAAGGACCCAATGGATATTACACCTTGAAGCTCTGAAGCTCTGAAACTCCGAAGCTCTCAAGCATCCAGGTTCTCGAAGAATCAAGAAAGTGTTCTTCGTTCTTCGTTCATCTTTCTTCCAAGATCAAGCCCCGACGGCCCTTGGATCAACCATCCGCCCATTCAAGATCAAGCCCCGACGGCCCTTGAAGAAAGCACCATCGTTCATCATCCGTTCATCCAAGATCAAGCCCCGATGGCCCTTGGATCAACCATCCACCCATTCAAGATCAAGCCCCGACGGCCCTTGAAGAAAGCACCATCGTTCATCATCCGTTCATCCAAGATCAAGCCCCGACGGCCCTTGGATCAACAAATCCATACGTCCAACCGTTCTTCAAGATCAAGCCCAAAAGCCCTTGGAGATCCGTTCATCACTGTTCTTCAAAGATCAAGCCCAAAAGCCCATTTGAAGATCCGCTCAAATCCACCTTCAAGATCAAGTCCACGGCCCTTGAAGAACGTTCATCCTTAGATCAAGCCCAACGGCCCTTTGGATTAATCGCACATCCACAAATACACACCTTACGGAGATCGAATCAGAGGATCAAAATAGAGAGAGATTGTAACCCAAAACCATCAAATACAAATATTTGTTTGTGCACGTCGTTTCTTGTCTCTTTCGTTTCAGGAATTTTCCGTGTTCACAGTAGTATTTTCTGATCAAGACTCCTTGGAATCCAAGTATTTTGCTTTTTCCACACATGTACTTTCTTTACTTGTACTCCAAAACGTTGTTCCTTGATTCCCAAGGCCCTATTGTGTATATAAAGGGTGGTGAATACCTTTTTTTTCTTCTCCTTTATCAAATTAGCCATGGCAACCAAAGTCAACATAAAAATTAGTTAACTGAAAAGATAAGTATTGAGTTGTGCAACAAAAAAATAAAATAAAAAAAATAAAATAGAATCAAACCCCAACTGGAAGCAAAAAGATATTGTGAAGTGGTTAGAGGATAGCCATAGTTTAAGGTATCACAAGCTGCTCTAACACCTCAAACGTCAATCGAGCTCCTTCAAACTTCAATTACTTAATATCTTAAACTTCAATTACTATGTGGAGGTGTGTTTCCTTAAGATGAGATCAAGAAAAACTATAACTTTATTATAATATGAAGTTTATTCCAATATGTAACTGGTCCCAAATTGAGATTAATTTTTTTATGACTTTAAGGAGGTTATTCCATTATAGAGTATTACTTTAGAGAGGTTTTAATATATATAGTTTGGACTCTAACTAACAAGGTGAGAAACATTTTAGTGTGACCGTCATATTTTCATATAGTGTTCTTATTCCACTTATTATAATATGTGTTGATGGCATAGTATATTCGATAGACCAAATGTATTGTTAATGTGAAATATTTATTTGAGTTATGCAAAGATGGTGATAAGAAAAGGATTGTAGAATGCAAAAGGAATGAATGTGCTCCTTCTCTTCTGCGAAAATTGCAGAGAGGAATATATTGCTCTTAATGGAAAAAATGAGCACACACATGTGCATTTCACAATTGTTTTTGCCTTACCTGGATCCACACACATCACATTTGATCTCACCCACACATCTACCTAACTTCTAGGATCACTACACATGGCTATTTTAGCCTTACATAATAGAGCCTCACACTTGTCATTCTATAAGACTAAGTGCATACACAATTAACATTAAAGGGCTTCTTATTTATTAATCAGCTCATTACTTACAATTCTACATTCCCCTTTAAGTTTTGAGCTAATTTCACTCCAAGTTTATCCCTAAGCTAGAAGAACCGATCCTTAGCCAATGATTTTGTGAAGATATCTGCTAGTTGCTCATTTGTAGGACAGTAAAGCAAATCAATGATTCCTTCATGTAAAGCATCATTGATGAAGTGATATCTTCGATCAATATGCTTAATTTTCTAATGAAACACAAGGTTCTTTGTGATGGCAATTGCAACAGTATTATCACACTGAAGTGGAGTAGCCTCAGTTTGAAATTCACCGAAGTCCTCTAATACAAATATGAGCCAAATTGTTTGTGCAGTTACCTCTGATGCACTAATATACTCTGCTTCAACAGTAGAGAGCTACATAGTTTTGTTTGATTGAAGCCCAAGAGAAAATCCCACTACCAAAAGAGAAAGCATACCATGTGGTTCTTTTACTGTCATCAACTGAGCCACCCCAGTCACTATCACAGTAACCAATTAGAATTGCATTTCTTCCCTTCACATATTCCAAACCATAGTCAAGTGTTCCTTGATATACCTAAGAACTCTTTTGGCAGTTCCATAGTGTTTGTTGGTAAGGCAGTGCATGAACCTTGCAAGTAAACTAGCAGCATACATCACATCGGGTCTTGTAGCTATGAGATACAATAAGCTTCCCATGATCTTGCTATATTGTTCTTCATTTGTTGGACCACTACCATCATCTTTACTAAGCTTCTCAATTGTAACCAAAGGTGTAGCAATAGATTTACACTCACTCAAGCCAAATTTGTTCAACAAAGATATAGCATACTTTGTTTGATGAATAAAAATGCTTGTCTGTGTTTGGATGACTCTCATTCCCAGAAAATGATGCAAGAGCCCCAAATCTGTCATTTCATACTTTGTCATCATGTCTCTCTTGAATTCCTCCAACATTGGTTGACTATTACCCGTGTACACAATGTCATCTACATATAGAGACACAATCAGAATTTATGTTTCTCCTCTGGTTTTAGTATATAGAGTGGCCTTACTTTGACTCTTTTCAAATCCACATTGAGCAAAATAAGAGTCAATTTTGTTGATGCACAAAACCGGAGGTCTTGGAACAACGTAAATCCGACCGTGAATCTGTAAAAAAGTAAATAACACAAGATGTATCGTGGTTCACCCCAAGGTTTGGGCTACGTCCACACTGATTGTATTTCTCTGAGAGTATTTGTGAGGGAGAGTGTGTGAGAGCTTTGCTCTAGATAGGAGAGACTTAGGGTTTGTGAGGGTGAGGAGGCCCTTTTATAAAATAAGGGCTTCTCACTTATTACATATTTGCCCCTACCTTTATCACATAATTACAGTTAAGTCTCCTGAGTATTTGTACGAGATTTAAATACGGAGGCCCTAAATATGGTATAAACAGTAGTCCCCCAAGTCTTCAGTCAAGAGAGTCTTTTGGCTGGAGACTTGAAATTCAGTCCATGTGTAGGCCGAAGTAACTAGATGTTGTCTTGAACTGATGCTCGATATGAGGCAGTGCTCAATCTGAAATGATGCTCAACTAGAAGTAGCACATGCCGCGAAGCTGCGAGACTCGTGGCTTATGTTGCCTTGGTTGGCTCGGCTTGTGGCGTTGAAAGTGAGGGAGTCTCTTTTATAGAATAAGGGCTCGCTCCTCAATATATCAATGATGAGCTAGAGTCAATGCTCGCGGAGAGGCGGTTACTCTACAGGCGGCGATGTTCTCTAATGATGGTGAGGGAGTCCCTTTTATAGAATAAGGGTTCGCTCCTTAATACATAAATGATGGGCTAGGAGTGATGCTTGCGGCGAGGCAATTGCTCAGCAGGCGGCAGTGCTCTCTAATGAAGGTGAGGGAGTCCCTTTTATAAAATAAGGGCTCGCTCCTCAATACTTGAATAATGGATGCTCTCTAATGAAAGTGAGGGAGTCCCTTTTATAGAATAAGGGCTTGCTCCTCAATACACAAATAATGGGCTAAGTCCCCTAAGTACTTTTCATGAGGCCTAGTTGAGGCCCAATTTATGGTACATAATGTAGTCCCCCAAGTCTTCGGTCAATAGAGTTTGTTGGCTGGAGACTTCCAATTGAATCCATGTATGGGCCGAAGTGACGGTTGTTCGGAGGTGATATTTGTATACCCTGCACTGAAGCTTTGTAAGTGAAGCTTTGCAAGTGAAGCTTTGAAGCTGGAGCTATGTAAATGAAGCTTTTGAACCTAGAGCTTTTGTAAATGAAGCTTTTGAAGCTAGAGCTCTGTAAATGAAGTTTTTAAAGCTGATTGACATGAGTGATGTTCATGAATGTTTATGTTGATTGACATGAGTGATGCTCATGAATGTTAACATGAGTGATGCTCATGAATGTTGACATGAATGATGGTCATGAATGTTTATGTATGATTGTCATGAGTGATGCTCATGAATGTTTATGTATGAATGACATGAGTGATGCTCATGTATAATTTCGAGTACTGGGCATACTTTTGATCACCTGGTTGGTGGCATGAATGGCTAGTTGCCAAACGATATTAGAGTACGGGTTGTACATTTCATCACCTGGTTGGTGGCATGAATGGCCAGTTGCCAAATGATATTAGAGTACATGTTGTACATTTCATCACCTAGTTGGTGGTAATAGCTACAGGTTGCTGAATAATTTTGGAGTAATGGGCATACTTTTGATCACCTGGTTGGTGGTAATAGCGGCGGGGTGCCGAATAATTTTTTGTAGTACTAGGCATACGTTTGATCGCCTGGTTGGTGCTATTTTGGGCTTATGGGCCTTCGCTCTCCACACAACATTCCAGCCCACTTATTTTGGGCTTTTGCCAATTTTTTATTTTTTTACCCTCTGATGGGGTTTATACAGAAAGATACGGAAAATAAATTACATCAGTAAAAAATAAATCCGACCCTCTGCTCAATGGGCCACGGCCATAATTTTCTTTTCTCTTTTGCAAATGGCAGACAAGGAAATCACGTGGAATGTCTCTTTTCCCCCATCTGCTTTTGCCTATAAAATTAGTGGAGTATTCAGATTGCAGATGGTTCTTACTTTCTCAGAAATCAGAAAATGATTTCACATGCAAACCGCGGGCACTTTCTCCTTTTGCTTTCTCAAAAATCAAAAAATGATGGCTTTTTCCTTTTTCTTTTGTTTTTCTTTCTTTTTATCTTCTTCCTTTTGGCATATGGCAGACAAGGCAATCATAATAAAATTGATAATGGAAACTTATCTTCTTCCCGGTAACGTCGGTGGGCCTTGTTTCGAAAACGAGACTGCTGAAACTTTCACCGGGGGCATCTCTGCTGAGTTGACTCAATTGAAATATGAGCTGGCTCATGAGGGCTTAGACAAAAGCTTCTTCTCTGAGAAAACTCCATTCTCGCGGCTTGAAGAAAACTTGATCCGTGATTAGCGACGCCATGAGGTGGCCAAGCGGGACCACCGTAATCTGAACGGAGATCGAGGTGAGCGAGAGGGGCTCGCGGCGGTACCAGAAGGACTGGTTGAGGAATGAGAGTAGAACGCATGCGAGGGCTCCAAGCATCCAGGTTCGAAAAGTGACGATTGGGAGGGAGGGATCGTCGATGATCGGAACGGTGAGGGCGACTTGCTCGGTTGGAGAGTTCTCGTCCGCAGTCGGCGGAGATGAAGGGAGGCATCGTATTTAGTCTTCGGAAGGAGAGAAACTACGATTTCATGGTCGTTGATGCCGTCATATGCTCCTCCGAGCGCTGAAGGAGAATATGAAACGTGGGCGTCCTCCAATCTCCTTGGCATTGCTGCAGAATCACTGCCTGCAGCACATCAGTGCATACTTCTAGATCCACCCATAAGGGTTTCCACACACTCGGCAAGTGCGGGAACCGGGGCCGTAGTTCTTGTGGTGAGAGTTCCATACATTCGGGTGTCCTATCTTTGAAGCTTGCTAAGGTTTTCTACGTCGCTCTGCAGCTGCAGGATATCGAACTTCCCATTCAATTGTTGTTAGACCCAAATCGTGCCTTATAAGCATATGGAGCACCAGCAGCGACAAACATAGCAGCAACAGAAATAGCGGCTTTGGCTGAGAAATACCCAGCAGAGTGTAACACTTGTACTGTACCAGGACTTGGGTTTTTCCTCAACAGATCTAAGATTATTGCTATTCCCACCATTGTTATACCCTCTGTCCTCTGAAGCAAAATTCAATCCGATCCCACAAACACCCTCAAACCAAAACTATCGAAGGTTGGTGGCATGAAGGAGAGTACGGGTTGTACATTTCATCACCTGGTTGGTGGCATGCATGGCTAGTTGCCAAATGATATTAGAGTACGTGTTGTACATTTCATCACCTGGTTGGTGGTAATAGCGGCGGGGTGTCAAATAATTTTTTGTAGTACTGGGCGTACGTTTGATCGCCTGGTTAGTGCTATTTTGGGCTTATGGGCCTTCGCTCTCCACACAACATTCCAGCCTATTTATTTTGGGCTTTTGCCGTTTTTTTTTTTTTTTTTTTTTTTTTTACCCTCTGATGAGGTTTATACAAATATCTCCGAAAGATACGGAAAATAAATTACATCAGGAAAAAATAAATCTGACCTTCTGCTCAATGGGTCACGCCCATAATTTTCTTTTCTCTTTTGCAAATGGCAGACAAGGAAATCACATGGAGTGTCTCTTTTCCCCTTCTGCTTTTGCCTATAAAATTAGTGGAGTATTCAGATTGCAGATGATTTTTACTTTCTTAGAAATCAGAAAATGATTTCACATGCAAACCGAGGGCACTTTCTCCTTTTGCTTTCTCAAAAATTAGAAAATGATGGCTTTTTCCTTTTGCTTTTGTTTTTCTTTCTATTTATCTTCTTCCTTTTGGCATATGGCAGACAAGGCAATCATCATAAAATTGATCATGGAAACTTATCTTCTTCCCGGTAATGTCGGTGGGCCTTGTTCTGAAGACGAGACTGCTGAAACTTTCACCGGGGGCATCTCTGCTGAGTTGACTCAATTGAAATATGAGTTGGCTCATGAGGGCTTAGACAAAAGCTTATTCTCTGAGAAAACTCCATTCTCGCTGCTTGAAGAAAACTTGATCCGTGATCAGCGATGCCATGAGGTGCCCGAGTAGGACCACCGTAATCTGAACGGAGATTGAGGTGAGTGAGAGGGGCTCGTGGCAGTACTAGAAGGACTGGTTGAGGAAGGAGAGTAGAGCACACGCGAGGGCTCCGAGTGTCCAGGCCCAGAAAGTGACGGTTGGGAGGGAGGGATCGTCGGTGACCGGAACGGTGAGGGCGACTTGCTCGGTCGAAGAGTTCTCGTCTGCAATCGGCGGAGATAAAGTGAAGGCATCGTATTGAGTCTTCAGAAGGAGAGAAACTGTGATTTCATGGCTGTTGCTGCCGGCCATCTGCTCCTCCGAGCGCTGAAGGAGAATATGAAACGTAGGCGTCCTCTGAGCACTTGATCAAGCCAATCTCCTTGGCATTGCTGCAGAAGCACTGCCTGCAGCACATCAGCGCATACTTTCGGATCCACCCATGAGGGTTTCCACACACTCGGCAAATGCGGGAACCAGGGCCAAAGTTCTTGTGGTGAGAGTTCCATACATTCGAGTGTCCCATCTTTGAAGCTTGCTAAGGTTTTCTGCATCGCTCTGCAGCTGTAGGATATTGAACTTCCCATTCAATTGTTGTTATACCCAAATCGTGCCTTATAAGCATATGGAGCACCGGCGGCGACAGACACAGCAGCAGCAGAAGTGGCAACTTTGGCTGAGAAATACCCAGCAGAGTGTAACGCTTGAACTGTACTAGGACTTGGGTTTTTCCTCAACAAATCTAGGATTATTGCTATTCCAGCCATTATTATACCCTCTATCCTCTGAAGCAAAAATCAATCTGATCCCACAAACACCCTCAAACCAAAACTATCGAAATAGATCCAAACACGGGTTTTTACACCTTCTGGCTCTAATTTTCCCTGATAATTTACTGGGTTATATAACGCACGAGACTAAGAAACCCAAAAGATGGGATTTTTATATAGCAGAGAAGGTGATAGAGAGAAAAGGGACAGAGAAGGACAGAGTGTTTTGTTTGGAGTAGAGAGATCGACACCACCTTGAACAGGTGGCCCAGTTCCTAACCTTCAGTTTGCCAAGAAGGAGAAAGTAGGTGTGGGGTGTTGAACACGATGCAGCTGAATTCTCGGACTGCTATCGGGATGTCGGCCCCAACAGCCAGAGGCATGAAACCATGGATCCATGCCTCGTAATTACCATCCATTGTCAAAAACATCTTCTCAATCTCTTCCTGCTCAAATCCTCCATGGTATTCTCGATCATTTAGAAACCTCGGGGAAGCGCCGATGAGCACGAGCTTGGAGAAAGGTTCAGGGCGGTGGACGGAGGTGAGGGTACCGATCATGGCGGAGACGTTGACACGTGCCAAATGTTGATGGTGTCAAACGGACAAGAGCAGCTGAGAGATCTCGATCTTCAATGGCAAGATGGACAAGAGCAGCGTCCATGATGTTGTGCTTGTCGGAGGATCCACCCGTATTCCCAATCTGGTCTTGATGCATGCTGAGAGATCTTGATCTTCAGAAAAGGAAAAAGAATGAGGACTTAAATAAAAAAGAAAACCGAGAATCTTTGGGGCTCTTTTAGGGGATGACATGATAGCTTTGTGTTTATGGGGGTTTTCTAGGGAAGCCCAAGGAGGTTCTGGGTTTTGTGGATTTTGCAGTGTTGATTTTGTAGATTTTGCAGATTCACGGCGAAGGTGAAAAAATGAAAGAGAACTGACATAACTTTTCGTATCAATTCCCGCAGACGGCGCCAAATGTTAATGCACAAAATCGAAGGTCTTGGAACAATGTAAATCCGACCGTGAATCTGCAAGAAGGTAAATAACACAAGATGTATCGTGGTCCACCCCAAGGTTTGGGCTACGTCCACACTGATTGTATTTCTCTGAGAGTATTTGTGAGGGAGAGAGTGTGAGAGCTTTGCTCTAAATATGAGAGACTTAGGGTTTGTGAGAGTGAGGAGGCCCTTTTATAGAATAAGGGCTCCTCACTTATTACATATTTGCCCCTTCCTTTATCACATAATTACATTTAAGTCTCTTGAGTATTTGTACGAGATCTAAATACGGAGGCCCTAAATATGGTATAAACAAATTTCACTATACCAGGCCCTTGGTGCTTGTTTTTAGCCATACAAAGCTTTATGAAGCTTGTACACTTTGTCTTCACTCCACTTGATCACAAAACCATCTGGCTGTTCTACATAAACCTCTTATTCGAGTACTCCATTCAGAAAAGCAGACTTGACATCAAGTTGGTATAGTTTCCAATTCTTCTGTGCTGCCAATGTAACTAGCGTTCAAATTGTATCGAGTCTAGCCACAGGTGCAAAAGTCTTATTATAGTCATCACCTGGTTTCTGAGCATATCCCTTGGCTACCAGCCTTGCTTTATTCTTCTGCACTGATCCATCAAGGTTAAGCTTAGTCTTGAACACCCATTTAACCCCAATTATAGGTTTATCAGTTGGTCTGTCCACTAGCTCCCATGTTGCATTCTTTTTAATCATTTACAGTTCATCTTTCATAGCCATCATCCATGATTCATCCTTAGCTGCCTCATCAAACTTTTCAGGTTCCATAATGCAGAGATTGCATTGAGCTAGAACATCATCCAATTCCTCCACCTCAATGAAGTGTGATCAAAGGCTTGAGATTTTCTCATACTGGTACTTATATCACTTGCTGATTCATGAGAAGATAACAAGCTTGGTGATTGAGTATGGTCCTGACCTTCAGGAGTTGCTACAAGTGATGTACTCTTAGGCATCTCAGATAGCTCATCATGATTAAGCACAATTACATAATTCTCAGAGACATTCTTCCACTCCCAAGCTGCATTTTCATCAAACACAACATCTCTCGAGAGTATAAGTTTCTTAGTAAGAGGATCATACACTCTGTACCCCTTTTCACAAGTGGCATAACCCACAAATATGCCCTTGACACTCTTTGCATCTAGTTTTTCTCTCAACTCACTTGATATGTGTACATAGCACAAACAACCAAAGATTTTGAGATGTGCAATCCCTGGTTTTCGACCATTGAATGCTTCAAAAGGAGTTATATCTCCGAGAGCTCTTATAGGACACCTATTCATTATGTAGACAGCTGTGTGTACAGATTCTGCCCACAAATTGTAAGGTAACCCTTTATCATGAAGCATAGTTTTTTCCATTTCAACTACCATTATGTTGTTTCTCTCTACAACTTCATTCTATTGTGGAGTATAGGCCATAGAGAGTTGTCTTTGAATACCCTCATCTTCACACAACTTGTTAAACTCATAAGATGTGAATTCACCCCCTCTGTCACATCTTAGGCACTTCACTTTGAAACCACTCTATAACTCTACCATGGATTTGAATTTTCTAAACCAATTCAATGCATCTGACTTGTATCTGAGAAAATAAAACCACATCATTCCTGTGCAGTCATCTACAATAAGCATGAAATATTTATTACCAGCTATGGACTCAGTTTGCATAGGTCCACATAAATCCACATGAATCAACTCTAGTGGATTGCTTGCTCTCCATGCCTGATTCTTTGGGAACCACTCTCTATGTTGCTTTCCAAGCTGACAACCTTCACACATCAACTTCTTCTAAGTATGGAAATCCATGCACCATTTCCTTCTCTTTGAGTTGTTTTAACCCCCTTAGATGCAGATGGCCTAGCCTTTTGTGCCAGGTCCAAGTAGAGTGAGACAAACTTGTTTTCAAAGCTCTATGATCATCAGGTAATAGTGCTAAAGGAGAGCATCTTTTCCTCTTCATTTCTACTTTAATTACAAGACATTCTAGTGAAGAACTATAAAAAATGTTGCACAGTTTACCTCCAAACAGCAAATAATACCCATGTTCATCCATCTGTCCCACACTCAGTAAGTTCTCCTTCAATCCAGGTAGATACATTACCTCCTTTATGTATTTTCTGCCCTTACAAGTATCATTTACTAGAGTCCCCATTCCAGCTACATTCATAAGCTCACCAATTGGCATTTGTACTTTGCCTACCACATTTGTTCAACCAATAACTTCTCATTTCCAATCATGTGCTTGCTACAACCACTGTCAATATACCATTCACCATTGACAACTGATCCAGAAATAGTGCTATTTGCATAGAACAAGTTCCCTGTCACCTCTATTTGATTAGCACTGTTAGTCTTTTGCACTGATTTGCCTGCAATACACTCTCGAGCCCAATGTCCAAACCTTTCCATAGTTATAGCATTTAGGCATCCCCTTATATCTACACTCACCAAAGTGAAACTTAGAGCATACCCTGCACTGTGGTTTTGTAACTGTCGAACCCATTAACTATGCATTTTGTACAGGACTAGCAGGAAATTTCTGCTAAAACTTGGGTTTTGAATCCCATTTCTTGCCCTTAGAATTCCAATTCTTCTGGAACTGAGATGGACCAGATTGAGCTCTGCTTCTATTTTGACCCTTTAGACTCATTGAGAGAGATGTAAATGCCTTCCCAGTAGTATCAACAGTATGCAGATCAAACCGTTGTTCTTGGCTCTTTAAGATTGCAATTACCTCTTGCAATTCTACAGTCTCCCAGCATTTTGTATTTTCTATAACCAAACAGATAGGATCATATGGTTTACTTAAATTAATCAGAACCTTTTGCACAAGTCTCTCATTAGAAAGAGATTCACCAAATGTTTTCATCTGATTAATTAAATCATTCAACCTTGTAAGATAACCAGATAGATTCATCATCTCGCATCCTAGCATATTCAAATTCTCGTCTAAGATTTTGCAGTTTTACCGATCTAACCTGATCACCACTATGGTATTCTCCATACAACAGATCCCATGCCATCTTAGCTGAATTAGCATTGGCAATCCGAGGGAAGATCTGGTCAGAGACTACATTTTGTATGATTCCTAGAGCCTTCGCATCCCTCATGAACATTGTAGTCATTTCTTCATCGACTGCATCTTCCGATAACCCTTCAGCTTCTTTTTTCTTCTTCGAGTCGGGGGTTGTAATCCCCTTTTCTACCAAATTCGATAACCCAAGAGATTTGAAAACCGTTACCATCTTAATTCTCCAGAACTCGTAGTTCTCATCAATGAAGATTGGAGTTCTCACCTCCAAGCTTCCAGATCTAGACATCTTTGGCCTGAATGTTGATTTCTCTTCTCAGATAATTTTTGAATTTCGGCGAACTTCACCGAGCTTCAAGTTAACTCAGTGGCTTCACAGATTCACACCCAGATTCAATTGATAGAACCTGGCTCTGAGGCCATGTTAATGTGAAATATTTATTTGAGTTATGCAAAGATGGTGATAAGAAAAGGATTGTAGAATGCAAAAGGAATGAATGTTCTCCTTCTCTTCTGCGATAATTGTAGAGAGGAATATATTTCTGTTAATGGAAAAATGAGCACACACATGTGCATTTCACAATCGTTTTTGCCTTAGCTGGATCCACACACATCACATTTGATCTCAGCCACACATCTAGCTAATTTGTAGGATCACTACACATGGCTATTTTAGCCTTACATAATGGAGCCTCACACTTGTCATTCTATAGGACTAAGTGCATACGCAATTAACATTAAAGCGCTTCTTATTTACTAATCAGCTCATTACTTACAATTCTACATGTATAACATCAATAATTACCTTGAAGGGCAAATGATTTCATTACATGGGCTCATCTGTGCAACAGGCTTCATGCAATTGGAAACGAAAATGAAATCCTGCAAGAACTTATTTTTGGCCTTTGGAGAAAATGGAAATGCCGGAACGAGGTGTTTTTCAAAGGAACACTTAAATCACTGGTAGAAGCAATGGAAATTTGGAAGGTAAGGGTGATAGAATACAAGGAAGCACAATGGGCGAGCACAACAACCACAGATGCAGTGGATGGAACCAATGAACTGGAATTTGCAGGAAGGAAGGTGAGATGAAAAAGACCAGAGTTTGGGACACTTAAGGTGAATTTTGATGCTGCTTGGAATCCCAAACACATAAGGGTGGAGTGGGATGGGTTATAAGGGACTTTGCCGGCCTGCTGCACTCTGCAGGAGGCTCGGGAGGCCTGTACTTTCATTCTGATGCAATGGCTGAAGCTACTGCATTGAGGGTGTGCAAAGGAAGGCATCCAAGAGATTGAAACTGATGCAAAGACAATCGTGTAGACAATCAATAAGGAAACGGGAGTTGATGCATCTTTGGAGGGTATCATTGACGACATCTGGAATCTTGCTGAAACCTTCCAAACCGCAACGTTCACGTATGCCCATGTTGCTCATGTTGTTGCATCTTATGTCTCTAAGTATGGCGATGTCCATTCATGGGTTTGTATTGGTCCAATTTTTATTTCAATATCTTGGTAGAAGATGTAAACATTTCACTAAGAATCTAATAAAAAATTTGTGACAAAAAAAAATGTAAATAGAAGATATACGTGTTAAGAGTGAATTGGTAACAATACATCACTAATACAATTACTCAAAAAGACAGTAAATCTCTCAGTTTAATTTCATGCACTGGCACTACCATCAATTCAAGGCATATTTTAATTAAAGTTTGAGAAGTCACTAATATTCCCTCTGTATATACTGCCAAAATTTCGAACTTCAGAAGAATTAGGTAATTAAAAGTCTCATAATATCATCATCAGAAGTAAACATAGAAGTCTCAAATCAAAAGCATATATAGTAGTGAGTAGCATATCCATTCTCAACCAGCACCGATGGAGAATGAATCTTAACTGTCCTTAAAAGGATCCCTAATTGCAATCCAAAGCATAGACTTATACATATAATCGAAAGAGCATCAAGGTCCATTTCCAAGTAGAAGATGAACACAAAGAGAGAGAGAGAGAGAGATAGATGTGATGAGATGAGGTTGACCTATGTCCTAACCATGGTTGGTGCGTTAGTGGAGAAGAACCCAAGGGAACCAAAATATCTTCCAAGGATTACATGCAGCTGCTTTTGAACTCCACATCCATTAATGGAGTGCTCAAAAGGATGATGAGATTAATGTACTAGCAAAAGCTAAAAGCTAATGCTAAAAACTATCCCTCCTAAAATTAGTGAAATGGGGCTAAAACTCCCATAGTTTAGCCACACTTGATGAATTTACATGAAACGAACAAGAGTTTGTGATTTTCTTCCCTTTACCCTAAGGGAAAGGATCGATCGTTGGTTGGTTGGTTAGACACATTATGTGAAAGGTGACAAAAACTTGGTAAAGCTTTATAGAGACATGACTGTTTTTAGCTAGTTTCAAAATCCTAAGACTAGATGTTAACAGCCAAAACAATTGGGGCATTCCATGCCCATGTTTTTTTCCCCTAAAACTGCGCGCCTTTGTTTGTTTGAGGTGATTGATTAGCTGAAGATAGAGGGATAAAACATTTTTTGATTGAAACTTTTCAAAAGTGAAGGGCTTGCTATTTGTGTTGAATTTACAATATTTGCAAACCATTTTATGCATTTCTTTAGCCTTCCTGGGCCAAAAGTTACATTTTTCTTCTGTTGCCTCAGCCCCTCCAGGGCTAAGAATTTTTGAGGGAAAAAAAAAAATACTATTTTCCAACTTGGCTATACCCAATAGCCTGAGTTGGTATTTAAGATGACGCTTTCAAAAAAAACTCTTCAAGGGGAAAATGAAATGCATGAGTATGCATGAGATGCACGTACCCCAGCCAATTGTGGAGATGGAATGATTTCATGTAGCCCCTTTGGGAGGCTTTGTATTTGTGCAAATTAATTAGTCCAAATGCCAATTGCTTGGGCTAATTAATTGTGTGTTAGACGGCGAGAGAGAGAGGAAGAGATGGAGAAGTGAACCATGGTTAGGCCAGAGGTTGCTGAAAACTCAGAAGCATATGCAGCTGATGAGGGTGGAATCGAGTTTGAATAATTGAAGCCATGCATGCACGCACTTTGGGATGAACTAGCGATGAGGGATTGGTGCAGGAAGGGCCACGGTTACGCCTGTGGCACAGCAAAACACACTGTCAAGGATATTAGCGTCTCCCTCCATCTCAACCAAGATTAACTAGTTTAAAAGTTAAGAAATTGCTCTCATCTCAATCTAACAAAAATCAAATTCAAGTAATTACCTGGTGATTGCAAGGCGGGTGAGGGCGCAAGAGAAATGGGAGGACCATAGTGCTGGTAGCCTCCAACTCCACTTGAATTCATGGTCGAATAATGAAAAAGCTGCTGCTGCTGGTTGTTGTGGGGGTATTGGACACCAGTTGCATAACTCGGCACACCTGAGCTACCATATGCAGCTGCTGCGGCTCCTCCATTCCCTTCTGATCCATATGAAAGATAAGGGTAAAAAGCCGCCGCGGCTGCTGCTCCGGCCACCATCCCAGTTGCAGGGCTTGTCCCGTACATAGGATACTGGCCTGCTGCCCCTCCGTACAAACCATAGTAGTTCTGAAAATATATACCACATTGAACAAAAATAAAATCATCACTATCTTCTAGGTGTTAGTTAATTAATTGAAAATTACCTTAATTAAATTCAAGTGCAATTACTTGGTATTAGTATCTAGAAAGGAAAAAAAAAAAAATTTATTTTTAATATCAGTAAACACTCAGCAAGCCGTGAAACTAATGCTGTGGAGTCTGTACATATGGGTTCCCAGTTACTTTCATATATGGTCTTGTGTTTCCTGTTTTTTTCCTTTCTTGTTCTGTTGTGTGTGCTGTTTGGTTTAGATCATAGTGAAAGCCCAACTACCAAGTTGGAACACGGGTGTATATTAATCAAGAAAAAAAAAGTTTGGTTGATGGGAATTAGTTGAAGAAGTTAAATTGTTTTCAACAACTTGCCAACTTGGTATCGCATACATGGAACTGCCAAGACATGCAATGCATATGTGTCGGTTGGTCCCCTTTCCTTTTACTCCTTACGTAATATGGACGCTGTTGGAAGAGTAAAGTGCGGGCCTATAGAATAGATTAATGTTTGATTAAAGAACGAGAATACGAGAAAGCCAAGTGGGTCTAATGTTTTAGAGGAATTATTTGAGCTCAGAAATGAAAATGCAAATTAATGAGTAGTGCTACACTTACCATCCATTTATACGATTATTTGTATTTTCTCTCTAATAGAGGTAGGGTCCGCATGTGAGAAGTAAGCGGTAAAAGAAGCAATTTTATAGGTTAATTAAGGTAATAATATAATATAATAGAAAAAAAGGAGAAGATTGTACAAACCGTAGGGTAAGTGTAGTCTGGCGAGTATGAAGAGTACCTGATCGAAACGGAAAAAGTTACAAGTCAGTCAGCATCTACAAAACAAGACAATATCGATTGTACGTATTCAATCGATGTGTATATTACTTGTATATGCAACAAATTCATGCATGTTAAAAAAAATACATATGCATGTTAATTAAGGTTGCGAATGCAATGCAGACATGCGAAATTGATGATATAATCTGCATGTAATATGTGTGTGTGTGTGTGTGTGTGTGTATGCATGCATGCATGAGGATCAAATGTAAAAGCACGAGCTTGCGCGGTGCATATATATTACATGTACTCTGTGTGTGTTTTGGGGTGGGGCAATGACAACCATGCCAAAAGGAATGAATATTGATCACACTCATTTGTGTGTGTGTGGTGGAGAGAGATATGAGCGTGCTTTTGAATCTTGATACGTAGTAGGGCTACTTTAATGAGGATGATGAGGTTGGGTGGTGGAAGCGCATGAGTTGGTAAAGCACGTGCAGCTTTCCATACACACCCACATATTCATACAGCTAGCAAAGATGGATGAGGGTACAATATATAGCATAGCATATAAGGCATCTTCATCATCAATATATACAATATATATAGTTATCTAAGAAACAAAATTTGGTGCTCCTAGTATTTTAACTATTAAATCTTTTTTTTTTTATATTTTTAAACAAAAATTTAACGTTTAAACCAGGTAGTTCGGAATATCAAAAATAAGTTTCAGTTAGCCATAAATAAAGGCTGTAAAGTAACCCTAGTTATATTATTTGATGATGGAGATGGTCAAATGGTCAATAAATGGGTACAATATATGCATACCCATAAAGATTGTAAGGTATCCCTTGTTGGATGGCATAATGAGGGAAGCTTGCTGCAGAGGGAAAAGCTGATCCCACTCCACCTCCAAACCCTGTTCGGAATGACCCCATTACCCTCCCAAAGCTCCTGCCTCCTCCTCCTCCTCCACCTGCCCATCATACCCAGGCCAGTTAATCTCTTTATCATTAAAATCATTATATTTCCAACAATAAACTTTGATAATACATCACTGTTCAAATTAAAGACATCTCTTTACGTGCTGCATAAATAAGTAATAACATCAGAGATTAACATTATTTCTCTAAAATATATAATACACGAAATTGCATTAACATTAATCTAATGATAAAATAATCAGAAGAAGGGGAAGAGTAATATATTGCATGCCACTAATTAACTCAAGTTTATTATTTCTACCATAATCAGTTTCTAACTTTTTAAATCTGCTTGAACGAAGTTCAAATTAAGAAGAGGATGGAAATATGGTTCTTTAGAATGGTACGTAGCTAGGTAATTTTGAGCTAGAATAACACCAATTTTTTTCTATATAGATATATATATCCAACTATTTTTGCAAAAAGCACATGAGATGTTGGACTTGTTCGATAAAATTGATTGAACTTAAATTAAAAAAAAAAATTGCAGAAATAAACTTAATTCTTAGTTGAGGAATATCCAAAGTTGCACTATTGCATATGTTTCACTGTGAAAAGAATTTTCCTCAAATAAAATTATTTTCGGACCACAGTCAAAATCTAATATATTCAATAGCCTCTTCTTGGAAAGCACCAATGATATTAGTGAGAAATATCCAAAACTTTTAAGGCTGTTCGCTAGCTGCCTCAACAAGTTAATTAACAAGAACTGATGGTAATAGAAATAATATATAAATTAAAGTACCTTGTATTAAAATATATGTATATGTACGTTCACGTGAAAACGCGAGATTAGTTCATGATGAAGCTTTTGCAAGCTAAGATCCATGAAGAAATAGAATATTACCATGCTTTGGAGTTGAAGGCTTGGATCTCTGAACACCGAGAGAAGCAAGATTGCAGTTGGCCCTCCTCCCATCAATCACGGGAGCAGCATCCACACAAGCTCTCATCGCAGCTTCGGCTTCCCGAAAAGTTACCTACATATACACATATAATCAAAATAGTAATTAAATACCGTATTTAGATCTTTCATTTATTTCAAGATCTATCTAAGTAGCCAACTAAAAACCCTATATACAATATATTGCCTGAAATGAAAGAGAAAGTGCATACAAATCCGTAGCCTTTAGATCTTCCAGTGGCCTTGTCAGTGATAACAACGGCCTCCAAGATGTCTCCAAACTGTTCAAAGTATTTCTTCATGGTTTCCTTCTGGGTTTCCCATGCCAACCCTCCAACAAACACCTTGGTGTAAGTTGTGTCGCCAAACTGCCCTGCCAGATTAGCTGGAGTCATCTTCAAATCTTGATTGATCGTGGCGATATGATTATATGATCAGCTCTCGATCGATCTCTTAGAAATCCTGTGCGGTGGTGTTGATGTTACTAATTACGAATTGAGTCCTATATATATATATATATATATATATATATATATATATATATATATATATATCTAGCTACTAATAATTGGTATGCACTACACTAACAATAGATCTAGCTCTAGCCTAGCTGCTGCTGGTGCTGTTAGTGGTGGCGGCGGCGGTACAAGAAGAAGAAGAGGATCTTGCTTGAGATTCTGAATGGTGATTTTTTTTTGGGTGGGGGGGGGGTGTTTGGTGGTGAGGGTGTTGATAGCACACAGACAGACAATTAGGTCAGAGATCAACAAAAACAGAAGAGAAGAGAAAACTAGAGAGAGAGAGAGAGAGAGAGAAGGAGGGAGGAAGCAAAAGTTAGAAAAAAGTGGAAAGCCCCTCTCGTAATACGGACATGAATTATATACAAAGCCAGCCCCCACCTCTTTACATTATTGTGCCAAATTCACTCATGCTCAACCTTTGGCGCGTCTTTATCACACTCCTCTCAAACATGACTTCCAATTAAGTTTTTATAATAATTATTTTCTGGTCTGAGACTCCCAAACATGAATAATGGTGATCCCTTATAGGTGCATGGTTCCACGCGTAATCATAAGAGAGTGGGAATCGCTTCTGTTTGCATTATTATGTCTTTCATTCATTGTTGTCGTTTGATTATTTTAAGGGGGAGATGTTGAGTGACTCATTAGCCCCTGTCTTTGCACCAAAATTACGAAACTTACCAACAACAAGTGCGTTCGTTTCTTCAGCATTTTAGTGGCAAGTGAGACACACTGATCGGTGGCAGAAACGGAACGGAACGGAGAAAGTAAGTTTTTATAGGGAATGATCGTCAATCAGAAAAACAGCAATCACGGGAAGTCAAGGGTCAGCCGTCCAATTGGCAACCTCCGCTGTTTACAGTCCGAAGATGATTGGATTCCTTCCTCATTATCTACCAAATCAGGGAATTCGTGTCATTGAAATTTGATCAAACGGTTGAAGTTTTTATAACTTTTAAAATAGCCCCTGTTTATAGCTATTGGATCAAATTTCAATAATTCGGATTCCCTGATTTGATGGATTAGGAGGAAAGGATCCAAAGAGTATCCATTTCCTTCTAGATCCACTTTGTGAGGATCCTAGGGATCCTCATATCCTAGGGATCCTCATATCCTAGCCGTTCATCGTACATCGTGCGATCAGTTTTCGTCAGATACTATTTGTGTTTAATTTTAAATAAAAAAATCAAATGATTTCTGATCTCACAGTACATGATGAATGACTAAGATGTAAGGATTCCTAGAATCCCCACAAAGTATATCCATATGGGATCCAATTCCTTTACAGTCCACAATCTACTAGGGTGTCATTTTGTGCATCTCTTTTAATCTCCAACAATCATTTAAAAAGAAAGAGAGACTAAGGGCTTGTTTAGTACTCAACTTGAATTCAACTTTTTAAACTCAAAAATAATTTTCAAATTTTAGGCCTTAAATACTTGTTTGGTATAACTATTTTAAAAAACTAAATTCAATACTAACTCAAAAATATAGTCTATTCTTTAAAAACATAAAAAAGTGAGTTTTTAGAATTTTTAAATTAAACTCACTTGTTTCTTTTCTTTACCTCCTCCCCTCTCACTCCAAATTTATCTCTCTTTTCTTCTTTCTCTCTCCTCTTTTTTTTTAACCTTTTTCTTCTCTCCTCTAATCCGCTTTCTTCATTCTCTCGGTTTTTTCTCTCACTCCTCTTCCTCTCTATCTAGTCCGAATCTCTCTCTTCTTCTTTCTCTTTTCTTCAATCATCTCTTAATTTCTTTCCTCCTCTTTTCTCTTTCTCCCTCTTATGCAACCACCTCTTTTTATATCTCTTTGTCTAGTTTAAATCATAAGATTTAAAAATTTTAAATCGCAAACCAATCAAGTTTTTTTGGTCTTAAAAAAAATTGTTTTCAAGAAATGTTCTTAAGAAATATTTTGAGAAATGATAAAAAATTTCAAATAAGATATCAAACAAACCCTAAATTTTTTAATTTAAATTTACAAATTAAATAATATGATTGTAGATGATTGAATTATGTGTCACGCATAGTGACATTACCATGCTACTTTATCTGGGTTCACCAGTTCACCTAGGCGGCTAGGTCTTAAAGAAGTATTTTTTGAGGTTAACTATACTTTTCATTTGGCAACAACTTTGAAAAGAGTTGGTGAGATTCTAATTTTTCGATGTTTTAAAATTGTATTCATTTATGTCTCACATAAGTACAAACGACTAGTTTACCCAAAAAAAAAAAGGAAAACTAGTGAAAAGGATTTGAAAACTTTGAGTTTTAACGAAAATGACAAAATAATGGATAAAGTGAATAGTATCAGGATTGACTTTTTAGTGTAAAAATGTGGTTTTTCATTACAGTGAACAGTATCAGGAGCTTTTTGTTAAAGTTTGTTGATGCACAAAATCAGTGAGGACTTTGGTACAACAGAAAGTGTTAAGTTTGTGACCTTCGCTAGATTGCTCCGGTCACTAGTGTGGATAAGTATGTAAATGGATAGAGACAGGGAAGCAAACACAAGATGTACGTGGTTCACCCAGATTGGCTATGTACACGGAGTAGAGGAGTTCTCATTCATTGTGAAGGGTTTACACAAGTACATAGGTTCAAGCTCTCCTTTTGTGAGTACTAGTGAATGATTTAGTACAAATGACATTAGGAAATATTGTGAGAGAATGATCTCTATTTATAGAAGAGAGTTTCTAGTTTCATTATGACATTGACACGTGTCGTGTTATGATTGGCTTCTGATGTTGACACGTGTCGGGCTATGATTGGCTTCTGATTTCAACATGTGTCGCGCTGTGATTGGCCTCATGGTTAGAGGGAAATTCTTCTGGGTCCTTGACGGTATAACGTTGATCGGTGCTCAGTAGTTTCGGGATTGGTCAAGTATGGTACAAACAGTGCTCCCCTAAGTTCCCGAGTGAGGGAAGCTCCTCGGTTGGGGACTTGCAAGATCCAAGCCATTGAGTAATCACAAAACTTCTAAGTACCGAAGTGTGGTATCATTTTCACTTGCCTTATCTGTCTCATACGTAGATGTGGCATCTTCTCTGGAAGTATTTTTCCTCCATCCAAGGGTGGTATCTTTAACCGATGAAGATGCACAAGGTAATGTATCAATTTCACTTGAAGCTTTCTTGTAGTTTCGGGTTTGGTCAAGTGCGATACAAAACCCTATAGTAGGAGTCCCCCAAGTCGCCAAGCTAGGAGATTTACCGAAAGAGGTAACAGACAAGGTAAGCAATCAGACTTCCAAGCAAGCAACCTGGATCGAAGGTTTGACTTCGGCTTCCGATTGATTGTTCTCCTTCTCCTTGTGTTGTAAATAGCACCAAGGATAAGGAGAAGCAAATGGAGAAGAGATGATATGAGATACTTTTGCTTTTGAAAAAGTAACTTTCCACAGGATTATTCTTAAACTGGGCTGGAGGGTTTTCTGGTTTCCTCCAGAGTATAAGGCCAACTCAAGAATTTGAGGGTCAAAACAAGTCAATCAAATCTAGAGTACGTTCGACCCTGATGATATTGGATACTTTTGCTGTTGACAAAGTAGTGGATGTATCGGCACGTGTTCTGTTACGCTTGTCTCCACATGCTTCCTTGTATCCTTCTCACTTGCCCTATCTGTTCCTCAGGCAGATGTGGTATCTTCTCTGGAAGCATAAGATGTTGAAGATGAGTACTCAAGAGCAATGCCAGGTAAGTAATCAGGCAAGGGATTCCAGGCAGACTGGAAGCTTGATTCCAAGTGCTGACTGATTGCTCTATTTCTCCTTGTCTTACAGGTAAGAACAAGGCCAAAGGAAAAGACAGGGAAAAAGCATGATATGGGATACTCTTGCTTTTAACCCTGATGATATGAAATACTCTTGCTCTGGTGTGGCTTGTTTGCAGAGGTATTATCGGGAGGAAAAGAAGCTGAGTATTTTGAGAGACTTCGTTGGGAGTGCCCTCTCATTTATGACGAAGGGTTGAGCATTTTTGCAGGTCTGCTTGTCCGTGGAGGATGGAGGTCGACATATATAGGAGTCTCCCTAACAACAAGTAGTAATGCTATTCCTTTACCCTTCTTGGTCGTAGCAATGTAGTGGGAGCTGCAAGCTTCACGTGTTTTAACTTTGTCAGAGCACTTGGAAAAAGTGGTATGTAGTATCTGGAAAGCTGATGTTGCGTGTGAAGATTGTATACAAGCTTTATCCAAGGAAATCTGGCTCTCGAAGTTCGAAGAGCGATGCCTTTTCAGTTTTCGAACAAGCAATCTTGTCGGGGATCTGGCTCTCGAGATTCGAAGAGCGGTGCCTTTTCGATTTTTGAGAAAGCAATCCTGTTGGGAGTCTGGCTCTTGAGATTCGGAGAGCGGTGCCTTTTCGATTTTTGAGAAAGTAATCCTATTGGGAGTCTGGCTCTCGAGATTCGGAGGGCGGTGCCTCTTCAATTTTTGAGCAAGTAATAATGCTATTCCTTTACCGTTCTTGGTCATAGCAATGTAGTGGGAGCTGCAAGCTTCACATGTTTTAACTTTGTCAGAGCGCTTTGAAAATGTGGTCTGTGGTATCTGGAAAATTGATGTTGCGTGTGAAGATTGCAGACAAGCTTTATCCAAGGAAATCTGGCTCTCGAAGTTCGAAGAGCGGTGCCTCTTCGGTTTTCGAACAAGCAATCCTATCGGGGATCTGGCTCTCGAGATTCAGAGAACGGTGCCTCTTCAATTTTTGAGAAAGCAATCATGTTGGGAGTTTGACTCTCGAGATTCAAAAAGCAATGTTTCTTCGATTTTTTAGAAAGTAATCCCGTTAGGAGTCTGGCTCTCGAGATTCAGAGAGCAGTGTCTCTTCGATTTTTGAGAAAGTAATCTTGTTGGGAGTCTGGCTCTCGAGATTCGGAAAGTGGTTCCTCTTTGATTTTTGAGCAAACAATCTTGTTGGGAGTGTTTTCTCTAATGTGAGTAAAGGTTTGGCATTTTTGCAAGTCTGCCTTGCCACGGAGCACGGAGGTTGACACACATTGGGACTTTCTAGTTATCAAGCAGTGGTGCTGTTCCTTTACCCTTGTGGGTAATAGTAGGGTAGTTGGACCTTCAAAATTTTGTGTCTAAACTTTGTCAGAGATCTTTGGCAAAGTTATTTGTGGTACCCGATGAGCTGATGTTGCGTGTGGAAAGTGGTGCCTTTTCGAAATCCGGAGAGTGGTGCCTTTTAGATTTTTGAATGAACGGCCCTATTGCCCTTTCTTTTATAAGGGCACCAATTGTGTGCAAGGAGTACATTCAGAGAGTTATTGCTTGTAGGAATTTTCCCCTTACTTTAGAGATTTATTGCACCTCATTTCTCTTTCATCATTTCTGAGAATGTCTGGCCCATCCGACCGTCATTTTGACTTGAACTTTGGTGAAGAGGCAGCCATGCCTTCTTAAGACAACATATGGCGCCCATCCTTCTTATCCCCTACTGGTCCTCTTACCGTTGGGGACTCTGTGATGAAGAATGATATAACCGATGTAGTGGTGGCCAGGAACTTTCTCACTCCCAAAAATAACAGACTACTTTCCAAACGGTCTGATGAGTTGGCTGTTAAGGATTCTCTGGCTCTCAGTGTTCAGTGTGCAGGTTTTGTGTCTAATATGGCTCAACGCCTATTTGCTCAAACCCGCCAAGTTGAATCATTGGCGGCTGAAGTGATAAGTGTAAAACAAGAGATCATAGGGCTTAAGCATGAGAATAAACAGTTGCACATGCTCGCACATAACTATGCTACAAACAGGAAAAGGAAGCTCGACCAGCTGCAGGAATCTGATGGTCAGATTTTACTTGATCATCAGAGGTTTGTGGGTTTGTTCCAAAGGCATTTATTACCTTCGGTGCCACCTCCTTCTAGGGTTCTGCCTAATACTGAGGCTTCGAATAATCACCCTCTGTTGCCTCTTTTTTCTGGGGCTCTGCCGACTGCTGAGACTTCTCCTGAGCAACCTTTGTGAAGGCTCCCTCTTGTTTGTTTATTTTGATTCATGTATATGTACATATTTGTAACTTATCGGAGATATCAATAAACAAGCTTTGCTTCATTTCAATGTATTGTGTTAAATACACCAAGACCTTCTTCCCTAAGTTCTTTGAATTTTTCCTTTTGTTGAAGCTTTTGTAGGTGAAGCTTTTGTGGGTCAAGTTTTTGTAGGTGAAGCTTTTGTGGGTCAAGCTTTTTTGGGTCAAGCTTTTGTAGGTGAAGCTTTTGTGGGTGAAGCTTTTGTAGGTCAAGCTTTTGTGGGTCAAATTTTTGTAGGTGAAGCTTTTATAGGTCAAGCTTTTGTGGGTCAAGCTTTTGTAGGTGAAGCTTTTGTGTTGAAGCTTTTTTTTGGGTACCATGAATTGATTTTGCTTCACACTATCTTGATCAAGATAGTGTGAAGCTTTTGAGAATTTGTAGTTGTCCTCCATTGATGAAGCTTTTGTTGGTGAAGCTTTGGTGTTGAAGCTTTGGTGTTGAAGCTTTGTAGGTGAAGCTTTGGAGTTGAAGCTTTTGTTGGGTACCATGAATTGATTTTGCTTCATACTATCTTAATCAAGATAGTGTGAAGCTTTTGAGAAGTTGTAGTTGTCCTCCATTGATGAAGCTTTGTTGAATTTCCCTTTTTTTTTCTTTTTTTTTTTAGGAAACTAGAAATTTGAAAATGTGGGAGAGACAACATATACAAATTTTGCTTCCACACTGTTGGGTAAGAGATTATGATGCAAGCCACACCTTGTAGTAGTCGAAGGTTTGGATGAACCATATAAATTGAATTTTCTTTGAAGGTCTGAGAATTGTAGTTGCCCTCCATTGATGAAGCTTTTGTTGGCACTATAAATTGGTTTTGCTTCGCACTGTCTTGATCAAGAGTGTGTGAAGCTTTTGAGAATTGTGGTTGAACTCCTTTGATGAAGCTCTTCTTGGCACCATAAATTGGTTTTGCTTCACACTGTCTTAATCAAGAGTGTGTGAAGCTTTTGAGAATTGTGGTTGCCCTCCATTGATGAAGCTCTTGTTGGCACCATAAATTGGTTTTGCTTCACACTATCTTGATCAAGAGTGTGTGAAGCTTTTGAGAATTGTGGCTAAACTCCTTTGATGAAGCTCTTGTTGGCACCATAAATTGGTTTTGCTTCACACTGTCTTGATCAAGAATGTGTGAAGCTTTTGAGAATTGTGGTTGCCCTCCATTGATGAAGCTCTTGTTGGCACCATAAATTGGTTTTGCTTCACACTGTCTTGATCAATAGTGTGTGAAGCTTTATACGAGTTGTAGTGTTTGCATTGTTACAGAGGGGAAATGTTTGAAGCAGATGCAAGAGAGCTAAATAGCTTGATCTTCGTATGCCATGCACTGAAGTTGCTGTTGGCTTGCAATAAGACTTTGTTGGTGACTATAACTCTTGTTGGGCATAAGTGCTCCCCTAGTTGAGTTGTCAAGCTTGAGGGTTTTTTATTATATTTGAATGCTAGGAGTTCACATGTATAAGTTGTACCACTCGTCTTCTGGTAGGTGGAATGAATGGTGAGTTGCTTTCATCACTTGGTTGGTGGTACGAAGGTGAGTTCCTTCTTCCTCTGGTTGGTGGCATGAATGGCAAGTTGCCAAATGATATTATAGTACGGGTTGTACATTTCATCACTTGGTTGGTGGCATGAAGATGTGTTCCTTCTTCACCTGGTTGGTGGCCTGAGTGGCAAGTTGCCAAATGATATTAGAGTACGGGTTGTACATTTCATCACCTAGTTGGTGGTATGAAGGAGAGTACGGGTTGTACATTTCATCACCTGGTTAGTTGCATGAATGGCAAGTTGCCAAATGATATTAGAGTACGGGTTGTACATTTCATCACCTGGTTAGTGGCATGAAGGAAAGTATGGGTTGTACATTTCATCACCTGGTTGGTAGCATGAAGATGAGTTCCTTCTTCACATTTCATCACCTGGTTGGTGAGAATAAGGGCAAGGTGTGTAGGCACATTGTAGCAAGTGTCGAATGACACAAAATATGTTGAACCCTTTCAAAGCACAGTTGGCTTATGTATGAATGTGTTGGAATGTATGATTGAACGAATATACTGTGAAGCTGTTCGTTTATTTGTATAGTCTTGTTAACATATACTTAGACTTTGTTTCGTGTTGGAAGCATTCATGTTAAAGCTTTGAACCCGAGTGTTTCCTTGCTAGGAATGTAAGAGGATTAGGATCAAGTTGTCTAAATCACCTCTTTATTGAATTCATGCCAAATAGTCTTCATTACATAGGATGCCGAACGGCTGAAGCTTAACACTTGTACAATGTGAGTTTACTTGTAATAGTACTTCAAGTGATCAGCGTTCCATGGATGGCCAAGGGTTTTGCCATCGGAGCTTCTAAGCTTGTAGGAGCCAAGGCGACTGATGCCAACAACTTCAAATGATCCATCCCAGTTTGGACTAAGTGTTCATTCACTTGGGACTCTGTCGCAGAGTAATCTTTTCTTCAATACCCAGTCCCCTACTTTGAAAGAACGAGGTTTAACCCTTGAGCCATAATAGTTGGAGATGCGCTGCTTATAGGCGACATTCTTCAAGTGAGCCTGGTTTCTGTGTTCCTCGACTAGATCTAAGTTGAGGGTAAGTTGTTTGTCATTTTCACTTTGCACGTAGTTCTGGACTTGGAACGTTGCTTGCTCAAGCTCAACTGGGACAACTGCCTCTGTACCAAAGGCAAGTGAGAATGGGGTTTCTCCTGTTGATGTCCGATACGAAGTACGGTATGACCAAAGAACTTGGGGTACAAATTCTGGCCAACAACCTTTAGCCTTGTCTAAGCTGGTTTTCAAAGTTCGCTTGATTATTTTGTTGATAGCTTCAACTTGTCCATTAGACTGGGGATGAGCTGGGGAGGCAAAACATAAGTTGATGTTGAACTTAGAGCAGAACATCCTGAACTTATTGTTGTCGAACTGTCGCCCGTTGTCAGTGACTATTGCATTGGGAATGCCAAATCTGCAAAGGATGTTCTTCCATACGAAGTCTTCTATTTTTGCCTCAGTAATGGTTGCCAAGGGTTCTACTTCGACCCACTTTGTGAAGTAGTCAACTGCAACGATTGCATAGCGAACCTTACCCTTCCCTACAGGCATTGGGCCGATTAAATCAAGTCCCCATTGGACGAAGGGCCAAGGGCTGATCATAGGAGTGAGCGGCTCGGGAGGGGAGTGAGGAATAGTTGCGTAGCGTTGACACTTATCACATGAGCGGGATATTCTGATGGCATCTTGGTGGAGTGTTGGCCAGTAATCCTTGGCGAAAAGCCTTGTGTGCTAGGGATCGAGATCCAGCATGATCTCCGCAGACTCCTTTATGTATTTCCCGAAGGACAGTTTCCGCCTCTGCGGGCGTAAGGCATCTTAGCTATGGTAGGTTAAAACCCCGCTTGTAGAGTTGTTCATTAATGATCAAGTAACGGGTAGCCTTGTATCAAATCTGCTTAGCTTAGACTTTGTCATTTGGAAGGGTGCCATGAGCAAGGAATCTATAAATCGGGGTAATCCAACTATCTCTTTGTTGTAAGTTGCACACTTCCGCAGCCATGGTGCTTGGTTCTGCCAACAATTCGACCTGAATTTTTCTCCCAATCTTGTCTTCCACCGCTGAGGCGAGGCGAGCCAAAGCATTTGCATGACTGTTTACCGCTCGAGGAATTTGGGTGATCTGGTAGTGGAAGTGCTTAAGCAACAATTGTGTTTGTGCCAGATATGTTGCCATGGAGCTATCCTTAGCGTCAAAGTTATTGGTGACCTGGTTAACCACCAATTGGGAGTCACTGAAGATATCAATTCGTTTAACCCCAAGGTGTTTGGCTAAACGTAAGCCTGCTAGGAGGGCTTCATATTTGACCTCATTGTTCGACGCCTTGAATTTGAAACGAAGAGCATACTCTATCGCCACTTTGTCAGGGGTCGTAAGGACTAGTCCTGCTCCACAACCCTGTTGGTTGGACGAGCCATCAACATATAGACTCCATGCTGGGGCTATTGGTTCTATTTTCTGAGCTTCTGAGGGTAATGAAACCACTTCTTTAGGCGTAGAAACAATGTCAACATGATATGTGAAGTCGGCGATGAAGTCTGCCACTGCTTGGCGGTTCTCAGCTGGCTTTGGTTGGTAGGAGATGTCAAACTCACCCAATGTTATTGCCCATTTGATCATTCGCCTGGAAGTGTTAGGACTTTGGAGTACTTGTCGAAGAGGTTGATTGGTAAGCACGATGATGGAGTGTGCTTGGAAGTAAGGGCGAAATTTTCGAGCAGACATGACCAATGCTAGAGCCAATTTCTCAATGTTGGAGTATCATCTCTCCGCATCTTGTAAGGCCTTGCTAGCGTAATAGACAGGCCGTTTGACATTACCATCCTTTCAAATGAGAACGGAACTTACTGCTGAAGCCGATACCGACAGATAGATAATGAGAGTGTCACCAACCTCAGGTTTGGAGAGCAAATGGGCTTTACTCATGTAGTCTTTGAGGTTCTTGAATGCCTCAGCACATTCATCTATACATGTAATGTACTTCTTACTTCCCTTAAGTGCTTTGAAGAAAAGAGCATATATGTCGATGGCCTTATAGATGAACCTAGTTAAGGCTGCCACCTTGCCAATAAGGCTCTGGATGTCTTTTGAAGTTACTGGTTCCTTCATGTCGAGGATTGCTTTGATCTTCTCGGGATTAGCCTCAATGCCTCGTTGGCTCATCATGAAACCTGAGAATTTGCCAGAGCCTACGCCGAAGGCACATTTGTTGGGGTTCAACCTCATTCGATACCTCTTCAGAATGGTGAAAGTTTCAGATAGGTTGGTGATGTGTTGGCAGCATGTTTGCTCTTGACTAGCATATCATCAACGTAAACTTCCATGCTCTTCCCAATTTGTTCGGCGAACATTAAATTGACCAGCCTCTGATAAGTCGCTCCTGCATTCTTTAGGCCGAAGGGCATGACTTTATAGCAATATAGTCCCCTGTCAGTAGTGAAGGCTGTGTGTTCTTGGTCCGGAGGGTTCATGAGGATTTGGTTATATCCTGAGTAAGCATCATGAAGCTCAAGAGTTCACACCCTGCCGTAGAGTCTATAAGTCTGTCTATGAGAGGAAAAGGAAAGCTATCATTCGGGCATCCTTTGTTTAGGTCGGTGTAATCGACACACATTCTCCACAAGACCTTTTGGAGCAGGAGACTTTCCTTGGTCGGATTCTTCTTAACAAGGACAACATTTGCTACCTACGTTGGATAATTGACTTCGTAGACGAAGCCTATGCCTTTGAGTTTTTTAACTTCTACCTTCATTGCCTTGTACCGTTCAGCGTCATAAGATCTTGGGGTCAATACTTAAGCGATGACAGATTATATCGGGAGAGATGCCTGGCATGTCCTCATATGACCAGGCAAAGACCTCAGTGCTCTCTTGCAAAAAATAGATCAATGCCAACCGAATGGGTGGTGACAAAGTGGTAACAATCTTCACCATGTGATCCGGATAATCTTTTGAGATAGAAACCTTCTCCAACTCTTCAGCGGGTTGTGCTTGCTAGGTGAAAGAGTCATCTCGAGGATCGTCAGGTTGACTGTTGCCACCGTGAATATCCAAGTTGGCTTCGTCTGGGCTGGTCTTTATGACTTGGTTATGTATAGAAAGGGTTTCCTTGGGCATAGGCAGGTGTTGTTGCTTGACCGAAGTGTTGTAACATGATCGGGCATTAAGTTGATCTCCTCTTATGTAACCACTGCCATAGGGGGTTGGAAATTTCATCAACAACATATGTGTGGATACCATGGCCTTGAGATCATTGATGCCTGTGCGTCCGAAGATGACATTGTATGCCGTTGGGCAATCAACCACCAGGAAGTTAGTAGTAATGGTAGCTGTGTAAGGGCCTGTACCAATGGTGAAAGGTAAGTGTATGCTCCCCAAAGGTTGGACGATATCACCAGAGAAGCTTATCAGAGGGGAAATTGAGCGGTCGAGCAAGTGTTTAGCTACATTAAGTGCTCTGAAAGCTTCAACAAACATGATATTGACCGAAGCCCCGTGTCTACCAGGATTCGTCGTACTTCAAAGTTGGCTATGTGAGCTTCCACGATCAGTGGGTCGTTGTGAGGGTAGATGATACCTCTTTCTTCCTCAAGGTAGAAACATATTGGATCCCAGTTAGGCTTTTGATACTTACCTCCTTTGATGTCTTCCACGTGAAACACTTGGTGGCCAGACCTTATAGCTCGTTCACTATTTTTCATGGCCCTGTTGGAAGATTTAGATATGGGTGTGCCACCACTTATGGAATATATCACATTTACCTGGCGTTGGTTACGGTTACCCCTTGGAGGGTAAAGGAGGAATTGATCAAATTTTCCT
Organism: Malus sylvestris; assembly: GCF_916048215.2. NCBI lineage: Eukaryota > Viridiplantae > Streptophyta > Magnoliopsida > Rosales > Rosaceae > Malus > Malus sylvestris. The sequence goes on from NC_062264.1 coordinate 685,173, forward strand.
TCACGTGCCAAAGCTTCAATATGATCACGAAGGGTGACACACTTCTTACCGTCATGACCGTTATACTCGTGGTAGCAGCAAACTGTGCCATGCTCTTCATGGGCTTGTAATCCGGGTACCTCGGATTTGGCTTCGGTATCAAGTGTGCTATGCTGGGGTAAATGGCCATGCATGTGGCGTTCAAAGGTGTGTATGCCTCATACCTCGAGGTAGGGGCTGTCCTGACACGTGCTTGACCCACTGTGTTGACTGCCTAGGGTCGGGGATTATCATGGCAATATCCTTGTTTATTGCAGTAGTGTCCCCTAACGGTTACACGATCTCACCGGAGAAGCTTATCAGAGGAGAAACCGAGTGATCAAGCAAGTGTTCAGCTACATTAAGTGCCCTGAAAGCTTCAGAAAACATGAAATTGACCGAAGCCCTTATGTCTACCAGGATTCGTCGTACTTCAAAGTTGGCTATGTGAGCTTCCACGATCAGTGGGTCGTTGTGAGGGTAGATGATACCTCTTTCTTCCTCAGGGTAGAAACATATTGGATCCCAGTTAGGCTTTTGATACTTACCTCCTTTGATGTCTTCCACGTGAAACACTTGGTGGCCAGACCTTAAAGCTCGTTCACTATTTTTCATGGCCCTGTTGGAAGATTTAGATATGGGTGTGCCACTACTTATGGAATATATCACATTTACCTGGCGTTGGTTACGGTTACCCCTTAGAGGGTAAAGGAGGAATTGATCAAATTTTCCTTCACGTGCCAAAGCTTCAATATGATCACGAAGGGTGACACACTTCTTACCGTCATGACCGTTATACTCGTGGTAGCAGCAAACCGTGCCATGCTCTTCGTGGGCTTGTAATCCGGGTACCTCGGCTTTGGCTTCGGTATCAAGTGTGCTATGCTGGGGTAAATGGCCATGCATGTGGCGTTCAAAGGTGTGTATGCCTCATACCTCGAGGTAGGGGTTATCCTGACACGTGCTTGACCCACTGTGTTGACTGCCTAGGGTCGGGGATTATCATGGCGATATCCTTGTTTATTGCAGTAGTGTCCCCTACTCCTTTTACTAAAATGAGACTGGTGAGGATAGAAATCTTTCCTTTTGCCCTGAGATTGATATGTATGTTGACTTGGCAAAGTATTAAGTAAGGCAGGGGGAGGCACCGCTGCCGTTTGGAAGGTCGAGGTCTTCTCATTTGGTTGGATCTGGCTTCCACTCCCTACTTGCTGATAAGGGGTGGTTGTGGGGGGCTTCCTTTGATATGTCCTTGCGTCGATGGAGGCATGGTTGTAAGTTTGTGCCATCACCTCAGAGTAAGTCTTCCAAGTGTTGGCATTGATCATGTACTTAAAGAAACAATCACGTAGTCCTGCCGTGAAGGCCTTGAGGGTGGTCTTGTCATCTGCCTCAGCGCAGCGAGAATACTCATGGCTGAAATGACCAGCATACTCTCGTAGTGACTCGTCCGGCTTCTGGCGAATAGTGTACAAGTCATCTGCAGAATGCAAGCGATCAGTTTGGAAGATGTGTTGAGAGACAAACAGTTTCCTCAATTCCTCAAATGAGTCTACTGTCTCAGATGGAAGACGGCAATACCAGTTTAGAGCTCCACCAAAGAGGGTGGATGGGAAGAAAAGACATCGCTCTTCGTCGGTGTGCATCCGATATGCCATGGTGGACTCAAAGAGGTTAAGGTGTTCAATTGGGCCCTCCCTTCCAGTATAAAGTTGTAAACCAAGCTTTTGTTTTGTCTTTGCTTGAAGGGGGGTGTCGAGGATTCTTTTTGTGAGAGGGCCAGGCCTGGGTTGGTTCCAGTCAGGTATCTAGGCCTGACGTTCGGCCTTTAACTTGTTTACTTCCTCAAGGAGCTATAGGACAAGGGGGTCTTGAGTGAAGTCATGTACCACTGGGATTTTCTTTCGTAGGTCTCCATAGCCTTTTGGAAATAGGAAAGTTTGAGCAAGGGCGTGTGATTTTTCCTTAGACTCGCCATACTGACTTCTAGGGCAAGTTTGTCGGAATACCTCAGAGTCCCCTGTACCCTTATGTTCCTCTAGGACATGTTGTTCCTTCCCTAGATTGCCAGCTGGCCTGGGTCGTGGGAGGGGACCGAGTCTTTCAGAAACCATTGGGTCATTGATCTTCGAGCATATGTGGAGGGGATTTTTTCGACGTTGCCTTAGGAAGTCTCGGCAGTCAAGATAAACGGCTTTCGATCCTTCCAACCCTTCTGCAAGGAGAAGTTTTCCTCCACTTCTCTTGCTTCGGGTCGAAGCAACTGGGTTGAGAGAAGTCCTCATGTTGATCAATGTTTTGATGATTAGCTCGCTCCTCATCAGGGATACCCATGTCGAAGGAAGGTGACCCTCCGTGTTGGAGGGAACCCAGATGATGGTTGATGTCCACAGGGGCAACAAGCTCGCGTGTTTGAGTACGCATAGTTTCATGGAGCGTCTCAAAGAGCTTCTCATACTACTCCTGGAAAACCTCATTCTTCATTGCTATCTTGTTGTTTTGAGCTTCTAGCTCATCAACTTTAGCTTGAAGAGCAACCCTCTTTCCTTCCTTCTTTCGTTGCTTCGCACTAGGTGCCAGATGGGTGTCATTCTGTGTGTTGTGGCTTCCTTCGCTCCCCATGTTGGAGAGGGATGCCTGATCAAAAGAGAGTGTACGAATGGTGGAAACCAGCTTGACAAAGCTGAAGAGAGTGGGAATAAGTGTCGTTCCCACAAACAGCGCCAAATGTTGATGCATAAAATCAGTGAGGACTTTGGTATAACAGAATGTGTTAAGTTTGTGACCTTCGCTAGATTGCTCCGGTCACTAGTGTGGATAAGTATGTAAATGGATAGAGACAGGAAAGCAAACACAAGATGTACGTGGTTCACCCAGATTGGCTACGTCCACGAAGTAGAGGAGTTCTCATTCATTGTGAAGGGTTTACACAAGTACATAGGTTCAAGCTCTCCTTTTGTGAGTACTAGTGAATGATTTAGTACAAATGACATTAGGAAATATTGTGAGAGAATGATCTCTATTTATAGAAGAGAGTTTCTAGTTTCATTCTAACATTGACACATGTCGTGTTATGATTGGCTTCTGATGTTGACATGTGTCGCGCTGTGATTGGCCTCCTGGTTAGAGGGAAATTTTTCTGGGTCCTTGACGGTATAACGTTGACCGATGCTCAGTAGTTTCGGGATTGGTCAAGTATGGTACAAACAAAAAAAAAAGGTCGTACCCAGTGCACAAGGCTCCCGCTTTACGCAGGGTCTGGGAGAGGTGAATGTCGGCTAGCCTTACCCCCATTTATGAAGAGGTTGCTCCCAAAAGTATGGTACAAACAAAGTTCAAAAAAAAAAAAGTACAAACGACTAAGCCTCTACTAAATTGATGTGTTTTGTTGTCAATGTGATTCCAATGTGTTTTGGTGAGATTCTAAATTGATGTGCCTATATATTAATCTCTTGTTCACCATGTCATCAATTTAAAATAGTTAATCAGAAACAAGACATAAATTGATAAAATTTTAATACCTTGTAGTGCTATAGTGTAATATGAAAAAATTGAAGTCGAAGAATAAGGTTGTAGGATTGTTAGTTTTTGTTCTAGTTTCACATTCCACTAATAGTTATTTGTATTGATTCTGATAATCGAAAATTTCAATTTTCCGCCGTCGAAGTTTAAAAGAAATTTTTAGATTAGTTTTCATGTATAGTTTTTTCTGACTAGGTACATTTGGCCTAGGTCAGTAGTTTGTTAAAATTTTGTTTTATTTCCAATTAGATGATCAAATTACAACTGAAATAATTGGCAACTAGTTAATGAGTTTGAAGCCACGTAACGGATTTCGAATTCAATTGAGTGGGCTCTTTGTCAGCAGCAGGAAGAGCAGCAGCATGAGTCTGAATTGTGCCATCCAAGTAACCAAATGAATTGTGACCTCACAAGAAACAGTTTCATCTAGCTAAGACAAAGAAGATAGTTAAAATGAGTGAGTTCCAGAAAGTGAGCAATGTTAGGATCGGAGAGAGAGGGTCCAATGGGGGTAGAGGATGAAGAGGCTTGAGTAGCCATGGTGGAAGAGGGGGGAAGGGATCACGGCACAAGGTAAAATATATTTGGTAAATATCCTAGGGGACGGCAAGGATTGAGAAAAAAGGAAGGCTAGGGTTTTACCAGGAAGGAAAATCTGAACTGTATTAATTTTTAGCATTGGCAACAGTAAGAAACGAATAGATGGCAGCTATGTTAAAGTAAAAGGAGAAAAATAAAATAGTGAAGAAGAAAAAGAAGCATCTCATCTCGTGGAAGATTTTTTTTTTTTTTTTTGGGTGAAAAAAAAAAGTTCCAGATATTAAGTACTGATTAGATGAACCAGCCATTTAATTTGTATATTTACTGTTATGACCGCTTTCTAATTTTGTTGTATTTTGTTTTCTCTGAAGTTGTAAAATTACAAAAATACCTCTGAAAGGGCTAAGTGGAATTTCGACGTGGACATTTGAGCGCAAACAGAATGTAAATCAAACATGTAAAGAAGAAGTCAAGGGAAATTTGATAATTTTCACTCACATAACTGAGTGGAACTCTTGGGATTATTGCACGTGGAAAATATCTCTTTATTTACTAAAATTGGCAAGCTTTTGATGCATATCGAAGAGAAGAAGCCTGTTAATTTAGGGTCCTTTTCACCTCAAAAAATAGCGGAGGCTGGGAAAGAGACCATAAAAGGTCCAATTAAGGTCAAAGCCCATAGAAGATTAAGAAACCCAAGGCCCAAGGGAGTTAAAAGGGGATATGCCCAAGTGTTAGAGCCAACCGCTTACTAGCCTGGTTTGACTGAGCAACATAAAATACTTTCTAACCACCAAGAACCCGTGGGAAGACTGACAACTTTATGGCACAAGGCTTTAGGAACAGGCCTACACAAACACCAATCAGGCCACATGTCAATCACTAATCAAAAGCAAAAGTCTAGGACGAGACATAAGGTGGTCGGAACACTGCTCAGAGTGACATTTTTACCTAATCAAGGTCGAATAGGTCGCTCAACACGTATCGATCTATAAGGACCTGCAATTTCGACTGAGCAAACGTCACTTCACTGCTAAATGTCGACCTGATATGTTTGGGTCCCGCAAGAGAACAAAAGATAATAACAAAAATTATAAAAAATAAAAAATAAATAAAAAACATTTCCAAGTGGCCCTTTACCACAAAGGTGGAAAGGTGATGAGCCCTTGCATGACATCGTGGATTCAAACCCCGTCGGTGGCTAACCTAATATCTAATCTAACAAAATCTACCGTTTGAAATTTTTTTTATAAAAAAACATTTATTACCCATTAAAAATAAACTATTATTAATTGCATTATTTACTTTTCATAATTGTAATTAGTATTTTTTTATAATTGTAATTTGTGTTTTTAAAACAAAAGATAATAACAAAAATTATAAAAAAAAACATTTATTACCCACTAAAATAAATTTGTAGATGCTGTCAAATTTGACAGCAACTCCCTCTACTACCATTTCATGTCATGACATAAAGGAATTGTCACAACCCATTCCGGAATTTCATTATCGTTGATGTGAAAAGACGAAATTGCCCTTGACGGGTATTAAGGTACATGTGACATATTATTTGGAATAATGCATACTCTCCTAATTTCTTGGAAAATAAATTAAGTGGATTTATTTTGTATGCATTTTGTGTGGTTAGGGATTAAAGGATTTTGGATTTGGGATTGTTATTGTTTGGATGGACCATACACACGGGACAACATTCATCCCGTGCTCTCTCTCTCTCTTCCCTCTCGAAACCGTACGGACACACTCACCCACGATCATCCAAGCACGGATTGAAGGTTTCAGGGGTACCATTGTACTCGTGAGGACCCTACGAACTCACCCATACCTATTTCAGGTACGAAATTTTTCGATTTCACGCTGAAAACCCGAGGTCCGATTTGAGTACTGTTCACAAACTTTGTAAGGGTTGGTTTTTAGGACAATCCAAGCTCATAGTGAGCTTTAGGAGATTCTCACGAAGCCTGGGGACGTTTGTTTGAAGGTTTTGGACGTCGGGATCACAAGGTTTGAAGGTGGCTGGTTTTGGGTGAAATTTCCTGATGTGAATTTGAAGGATTTGAAAGTTTTTAAAGGTATAGTCTTCTTCCTCTCGTAATTTGTGAAGTTTTGGTGAAAATTTCATGGAAAATGGTTGAGAATCGAGCGAGAAAAGGGCGATTGCAGGGTTGCCCAGTTTCCGGCGCTAGCGAGTTTTTCCAGCAACTGGAGGTAGGGGATGACGCGCGTGGGGGCGCGTGGACCCATGCCTATCCCGGCGTGTGGGGGCGCGTGGCAAGTCCAAAAATTATTTTAAAAATACCTCGACATCCGTGACGTCGAGTAGGTCACCGTGGTGTATTCATATACCCAAATTGAGTATCGTATGAGAAGTTATTACGTATTGTTGGTTATGCGCTTTAAATAACGTTTTTATAGTTGTTTTGCATATAGGTGATACCTATCCCGAGGATGAGCGCATTCAAGGATGTCATGGGGGTTATGACCCTTCGACTTACTAGTGAGTGGGTAGTATTTTCTGTATTTACCTATATACTATTGATTTTTCCCAGAAATTGAATTTAAATGAAAGTGTGTTTTAAAATGCCATGCATGCATATTATGGAATATGTGAATTAGTATTTGATGCATATATATATATATATATATATATATATATATATATATATATATATGTGTGAATTGGTGCCGTGGACGCACAGGTGAGTATCAGGTGAGTTTTATGTTAATCATGTGATTTATTGTGATGTGAATTGTATTGAAAGCTCAAACCTGCACCCTTGGTGTTAGTGCTTATATTATTCACCCCGCACCACATGCTCACCTTGGATCCAAGTAGGTGCATGTCGTACAGACCATTAGAGGGTTCCGACATGTCGTATAGACCATGAGAGGTGGTTCCGACTTGTAGGTGATTTTAGATTATTATACAACTGTTGATGAGAGAAGCAATAGAGCGTATTCTTACACCTTTCTTATCGTACAAACTACTTTAGGTTGTTCTGATTTATGTGCAGAGTAGTGCCGTACAGGTCATTGTGGTGAATCCAGTTGGATTGGATATTGAACTTTAGAATTAACTGTACAGGACCAACTGCAGGGTCTCCGGTTGATTCCTTATTTCACCTGTTATAATGTTGCATCCTTATTTTGTTATTGACGCTTATTGCATGGCATACTTTCTGGTTTTTGATAAAGATTTGTAAATTGAGATATATGAAGATTTATATGTATATTATGTTATTCTCTGGGAAAATATACAGGTTTTACAGCGAGGGGTTAGAAATGTTATTAAATGAAATGTTTTCGAAAAGCTTTGTTTTATTGACCCACGCAATTTTGTTTTGCGCCCCTCCAGGTTCTAGTTAGCGGTGTGGTGACTCACGAGGATTCCCACGAAGTTCTGACAGACTACATAAATGTAGGACTCACCTTCGGGTGTTCTAAGTTAGTTATGTTCCTACTTGACTGCACCTAGTATTTATGCTCTGAATATGTGTGTTTCACACTAAAATTTACTTTAGCATGCTAGATGGATATTATTGCTAGTATTTGGTTTTTATTTCTTCGTATTGCTCTTATCTATTGCTTCCGCGTCGCACTTTTGGTTACGTCACGCCCACGTGACGGCCAGCATGCCCACGTGACGGCCAGCACTCCTTGATTTTAGGATCGGGGCGTGTCAGTTTGGTATCAGAGCCTAGGTTGTAGTCCTGTATAAATTGTTAATGCTCTAATGATCTTTTGATTGAAGGGATTATTTTGAAAAACATGTTCATTTGAATAACATCTATAGCATGCAATTAACAAATTAAAGGCGGAATCATGCTTGTATGCATTCAAAAACAAAACATTACCCATGAAATTCAAAGCCTAGTAGATTGGTGAACCAATAATCAACTCAAAACAAAGTGAGTTGAAATTAATACCTTTGTAGATTCCTCTTTGCATAAGCAAAGGCTAATCACCCAAAGAGATAGGGCCTTCATTCCTTGCTTCTTAGATCCATGGATTTGGATGGAAGAATAGGTTCTCCAAGTTCCCAAAATTGAGAACCTCTAAGTCTCTTCACCAAGGTTAGATTGTAGAAGAAAATGAGTGACCTTGGAGTAGTAGGATTGCTAGATGTACCCTCCAAGGTGTTGGCCTTTTTAGAGAGAAAATGGAGAGACAATTCTCACCAATTTTTCCCAAAAATAAACCCTTTTATCACTTAATGAATATTTGGCTATAAGATCATTTATATAGTCACTTCTTTAAGTGACCTAAACAACCAAAACCCTAATTCATCCACATATGGCCGGCCATTTAGGGGATTTTGGGCTTTTGGGCTTTAATGAATCTTCATTCATTAAATTGTCATACAACTTAAGTTAATGGGCTTGACGTTCGAAGCCCATTGGGCCTTAAGGTCCAAAACTATCCCGAAGTCTTTAACGAACTTATTCGTTTGATTAATTAACATATTAATTAATCCTTGCCATAAATAAATGATTAAACCATTTAATCATTCTTACTCATTTCCGTTTAATCTCCAATCTCTACCTTTTACGGTGTGCGATCCATTAGGTTCCTTTTAGCGAGGTAGTGGGCGATTAAAACCATTTTACATCGATTGTGAATTGAAACTATTTTCAATTCTCCCTTTAGTGATTACACACGTTTAGGGCTTCCACAAACCATGAGTGACACCTAGCAGCATATCATGGTTACCCAAGCTAATCAGAAGAGGTGGAGAACCTATTCAGTTCGGGATTACAAATGCAATACGGTCCTTCTCTAATCTAATACTCTTGACCACATTGTTTGGTATGATAGTTTATTTACTCATGTCTACTATCCAATGTAAATCGTTTGCTTATATGATTTCCTTGAATGTGATTTGGAACGCATTCCCTAATCTCATTCATACTCTGGCCAGAGATTCCAAATCATATCATAGAGTATTCTCCCTCAACTGTTTGAAGGTTAGAGATACCTTGTTGCGCATTCACTTGTCTCCATAGCTAAGTGGCTTAACCCCAACGATGCCGTGGACACCCCGAGGGGGTGACTTTGACATAATCAAAGATCAAGGACTTAACCACAAGACAACTGTGATGCCTCAGGTCAAAGGACTACTTTGCATTATCCCAACCATGAGTTCTTATGTGACATGGAATATGAGAACTCTTCGTTGATCACGTTCAGTGTACTCATTCTCTATTGAGCACCTACGTACTTGTCTTGATGTCACACACACCAATGACTCGAGACTAATCACTCTCCCTGAGAGAAGACATAGTACGTACCGATCTTTACGGACTGTCAATGCCCAATTGACAATCCTATGATCAGGAACATTTAGGATGTGTCTACGAAAGAATGGTCTCATGAATCTAACTTCATTAGATTACATTCTCCCAATCACATATTCCTTGGACTTTATCGTTTAAGCATATAACATTTATATGAGACGGCTCAAACAATAATGTATGCCCTTTATATGTAAAACTAGATTAGTTTAACATGTGAAATGTCCGTAAAGTATCATCACATGATTGGCTTTAGGGCACATTTCCAACATTGATGTCTTTTGAAGTCTTCCTTGAAGAGACGAATCCACCTTCCGAGAATCATGAGATTTTGGTCCATTATGTTAGCTTGCGCCGTTTTAACGAGGATAAAGTGAAGCCTTTGAGTACTCCTATGGTTGTTCGATCGCTCGATGCAAAACGAGATCCCTTCCGTCCGAAGGAAGATGATAAATATATTTTGGAGCCTGAAGTTCCTTATCTAAGTGCGATAGGCGCTTTATTGTACTTAGCTCAATGCACTAGACCCAAAATCTCCTTAGCTGTTAATCTTTTGACAACATACAGTAATGCCCCAACAAGCAGACACTGGATTAGTGTTAAAGACATTTTCCGCTAACTTAAGGGTACTACGAATCTGGGCTTGTTCTATCGCTACAGATCCATAAGTGATGCTGCACTCCCTTATCTCGAGTCGATTCTCGCCTTGTTGGTTATGTCGACGCATGATACTTATCTTATCCACACAAGGTGCATTCTCAAATGGGTTATGTCTTTACCGTTAGAGGCACCACAATCTCTTCGAGGTCAACTAAACAGACCTTAGTTTTCACTTTGTCTAACCATGTTGTAATTCTCTCCTTACACAAAGCAACTCGGGAATGCTTTTGGTTGAGAGTAGTTGTGGGCCATATTCGAAGCTCCTGCGATCTTTACCCCATCGTTGATGTCTTGATGACGATCTATGAAGACAACGCATCATGCATTGAACAGCTCAAGAAGGGTTACATCAAAGGAGACAATACCAAGCACATTGCGTCGAAGTTCTTCTTCTCACATCAATAACAAGAGCACCAGAAGATTGAAGTCATGCAAATCTATTTACAAGACAACCTAGCTGACCTCTTCATCAAATCACTATTGGATGCGACACTTTAAAAGCTTGTTCAAGGAATTGGTATGTGTAAACTTTTTGAGTTGTAACATTGCTAATTCTCTTTGGAATTGTGTCAAACTCAATGAGAGTATGTTGAAGTGTACTTGCTTGATCATAATGTACTCTTTTTCCCTACTAATAGGAGCATTTTTCCCACTGGATTTTTGCTACCTAAAGAGGTTTTGACGAGGTACCCACCTTAGGTTGATCATATCCCTGATGACGTCCCATAGACGTTTCATTTGACTTTGCATTACTCATGCATTTTTCCTTAGACTATGGATTTTGTCCCTACTTGGGTTTTTACCATAGCCACAGGGTTTTTTTTGTGAGACTTACTTCCTTATGCAAGTTCCTACCTTATTGAGAATAGCGTGTTCCCAGAATTAGTGTTGATGAGTTGACTACCCCAACCTCTACATGATGCCAAATCTACTTGAGTATTTACACACTTAAGAGGGAGTGTTATAAACTTCTTATTTAAGTATGATTGTGTAAATCCTAGATTAGATTTGATTCTAGTTATTTTTTCTTATTAGGATTTGTATTCCTTGGAGGAGAAGGATTTCCTCTCTTTTATTACTATAAATAAAGGCACCACATAGGGGGAATAACACCATCCTCTACATAACTCTACAAATACATCTCTATCTATTCTCTCTCTGTGTCACCAACCCTCTCTCTCTATGTCAGTCAAATATAGGCCACAATACATAGCATGCCAGCCTCAAGTAGCCAAAAACAAAGACCGAAGTAACAGAGAAATGATCATATAAACGTCTATCTATCTCAAATGAAAACAACCGGTGATTGAAATGGTTAAGTTCATTCAAAATTCAAATGTGGGAGATAAAACATGGGAAACCGAATCAAATCTGAAAAGACTATCAGGAGAAGAGATCTTCTTTGGATCTCTTCCACCAAGGCTACCGGATCAAGTGATCCAGACCTTTCAAATTTCATCCAACAACCAAAAATTATTACAGCTTTTAAGGGTTCAAAACATGAAGCTATGGAACCCAAAAGTGAATAATGATATGTAATAGGTAATTCTATGACAATACTAATAACTTTCTTTCATACTAAAAACGTTCATGGTGTAACAATCAACTTTAGTAATTTAATCATTTTATATGGCCTCACCATTAAGTTATGTTTGCAGTATATTATGATAATTATCATGTCATTTTATTTTTTGAATGCAACTATTTGGGTTAATATTTAAACTTTGGACCTAAAAGAAAGAAAGCCCAAAAGAACTAAAGGAAGGAGACTTGCCCGAAGCCCAGCACCAGGCCCATCCATCCATCTCAAGACAATATGACGGTTCCTCATTAATGCAAAGGATAAATGCTTACAAGGGAAGTGACAACTGATAGAAATCAACCTACTCTTAGCCCAAAAGCACTTTCTGAATGGCAGAACTGAAGGATTATTTTGTGAATACATGTTCATTTGAATAACATCTATAGCATGCTAATAACAATTAAAAGGCGGAATCATGCTTGCATGCATTCAAAAACAAAACATTAACCAAGAAATTCAAAGCCTAGTAGATTGGTGAACCAAAACTTAACTCAAAACAAAGTGAGTTGAAATTTATACCTTTGTAGATTCCTCTTTGCATAAGCAAAGGCTAATCACCCAAAGAGAGGGCCTTCATTCCTTGCATCTAAAATCTATGGATTTGGATGGATGAATAGGTTTCTCCAAGTTCCCAAAATTGAGAACCTCTAAGTCTCTTCACCAAGGAGAGATTGGAGAAGAAATGAGTGACCTTGGAGTAGTGGGATTGCAAGATGCACCCCCCAAGGTGGCCGGCCTCTTTAGAGAGAAATGGAGAGACAAGTTCTCACCAATTTTCTCCAAAACAAACCCTTAATGAATTTTAGCTATAAAGTCATATTTATACCTTTATTCATTTGAGTGGCAAACTTGTAAATAAGTCCAAGTTCACTACCCTAAACATCATGGCCGGCCATTGGGATATTATTGGGCTATTATGCCCTTGTGAATCTTTATTCATTAAGTTGTCATACAACCTAAGTCAATGGGCTTGACGTTCGAAGCCCATTGGGCCTAAACGTCCAAAACTATCCCGAGGTCTTTTAACGAACTTATTCGTTTGATTAATTAACATATTAATTAATCCTTGCCATAAATAAATGATTAAACCATTTAATCATTCTTACTCATCTCCGTTTAATCTCCAATCTCCACCTCTTATGGTGTGCGATCCATTAGGTTCCTTTTAGCGAGGCAGTGGGCGATTAAAACCATTTCAAATCGATTGTGAATTGAAACTTACTTTCAATTCTCCCTTTAGTGATTATACACGTTTAGGGCTTCCACAAACCATGAGTGACACCTTGCAGCATATCATGGTTACCCAAGCTAATCAGAAGAGGTAGAGAAAACCTATTCAGTTTGGGATTACAAATGCAATACGGTCTTTCTCTAATCTAATACTCCTGACCACATTGTTTGGTTTGATAGTTTATTTATTCATGTCTACTATCCAATGTGATTCATGTGCTTATATGATTTCATTGAATGTGATTTAGAACGACTTTTCTAAATCTCATTCATACTCTGGCCAGAGATTCTAAATCATATCATAGAGTATTCTCCCTCAAACAGTTTGAAGGTTAGAGATCCCTTGTTGCGCATTCACTTGCCTCCATGGCTAAGTGGCTTAACCCCAACGATGTCGTGGACACCCCGATGGGGTGACTTTGACATAATCAAAGATCAAGGACTTAACCACAAGACAACTGTGATGCCTCAGGTCAAAGGACTAATTTGCATTATCCCAAACATGAGTTCTCATGTGACATGAGTATGAGAACTCTTCGTTGATCACGTTCAGTGAACTCATTCTCTACTGAGCACCTACGTACTTGTCTTGATGTCACACACACCAATGACTCGAGACTAGTCACTCTCCCTGAGAGAAGACATAGCACGTACCGATCTTGACGGACTGTCAATGCCCAATTGACAATCCTATGATCAGGAACATTTAGGATGTGTCTACGAAAGAATGGTCTCATGAATCTAACTTCATTAGATTGCATTCTCCCAATCACATATTCCTTGGACTTTATCGTTTAAGCATATAACATTTATATGAGACGGCTCAAACAATAATCTTTGCCCTTTATATTAAACTAGATTAGTTTAACATGTGAAATGTCCGTAAAGTATCATCACATGATTGGTTTTAGGGCACATTTCCAACAAGAACATGTAAAAAAGATGATGACTCACTTAGTGCTTTCGGGCAAAGCTTGCAACATCCAAGATAAAATGCCTATAAAAGGGAAGACAGGGCTCAAATACAAGGACACTCAACCAATCAAACAAACAAGCATACAAACTCTGCTCTCAAGCCAGTTCATACCTTCCAAACCCTTTTTAGCAATTGTTCCCTTAGAAGGTCATCTTTTGTCCAGTGTAAAAGCTCTGCTACCTTCTCCAGATGTTGTAGTATCGATTTCCTCATGTAAACTTGTTTACCACTTATCCTTTTCAACACACAAACCTCTGTAATCATAAAGAGAAGAAACTGCAAGACGTTCACCCTTGCACGACTCTCTTTGTTTTATCTTTCAATTAGTAGATCTGGTATTATGATTGTGGATGCAAATTTCTTCCTCCTTGATCTTGGACAAAATTGCACCTACAAAACAAATAACACCTTAAGTCAAGGCCAAGACCCTCATGCGCACACGATGAATGGGGGGGGGCTTTGGCTGAAGAACCTCTGATTCCAAAGTTAGAATTTTGAGGGAAAAATGTTTGAGAATTTTAGAGAATTTAGCAAGAGAATTGGAATTGAGTTTTGGAGAGAATGAGAGGCCTTTTATAGGGGTGTCGTCGGCCTCCTTGGGTGAGAGAGGACTGCCCACTTGGCTCTCTTTGTGGGCTAGGTTCTTGATTTGTGTTTAATTAGGTATAATTGAATAATTAACTAATTAATTAATCAATTAATAGAATAATTGCCTAATTGATTAGCTAATTAATATAATAAAAAGAGAAAGATTTAGGAGTTACCTTGTGGAGAGGATTTGATAAGGATGGATGAAATAGGTTTTGAATTGTTACCTATTTTGGGCACTTTTGACTTGGTTGAGGGATGATTGCCCGCTGCTCGCGTGTAGGAATCCCGATATGCCTCAAGGGTATTTTTGTCCTTTTAATCCAAAAATCCACGTGTCGTCTTGTGATTATTTTTGGCTCCACAAATGCCCCCACACCTGTTGGGCTACTCATAGGAAAGGGCAGCAGGTGTAGAGATCTTCTTGCTTTAGGAAACGTAGGATTGTTTCCTATTTTGATGTAGATTCCCTCTTTAATTGGAAATTAGGTCCTTCTAGGAAAGGGAAATAAATTTCTCTCAATGCTTATTTAAGTCCACCTTAAGTGGGTTATTAAATCAACTTTGGAGAGCAATTTATTCTACCTTACAAGAGAGAGAGAACTTAGAGGATATTTGTTCCACCTCTTCTAGCAATCTTCTACACCTTGCTCATGCAAATGATCGTTTTTTGTTGCTTTCTTTGTCTTTTCCGCGCCGCACCGAGGTAAGAAAAATTTAATTTTCCTTGTCTTCTTCTTGGATAGTGCTATCGCGGGGCAGCCGTTGGGGTGGTGCGGCACGTCGACTGGCAGGGGCTAGGAGTCGGCTCGGCATGGGCCAAGGAGGTGTTGTGGCAAGGATCACTGCTTAGGTTGCTTGGCTTGGCTAGAGCCAAGGGCAGCTTGCGATGTTGGGGTTGCGGATTAAGGCGTTGGGGCGCAGTGCTAGGCGAAGAGTTGATCGCTGCTTATGAAAAGGATGAAGAGTTGATCGCTGCTTATAATCAAGTGATCCACTTCAAGAGAATCATCGATAGGCTTGAACCCTAAGTGTTAAAACTTCAAGGTGTACTAAAGATCAATGAAAGTTTGAAGAAGGAAGTGGATGAGCTACAACGCGTTTGTGTTGGTCTGCTCAAGGAAGATGAGCAACTGAAGGGTGAGAAGGATGGGCTTGAGGTTTTGAGACCTTCTTTATTTCTCCAAAAGATTTGCTTTCTTTTACTTTTGAGGCTTTCATTGGTGAAGTAATTGGAGAAGTTGGTGCCCAAGTTAGGGCAACCGGGGGCGAAGCACTGAAGGTGTGGCGACCAAGTAGTCGTGGGATATCCAAGCTGCTGAAGTGTAGTCTTCTAGGTAGACTTTAGGATTTTCTTTGTTTTTCCTTGTAGCTCTTGTTTTGCTTGAACTCCTTCGGCCTTTGCTAGTTGTTTATAAACATGCTTCCTTCGCTTTTCTTCATCTTCGCTTCTTTTGTTCATGCCCTAACCTTTAGACTTTATAGACCGGTGGCAGGCGTGCTACTTTTCTATAAGCAAACAGGCCAGTGTAGCTTATGCAACCATAGGTGTTGGTGTAGAACTTTGCAAAGTTGTTAGCCATATGGTTGGCAGCCAGATGCTTTACTTACAGAAGCAGACAAGTCCACGTAACCATTAGGCTGTTAACCTTGGCTTTCTCCAATTTTATAGGTTGCGTAGAAAGTATCACAACACTTTAGGACTTGGTGTAAGTTGTTCCGCGCTTGGCAGAGGTGAAGTTTATCGACTATGTAGCATGTTGGCAGTGGATAAAGCTTCATATATGCACGCTAGCTTGTTTAACCTCACAAGAATGTGCAGTTGTATAAGTTTAACATGGTTTTACTAGTCGAAAGGCAAGTCGTAGGCAGTCTTCTGGAAACCGTAAGCTACCTTAGTGCACTCGGTAGCAGCTTTAGGGTTCCAGGGCAACCGTCTGTAGGGCGTATCGTGTAATGTGCCCCATCCATCTCTAAGGCCCAGTTCCCCATGGATTAAGCCAAGAGACCCAAAATCCTTCAATTAGCTAAGCCTTGAAAATGACCATTGTGGATAATTCTAGGAATCTTGATGCAAACCATCGTGCATCTAGTTATACTAGGGCAGCCAGGCTCATTCACGTCTGGATATTCGGAGTGTAGAGTTTATCCTCCCGTCTTGGAAAGCTAACCCATGTGGTTGTCGGGGAATTGGTTTACCTTCATGCACTAGAGAGCAATTAGTTTACCCTTTCGCATTGGAGAGAATGGTTGGTCCCTCGGGAGGCGTAATTCATACGATGAGTCCCTAAGAAGAGCGCGGTCTTCTTTTAAAGTGCAGGAGTGATCAGTTGCTGTAAGCATGCAACCGAGCCAAGTTGTTATTACTTTTGAATTTATCATTGAAAAATGAGTGAAACGAACGAGAACTTAGTTGTAAGGTATAAACTGCATAACAACTAGATAGTTCTCAGCTTGTGAGGTGGTGCCTGTCGAGCTGCTTGAGTCTTCAAGCTTTGATGTAGTGGGAGGTCACACATGGTACGTCCTCATATTGTAGGTGCTCCACTGTTTTTTGATCTTTTTGTCGTTTCTTGGTGGCGAAGGTGTAATTACTCTTGCCACCTACTCCGCTGATCTTGTACGGACATTTCCAAATGGGATCCATCTTTTTGGAGCCTTCTTTACGGGCAATGATGAAGGCTTTTCTTAGGACTAGATCTTCGGGCTGGAACTGCCGGATCTTGGCCATTTTGTTATAGCTGGAGAGGACCTGCCACTGGTAGGCTGCGATGTGGGTGATGGTCTGCTTACGCTTCTCCTCTACCAGATCTAAGCTTGTGGCCATCTCCTTACTATCCGGTTGCTCGTCTTTTGGTGGTGCAATATGCCCGTAGACATCCAGGGAGTTCGTCTGGCCATTTTCCCTTTTTGTTGGCGAGGGATTTCTTGAGGTAGTCGAGGATCATCTTGTTGGATGTTTCGACCCGTCTATTTCATTGAGGATATCTTGGTCGTTACTAGTGACAATGGATTGAGGGATGCCAAATCGGCAAATGATGCTCTTTCATATAAAGCATTCTATGTTCGTCTAAGTTGTGGTCATTATGGGCTCTGCTTCTACCCATTTGGTGAAGTAGTCAGTTGCCACGATCATCATGCCTCTGCCCTAGTAGCAGGCGGCATAGGTCCTACTAGGTTGATTGCCCACTGCATGAATGGCTAAGGACTCGTTTGCAGGTGTAGCTCGCTGGCAGGCAGTGCTGGTACCAGCTTGTAACGTTGGTAACGGTCGTACTTTTGTACTAACTCTTTAGCGTCTTGGTGCATGGTAGGTCAGTAGTAGCCTGCGTTAAGAGCCTTCTATACTAAGGATCGACCTCCGAAGTGATTTCCACAAACGCCTTCATGGATTGAGCTTAGAACCTTCAAGTCATCAGGAGGCACTAGGCAGCGAAGATGTGGTTTGGTATAGGATTTTCAGATGAGAATGTCATTCCACATGTAGTAGCACCCTGCCTTGATTTGGAGCATCCTAAACTCCAATCTTTTCATAGGGAATATGCCATTGACCAAGTTGTTTACAATGGAATCTTGTCAGTTTAGAGTTGTACTAACCTGTGACATCTCGATTGCTGGCTTCGCCTCTATGCTTGGCTCATCTAGATACTGTGCCGGAATAAAGCGTTTGAGTTAGTGGTCAAGGGTGAAGCCTAGGTCTGCTAGTGAGTCCACGTGAGCATTGTCTGCCTGTGGAACTTAAGTGAGGGTGTAAGTCTTCAAGCAGTCTGGCTAGTGATTAGCTGGGAATCAGAATGAATTATGAGCTTTTTCACCGCCAAGTCTTTTGCCATTCGGAAGCCTGCTAGTAGGGTTTCGTATTCTGCTTCATTGTTGGATGCTTTGAAGCTTAGAGTTATCGCCTGCTCAGGCATCGAACCGTCTGAGTGACAAGGACTACGCCTGCTCTCGAACCTTTGTAGTTGGATGCGTCGTGGACATGCAAATGCCAAAAGTCTTCATAGGGTGGAGCAAACATGGCTAGGGCATGCTCGGCTACCTCCAGGGTGTCGTTGGGCCGTTCTGTTGCATCGTGAATGCATGGTAGCGAGTTGTGGAGCTGGGGCCATGTTACACGCAGCAAGAGATGCTTAACTGCTGGTATTGGACCACTCTAGAGTTGAATTATAGAGTAAGGGTCGGCTAGGGCCGTGTGACACGTAGCAGGAAGTGGTGCTCAATTACCGGTACATGTTGCTCCTATGTAAAATCTTTTGGGGCGACGAGGACAAAACTTGCTTCCGAGTGTGTCCTTCCAGTGTTCGTTTACCCTTGGTGTGTCTTTTAGGCCGAGTTGTTATGTTTGTCAGAAAACTTTGCATTCGCCAGGGTCTACGCCTTTATTGTCGCACGTTTGGATTGGGTGGAATAATGCATCATGAGGATGACTGCGTGCATTTGAAGGTAAAATTTGAGCTTCCGGGTTGCAACAACTATCGCCAAAGTTAGCTTTTGAATTTCTGATAGCATCAATGAGAGCTTTTGAACTGTGGAATACAAGTAGTCAGGCCCTCAACTCTT
Organism: Malus sylvestris; assembly: GCF_916048215.2. NCBI lineage: Eukaryota > Viridiplantae > Streptophyta > Magnoliopsida > Rosales > Rosaceae > Malus > Malus sylvestris. Next base: position 704,158 of record NC_062264.1, read on the forward strand.
CTTACATGATGGTAGAGCTTATTGCTGCTTTAGATACCGTCAAACATGTGAATAAGTCCCCCGCTGCTTCAGGTTTGGATAGTATAGAGGTGATGTCTGGAACTTCTTCGAGTCCTTAAATGTGCATTGGCGCATCTCGTCCCAAAGTGCATGCTTCTCTACCAGAGCGAAAGAGTCTGCCAGAGTTAGATCTTCTTTCATGATCAATTTTCTGAATAACGGGTAGTCTGCTGGAAGTCCTTTTAGGAAGGTTGCACTAGCTATTGAGTCATTGCATCCGACTATCCATGCCTTCTCTGCTTTGAACCTTTTCAAATAGTCGTGAAGCAACTCCTTTGAACACATGGCCGAACTTCTTTTTGATCGAGCGATATGATGAATATTCTTTGGTGAAAACCAAAGAAAGTTTGTTAAAACTCCAGAGTAGGGTGTAGAACCAATCTTGTGCCTCGCCTTGTAGAGTGGTGGCGAATATCTTGCACATGAGATCGTCGTTGTTTCGATAGAGGATCATTACGCTTCGGTAGTGCTTTAAGTGTCTCTCCGGGTCTTCATCCCCTTTGAAAGATGTGAAATGTGGCATGCTGAACTCGTGTGGAGGCTCTGCCAGATCAATCTCGTCCGTGAAGAATGACCTGTTTATGTTGGTCATGTTCCGTTGTAATGCCTCGTCGGTGACCTCGTTGCATTGGAAATTGTACAATCGCTTGGTCAAGAGTCTCTCTACTTCTTCCTGAATTTGCCTTTGTTGGGGTAGCGGAGCTCTCGGCTACCCCCAACCGTAACTTGTTGGTCTAGGCTGCTCTTCCATATGTTTGGCTCGTCTATGTTGTGGATGCGGTACGTGTAGTGCATTCCTAGCAGACAAGCGAGTTCTTCGCAGGCCGGTGGTTGAACTTGAGCCGGATTGAGTGACTGCTTCTCTCCGTACATCATCCTACTTACTCAGATGTAAGGTGGATGATGCTCCTTGCGGGCTTAGCCGCGAATAAACACTTCGCCTGAAAGGTTACTCATATTGACTATCAGAGTGTGATCCTAACCATGAATGTATGCTTGTCCGTGGGCCTAGTCGAGAGTGCATGCTCCTCCGCATGCTAAGATGGGAGTATACACTATCTCGGGGGTCCAATCGGGAGTGTACACTACCCGAAAGCTCTGTTGGTGGCTGGTCGAGTGGCTGCTTGTCGGGGCACTGCTAGAGAGGTTCTATGTCTGCCATTGTCCTACTTTAGGACACCTCATCTGGGGCAAGTTGCATCTCGGTGTGCTACAAGAGCTGGTTCACCAAGGTCGTCTGCTGTGCGAGGGCGCTCGTTAACTCTATGACTTGTCGAGACAAGTGTTGTTCTCTATTTGGGTTGGAATAGCTTGGAAGTAATATGTCTCTTTAAGCAGTGGAAGTGTGGTAGACTCTGGGCGCGAGGTTTGAGTTGGGAAATGTCAAATCCGTAGAAAAATGTGGTGAAAATGCTCCCAGTTCAATCATCAATTAGGAAATTTGGAGCCGGGACGGTTGAGCTAATCTTGGATCAATTTGGCTACTTGGAAGGCCACAGGAGCAGACTGGGCCGTGGGAGTAGGCTGGGCCATGAGAGTGGGTTGCTCGGTGAGAGCAAGCTGGGCCACGGGAGTGGGCTACTCGGCATGTGGAACACGTGGGTACGAGACTAGGGCTCGGCTTGGCAACGTGTTGGGCTTAGAGTGACATGGCTTTGGTGTCGTGGGCCTTGGATGGCATGACTTGGGCTTGCTTAGATGGCACGGCTCGGGCCATGGTGGTGACACCATGGACCTCGTTGCGGGTGGCCACCGCAGTGGTTCCCATGGTGGAAACTTGTGGTGGTGGTGCCGCTCCATTTATTGTCACATTTAACCTCATGGATCGCCACGTTCCCATCTCTTGAATATTGGAATTTTCCCTTGTTGAATTTTCTAAATTTCTAGCCATTGTACTTCTCTTTTACATTTTATCAAAGAATTTTTGCAAATAAAAAATTCTAAAAATAAGAACATACGAAAATCTACAAATGGACAAGAAAATAGAAAACCTTGGATGCGAGAGTCTTCTACGAGTGTGGGACTCAACTCTCAATGAAAGCACCAATTTGTGGATGTAAATTTCTTCCTCCTTGATCTTGGACAAAATTGCACCTACAAAACAAATAACACCTTAGGTCAAGGCCAAGAGCCTCACGCGCCCACGATGAATGGGGGGGGCTTTGGCTGAAGAACCTCCGATGCCAAAGTTAGAATTTTGTGGGAAAAGTGTTTGAGAATTTTAGAAAATTTAGCAAGAGAATTGGAGTTAAGTTTTGGAGAGAATGAGAGGCCTTTTATAAGGGTGTGGTAGGCCTCCTTGGGTGAGAGAGGACCGCTCACTTGGCTCTCTTTGTGGGCTAGGTTCTTGATTTGTGTTTAATTGGGTATAATTGAATAATTAACTAATTAATTAGTCAATTAATAGAATAATTGCCTAATTGATTAGCTAATTAATATAATAAAAAGGGAAAGATTTGGGAGTTACTTGTGGACAGGATTTGATGAGGATGGATGAAATAGGTTTTGAATTGTTACCTATTTTGGGCACTTTTGACTTGGTTGAGGGATGATTGCCCGCTGCTCACGCGTAGGAATCTCGATATGCCTCAAGGTTATTTTTGTCCTTCTCAATCCAAAAATCCACGTGTCGTCTGGTGATTATTTTTTGCTCTAGAATGATGTACTCTCTAGTATATATTCAAGTCATTTCCAGTCATTTGATGATCAAAGGTCCCATTGGCACTCAGATCTGGTTAATTTAGTAGTTTTACTGCTATAAAAGATTGATTGAATGGGAACTAGATCATTGGCTTAATCAGATTTGGACTTCTAACCTTTAAAGCATACAAGATAATAAAAGTCATTGATCTCAAGGCATAGAAAAGAACTTAATGTAGACTTAACTCATATACGACAATCCTTTGATAACAAGAAGTTAGAATAACTTGGAGTGCAAGTAATCGATTCAAACACACTTGTTCTGCATCTGTCATACTGAGATGGCTGTGGCACACCTAAGCACTTAGTTAATTTTGATTGCGAGCCTCAAGGCCTACACCTAAGGCCCTACACCTAAGGCCCTACAAAGGCATATTTTAAAACTAACTTTATCCTCCTCTTACAGCCTTTCAACAAGCAAGAGCCCGACAACCAACCAAAGTGCCAACTCCTCGGGGAGCTGCGTGCTCGAGCCAGGGGCCTTCTGGAGATCTCCAGGGAAATTCCTACCTGAACAGCAACAATATATTTACACTAAGGAAGTATGGGATTGCAAACTCGGCATTTTTATGATTTAAATTTAAGACATTTTATTTACAAGTAAAGAGAAGTACTATTAGACTGTAATAGCTAAGTGAGTATAATGTCGTTTTATTAAAATAAAGAATACTTACCTCTCCTTTAAATTAAAAAAATACATAAAATTTCCCAAATCAAAGAGCCTCCTGCTTGTACGGGTTGCCCTAGGGGCCTTCTTGTACGTGCGTATATGCCAATACGGATCTAAGATGAAGGGGACCTTAATATTGGACGACTGATATAAGATCAGAAGATGCAGAGGCAAAGATATATAGTGCATGTGTGTGATCGAGGTGAGGAATTAGGAAGCAAAACTTGTTAATAGGGGAAAAAGGGAAGGAAGGCAGGTGGTATTATCTGTCAAGTGGGTAGCTGTCTCCCAATTGCTTTGACCAAAGAAAGTGACGATCCCATCCATTCCATTCCATTTCATGCTTTTACTTTTCCTGCTCCACATGCCACAGCCAGCCTTATGCCCATATCCGCCGCCCAACCCACACTCTCTCTCTTACACATACATATTACATGATGTGTACATAGACACGGTTGTTTTTTTTTTTCACATTAATTGTTTGTTTGTATTTTTTCACTCTGAGGTGTGAGGTGTGAGGTGTGAGGTCTCATGGACTTAAAGACATAGAGGGGAGAAAAACAGTGATTTTTTTTTTTTTCACATTAATTATTTGTTTGTTTTCTTTTTCACATTAAGTCTCGCAAGTTTCCGGGCGGGAGGGTAAAGACAGAGAGGGACGAAAAACAGTGAGTGATAGAGAGACATTCACTTGGCAGGTGTGTAAATGTAATTAGATGTACTAATTATACACATGCCCTTTAGCTGTGAGATCACTCCACATCGAAAGTTCAACGATCCGACCTATCTATTTTGTAAGTTTTGATTCATAAATTATCTTTGAAAAAATTCTATTCAATCCGAAACCATTTGCCTGTTTAATTATCATGATAAATTTTTTTTATTTCTTATAGAACGAAGTGTTCGTCAATTTCGTTGAGCTTAATTAGATGTTTCGAATATTTCCGATTTGACTAATATTTTACAAGAATGATCTATGAAGTGTAACTTAAAAAATAAACAGTTTTGGACGTTAAAGTTTAATGTGGTGTGAGCTTAACAATTAATCCCTTTTTAAAAAAAAAAAATAGAAACTCATTCTCTTAAAGCCTCCTAATTATGTATGTGTGTGTGTATATATATATATATATATATATATATATATATATATATATATATATATGCGCGCATGCGCATAGTGTGTGGGGGTGTGTTATTAACTTATTACCAACTCATAAAGCATGCATAAATACACATGCTGACATGCATGCGTGCATGTCTGTATCAATGTCTCATGCATGTATATATACAGTCAAGCTCATGCTCCATGCATGCACGGCTTTGCTTTATCTTCCTATCTTTTTTCCCCCGGAGTGACAGACAACCCTTGAGTTCCTGCTGGCTTCCAGCTCAGTAAACACTTGCGTGGGGCCCCACTTCCTTTGTTCAAGGTTCAGTTCAGTTCGTGTGGAGAGATTTTCTCATGTATTCGAACACAAGTGATGCCACCCCCTTAGCTAGGCAAAAGGTCCAAACAATCAAGTTAGATCACAGGCTGCTTTGATGGGGTTGGTTGGGGTTACTGTAAGGAAGGGAAGCTTGATAAACAGCATGGGCAGCCCATTCTAAAATTAAAACTCATATTTGCAGGCCCATGAACCGCACTGCTTCGCTCAGGGCTCTCATAGTAAATGTATACATAGGCAAAGCATCATCAGTCCTCTAGAAATATATTATTTTTCTTGACATAGGCGAAAGCGATACCGGGGAAGGAGAATCGAAATCAGGACTATGGATGCGGTGCAGTGCTGGGGCAAACAATCTTGGGAGGGCATGCCTTCTAAGAACCTAGGTTGTGACTCATATAATATGAGTCATATTAGAAACTATGCCGCTGATATGAAATAAATCCTAATCAAGACGATAGACATTAGACCGCGAATTTCAGTCATCCAAAGCCTAAGCAGGTCTTCCATGGCAAGGCAATCACCATCATTATGTACAAAATTAATAAATGTTTCCCAAGTTAACTAAAGCGCCTCTTTGGAATCAGTCTCTACAATTTGAGAAGAAAAACCAGCTGCTAATATAAGCCAGCAATCCAGTTGCCTTTGCAGAAATCACCCAGGCTACCCTCCTGGATCCACCTGCGGCATGAGTATCGCATCTGCTGCATTTTATGGACCTCTACCATACTTTCGTTCAGTGCAGCAGACAGCTCCACCTTTTAGTTGTACTATGGTGCATGTGGTGGTTTGCCAAGCAGTCTTTCCAGGCTGCATTGGCACCCTATACCATGGTCTTTGATAAGAGCCTACGACAGTCTTACATATGCATTACAACAAACACATACAAAACTGCAGCTTCTAGCAGGCTCCTATCAAGATTCAGAATCTCATTCATTCCACAAAGAAGCACTAGAAGGTGTTTACTAAAATAAGTCCAGGATAGATCGTTCTTTTCATTACATCCTCCATGAGTAACCTAACAGGGAATATAACATTAGGCTACCTTCTTAATTACGAGCTTGTACTGTGACAGGGTCGCATCTGTTCAAAATCTACCAACCCAAAAAACAAAAGTAATAAGCCAAATCAAGCATCACCCATCCACCAAAAAGTGCAAAGAAGCCTATACTTCACAGAACCAAGCACTACGTGCCACTACGACAAGTCCTCGTGATAAAGATGAAGCCCAAGACCAAAGCGTGCACAAGCTCGACGAAATGCCATTGCCTCTGCCTTCTGTACAGGATCCCCATAACTTGTGTCATCTACTGAAGCAGTGCCTATTGACTCCCTAAAAATCTGGAGAAACAAGGAACAAATAATTGGAAAGAACAAGTCAGATCCTCCTTGGTTATGCATGCTAAAGTTCACATTCTTTTTCTCTGTTCTTATTCTTTTCAGAAATGTCTGAAGCCCATGTAAAGGAGCATCAACTAAACCGTTTACAAATTTCATAATTCACAGAACCTGTGGAAGCTTCCGGAGTCCTGACTTCAACTAATGGAACAAGGTTGGTATAAATTTATTTTATTTTTTTTTGGTATTGAAAATATATCTGAGACCCAATTACCCTTAAAGAAACCAAACAAAGAGGTCAAAAGGATGTGTACAACTCGGATCCTGCAAATCACAAAGGACGACTGTACTCAACTGAAAATAAAACAGAAACGAAGAAAGACTCTACACGCTTTCTGATGAAGAACAGAAATATTAATTAGTTCATGGCTACCTAAGCTGTGAGTAGGTTTATGTTTCTGCAAAATATAACTGAGATGCATCCCATTCATCCATTTGTAGATACCAGATGCATAAACTAATAAATACAAGTTTGTGTCTAAACATACTAATTTACATTCATTCAATTTCATCCCTCCAATGTTTACATAAATAATTGGGAATCACAGTAAGTTCCAACAACACTATCCGAATTAAAAGGTTAAAAAAGAACACAAATGGAAATTTGAAAACTGTACCTCAGCATCAGTTCCGTAGAGCGTGACGCGATAAACAACCGATACAGACTTGGCATCAGCAGAGTAAGTGACGCTTCGAACCTCACCGGACCATTCTACAAATATCATATTTCAGAAAACAAAATAAAATTGGAAGACATTTAGGAATATGAAAGAAAACTACCAACTGGTGTGGTGGCTACCTGGAGCATGCAAGTTCATAATCCGATTCACAATGTGCCTGCAAGTAAAATGGCAGGCCAGAATCAGAATCAGAATCAGAGAGACCCCTTTTTTATTGATTCGTATTTGATTTGAAATTAAAGGAAATTAATTGAATACCAGGGGATGTATTTGGAGGTGAAGCCATTTTCAGAGCGGGTTTTGACGAGGGAATCGGGGACTTTCTTGTTGAGTTGCTTGAGGATTTCAGAGAGGGGTCTGCTGATTCCGGAGCTCACTGCGAACCCACCGACGTCGACGTCGACGCCTTCTTCTGCCTCTGCTTCTACTTGTTTTTTCTCCCTCCGCCCTTCCGCCGCATAAGAGGAAGAAGATGCCACCTTGGCGTAGGAACGCCGCCGACCCACAGCTGTCCACAGCGATCTCAACGCAGATGATTGGGTAGAGACTGAAAGCGCCATTCCTTTCCTTCCCTTACCTTTCCTTTTTTTTTCGGTCCAATGCTTTCCAACGAAGCGCAAAACCCAAACCGAAACGAGACATTTTAAGTTTATGATAAGGATTAATCTTTACTAATTGCTCAAGTTTCTTAGTTTTCAACATTTCTTTACTATCAAGATTATAACTATTTGGAAGCCCAATGATATCGGAAAATAGCCACAAAAATTACTGGTCCGCAAAAAAACTGGAAAACTCATCAGAAACTGGATAAATTTTAAACTTTCATAACTTCTTCAATACTCAATGAAATTGAGTAATTAAAAAATGAAAGTCATACTTCACAACGAGACGAAGAGAATGATACCTTTCTCAATGGCTAGTTAGTTGTGGTTTGGCCGGAAAACGGCTCGAAAGTGACTGGTTAGAGACCAATACAGCCACTTTTGAGCCGTTTTTCGGCCAAACTATGGTGAGTTAGCCATCAAGAAAGATACCATCCTCTTCGTCCTATCGAGAAGTATGATTTTTGTTTTTGAATCACTCGATTTCGTTGAGTATTGAAGAAGCTATGAACATATAAATTTACCTAGTTTCTAGCGAGTTTTCCAGTTTTCTCGCGGACCAGTCACCTTTCAGGCTATTTTTAGGCCATGTCCAGAAACCATTGGGCTTCCAAATAGGTATAATCTTATTCTACACTTTCCTATCTTCATTTTGATATATTATGGGTCAAATTTGGTTAAGAAACGATTTAATTACGAAGCTTTGAAAATTGCCCAAACTTTCGGCCAAGAGCTCCATGACACTTAACGGAGTTTTTAACGAAATGACCAAAATAATGGATGGTGGACAATCTCAGGGACCAAAGTGATGTGTTAAGCAAATCTCAGGGACCTTTTTTACTAAAATATTTTTTATGTATTTTTTGGCCTGAACATCCTCGTGTCATTGTCGCATTAGGTTTTCGATGAGATTTTCAACTACTTTCATTGCACCACATGTCATTATCCTTTAATAATATCCGCACAAATTTTTGTTAAGATTCTAACCATTCCTATAGTGTCATGTCCTTATTCAATTTTCTGATTTCCTTACATTTCTCCATAAAGAAAACCTTCAAACCACCACATTTACTCACACCAAGCCTCATCCATCCTCCGTACTCATCTCAATTCAGAGATTTTTGGAAAAGAAAGTTCTTTCCACAAAGGGTAACTTGAGAAGGTGTTTAGGCTCAAACTATTGGTTTGGGCCAAGTTTATAGTTGTTCTCGGCCCAGAGGCCGTACTTAGGAGTTGTTGGGGGGCATCCAATTTATGGGCCACATAGCCAAGGCCGGCTGTGTCCTATTAGGAGTCAATGGGTAGTTGAATCCTGATACGAGAAGGAGTTTCGACAGGATAAGGATGTTGAAGTTTGGGATTGAATGCGACCTGATAAGGGGGTTAAGTTCAAAGTCCTAGTAGGAGTAAGACTCGCCGAGATAAGGTTGGATCGGGGGATGGAGTTCTAATCTGAGTATGGTTATGATTCGATTGGAAGTAGGTTGACTACTATAAATAGAGGGAGGAGGACATCATTAAGCCCCCTCCAATTCAACACACAAACTGCCCTGCGCAAACCTTAGCTTTGGCGAAACCTCTCAACAACCTTGAGATTTTTATTTTCCTTTTCCGCCAACACATCTTCAGTTTGGATAAACAACACTGAATGCAACCGGTGATACCTTCCGTTTGGATAAACAACACTATCGCCGTAGAACTAGCCGACCGCGGAACACCTTCAGTTTGGATAAACAGCACTGCGTCGAGGCCGACTGGTTATCTATCCAAGTCTCGGTCGAGAAAGACTTTTGGGTCTTTATTGGTAGAGGTCATCTCATTAGCTTTTCGGCGAGGTGAGGTCCAGTTTACTAGGGCTCGGCACATTGAACGACAAGTTGTTTTATGATTGGATACTCGTAAGTAAGCTTTAGAGTTCGGCATTCTGACGGCTGAACCACACTTACCATCAAGACATATATCTGTTTTGAGTATCTATGCCCCTATACTTTGGTGTCGATTCGACGTGCTTATACCCTTACAAATATAATCACTGTGACCGAATCCGGCACCGACGATTTGTGAACTTTGTAAAATTATCAGCCTTGTCTTTAGGCTCTAGAACCTGAAGGCTGAAAGTGTTCCTTCCTCAACCGCAGTTGCAAGATCGAGAAGTCAGCCGCGAGCTCAGCATAACATTAACACATTTTACTCCTTGGCCAAGCTCGACCGACGAGTTGGCATGCCCGACATCAGCCAAAGGATGTAGTTAGGTCATTAGTTGCTCGGCCTGCGCGCCACGTAGGCTTGGCTTAGTAGTTTTTAGTGTAAACATTTTGGCACGTCGGGTGGGACATAGTGTTAAAACTACGAAGTTCATGACCATCGAGACACGATCAGTCAAAAAGAAAACAACCATGGGAAAATCAACAGCTGATCTCCCAGTTCAGAGTCCTGGACAAGAAGTGTTAAATGCGCGAAATCCTTTCGTTGTTGTACCCTTGAGGCTGCAAATGTGACACACCGAGAAAAGGAAGTTTGTCTCGGTACCCAGCCTCGAAACACAGAGGTACCCAATCGAACTGCAGGCGTTTTCATTGAAAGAATAGTGAAGGATTGCGACGAAGATGGTGGTGAAGGCTCCGACCCTCCAACAAGGTCGTTTCTTCGAAGATGACTAGACAAGCAATCTCGGCAAGTTGAATAGGCGGTTATCCAAAAAATGAACAATTTGCTTGAGGTAATACGAAGTAATGGCGAGACCTACACCAAATTGCTCGAAATATTAGTTAGCAAAGTCTTCGAAGGGGGACCTGTTGATTAGGCTCGACAACTTCCACTTAAAAGTAATCTGCTACAGGTCAAAGTAGCGTCTACTCGACTCAAAACAAATAACTTGGAAAAAAGGGGAGGATCAAGTAGTAGGTCAGATGAATCCGACCATAGAATGGAAGCAGCATCCGTCGATATGATCGAGGTCCAACGGATGATCAATTCAGCCATGAAAAAGGGGCCAAAGTTCCTGAAATTCATCCATCCATATCCAACTTATATGGAAAAGTTCAAATATCTTAAAGGCTTTAAGATCCCAAATTTCATCCTTTTTGCTGGAGAGTCGTCCTTGTCATGGTTAGAACATGTGGCCCGGTTCACGGCGCAATGCGGAGATGTCAATAGTTATTTCCATAAACTACGATTGTTCAACTTTTTGTTAACAGGCTAAGAATTCGCATGGTGTATCAAACTCCCACCTAATTCTATCCAAAATTGGGAAGAGCTGGTTGAGAATTTTCACGAATAGTTTTATCGGGCGGGGATGGAAATGTCAGTTTCTTCATTGGCTAAGATGGCTTAAGCATCTAATGAGTCACCAATGGATTATCTTAAAAGGTTTAAATCGGCCAGGAATTGGTGTCGAGTACCTCTTCCTGAAGTCGAATTTGTTAGGCTTGCTTTGAATATGCTCGACGTGGAGTACAAAAAGAAATTCCTGGGGGCAAACTTCCTAGATATGTATGAATTAGCCCAACATGTCGAGCAATATGATTATTTGCTCTGAGAGGAAAAGATCTCAAAGTCCCCATCCCGAGGAACAATTTACAAAAATCCCACGGCCAGCTACGCTTCGATCGAAGGCGAAGATTCCCAATATGTTAGTGTGGACGCGACTGAGATAGTAATAGACAAACCATATGTTTGCAAGGCATTGACTCAAATTAATTCCAAGGATGCCAAAACATGCTCGGGCACTGAGGAGACATTGAAAACATCGAAAGTTTACACGTTTGATATCACAAAAGCCGAGGCAATTTTTGATCAATTATTGTTAGCAAAAATTATCAAACTTCACCCAAGACATAACATTCCTAAGGCCGAAGAGCTTAAAGGGAAGACGAATTGCAAGTACCATAACTCGACCAAGCATACCACAAAAAACTGTGTCGTATTTCGTGATGATATTCAAAGCTGGATCGACAAGGGCAAGCTAAAGTTTCCCGAAAAACGAATGGCGGTCGACGTTGATCTATTCCCTTTGGCAACAGTTGGCATGGTAGATGCCCATTTGGCCAAGAGCAAAGGGAAAAGGAAGGCCGAGTTTGTCCCAGTACAACATGTCCCAAAGAAAAATTCCCCGCAGCGACTCAAGATTGACCTATTTTCCAATGAGCCATTCACCGAGTTTTCGGGCCGGCTGTGGGCGAATCTATGTCAGATTCTAGTGTAGAAGGCATTGATGGGCTAATGGTTTTGTGCAGCAATTGTAGGGAACGCGTCGTATTAACCAAACCAAAGGAGAGACTGACACCACAGTAACCGTCCAAGTTCACGACGACTCCGCCAAAGGAACTTGGCGAAGGATAGTGCTAGAAAGTGTTCGATACATCGGCCCTCAGGAATGGATAGATGTCCCTACCTCAGCTAGACAGCGTCTTGATTTTGACACGCCGTTTTATAATGAGGATTATTACTGGCGTAATTCCAGTAGCTTGAGTTCATCGGCGAATCAAAAAACCTTCAAGCTGCCTGAGCCGCGCGACCAATGTTAGTACAGTTACAACTCTCCCACAGCTATGTATACTGCACTATCCAAATCTCAAAATCATCGACGCCAGTGGATATATTACATGGCTTAACGCCAGGTAGCAAAAGCTATTCCGACTATTCAATGGCAATCGAAAGAAGCAACATGGAGCGAAGATGACCGACGAACCCCGACCATCATGACCGAATTACTTCAAGAGAAAAAGGTAGTTGATCACGATTTCGAAGCCACCATTGAAGAGTCCGAAAAAAAGCATCAAACTCCTTCTTCATCCCGGAGAGATGAAAGATCATTTTGAGTATTTCAGAAAAGAAGCCAAAAGCAAGCTTCCCCCATTGCCCCCGCAAGAGCCATTAATAAAGATCTGGTGGAACCTTCACCCTCCATTCCTCTGAGAATCCTTAGAGTACATGGGCGAATTTCATAAGGAACATTCTGCCAATGACTTGTACAGCCTGCCTAAGGCATGTCAAAAAGCCCTCGACCTGGCAGTAACCTGCCCTAATGCTGAATGGATCATCCAGAAAACCATCGAACCAACAATGAAAGCTAGGTTCCAACACATATGAGAAGCTAGGGTTCTTGGCTTTGAGGTCGACCCATACACGGACATTGATATGGTTGAGCTTCATTTTTCTCTTGAAAACCTTCAATATTTACAACACCACTTCGAAGTATTTTCTGCCATATCTTTCTTCGATTTTACGGTCGATGAAAAAGATCAGGTGGCACGTCTGGACGCCTACCTGGATATTCAGGACGCCCGGATCACGTATGAAGAACGAGCTCGTAAAGCACTACAGGGGCAAAATCAGACACCAGAAATGAATGGGCTCGAAGACAACAGTCATAAGGAAGCAAGGTCGGGTTACCTGGCACAAGAGCAAGTACGTGTTGAGACACACGATAATTAGGTCGAAGATGTTCTAACGAATGATGCTGCAGTTCTCGATAACCCAGAAGACGACAACTAGTATCCAATGGGCCCTTTAGTCCTTGAAAACATGGAAATAAGCATGGTCAATGTTCTACCTGATAAATTCCAGCTAACTACACACCAACCAAATTTCTTGGATGGTGATGTGGTGGCCGAGGAAGCAACACAAGTTGATTTCGTCACCACCACCGAAGATGAGCAAGCAAACAACGACGAAAAACTTAAAACAGCACTTGCCATATTGTTTCCTCGCTCATCCTCGGCTAATCTTCAACATTTAAAGCCGTTGTATGTCATGGCCCACATTGAAGGTTACCCAATCTCCAAAATTTTCGTCGATTGTGGGGTGACGATTAATATCATGCCCGTATCCATCATGAAAGCATTATGACCATCCAACGATCAACTCATCCCATCAAGGATAACCATGAGCAGCTTCATCGGTGATAAGTCCCAAACCAAATGAGTGCTCCTTTTAGAGGTAAACATTGCAGGACGCAATCACATAACCGTATTTTTCATCGTTGACTCCAAGACCGAATATAATGCTTTGCTCGGTCATGATTGGATTCATCAAACAAATTGCATTCCCTCTTCCTTATACCAAGTTCTCATTTTTTGGGATGGCAAATCGGTTATGGTCCACCCAGCTGATAATCAACCATTCAAAACCAACATGATTCAAGCCTGCTATGATGATTAAGTCGGCTACATTACCCTGCGGGGTTTTAATAAAGATGGACGGTCGACTCTGATCTCAGTTCAGAAAGCCATCGAAGTAGGCGCTGAGACTGTACACTAGGATTCGGCATGACTCGGCTTGGCCAACTTAATCACCTACACTGATGACTGACCCCACAAGAGAATGGCACCGGGCCGTGGTTTCATCCACAATGGAACAACTGCTGGCTCATTGGTATGTTATTCCCAAGCATCCACGTTTGGGCATCAACTTAATCGAATTTTTGGCAAAGGAAGATAACGGCCCAGTACTATCGTTAGATAAAGTTCAGGCTGTACCAACTGAACTCAAGGACAGTCCACCCCAAGTTAAGGACCCCTTAGAAGAAATAAATGTTGGAACGACCGATAACCCTCGACCGTTATTTGTTAGTGCATTGTTACCCCATTCATGAAAATTGAACTCTGTAAATTACTCAACGAGTTTAAAGATTGTTTTGCTTGGAGTTCTCATGAGATGCCGGGCCTTGATCGGACCCTTGTTGAACATGAATTACGCATCAAAGCTGGTTGTAAGCCTTTCCACCAGCCCTCTCATCGATTCTCGATCGAAGTATAGCTCAACATAAAAGACGAACTAGTTCGACTTTTAAAAGCTGAGTTTATTCGAACCACTCGATATGTTGAGTGGCTGGCCAATATCATCCCAGTGCTAAAGAAAAATGGCGCCCTACTCATCTGTATCGATTTTTGTAATTTGAACTTGGCCATACCCAAAGATGAATACCCGATGTCGATCTTTGATTTGTTAATTGAGGCCGCAGCACACCACGAGATCTTATCCTTTATGGAAAGGCATGCTGGTTATCACCAGATTTTCATCGTCGAAGCTGATGTCCATAAAATTGCTTTTCGTTACCCCGGGGCACTCGACACATACGAATGGGTCGTCATGCCCTTCGGCCTCAAAAACCCCAGTGCCATATACCAATGAGCTATGAACACTATTTTTCATGATTTAATTAGTACCATCGTCGAAGTCTATATCGATGATGTGGTAATTGAATCAGCACGTCGGCAGACACATTTGGATAATCTCCGTCAGGCATTCCTACGCATGCGCCAACACAGTCTTAAGATGAATCTCGCCAAATGTGCTTTCGGTAATTTTTTAAGCTTCCTCGTACATCACCGTGGTATTGAGGTGGACGATAACAAGGCGCGCGCAATCATTAATGCTTCACCCCCGACGATTAAGAAACAATTATAATCGTTGCTCAGCAAGATCAACTTTCTCCATCAATTTCTTGCTAATTCGGCCGAGAAAATGAAAGCTTTCTCCACGCTTTTGAAACTTAAGGACTCCGACACCTTCGAATGACGTACAGAACACCAAGAGGCATTTACACAGGTCAAGGTCTCTTTAACAACTCTAGCCGTCCTCATCCCACCACGATAGGGCCGACTTCTAAAGCTATATATATCTGCGGCTGAAGAATCCATCGGGTGCCTTCTTGCACAAGACAATGACGCTGGGCGAGAACATGCCATTTTTTACCTTAGCCGAAATCTCAACCTATTAGAGATTAATTACTCCGCTGTCGAGAAGCTTTATCTCATTCAATTTTTTGCTGCGTCAAAACTCAGACATTACATGCTCCCGTCAGTCACTCAGGTCATCGCCCAGACCGATGTCATTCGTTACATACTCACTCGGTCGATCGTAAAGGGCCGAATCAGCAAGTGGACGATGGCCTTCTCAGAGTTCAGTTTGTAATATGTGCCCCAGAAAGCTGTCAAATGTCAAGCTCTGGCCGATTTTTTGGCCCAACACCTTTCCCCGTATGAGTTCGGGGGCAATGACATTGACATCGGCATGGTCAAAACACGTGATAATTACTAGACGATGTACTTTGATGGTTCCAGTACTTCAGTCTTGGCTAGCATTGGGATCGTTATTCAATCCCCCACTCATAATCGTTGGTATTTTTCTCTCAAGCTCAATTTCGATTGTACGAATAATCAGGCCGAATACGAAGCCCTTGTCATCGACCTTGCTATGCTACACGATTTGCGGGCAACTCGTGTCCTTGTTCTTGGTGACTCCAAACTTGTCATTAATTAACTCAACAGGACTTTTCGTTGCATGAGTTGTACTCTGGCGCCTTACACATGATTGCTAGCTATTTGGCCGAATATTTCGACGACGTTACTTTCAAACACATTTCACAAGTTCATAACACTGATGCCGATGAATTAGCTAAAATTACCTCCGGAGCACAACTCATGGGGGGCAAATTAGGCCGAGAAATACCTGTGTCATGACAAGCACATTAGACCTTGATTAATCAGCAAGTTCTCCAACGTGATTGCGTGATCCGTACACGGGTCATGTCCTTGCCTTCGTTGTTAGAATGGAAGGACACTATTGAGGTTTGTGTTGTTGAGGCATTACCAGATGATTGGAGAATGACGGTTATGAGATATATTGATAACCCTAACGAAAAACACAACCAACGGACAAGGGTTCATGCCAAAAACTACGTATTATACCAAAATGAGTTGCATAGAAAATGTAAGGATGGGTTACTGTTCCTGTGCCTCGGCCCGCAAGAAGCTGTTCAAGCAATGGTAGAAGTACACAAAGGAATTTACGGAGCCCACCAATCTGGACGAAAAATGATTTGGCTGCTTCGGCGGCATGACTATTTCTGGCTGAGTATTCTGAAGGATTGTATTGAGTACGCAAAGGGTTGTGTACAGTGTCAAATCCATGGGCCTGTACAAAGAGTACCGGCCGAATCATTACATTCGGTCACCAAATCATGGCTGTTCCGAGGATGGGCCATAAATGTTATCGGTAAAATCACACCATTTTCTAGCGCAGCCAAACATGAGTAGATACTCGTTGCAACGGACTACTTCACCAAATGGGTAGAAGCCAAGTCATATGCCAAGCTAACGTCTAAAGAAGTTTGTAATTTCGTTAAAGAAAACATTGTGACTAGATTCGGCATGCTAGAAACAATCATAACAGATAATGGTACAATCTTTACATCCGACATGTTTAAGGAATATTCAGAAAATCTAAAGATTTGACTCGAGCAATATACGTCGTATTATCCACAGGCGAATGGACAGGCTGAAGCAAGTAATAAGGTCCTAACGGTATTCTCGAAAAAAATGAGAAAAGAAAGGCCGGGTATGTGGCATTTAAAGATAAACAAAGCGTTATGGGCTTATCGAACTTCTCTACGGACAGCCACTGGAACGACTCCATACGTGTTGACTTATGGACACGACGCAATGTTGCCAGTCGAGCTAAGTATAAACTTGTTGCGAGTAATTGAACAAAGTAGTTTGTTCAATACCGAGTACAGTCGAGCGATGAGACAAGAGTTAGAAGATTTAGAAGAAGCTCGGCTTGATGCTTATAACTTATTAGTGGCGCAAAAGAAGATCTCCGAACGAGCTTATAATCAGCGAGTTAGACAAAAAATGTTTGGCGAAGAAGAGTTGGTTTAGCAAACCGTACTACCCGTAGGAATTAAAGACCCCAGGTTCGGCAAGTGGTCGCCGAATTGGGAAGGGCCATTCGTTATTCATAAGGTTCTTGGTAAGGGAGCATACAATCTTAGGGATCGAACTGGTGGAGTTCACAAGTTGCCAATCAACGAGAGGTTTTTAAAAAAAAATACTATCCAGTTATAAGGGAGATGTGGGAATAAAAGTTCATTTCATTAAGCTCGCAAAAAGGTGTACAAATGGAGTTGGGCGATCAGTTACAATCAAATAATTCTAGGGTGATGAAGGTAGGAAAGATTCAAGAACTGCCTTCAACTCCAACCACCGCACCTCGCCCATCGTGACCTCAGCTTGTTGATTCCTCTTGTCCATCTTCAGCTGCTCGACCTGCTTCACGCTAGCCGTGTAGTCGGTTAAGTAGGATTTGCCGCTCGACTCAAAATCTTTTGCAAGCTCGGAAGTAATTGCTGATCTTTGATTTTGGAGTTCGAAAATTTCAACCTGTGAACGAAAAGTGTCTCGAACGGCTGTTGCAGCTTTCAAGTCGTCTTCAGCCCGAAAAGCTTTCTTTAAAATACCGGAATATTCTTGAGTTCGGTCCAAGGTAGAAGACGCTTGAGTAATAGCCTCAGTGCTTAATTGACCATTAGCTGCGAGGTCGTTCAAACATTCACCCATTAAATCAAGGCCCTGGCATTCAAGAACTTGTAAATCTGAGAGAGACAAGAGTTCATGTAACCTAACAAGAATAATCGATTCGGCTATTGATACGGAAGGCCTGGTTGTAGCTGCCGAAGGGCCAGCTGCTCCCGAAGTACTCAATAGGAGAACATCGAAGTCGACTTCCCATGAAGGCTGCACACGAAAAGAATTTAGGTGAAAGGAAAATCATAAAAGAATGTAGCAGAGAGAATTTGTTTTAGACCTGCCAAGAAGAGACTTTGGCCATGTCTCTTGGTTCATTGCTCGAACCTAAAGAGCTTAATGGTCGAGCCCAGTGTTTTAGACTGCTTCTTAATTCACGCGGCCGATGAAGGTTATCTACATTCGACGGCCACTAGGGTGGCCAGGAAATATAGATAACACCTTTCGGCGCATAGAATTTTTGATGAAATGAATAACTAGGCACTTGACATTTAATATTTTTCTCGGTTCAGACTCGTTATAACAAAATTGACAAGAGAATGTAATTAAGCCTTACAAAAGCCGAAGTTACTTTTTGAAAGGGAATGCTAAGGTCTTGGTCCTGTGGGTGAGTTGGAGTTTCTGACGTCGCCTCAGGTCAATGATAGGCCTTTTTCCACGATCGGCTGCAGGAAGATCGACCTGGTCGGTCACCTCAACCATAGGGGGAAGATCAATGGAAGGAGTTTCGGTTGGCCGGTAGAATCTCGTCACTCTCGTCATCCTGAAACAAAAGAGCTGTTAATACTTTTGAATTTAATGAGTGAAGGGAGTTGCCAGCATAATCATACCTCTTCTAAGATGATCTCTGATTGTTTTGGATTTTTAGGGAGATTCTTCTCGATCGAAGGGGTGGCCTCCCCAGGACGGGTGCTACAGTCGGCCCCAGAGCTGCAGGTCTTTCGACCAGTAACACATCAACTGGTTCGATCACGACCTCGGGGACCTGAGGGGCCGGGTAAGCTTGGGGTGCTAGGCTGGTTAAAGATGGTCATTTCTCCACTGAGGCTTGGACAACAGGAGCAGGAGAAAGGCATTATGAGCGGTCTCTCCGGTCGTATGGCTGGAGATAACGTGAATTTTAGATTTCTTGGAGGAATGGGCCAAATTTTTCATGGCCACAATCGAGGTGACCACGTCTGCTTGTTTCAATACTTGACCGCCTGAGAAAACAAAATCTAATTAGTAAAATCGATTAAGTGTTTGAAGAATGAAGGTAGAGATAGTCGTATACCCTGAGGTGTCTATTTCGATTGAGGGGCATAATTTTTTTTAGGTCGATCACAAAAAATCTTGTTGGCTACATTCTCGATCGAAGTGCTAAAAAAGTCGTGGGTATATTCTTCCCACCAATCGCCGAAGGTGTCGGTGCTGAGAGATTCAGGAATAGTTGGTCGAAGGTAGAATTTCCTGCACCGTTCCTGGAACTTCTTCTCGGTGTCTCTGCACTCCCTTTCTAAGGAACCAGAGAGGCGTCCTCAGCTTAGAAGGGAGCGAGAAGAAAGTAGAGGCACTGGCAACCTTGAAGGTAGCCAAGCTGTCGGGCAACAAAGTGGGGGTGGTAGACTTACCAACTTGCTCGGCGAGCATCGCAACCGAGGGGAAGGTCACGAGTTAACATGAATGACCCCCAGTTTTGACGAAAAGTAGCATCTTTGCTTTCATTCCAGGTTGATATGGGAAGTCTGATGGAGTGGGGGTATTCTTGACGACGACATATCAAAAATTCATCATCGGAAAAGACGTCTAGGCTGAAGAAGTGTTTGAAAACTTTTTCAGCTCGGTGATGAGGCACTGGTCGAGGAGCCAACTGAAGGTCGAGTGCTGCAGTGGACTGGAGGTTAGGGATTTCTGGCCGACATATGGAGAAATAAACTAGCAGCTAGAGTTGGAATACCCAGAGAGGTCAATTCTGGTGTGGGTCGATCTTGTTGATGGTCGTTTCAGCCAGGCAGCGCAGAAGGTTGGCAAGGATAGCCGGACTGAGCGCCAGAGAGTGACCACTAGCCAGGGCTTCTGTCACTGGCATATTTTCGACTAAACACTTATTTGACTTGGTACAATAGATAAACTTATTGTACCAATAAAATAGGAAGGCTTCATGTTAGCCCCTCTGTAGACTCGCCTCCCCTCGGCCAACAAAATGGAGGATGAGGGTGTTGTAGTGAAGGAAATTCTTATTCAATTTTTGAACTTCCTCTTTTGAAGGTTCTTGACCTTCTTGGCTCAACGTCTCGATGGCCCGTTCGTTGAATCGTACCTTGAGGTTGAGGTTTGATGGGCATCCAATAAGGGCGACGTCTATTGGAATGCCAGAAAGAGAAGTCCCGAGGATAGCCGAGATGTCGAGGATGGTAGGGGTGATAGGGACGAACGGAAGGACCATGGTGTTGGTGGCCATGCACCAAAGGCTTAAAGCTGCCATAAGGAGTTCTTTATCTATGGTAATCTCCATGGTCGAAAGTTTAATGGCGTTGTGGATGCCGAGAGCCTCCCACTCTTTACCAAAGAATTTTTCCATCCGTGCGACCTAGTCCGCCTAGTTCGCGTTGGTCGAAGTCCAGGCTCCTTGAGGCTTTGTCAGGCACCACTTCAACCAATCAAATCCTTACAGGAAATGTGCCAGACAGTGTTCTTTGAATAGGTTGGTGATGGACGATGGCACTGCGTCTTTAAAGAGTGGTCCCAAGATTTGATGAGTAATGTTTAGGTCACTCTCAAAGCGTAGAGTCATGATGGCATTCCGATGGATGAAGTCCTTACATTTGTTGCACTCGTTGGAGAGCTGGGAGATAAAGGGGGCCATTGATAAAGGCTTAAAGATTTCTGAGATGAAAGCTTGGGATTTTTTGGGTTTTGAAAGTATTGAAAGCAAAGTGGCAAGAAAGTTTCAAGGGTTTTGGAAAGCGTAAGGTACGAATGGAAAGGATTCGGGTATTTATAGGCATTTGGGAAGGAAGGCTAAACGTTTGATTTTCAAAATTAAGGAAAGAATCGAGCGAGAAAGTTGCTAATCATTATAGATATTAAGAGAATCTAGACGAAGAAACCGAGGTTTTTACGGTTTGAGCACGCATGATTGCATGTTGCGGCGGGTTTGGTGCAAAAGAGACGTTTCGATGGTCATGTGTTTTCGAGGGTCATGATTAAGGGGTGCTAGGTTGACCAGGGGACCGACATGTGGCAGGACAGTTGGGAGAATTAAGATCGTGGGATTATGTCTCATAAATGCACATAGTGGTATTTTTCAAGAGGATTCAGTGTTTGTCTTTGAGTCGGTTTTGCTTCTTCAAGGTCGAGGCTCGAACCAAGGAGTGTGGGTTGACGACCTCAGAAGCGAGGGGCAATGTTTGGGCCTGAAATATCGGTTTAGGCTGAGTTTAGAGTTATTCTCGGCCCAGAGGTTGTACGTAGGAGTTGCTAGGGGGCATCTGGTTCATGGGCCACATAGCCAAGGCCGGCTGTGTCCTATTAGGAGTCCATGGGTAGTTGAATCCTGATATAAGAAGGAGTTTCGACAGGATAAGGATGTTGAAGTTTAGGATTGATTGCGGCCTGATAAGGGGGTTGAGTTCAAAGTCCTAGTAAGAGTAGGACTGGCCGAGATAAGGTTGGATCGAGGGAATAAGTTCTAATCCGAGTATGGTTGTGATTTGATTGGAAGCAGGTTAACTACTATAAATAGAGGGATGAGGACATCATTAAAGCCCTCTCCAATTCAACACACAAACTGCCTTACGCAAACCCTCGATTTCGCGAAACCTTTCAACAACCTTGAGATTTTTATTTTCCTTTTTCGCCGACACATCTTCAGTTTGGATAAACAACACTGTGAAGGCAACCGGTGATACCTTTAGTTTGGATAAACAGCATTATCGTTGTAGAATCAGCCGACCACGGAACACCTTTAGTTTGGATAAACAGCATTGCGTTGAGGCCGACTAGTTATCTATCCAAGTCTCGATCAAGAAAAACTTTTGGGTCGGCACATTGAACACCTGGTTATCATTAGCCTTTTCGGTGAGGTGAGGTGTTATAGTTTACTAGGGCTCGGCACATTGAACGCCGAGTTGTTTTATGATTGCATACTCGATAATAAGCTTTAGAGTTCAGCATTTTGACGGCCGAACCACATTTACAATTAAGACATATATCTATTTTGAGTATCTATGCCCCTATACTCTGGTGTCGATTCGGCGTGCTTATATCCTTACAAATATAATCACTGTGATCGAATTTGGCACCGACGATTTGTGAACTTCGCAAAATTAGTAGCCTTGTCTTCAGGCTCTAGAACCTGAATGCCGAAAATGTTCCTTCCTTGGCCGCAGTCGTAAGATCGAGAAGTCAACCGCGTGCTCAGTGCAACATCAACACATTTTACTCCTCGGCCGAGCTCAACTGACGAGTTGGCATGCCCCGCATCAATCGAAGGACGTAGTTAGCTCATTAGTGACTCGGCCTGCGTGCCACGTAGGCTTGGTAGTTTTTAGAGTCAACAGAAGGTTGCAAGAGAAAGAAGAGCAAAAATATGAACAACAAAGATGGAGACGTGCCTAACATTGAAGGAAATCTAACTGTTCAGATTAACTGATGGTTGGAAATCAATCGACTAATGGGTAATGAAAAACGAGATGTTTTGCTTAACGGTATGCAGGTAGGGGGCACGCCTTCTGCTGCATGACACCCTCGCAAGTAGGCCTGATAATTTCTGACACGACCCGTTAACTCGACATGACACGACACGAAATGAACAGGTTTTCGAGTCAACACGATAATGAATCAGGTCATTATTAGGTAACTTGATAAGCACCTGTTAAGATAACAGGTTGGTCCGAGTATACACAAGGGTAACACGATACACGATAAGAAAAATATTAATATAATAATTTTATATCCCTAAAAAATATTATAATAATTATATATATATATTAATTTAATAATTTTATACCCTAAAAACTACTATAATAATTATATATATATATATATATATTAAATTTAGAAAATTGATGACCATTGGATCGGCTGAGATTTAATCTCAACCGTCTATTGTACATTAGGTTGGAGCCTAGACTATCCTTCTCTCTTATTCACTCTCGATCTCTCCAGACTTTCAACACTTGTGCCTTTCTCCTTGAATCCACTCATCTCTCTCACATCCTCCTCCATCCACTTTCTTCGACTCGACTTCGGTAGCCACAAGAAAACCACACACAGTCAAGCACATGCTAAAGGTATGAATTTTGTAAAAGAAATAACATGCAAGCTTTGAGTTTCATTGGTAAGGTTTTAACTTCTGAGAAAGGTTTCACAACCTTGAAAGGAAAAACTCTTTCATTTTGCATATCCTTGCACATTTGATATTTTGTAGTAGACTAGTAATGTATTGATGCTTTTTTATTAGGCTCTTATTTTGGAGTGTAGATGTAGTACATAACGACAAATGTGTTTTAAAGTTTTGAAGTAATATTTATGTGGCAATGTGGTATGTACAAATTTAAGAATTTTTTTTTCTTAATGGGTCATAACGGGTTGGGTCATTTTACCTGTTGAGTAAAGTGACCTGACCTGTTAAGGACCCGTTAAGATAACGGGTGTGAAACGACACGACCCTTAAGATAACAGGTGTTACATGAAAACGATAGACACAACTCGTTTGCCAGGCATACTCGCAAGGTAGTCAGACGGCGGGTTGGGGTCTAATGCTTAGGTAAACTAGGCGGATTTAAGTAAATCTATTGTATTTCGTGTAAATAAGTGTCTGTTTATACTTAAAATATATATAATTTCATCATAAACTAGAAAATAAAATGACATATATATTATGACGTATTGGAACATAAGCAAACATATCATGTGTGTTTATTTAAGTGTTCAATAAGTCTCTTACAATTTATTGGAAACAATAAAATGCAAAAGGAAAGTTATCTATTTTCTATCTAAGTCAGTTGCAACTTAGGCAAGTATCTAGGTGGGTTTGAATGGGCTAGGCGGGCGCCTTAATAGGTTTAGGCGTCTTTTTTTAATTTTCAAACACCTAGACATTAATTAAGGCGATGGCCAACCGCCTAGCACCTAGGCGGTGCTAGGCAAGGATTTTTAGAATAATGCATCCTCATTGACAAAAGCCACTGCCAACAACCCCATTTCCTCCTTCATTTTGGATCCATGGACCTCATTTTGCTACGTTGAGAGCCATTTAACACAATTTCCTAGGTAAAAAATCTACATGCCTTGAAAGCATGGCTTGGAAAATGTTGAAATGCCTTGACGAATTGAGACCCTCTCCGATCTCAATGTTCGAAGCTCATAGACCAAGAGATCCGGAGTACTCACTTTAAATCATGCAGCTCTCATTAGCTAATCTTACCGGTGTGCCTCACATAAATTAAGAGTCCAAATTTCTCTCTCACTCTCTTCACTGGTCTTGATCTCTTGGTTCTTAGACTCCTAACATAGAAATCCAAAGAAAATCTCTCGATTCATGCCTTGACAACATGACTCGCCAGATATCTATATACATAATAAGTACTCGATGAAATGTCTAAATAAAAGAGGTCTAAGTTAACAAAAATCACTAACCTTGGAATAGATTTTCACACTAGGCGCTATCCAATTATTTTATTTTTGAACTTTTACTGTAGGATCCCATGAAATATTATTGGGTAAATTACACTTTACCACCTCAGGTTTGGGGTCGATTTTAATTCCTTACAACATCTTTAAAACATTTCACTTTCATACCTTAAGTACTATTTTATTTCAATATAATACATCCATTACATTTTCCATCCATTGATCTGTTAAGAGCTGACGTGATTGCCAAATGTGTGCCATGTGGCAAAAAAAAAATTTAAAAAAAAACCTGCATCTTCTCAAAAAAAAAAAAAAACACAGAAAACGAAGAACCCACCCCTCGTCCAGCTAAAGCCGATCGACATGGTTTTATACATCAAGAAAACCGCCCTCCCTCTTGGAATCGGGTAGGAAAAGCCCCTCCGTGCTGTCATAACGGAAGTCCATGAGTTCGCAAAAGCCAGTGTCAGAGAGAAGAAGCGGGATCTAAGCAAGGCGAAGGCATTGGAATCCGTAGATCTGCTCCCCAGGTTCTTAAGCTCTGGCCACACCGACAAAAAAAGCACGAGTGGAGAACGAGAGCTTGAGGGAGCGGCGTCGTCTGAGTCGGCAGCGGGAGGAGGTACGACGAGGTGAAGGAGAAGGTGCAACCCATGCGGTGCTACTACGGGAGCATGAGGATGTCAAGTCGGGGAGCATGATTCTATGTGCTGATGGCACCATCTCCTTTATAGTTTTGTCCTTTCGACAAGCAAAAGGGTTTGGTTTAATGCCACTGTGAGAACTTTGCAGTCTTTGGTGAGAGGAAGAACATTAATTTCCTTGGGGTCATTGTGGATCTCCCAACCTTAGCAGAGCAAGACAAAGAAGATATTCTCAAAAGGGGAGTTCCAAATAAGATGCTTTCCAAGGAGCTTCCTCTCACCTCCACAAGAACTCACCAAAAGGCTGCGGCGGCGTTCGCCTGAGGTGGGTTTTGCGTTTTCGTTTTTTTTTTTTTTTTTTGGTTGAGAAGATTTAGGTTTTTAAAAAAATACAAAATTATTATTTTTACCACGTGTCACACATTAGGCAGCCACGTGGCACAAATGTGGCAACTACGTCAACTCTTAACAGATTAATAGATGAAAAATGTAACGGATGTATTATATTGAAATAAAATAGTATTTGAGGTATGAAAGTGAAATGTTTCAAATAAGTTGTAAGGAATTGAAATTGACCCCAAAGCGGAGGTGATAAAGTGTAATTTACCCAATATTATTCATGGATCTGACACTACTTGTACCTTTATATGCCCTACTCCTGATCCATTAAACTGTCATTCACCATTTAGGCTATCACTATGATTTAGGCCAAGTTATCTTTATCAATTGATGTAGACTTGTACTGTGGTCATTTTTGAAACGAGTGATTGAAGAGGATATGGTTTATGATGTACACCATCTTTCCCAGCGTTTCGGTAAATCGAAAAGACCACCGAAAGATTCGAGGAAAAAAATAGTTATTGGTAGGAACATATTTGCTTTGATATTATAGCCCACAAAGCAATACTCATTACTAAACAATATTGGCCACTATGGTGCAAGTTGCGTTGCTCATAACCAATGCCATGACAGATACATTGGTGCATGCATAGAATAAGAGCAATTATATTGCGGTTGATTATGCACAAATATACAGCTCTTGATCAAGACTTCCACAGTTCCACTGTTTTATTCCCCTACAGTATAGAACAGTTGGTGATGTACAATACAGAAATCAAGAGTCGCACAATTGTGTATTGCTCGAGATATTGTATGTAGAAGAAAATTACACAACCTTTTTATTATATAAATTACATAATTGCTTGTTCTCTAAGGTTTTTAGCGAGACTCTCATCATTAGTTTATTGTCTCTTCGATTTTTCGTTGTATTTGTGTTTTAGTTAGGATTGGTGATTTTTGCATCCTTTGTATTTTATGCCCCGTCGTGGTAATCATACCACATGTTTTTGTTTTTATATAGATGTTGTCCTAGTCCCTGAAATTCACATTTGGATATGAATAATAATTTTTTTTTAAACAAATGATATTATTTACATTAAGGGGAGGGGATGGGCTTAGCCTCACAATGGGCTAGCAATAATATGGTTCAAATTCAGCTTTAGTAAGAATCGAACCTAAGCTCTCTCACTTACAAGTGAAAGAGAATATTACTAAACCATAATACTAAGTGGTGGGTATGAATAGTTTTAAGCTATCTTATGTTGACTAATAAAGCATCCATAATTCCAGAAAATAAAAAAATTCCCATGTAGTTAAAACTTAGTCCGATTAGTTGCCGTGTGGTGCCCCCTTAAAGTTTGAACTCACTTAATTTAAACATGAAATAAGAAAGGAATGAGATAACGTAAAAATAAGAAAAGTAAAGAAAGGGAATTACAATTCCTGATACTTAGGTATTTGAGGAAATATTTTTGCCACCTCTCTAAAGTAATGGTGATGTTTGTCATCACCTAATTCATTACCGTTGGATGAGTTTGATTTAATTTATCAACTACACAAATCTCAAAATTTTAAAGTAAGATAACGACAATTAATAGGGTAGTGAACATCACCACCACTTGACAAGGCCGGTCTAGAGATTTTTTACGCACGGAGCGACGTTAAAAAATGTGCCCTCATTTCATATAAAAAAAATATTTGTTTTCACACGTAATGTAACGACCCGTCCCTAAAAAATTATGATTTTTATAATTTTAATAAGTGAATTTACAAAAATGCCCTTCGAGGTAAAGTGTTGACTTTTGTTGACTACCATGTCATGTCACGTAAGGTTCATTTTCTTGGCGTATTCTTGTAGTACACGTCGCTACCGATGGGTAGGCACAAACGGAACACGATTTGGAGTTATAATGAAGTATATATTAACGTTTAAAGTTAGGGGCATTTTAGTAAATTAGTTATTTCCTAGAAAGCTCCAGATTTTTGGAGCAAAATCTGATTGAGCCATGTGTGTGGCCCAGATTAAAGGAAGGAAAAGTGGACGGTGGAGATGAAAAATAAAGGAGAGATAAGGGAGGGAAGTTAGCCAATGAGGGAGATAGAGAAAGGGAAGTGACCAATGAGAGACAAAAGGAATGAGAGAAATGAGAGAAAAAGAAAAAGAAGAAAAGGGAGAGCCGACCCGCAAAACCTGTCTGAGCCGACCCGTTTAACCCTTTTCCGAGGCTTTTTCGTCGATTTCCTGACGAATCAAACCACCTAACCACTTGGGAAGTTCTCGTATGAGTTCCCAGAAACAAAACCATGAGGGCATGGTTGGGGCCCAAAGCGGACAATATCGTGCTACGGCGGAGCCGAGCCTGGAATGTGGTGGGGGCTTGGGCCGGGATGTGTCAGTTTGGTATTAGAGCATAAGTTGGGCATTATTGCATTCATCACACGCGTGATATAAGCATTTTCAGTTCTTAAACCTAATTTCTGAATTTTTCCACCTCGTCGAATACGAAAAATATGTTAGCTTTAGGCAGTTTTGTTGACTTGTCGACATTTTAGAAGGTTACTTTGGCGAACACTTTTAGATTTACAGTGAAAAACTTCCTTGTCCATGAAAGATGTAGATTTAAGTCAAGTTGATGGCCGCAAAGTAGGGCTAATGTATCGATAATGGTGTATCACCAGGGAACTATAAATCAATCTTGTCACTATTTTCACGCCATCATTATCAACCTTTTCATGATAGGAAACCAGAATTGATTGTGATTCCTTGGCAGTACCTATTAGCTTACCACCTATTAGAATTCCTATGAAGTCTACTTTTGTCAAGACTCTAGAAATGTCTCATGTGACGATGTGGTGCTAAAGTTATAGCACTTGACAGAAGAACATCTTAGGACAGTCACTTCTGGTCCCTGATAGCACTAATCTTTCCATATGCAATAATTATCATTTCAGATCTTCAGGAGAAAGATCGACTTCCGTTTAAACCTGTTCTAAAGTTGATTACTAGTAAATTCCTCTTTCTGGCTTTGGGAATCCTAACCAATACTAGTTTCCGAATATCTTTTGCTGATGTACTCATCATTTCGATGAGTATACCAAAGTACGAGTTGTTATACCTATGATTAGTACAAAATTTTCGAAGTAGTGAGTATTCCCTCTAGAATTTTGGAACCCCCTTACATGATCAGTTCCTTATTAGTCGTCCAAAATCACTCATCCGAGCAGGCTCTAGTCTGTAATTAACCTATGGTGGTGCTACTAATTGATGATATTGTCCAATATCCACGAACTGTCAACCAGTATTTAAGCGATATGATTTCTGATACCGGACACAGGTGCTGGTATCTGGGAATGATACCTTTATACAGAATGTTGGTTCACAGTTTCAGGGTAACAAATAATATCAAAATGTGATAAATCCATTAATTAGTGCGCGACTAATAAACTGATTAATAGTGACTGCTGGAGCTGAAGAAATTAACTCTTGAAAAGTTAGTAGCAAACTTTGTATTAGGACAGTAAACTCATAGTTGTTTTTACCTTATCACCTATCTAGGTAAACATAACCTCTCCGATTAGCCACCTTTTCGATCACCTTCATAGGTAGACAGTAGAATCAAAGTAGGAATTAATTTCTCACTGTTAGAGTGAATGGAATATTGAGGAAGCTATGAAGACCTATTAGCACGTGGTATAGTGAAAAGAAGTATTATGGTACGTTTTGAGGACATACAGTCAGGCGTCATATTCCAAAGTCTTACCTAAGATATTATCATCGATCCACTTTCTCCTACTACATTAGTTTCCTTGCGTCTTTTTGAGCAACTCCTACTATTTGGAAGAACTTAGTTACTAAAGTTTACCGATTAGGAATTTATTCAACTGAGCCCTTATTTAGGGAACTTCGAACCTTAAGGTCATACCTAGATTTTAACAACTTCCTGGGGTTGACGATTAAAAAACCGCTATCCCCTACTTCGTGCTGATGATCTAGCCGACTCACCCTTTGTAACTCGAGTTTTCTTCCATAACCTACCTACTTCGTATTGGTCTTTCCAATGACTTTCTCATCTGCTTCGGCATTGAGACTAAATTTCTTAAACATTAGTTTTATTTAGATTGATATTTAACTTGGGAGACATGATCTTCATAGATGATATTCTTTCCTTTTCCAAAAAGAGTTTAGAGGAAGAAGATTGAAATTCTCACAAAGTAATTGTGAGATTTGAGGTATCCTTAGTCTTGTCGAGTTTATCGACAATTGGTTAGCAATTTTCGGCTAAAGTGCTTTTCCTCACTTATCGCCCAAGAAAAGTTAGTCAAGCTTGGGGTGTTGATTATGAATAAAGTTAGTCAAGTTAGTCAAGCTTGAGGAAGAAGATTGTTGTTCTCACCTCACCATCGCTTTACACTTTTTGATGACATTGATCATTTTGGAAATCCATGATGACTTGTTCCATAGATATTTTAACTGAGTAGAAGCAGTATGATGGAGTATTACTTACATTTCCCAACAGTAGAGCCGTTCAAAATGAGCCATCATATATATGACCTAGAGTCAACATTTGTCATTTTCATTTAAAAACAGATTGGTACTCCTCTGTGGAGAAATATGTCCAAAATCTTTATTAACCTTAGAACTTCTCAATTTCGCTTACTTTTGGAAAGAGCTAAATTTATGACAGCAGTATTGGAAGAACTAAATCAATGTCTATAATTACATTATCGCAGATCATCCTGGTTGTGCAAATGTAATTATGAAGCATCGTAGTAAGAGTTGTTTCTACCTCTAAGCATTTTCAGTGGTCCTTATATCATTCCAGTTGAAGTTCGGGAGTATCAATACAACGTTACCTCTATCCCATCAAGAAATCATTTGAATGGTTATAATCACTTTTTGTATCCAAATGGAAATGGAAAATATAACCATAAACTCCTGGTACAAGGTATCTTATACATGTGGAGATTATGAGGATGTTTCAATGTCTATAAATCGATTTGACAAGTCAACCCATTTTTCATTGGTCCAGAGGGACTACATTTAGACTACTTGGTAAAATTACCCATTCTTGAATTTACTGGATTTTCTGGCATTTCGATCAGCATCTTTTCTGACTGTGACTCCATATTCACTCCTTTGTGCTGGAAAGACATTCTAGTCAACTTTTTGTACATGTCTACTCTACTGCAGTTCATAGTATTTTGAAGATAGGTAGACTGTTTAGAAGAATTGCTTGGATATTAAAATCTAGTTGTGATCATTAATTCTTCAATCACCTGTCAAATACTTCGTTGGATGGATCGTTACCGTTGATGATTGAATATTTTGGAAGTTCTTTTTGTAGTGGGATGGCAGACAATCAATCTAAATATCTTGAACTTTCAATTTGGTGAACTTTTTTTGACTCTCAAATTCTTGAGTATTCTTTTAGCCTTCTCGACATGGTTTCTCGCCCAATCAGTAAGGAATTCACAATAGGTTGACTCGGTGGATACGTGCGTTAGCTTTATATTGATGCTTGCAGGAACCATTGGAGTCTAATCTTCTTGCGAGCTTACCAAACTTACCAAGAAAAAATTCCAAATGGCTTTGAGGATTAAGAGGTATTTCAACATGGTTTTGGTGAATGTATGAACGTAGGTTTTGAGCTTGGTGATTGTGACGTTAATTTTCAAGTGTGGATCAAAACTGCGTTTGTCATTTGAAGAATGTTGTCAGAGATATGGTTTCTCTAATTTAAGCTTTTAGATCTTATTCCCTTTATTTGGAGAGCAACTCTAGTGATTAGTCGCGAACGAAGCTTTTTGCAATGTGTTCATCTCTACGTATATTTCCATTGTTTCACTCCAGAGCCTTATTGTTGTGGTAACATGGACGTTGAAACACTTCTAGCAACTGGACTAGTGTGCTCTAGATAGTACAACATCACGATCAAGCATGAATCGGTCGATCTAGGCATATTCACACATGAGAAGCAAAACGATATTTTGTCATTCCCGAGAACTTCTCACTAGCTTATTGAGACAACAATTAATTATCGGCATTATAGGCTACAAACTGTAATATCGATGGTTTAATTGTTGAGTTTGCTATGCTAGTGAGTAAGCCAACTCATTTACGACAGCAGTTATTTGTTATTGAAGGTTTGAACTCGACTCATGACACACACGCTCATTTTCTAAATTCGTGACACGACGAATGTTTGGCGAGGTCCATTTTTATTTTGGGTTTTGATTTTTCGTATAAATATTTCTTACTACATTATTTTATTTATATGGGTAATTTTCCATTACAAATTTTGGGTGAGTTATTTTCACTCTTGGTTTTAAACTCAATACAAGTATTTGAATCATATGTTATTACGTAATAATTGGTGCTTTCAACCTTATGGATACGGGTATTATACTACTATATTATCGAGGAAGGAAGAAGGTATGAGCTTGGAGGCATGAAAGAGGAATAACTGCAATCCAATCGCGACGGAATGGCATTCTCTTTTATGCAGCCGCTCTAACTCAATTTCTTCCTTGATATTTTCTTCCTATTCTCGAGTATTTTACATTTACTAAGCTATTTTAAATTTTAACGATGAAATTTTCTTTAGGGGGTAGATTGTAACGACCCGTCCCTAAAAAATTATGATTTTTATAATTTTAATAAGTGAATTTACGAAAATGCCCTTCGAGGCAAAGTGTTGACTTTTGTTGACTACCGTGGCATGTCACGTAAAGTTCGTTTTCTTGGCTTATTCTCATAGTACACGTCGCTACAGATGCGTAGGCATAAACGGAACGCGATTTGGAGTTATATTGAAAGAGATATAAACGTTTAAAGTCGGGGGCATTTTAGTAAACTAGTTATTTCCTAGAAAGCTCTAGATTTTTGGAGCAAAATCTGATTGAGCCACGTGTGTGTGTGGCCTAGATTAAAGGAAAGAAAAGTGGGCGGTGGAAATGAAAAATAAAGAAGAGATAAGGGAGGGAATTCGGCCAATGAGGGACAGAGAGAAAGGGAAGTGACCAATGAGAGACAAGAGGAAGGAGAGAAATGAGAGAAGAAGAAAAAGAAGAAAAGGGGGAGCCGACCTATAAAAGCTGTCAGACCCGACCAGTTTAACCATCTTCTGAGGCTTTTCCGTTGATTTTCAAACGAATCAAACCACCTAACCACTTGGGAAGTTCTCGTGTGAGTTCCTAGAAACAAAATCATAAGGGCGTGGTCAGGGGCCAAAGCAGACAATATCGTGCTACGACGGAGCCGAGCCCGGGATGTGGTGGAGGCCTAGGCCAGGATGTACTACGGCCGAGCCGAGCCCGGGCCGAGGCACAGCCTTCATGTGATTGTTCACCTCCTGCACCACATGCTCGCCTTGGATCTAAGTTAGGTGCTAGCCTACTATACAGGTCGTATTAGGCGACTCCGACTTGTAGGTGACCCGCGCATAGCGCTAGTTTTCACATCATCATAGCACTGAAGTGTACATATTTACATTCAGCCTGTCGTATAGGTCACACTACGTGACTCTGACTCGTGTGCTAACATAAATTGATAAGCAATAGGTCCAGTCGTACAGGTCACATTAGGTGACTTCGACTAGCATGCTAGTTTAGACAAATTTCATGCCTGACTTACATTTATTATTGTTAAGTTATTGTAGCATGGCATGCTTCTATTTTCATTGTCCTTATGCATTCATTTTTGTACTTACGTAGTGTTATTATTTTCTGGAAACTATATAGGTTTTACGGCGAAGGGTTATAATGTTTTCAAAAGGTTTTTATTAAAACTTTATTTTCAGGCCCACTCACCCTTGTTTTTCTCCCGTCCAAGTTCTAGTAGCAGAGTTTTTGTACCAACGAGGATTATTGGCAAATCTTGGTGTAGACAATTACCATCGATGGTATAATTCTCACCCTATTTTACTATACTATACTTATGCTCTGTCATCACGTGTGAAATGGGTTCATACATGCTCATCGCGTACTCTTGTGTTTAGGCACGTTTAGGTTTAAATTTATTCACATCATCCACATCAATACACTTTATGGCTTCGTCACCTTCTAGGTGTCGGCCAACACAGCTCGATTCGAAGTCCTAGTGGACATCCCGGGTCGGGGTGTGTCAGTTTGGTATCAGAGTATAAGTTGGAAGGTATTGCATTCATCACATGTGTGATGTAAGCATTCTCAATTCTTAAGCCTAATGTTTGAATCTTGCCACCTTGTCAAATACGAAAAATATGTTAGCTTTTCCTAAGTTTTGGGTAGTTTGGTCCACTTGTCAGCATTTTAGAAGGTCACTTTGGTGAACGCTTTTAGACTTAAAGTGACGAACTGCCCTGCCAAGGAAAGATATAGATTTGAGACAAGTTGATGGTCCTAAAGCAGGGCTAATGTATCAATAACGGTGTATCACCAGGGAACTTTAAATCAATCTCATCATTATTTTCACGTCATTATAATCAACCTTTTCGAGATAGGAAACCAGAATTGATTTTGATTCCTTGGCAGTACCTGTTAGCATACCATTTATTAGGATTCCTACGAAGTTTACTTCATCAAGACTACAAAATTGTCTTGAGCAACAACCTGGTGCTAAAATGGTAGCACTCGACGAAGGAAACATCTAGGGGACAGTCACTTTTGGTCCCCGATAGTACTAATCTTCTTAAACGCACTAGTTATCATTTTGGATCTTTAGGAGAAAGATCGACTTCCGTTTAAGCCCGTTCTAAAGTAGATTATTAGTAAATTCCTCTTTCCAGCTTTGGGACATCCTAACCAATACTAGTTTCCGAGTTTCTTTTAGTGATGTACTCGTCATTTCGATGAGTATAGGAAACGAAGTACAAGTTGTTATACCAATGATTAGTATAAAATCTTCGAAATAGTGAGTATTTCCCCTAGAATTATGGAACCCCCTCACAGGACCAGTTCCTCATCAGTCATCCAAAACCACCTACCTGAGCAGGCTCTAGTCTGTAATCAGCCTATAGTGGCGCTACTAATTGACGATATTGTCCGATATCCAGGAACTATCAACCAGTATTCAAGCGGTATGATTTCTGATACCAGACACAGGTGCTGGTATCTGGGAGTGATACCTTTATACCAGAATGTCGGTTCACAGTTTCAGGGTAATGAATAATATCAAAATCTGTTAATTAGCGCACGACTAATAGACTGATTAACAGTGGCTGCTGGAGCCAAAGAAACTAAATCTTAGAAAGGTAGGAGCACGCTTTGTATTAGGACAGTAAGCTCATAGTTGTTTTTATCTTATCACTTATCTAGATAAACATAACCTCTTCGACTAGCCACATTTTCGATCACTTTCACAGGCATACCGTAAAATTGAAGTACGAGTTAATTACTCACTATTAGAGTGAATTAAGTATCGAGAAAATGGTGAAGACCTATTAGCACGTGCGGTAGTGAAAGGAAGTATTATGGTACGTTTTGAGGACGTACATTTAGGCGTCATATTCGAAAGTCTTACCTGAGATATTATCATCAATCCACTTTCTCATACTACACTAGTTTCCTTGCGTCTTTTCGAGCAACTCCTACCGTTTGGAAGAACTTAGTTACTAAAGCTTATCGATTAGGAATTTATTCAACCAAGCCCCTTATCTTGGGAACTTTGAACCTTAGGATCATACATAGATTTTAGCAACTTCCTCGGGTGACGATTAAAAATCGTTATCCCCTACTTCGATCTGATGATCTAGCCGACCCACTCTTTGTAACTCAAGTTTTCTTCCATAACCTGACGACTTCGTAGTAGTTTTTCAAAGACTATCTCATCTACTTCGGCAGTGAGACCAAATTTCTCAAACATTAGTTTTGTTTAGATTGGTACTTATCTTTGGAGATGTGATCTTTGCAAATGACGTTCTTTCCTTTTTCTGAAAAGAGTTTAGAGGAAGAAGGTTGCAATTCTCACAAAGTGTTGCGAGATTTAAGATATCCTTAGTTTTGTCAAGTTTATCGACAATTGGTTAGCAATTTTCAGCTATAGTGTTTTTCCTCACTTATCAACCAAGGAAAGTTAGTTAAGCTTGAGGTGTTCATTATAGATAAAGTTTCTGACAATCAAACTGTTGTTCTCACCTCACCATCGATTTACACTTTTCGATGACGTTGATCATTTTGGAGATCCATGATGTTCCTTGGATATTTCAACTGTGTAGAGGCAGTATGATGGAGTATCGCTTACATTTTCCAACGGTAGAACCGTTCAAAATGAATCATCATGTATATGACCTAGAGTCAACAATTGTCATTTTGATCTGAAAACCGAATGGTACTTCTCTGTTGAGAAATATGTCCAAAATCTTTATTAACCTTAGAACTTCCCAATTTCACTTACTTTTGGAAAGAGGCAAGTTTCTGACAGCAACATTGGAAGAACTAAATCAACGTCTATGATTGCACTACCGTGGATCATCCCGGTTGTGCAAACGTAATTATTAAGCATCGTAGTAAGAGTTGTTTCTACCCCTAAACATTTTCAGTCTTCCTTATCCCATTCTAGTTGAAGTTCACGAGTATCGATATGACGTGACCTCTAACCCATCAAGAAATCGTTTGAATGGTTATAATCACTTTTTTTTGTATCCAAATGCAAATGGGAAATATCACATAAGCTCCTAGTACAAGGTATCTTGTACATGTGGAGATTATGATGATGTTTCAATATTTATAGATCGATTTGACAAGTTAACCCATTTTTCATTGGTCCAGAGGGACTACATTTTAGACCACTTGGTAAAATTACCCATTCTTGAATTTATCGGATTTTCTGACATTTCGATCAGCATTTTTTTTTACTATGACTCCATATTCAATCATTTGTGCTGGAAAGACATTCTAGTCAACTTTGGGTACATGCCTACTCTACTACAGTTCGTATTATTCCAAAGACAGGTAGACTGTTCAGAAGAATTGCTTGGATATTGAAATCTAGTTTTGATCATTAATTCTTCAATCACCCCTCAAATACTTCATCAAATGGATCGTTTCCATTGGTGATTGAATATTTCAGAAGTTGTTTTTGTAGTGTGATGGCAGGCAATCAATTAGATATTTTGAACTTTAAATTTGATGAACTTGTTTTGACTTTCAAATTCTTGAGAGTTCTTTTAGCCATCTTGACATCGTTTCTCACTCAATCAGTGAGGAATTCACGATAGGTCAACTCGACGGATGCGTGCGCCAATTTCATATCGATGCTAGCAGGAACCATTGGAGTATAATCTTCTTGCGAGTTTACAAGACTGACCAAGAAAAATTCCAAGCGGCTTTGAGGATTGAGCAGTATTTCAGCATGGTATTGGTGAAGGTATGAAATTAGGTTATGAGCTTGGCGATTGTGGCGTTAATTTTCAATTATGGCTCGAAACTGCAACTGTCATTCAAAGAATGTCATCAGAGATATGGTTTGTCTAATTTAAGCTTTTAGATCTTATACCCTTCGATTGGGAGAGCAACTCTAGTGATTAGTCACGGAGGAAGTTTTCGCATTATGTGTTCGTCTCTACGTATATTTCCACTGCTTCACTCCAGGGTCTTATTGTTGTGGGGACATGGACATCGAAACACTTCTAGCAACTGATTTGGTGCACTCTAGGATAGTACGATATCGCGATTGAGGCATGAATCGGACGATCTAGGCATATTCGCACATGAGGAGCAAAACGATATTTTGGCATCCTCGGGAACTTCTCACTAGCTTATTGAGACAACGATGAGTTATCGGCATTACAGGCTGTAGACTGTAATATCGATGGCTTAATTGTTGGGTTCACTAATCAAGTGCGCAAGACGGCTCATCTACAGTAACACTTACTAGTTAGCTATGGTTCGGACT
This sequence comes from Malus sylvestris, assembly GCF_916048215.2. NCBI lineage: Eukaryota > Viridiplantae > Streptophyta > Magnoliopsida > Rosales > Rosaceae > Malus > Malus sylvestris. The sequence goes on from NC_062264.1 coordinate 741,493, forward strand.
CCTTCTCGAAGTTCGTGGCACGACGAATGTTTGTTGAGGTCTATTTTCATTTTGGATTTTGATTTTTTGTGCAAATATTTTTCTACTATGTTATTTTATTTATATGGGTATTTTTGCCATTAGAAATTTTGGGCGAGTTCTTTCTAATAGGAGCATATTTATGCGACTTAATTAGCTTGTTTTCTTGCATTTTCATAGTTAGTTTGTGTTTATTATAGTGTTTTAAGGTATTTTTGTGTGTTTGTAGGTCCATATGACAACGTTGGCAAGAAAGGGCAATTTGGAGCATTTTGAGGCAGTTTTGGGCACCAAATGGATAGCTTATGAGTGGAGCAAGATGGATGGACGAATTTGAAGTTCAAGAGGCTAGGAATGTGCTGAAAAGAGTGAAGAAATAAATCCAAGACAAAGAATATAAGGAATCAACTCAAAAGAAGGAGTCATTATCCAAAACCTTATCCAACCTTATCTTATCCAAACTAACCTTATCTTATCTTATCCTTTCCTAATCTAGCATTATCCAATCTTATCTTATCCAAATCAGTTTGTGCCTTAATTCCAGCCATTTATAAGGGATAATTATGCATTTAAACTACATATTTCAGATTCTAGAAGCCTTATCTCCTCTCCCTACAAAAGTGGTACCCCAACCCCTTTTAGAACCCTTTTTCCTAGTTGTGGCACACCCTATATCCTTGTTCCTGATGGTTTTTGATGTGTAATCCTAATCCCCTATGGTTTCTGATTGTTTTAACCTATTCCACTTGGGTTTTGGTTGCATAATCCTTGTCCCACTTTGATTTCAGGAACCTATCCTAATCCTTAGGGATTGTGTCGTGGGTTATAGCCTATAAATACAAGTTTCTGCTGCACAAATCATTCACCACCCTCTACCACAATTCACTACACCATTCACCATAAATCCCTCATTGTGCCGCGGCTAAGGAAGGAGAAGAAGAAAAAAACTTGGAGTCGTGCTTGCCATTCAAGAAGATTGGATTGTTGGAGCGTTCTTAGGTGTATTCTATCTTTGATTTCAATGTTTAATTTAAATTATCCTTGTTTAATTGCGAACATGAGGAACTAATTTCTTTATAGTTGGAGGTGAATTCGAAGCCATGATTATATGTTTTATATGAATTGATTTCCTCCGGTTATTGTTTCATGAATCATGAATGTGGTTTACTTATCTGTTTTATTAAGAACTTGTTCTTGTATGTTGATTAAGGTGGCCAACTTAGTTTGCGTGCATGAATTTGATGCTAGAGTATAAGGGAATTTCACCTAATCGTTATGAACTTATATTCATGAGTAGTAAAAGTTGCTAGTCACGATTGTGTTAAGTAGATTCTTGGCAAGAGTATCATGCAGTTGATAGTTATAATTGCCTTGTCAATGCTTATGATTTCCATGGAACTTAATGATCTTTGAATGTATCTTTATCATGTTGTTCATATAGGGAACTTGAGAAGAATAATTTGGTTGCGATGCGTTGTCCATTCAATTCAATGAATTTAGGGAAATCTGAGAGTTAATTTGTGCATTTACGATTAATTTGGGGCATTGTCGTTCATGGTTTAAAGAAACAATACTGGAAATCGATTTATGTTGCATATGTTTATGTGTGGAGAAGGATCCTCTAACTAGCCTCTTTCACCATTCAATTCACCCAATTTCATACCTAGTTTGCTTTAGTTTCCAATCTATTTACTTTAATCAAATTCGTCCAGATCAACCCCCCTTTCAATTAAGTGTCTTAGATTAGTTAAAAAGGTGTTTCAATCTATCCAAATTAGTGTTTTGAGTCTCACTAGTGTTAAATTCGTCCAAATAGTCCTTAAAACCTGTTTTGAGTCTTTTTAAGTTAGTTTTGCTGATTTGAGTGTTTTAGGTCAGTTTAGAGTCTATAGAGTCTAGTTTTGTGTTTTTAAGTCTAGTTTTGTGTTTTAAAGTTTAAGTTGTGTAGATTAGCAGCCTTAGTTAATCCCTGGTTTAGAACGATCCTTACTTGCTTAATACTACAATTACATATTCAATAGGGTTTAATTTGAGTGTTAGTTAAATTTCACATCAATTTCCACTCTTGGTTTTAAACTTAATACAAGTATTTGAATCATACATATATATACATATATATATATATATATTTTATATTTTATTATATGTATATATTTTTTTTCCTTATGTTTTACGTAATAATTGGTGTTTTCAACCTTACGGTTTATACGGGTATTATACTACTATATTATCAAGGAAGGAAGAAGGTATGAGCTTGGAGGCATGAAAGAAGAATAATTGCAATCAAATTGTAACGGAATGACATTCTCTTTTATGCAGCCACTCTAACTTGATTTCTTCCTTGTGTATGTATTTATATACATATTTTCTCCCTATTTTCGAGTATTTTACATTTAGCAAGTTATTTTAAATTTCCAGGATGAAATTTTTTTAAGGGGGGTAGATTGTAACGACCTGTCCCCAAAAATTATAGTCTTTATAATTTTTAATATGAATTTATAGAAATGCCCTTCAAGGTAAAGACGTTGACTTTGTTGACCATCTTGTCATGTCATGTAAGGTTCGTTATCCTCATAGTACTCATCGCTGCGAACGCGTGGGCGCAAATGGAATGTAATTTGAAGTTATAACGAATGAGTTATTAACAAATGAAGTCGAGGGCAAAATTGTAAATTTATTATTTTCTAGAATGCTCTAGGTTTTCGGAGCAAAATCTAGAAAGCCACGTGTGTGGCCCAGATAATTGGGAGAAGAGAGAAAAGTAAGTGACCAATGGGAAGAGAGACCAGGAAGGAAATGAGGGAAAAGGAGATGGAGGGAATCGGTCAGGTTCCCCTTGACCCGCGTGATGACCCGACTTCCATCACCACCAAACCTCACCACAACACCCCATCACCTAATTCTAACCAAACCTGACGAATTTTTGCCCCAATGTGGTAAGAAAACCCACTGAGGGGTCCGGGTGGGTCTCAGCCTTGAATCACCATTATGAAACGATTTCTATTGATCTCTACCACCATTAGACTCTCCTTGAACCCAAGAACAAACCCCAGCCAACCATAGAGGTGGCGGAGCACCGGAGGAGTCGAATCAATGCACACCCAAATCTAGGGTTCCGATGGGTTTGGATGAAATTGAGGCTTTTCCTGACCAAATTGGTCTTAGTCATAGGTATGAAAGTTATTACTCTCATCGAGATCTTCATTCCTGTAAAATTTGGGAATTTTTGGAGTTGTTGGATTTTCTGGCGAGTCGGGGCGACCAATCGCCACATGCAGCAGCGGATACGGTGGCGCGTGGGGTAAAAACCCGAGGTCCTTCCTTAGGTTCCTCGACATACCGGACCTGAATCCACCCTTGTTTTTTGAAATTTATGTTGTTTGGTTATATTTTCGTTAAGGGCCGCCACTTGGTTAATAAATGAATCGACAATCCGACCGTTGGATTGTCACCAAACTTTGATACGTTATAATACGTAATATTTGAGGATATTAGAAACTTACGGATCGGAAATCCAACGTATGGATCTTCTTGAATAGGATATGTAAGTTACGTGTTCTATTGAGAAGAATTATGAGACGTGAGTTGATAATTGTTCTAGGCGCCAATCGTTCGTGACGTCTTGATATTCGTGCTAAGATGTTGTAGCGTGAGTGGATCTTTTTTCTTTATATATATATATATATATATACCTTTCAATTTTCCAGAGATGTTTTAAATTGATTATGCATAGCATGCCATGATTTAAATGTGTTATATTTAAATATTGCATTGTGATGAGATTTGTGGTTATGCCAAATGGTCCTACGAAGGCGCAGGTAAGTTTAGGTGAGTTATTATGTGATTGAAATGGTTGAATTATATGAGCATGCGTATATTCATTTAGAGCTCATCATTGCTGCACCCCGGTGTTCGTGCTCCCGCCTCGGGCCAAGGCATAGCCTTCACGTGATTGTTCACCTCCCACACCACATGCTCGCCTTGGATCCAAGTTAGGTGCTAGCCTGTCATAAAGGTCGTATTAGGTGACTCTGACTCGTAGGTGACCCGCGCATAGCGCTAGCTTTCACGTGATCGTAGCACTAAAGCGTACATATTTACACCTAGCCTCTCATACAGGTCACACTACGTGACTCCGACTCATGTGCTAGCATAGACTGATGAACAATAGGTCTAGTTGTACAAGTCCCATTAGGTGACTCCGACTGGCATGCTAGGTTAGATAGATTTCACACCTGACTTACATTTATTATTGCTGAGATACTGTAGCGTGGCATGCTTCTGTTTTAATTGCACTTGTGCATTAATTTTCGTACTTACGCAGTATTATTATTTTTTGGAAACTATACAAGTTTTACAGCGAGGGTTATAACGTTTTCAAAAGGTTTTTATTAAAACTTTATTTTCAAACCCACTCACCCTTGTTTTTCGACCCTCCAAGTTCTATTAGCAGAGTTTTTGTACTGACGAGGATTATTGGCAAATCTTGTTGTAGACGATTACCATTGATGGTATAATTCTCACCCTATTTTACTGTACTGTACTTAAGATCTGTTATCACGTGTGAAATGGGTTCATACCCGTTCACCACACACTCTTGTATTTAGGCACTTTTAGGTTTAAATTTATTCACATCTTCCACATCAATACACTTTATGGCTTCGTCACCTTCCAGGTGTCGGCCAAGACAGCTCAATTTGGAGTCCTAGTGGACATCTTGGGTCGGGGTGTGTCACCAACCCTAACTCAAGGATATGGTTGATTGTTTTTTGTTAGGGAAGCAATTACTCATCTTATTTTCCCTTTCTATTCTCGGATTAGAAGCGATGGAAACATGGAACTTATTGTTGTCCCCCCACTAGTAAGCATTTTGGTATGTCGACAGAGACCCACCCCACAGTATTTGGTGGTTGTCCAAAAAGAATGACATGTGGCATATCCTAAGAGATCCAAGGGGTCCCTTCCCTTATGCGCTCCTAAGGAATTAATCACTACCTAGTAGCTAGAGGGAATTACAATTACTAGTTCATTAATAGTTAGTTAATTAAGCTCATCAACAATGGGAATGAATGAGAGGAAAATGTAATGATGCTCTCTAATCTCTATGCCTCTAACAAAGTCATAGGCCTCTCTATGTGATTCACCTTTTTTTCAGCTGCAATTGTGCTGGCTGGTTTTGGAAAAGTCTAAAAAGAATGTAATAAATTAAGAGAAAGGTATAGAAGAAAGTTCTTGAAGGAGTAGCTTTAGATAAACATATTTGTTAAAGAGAGGAACAACTAAAGAGAAAAGATGCCTTGTGTGATCAACCACCAACTTCTTGTGTAGCTAGTTCCTTTTGACTCCACTAACTAATCTTAACCCCTTCATTTGACATCATTCCTTGACGATCAATGAAAATTTTCAAAAGTAAAGAGATGAGTATATTAGAGTATGAATATGATTTTGAATGCTAGAAATCATGTAGTGTTTTAAGTTGGTATAAAAAAAGTCTAAATAAAAGAGTTGGGGTTGTCTTAGTCAATTTGGAATTGAAACTAAGAAATTGTCGACTTAATATTCATAGTTGTATAAGAATTCTATTTCTGTTTTCTGGAATGACTAAAATAGAATAATTATGAGGATTGTTTCGCTATAAATAGAGGTCACTATTCTCACAATATTACGGTTAATGGTTGAACCAAAGATCTATTGTTTGTCTAAGCATTGTGGATTTGCAAGAGAGGAGAAGGTGTTATGTTTAGAGGTATGTCATGGCTTCTTCTTCGACTATGTCCATAGGTGTGTGTTCTATATTCATGTCCGTTCAAGTAAAAGTATGGTTCATGTATGAAATTGTGGTTTCAATGCTTTATTATTCGAGTTTGTTTAATTAGTGTGTGTGCGCGCGCGCGTATAATGTGCACACTGCACACGCTTGTGTACTTTGCATCTATCACAGAAAGAAGTTTGGTTTTGAATCAACAATCAAGGGAAAAAATGGATTTTCAAATGTGGTTTTCTTTAATGCGAGAGAGGGTTGACATGTAGTGACAATGGGTAATCATGAATTTGCTTAACTATCTATCTCCAAGCAAGATGTCAACCGAGCACTTACTTTTGTCAATCGTGAGACTTTAATATTCTCTTCCACTTGATTAATTATCATTAGTCTTAGAAACATTTTTCCCAAGTTTATAAAAACAAAACGAGATTTTTATTTGTCAAGAGATAAACTACATATTATTGGGTTTTCATAAAATAGAAAGTAAAAGAAAAATAGGATTACTGGACTACTCCTTATCATGAGAATGAATGGGGAGTGTAAGGACGAACATTTTTTTATTAATGACATCATTTATTTATGGAAGTTTTAACGAAAAACCATATTTTTACCTTTCTCTAGTACTATTTACTACACCTTTATATGTCATTTTTCATTAAAACTAAAGTTTTTTTTAACTTTTCATTAGTTCTCCTTTTATTTATTTGGAAGATGTTAAAGTGAGCTGGAATGGGTATTATAAGTAGAACAATACTTGGTTCCATAAGGTTATGAAAGGAGTCATTTTGGATAATGCTAGGGAGAATAAACTTTTAAAACAAATTTGCACACCAAATGATATGTCACCACTAAGAAACAAGCACGTTAATCGACACTTAATTAATAATTCAATCATCTACAATCACATCATTTGGTTTGCAAATTTGGCTTAAAAAGTTGGTTTAAATAGTTGGTCTTCCTAGCATTACACTTTACAAAATAGATGTGGTTCCTCCATATGCTGGTACGTTGCCACTCTTTTTCTTTTTATCTTTTTATCTTAAGCAACTTATTCCACTCAACAATATTTGGCCACTCAAAGATAAGTATGAGTTTTTACTCAAAATTGTTTGTTGCCGATTTATAGAATTTTGTGTTTATAATTGGAACCGTCCATATTATAAATCATTCTATAAAGATCGTCTCTACAAAAAAACCAATTAGAACTAAGGTCGTTTAGTCGTCAAATTGTATAAATGTAGATTAACGGAATTGGTAAAAGCATTGTGCGCCGTTAGTCATCGAATTGTATAAAAGTAGATTAACAGAATTGGTAAAAACATTGCGCACCGTCTATGTTTTTGCTATAATAGATTGACTAAATGATCTTATTTTTATTTTTTGCAGAGATGATCTTTACAAAGTGATTCATAATATAAACAGTTCTGATCATAAACACAAAATTCTATAAATCTACAACAATTTTAAGTAGAAACTCCTACTCATTATTGAGCAGCCAAGCATTGTTCTATTTCACCTCCTTTTTATGTAGGACTTCGTTCAAAATCTTGTGGAGCCAAGTACTATTACTGGAAGTATATCACTTGTTGATATTTTAAGTGTTATTTTGAATTATTTTAAGGGAAATTTTTTGAAATGTCATATGAACTTGTTCATATTTTTCAATTTGTCACATAAACTAACATTTTAAACAATTTGTTGTACCAACTTTACAAAATCATTAATTTGTCATCTCACCCTAACTCCATTAAGTTTTTCATCTAATATAACTCATGTGCCTCGAACATGACTTGTGTTCGGGGTTATTTAGGTCATTTAAACATCTTTTCACAAGTTTTTTACTTTTCTTTAGTACAAACACCTAATTTTTTTTACATTTCTTTAGCGCATATGCATCTACAACACCATTTATGGCACAAAACATTAACCTGTTTCTCATTTATAGAGCCCATACATGCTAAAATGTAAACTCCCACTCGTGCATCATTACATATTTGAAATAACAAAAAAAGAGTGCATTGCATGATCATTTCATTGCTCTCATATAAAAAATATTGTTCCATTGCCTGAAAAACCCTACAGTTTTTTGTCAAATACAACTTAATTAAAGGGAAGTAAGGTATTAAAATGACTGAAATAACCCGCACATGACTTATATTGGATAAAAAACTTAACAGAGTTAGGAAAATGTGTTGAGCCCTTGCATGACGGCATGGATTCAAACCTTGTCGATGGCTAATCTTACAAACTTTATCGTTTTACCGAAAAAAAAAAAGAAAAAAAAAACAGAGTTAGAGAAAGATGACAAATTAATGATTTCAAAAAGTTGGTATGACAAATTGCTTCAAATTTTAGTTTATATGACAAATAGAAAAATGCGTATAAGTTCTATTGATGCACAAAATCAGTGAGGACTTTGGTACAACAGAAAGTGTCAAGTTTGTGACTTTCGCTAGATTGCTCCAGTCACTAGTGTGGATACGTATGTAAATGGATAGAGACAGGGAAGTAAGCACAAGATGTACGTGGTTCACCCAGATTGGCTACGTCGACAAAGTAGAGGAGTTCTCATTAATTATGAAGGGTTTATACAAGTAAATAGGTTCAAGATCTCCTTTAGTGAGTTCTAGTGAATGATTTAGTACAAATGACATTAGGGATTATTGTGGGAGAATGATCTCCTTTTATAGAAGAGAGTTTCTAGCTTTGTCCTGACATTGACACATATCGTGTTGTGATTGGCCTCTAATGTTGACACATGTCGTGTTCTGATTGGCCCCTGATGTTGACACGTGTCGCACTATGATTGGCCTCCTGGTTGGAGGGAAACTCTTATGGGTCCTTGATGGTATAACGTTAACTAGTGCTTAGTAGTTTCGGGATTGGTCAAGTATGGTACAAACAGTGCTCCCCTAAGTTCCTGAGTGAGGGAAGCTCCTCAGTTGGGGACTTGCAAGATCCAAGTCACTGAGTAATCACAAAACTTTTAAGTACCGCAGTGTGGTATCGTTTTCACTTGCCTCATAGGTAGATGTGGCATCTTCTTTGGAAGTATTTTTCCTCCATCCAGGGGTGGTATCTTTAACCAATGGAGATGCATAAAGTAATGTATCAATTTCACTTGAAGCTTACTTGTAGTTTCGGGTTTGGTTAAGCGCGATACAAACCCTATAGTAGGAGTCCCCCAAGTCTCTGAGCAAGGAGATCTGCCGAAAAGGTGACAGACAAGGTAAGCAATCAGAATTTCAAGCAGTTAGTCTCAGATCGAAAGTTTGATATTGTGTTATGGCTGATTGTTCTCCTTATCTTTGTTCTATAGACATCAACAAGGACAAAGAAAAGGACATGGAGTAGAGATGATATGAGATACTTTTGCTTTTAAAGAAGTAACTTTCCACATGCTTATTATTAAACTGGGTTGGAGGGTCTTCAGGTTTCCTCAAGACTATAAGGCCGACTCAAGAATTTGAGGGTCAAAACAAGTCCATCAAATCAAGAGTTCGTTCGACCTTGATGATATGAGATACTTTTGCCTTTGGAAGAAGTAATAGATGAATCGGCACGTGTCCTGTTGCACTTGTATCCACATGATTCCTTGTATCCTTTTCACTTGCCCTATTTGTTCTTTAGGTAGTTGTGGTATCTTCTCTGGAAGCACAAGATGTTGAAGATGAGTACTTGAGAGCAATGCTAGGTAAGTAATTAGGCAAGGTGTTCCAAGCAGTCAGTTCCTGACTAGAAGCTTGATTCCAAGTGTTGACCGATTGCTCTCTTTCTCCTTGTCTTACAGGTAAGAGCAAGGGCAAAGGAAAAGACAAGGAAAAAGCATGATATGGGATACTCTTGCTTTCAACCCTGATAATATGAGATATTCTTGCTCTGGCGTGACTTGTTTGTAGAAGTATTATCAAGGGGAAGGAAGCTAAGTATTTCGAGAGATTTCGTTGAGAGTGCCCTCTCAGATGTGAGGAAGAGTTGAGCATTTTTTGCAAGTCTGCCTGGCTGTAGAGGATGGAGGTCCACATATATAGGAATTTCCCTAACAGCAAGTAGTAATGTTATTCATTTACCCTTCTCGGTCATAGCAATGTAGTGGGAGCTGCAAGCTTCACGTGTTTTAACTTTGTCAGAGCACTTTGAAAAAGTGGTATGTGGTATCTGGAAAGCTGATGTTGCATGTGAAGATTGCAGACAAGTTTTATCCAAGAAAATTGGCTCTCGAAGTTCGGAAAGTGGTGCCTCTTTGATTTTCGAGCAAGAAGATATATTAAAGATCTGGCTCTCGAAATCCAGAGAGCATTGCCTCTTCGATTTTTGAACAAGCAATCTTATTGGGGATCTGGCTCTTAAGATTTAGAGGGCAGTTCCTTTTCAATTTTTGAGAAAGAAATCTTGTTGGGAGTCTGGCTTTCGAGATTCAGAGAGTGGTGTCTCTTTGATTTTTTGAGAAAGCAATCTTGTTGGAAGTCTGGCTCTCGAGATTTGGAGAGCGGTGCCTTTTCGATTTTTGAGCAAGTAATCCTATTGGGGCATCTGGCTCTCGAGATTCGGAGAACGGTGCCTCTTCGATTTTTAAGCAAGTAATCCTGTTGGGGGATCTGGCTCTCGAGATTCGGAGAGCGGTGCCTCTTCGATTTTTGAGCAAGCAATCCTGTTGGGAGTGTTTTCTCTGATGTGAGTAAAGCTTGGGCATTTTTGCCATTCTACTTTGCCACGGAGCACGGAGGTTGACACACATAGGGATTTTCCAGTTATCAAGCAGTGATGTTGTTCCTTTACCCTTGTGGGTAATAGTAGGGTAGTTGGACCCAGGAAAATCTGCTTCTTGGAATCCAGAAAGTGTTACCTTTTCTATTTTTGAACAAATGGCCCTAATGCCCTTTCTTTTATAGGGACACCAATTGTGTCCAAGAAGTACGTTTAGAGAGTTATTGCTTGTAGGAATTTTCCCCTTATTTTTGTACTTCAGAGATTTATTGGACTCATTTTCCCTTCATCATTTCTGAAAATGTCTGGCACATCCGACTGTCGTTTTGACTTGAACTTTGGTGAAGAGACAACCATGTCTCCTCAAGACAACATATAGCGCCCGCCCTTCTTATCCCCTACTAGTCCTCTTACCATTAGGGACTATGTGATGAAGAATGATATGACTGCTGCGGTGGTGACCAAGAACCTTCTCACTCCCAAAGATAACAGACTACTTTCCAAACGGTCTGATGAGTTGGTTGTTAAGGATTCTCTGGCTCTCAGTGTTCAGTGTGCAGGTTCTATGTCTAATATGGCCCAACGCCTATTTGCTCGAACCTGCCAAGTTGAATCATTGTCAGCTGAAGTGATAAGTCTCAAACAAGAGATCAGAGGGCTCAAGCATGAGAATAAACAGTTGCACATGCTCGCACATGACTATGCTATAAACATGAAGAGAAAGCTTGACCGGCTGCAGGAATCTGATGGTCAGATTTTGCTTGATCATCAGAAGTTTGTGGGTTTGTTCAACAGACATTTATTGCCTTCGTCTTCTGGGGCTGTACCACATACTGAAGCTCCAAATGATCAATCTCCGGTGCCTCCTCCTTCTGAGGTTCTACCCAGTACTGAGGCTCTGAATGATCACCCTCCGGTGCCTCCTCTTTCTGGGGCTCTGCCGACTGCTGAGACTTCTCATGAGCAACCTTTGTGAAGGCTCCCTCCTATTTGTTTATTTTGATTCATGTGTATGCACCTATCTGTAACTTATCGGATATATCAGTAAATAAGCTTTGCTTCATTTCAGCGTATTGTGTTAAATACACTAAGACATACTTCACTGAGTTCTTTGAATTTTTGTTGTTGAAGTTTGTATGTTGAAACTTCGTGGGTGGATTCTATAGGTTGAAATAGTGCTCCCCTAATTTTTCGAGCGAGGAAAGCTTCTCGGTTGGGGACTTGAAAGATCTAAGTCACTGAGTAGTCGTGAAACTTCCGAGTATCGAGGTGCAGTAGCATATGGTAGGAGTCCCCCAAGTCTCCGGTCGAGGGATATGACGAAAGAGGTGTCTTGCTAGTAGCCAATTTTTCAAAGTAACAAAACTTCACCATTTTCCTTTCTAAGTGGTAGCCCAAAACTCCCCTTTCATATATATTTGGTATGAAAGTTGTGAGGCCCAAAGAAGAGGAGGCCTAGGCCCTTTTCTTGTTTATTTTATTTTTTTTTATTTTTGAATTTACTAATTTTTTTTTAATAGGTGAAGCTTTGATGCTGAAGCTTTTGTAGGTGAAGCTTCTGTGTTGAAGCTTTGTAGGTGAAGCGTTATAGGTGAAGCTTTGGTGTTGAAGCTTTGTAGGTGAAGTTTTGGTGTTGAAACTTTGTAGGTGAAGCTTTTGTGTTGAAGCTTTGTAAGTGAAGCTTTATAGGTGAAACTTTGGTGTTGAAGCTTTGTAGGTGAAGCTTTGTGTTGAAACTTTGTAAGTGAAGCTTTATAGGTGAAACTTTGGTGTTGAATCTTTGTAGGTGAAGCTTTTATAGGTGAAGCTTTGTACGTGAAGCTTTTGTGTTGAAGCTTTGTATGTGAAGCTTTATAGGTGAAGCTTTGTAAGTGAAGCTTTATAGGTGAAGCTTTGTTGGTGAAGCTTTTGTTGTGAAGCTTTGTATACTCCCTAACGGTTACACGATATCACCGGAGAAGCTTATCAGAGGAGAAACCGAGTGATCAAGCAAGTGTTCAGCTACATTAAGTGCCCTGAAAGCTTCAGAAAACATGAAATTGACCGAAGCCCTTATGTCTACCAGGATTCGTCGTACTTCAAAGTTGGCTATGTGAGCTTCCACGATCAGTGGGTCGTTATGAGGGCAGATGATACCTCTTTCTTCCTCAGGGTAGAAACATATTGGATCCCAGTTAGGCTTTTGATACTTGCCTCCCCTGATGTCTTCCACGTGAAACACTTGGTGGCCAAGCCTCAAAGTTCGTTCACTATTTTTCATGGCCCTGTTGGAAAATTTAGATATGGGTGTGCCGCCACTTACGGAATATATCACATTCACTTGGCGTTGGTTACCGTTATCCCTTGGAGGGTGAAGGAGGAATTGATCAATTTTTCCTTCATGTGCCAAAGCTTCAATATGATCACGAAGGGTGATACACTTCTCGTCGTCATGACCGTAATGCTCGTGATAGCAGTAAAACGTGCCCGTGTTCTTCGTGGGCTTGTAATCCGGCTACCTCGGCTTTGGCTTCGGTATCAGGTGTGCTATGCTGGGGTAAATGGCCATGCATGTGGCGTTTAAAGGTGTGTATGCCTCATACCTTGGGGTAAGGCCTGTCTTGACACGTGCTTGACCCACTGTGTTGAGTGCCTGAGGGTGGGGATTATCGTGGTGATACCCTTAGTTATCGCGATAGTATCCCTTACTCATTTTACTAAAATGAGACTGGTGAGGATGGAAATCTTTCCTTTTGCCCTGAGATTGATATGTTTGTTGACTTGGCAAAGTATTAAGTAAGGTACGGGGAGGCTCCACTGCCGTTTGGAAGGTTGAGGTCTTCTCATTTGGTTGGATTTGGCTTCTACTCCCTACATGTTAATAAGGGGTGGTTGTATGGGGTTTCCCTTAATATGTCCTTACTTTGGCAGAGGCATGGTTGTAAGCATGTGCCATCACCTTAGAGTAAGTCTTCCAAGTGTTGGCATTGATCATGTACTTGAAGAAACAGTCACGTAGGCCTTGAGGGAAGTCTTGTCATTTGCCTAAGTGCAGCAAGAATACTTATGGCTGAAACGACCGGCATACTCTCATAGTGACTCGTCCAGCTTTTGGTGAATAGTGTACAAGTCATCTGCAGAAACAGTCACGTAGGCCTTGAGAGATAAACAGTTTCCTCAGTTCCTCAAATGAGTCCACTGTCTCAGGTGGAAGATGGCAATACCAGTTTAGAGCTCAACCAGAGAGGGTGGAAGGGAAGATAAGACATCACTCTTCGTCGGTGCACATCCGATATGCCATGGTGGACTCAAAGAGGTTAAGGTGTTCAATCAGGTCCTCCCTTCCAATATAGAGTTGTAAACCAAGCTTTTGTTTTGTGTTTCCTTGAAGGGGGGGTGTCGAGGATCCTCCTTGTGAGATGGCCAGGCCTAGGTTGGTTCCAATCAGGTATCTCGGCCTGACGTTCGACCTTCAACTTGTTTACTTCCTCAAGGAGCTGTAGGACAAAGGGGTCCTAAGTAGAGTCATGTACCATTGGATTTTTCTTTCGTAAGTCTCCATCGCCTCTTGGAAGTAGGAAAGTTTAAGCAAGAGCGTGTGATTTTTCCTTGGACTCGCTGTACTGACTTCTAGGGTGAGTCTGTCGAAATACCTCTGAGTCCCCTATACCTTCATATTCCTCTGGGACCTATCGTTCCTTCCCTAGATTGGCAGCTGGCCTAGGTTGTGTGAGGGGACCGAGTCTTTCAGAAACCCTTGGGTCATCGATCTTCGAGCTTATGTGGAGAGGATTCTCTCGACGTTACTTTAGGAAGTCTCGGCAATCACGATAAACAATTTTTGATCCTTCCAACCTTTCTGCAAGGAAGTGTCTTCCTCCACTTCTCCTGCTTTGGGTCGAAGCAGCTGGGTTGAGAGAAGTCTCATATTGATCAATGTTTTGATGATTAGCTCAGTCCTCATTACTGATACCCATGTCGAAGAAAAGTGACCCTCGGTGTTATGGGGCACCCAGATGATGGTTGATATCCACAAGGGCAACAAGCTTGCGTGTTTGAGTACGCCTAGTTTCATGGAACATCTCGAAGAGTTTTTCATATTGTTCTTGGAGGATCTTATTCTTTATTGTTATCTTGTTGTTTTGAGCCTCCAGCTCCTTGACTTGAGCTTGAAGAGAAAGCTTCTTTCGTTACTTCTTTCGCAGCTTCACACTAGGCGCGAGGGGGGTGTCGTTCTATATGTTGTGGCTTCCTTCACTCCTCATGTTGGAGAGGGATGCCTGGTCAAAAGAGAGTGTACGAATGGTGGAAACTAGTTTGACAAAGCTGAAGAGAGTGGAAATAAGTGTGTTTCCCACATACGGCGCCAAATGTTGATGTACAAAATCAATGAGGACTTTGGTACAACAGAAAGTGTCAAGTTTGTGACCTTTGCTAGATTGCTCCGGTCATCAGTGTGGATAAGTATGTAAATGGATAGAGACAGGGAAGCAAACATAAGATATACGTGGTTCACCCAGATTGGCTACGTCCACAGAGTAGAGGAGTTCTCATTAATTGTGAAAGGTTTATACAAGTACATAGGTTCAAGATCTCCTTTAGTGAGTTCTAGTGAATGATTTAGTACAAAGACATTAGGGATTATTGTGGGAGAATGATCTCCTTTTATAGAATAGAGTTTCTAGCTTTGTTATGACATTGACACGTGTTGTGTTGTGATTGGTCTCTGATGTTGACATATGTTATGTTGTGATTGGCCCCTAATATTGACACGTGTCGCGTTGTGATTGGCCTCCTGGTTGGAGGGAAACTCTTATGGTTCCTTGATAGTATAACGTTGACCGGTGCTTGGTAGTTTCGGGATTGGTCAAGTATGGTACAAACAAGTTCATATGATATTGCAAAAAATTTCCTTTATTTTAATTTATGACTTACCTTGCATTTTACTAATATATAGAATAAAAAAGATATATTTTACCTTCCACAAAAAAATTATTCATATTTTAAATCCTTTATTCTTTGGGTGGAGATATTTCTTATTTGAGTTAATTTCATATTTTTATTTTTATTTTTTTAAAAAGGCTTGTTTGAAAGTGCTTTAAAATAGCTAAAAAAGCTTTTGGTGAAAATATTTTTGAAAAAATCTTTAGTAAAGATGCAAGTGAATCTTGAAAAAGTACTTAAAGCGCTTTAAGTGTTTTGAGAACCCGAAAACATTTTTGTTATAAGTATTTTCAGTCATTTATAAAACACTTCCAAACGAGCCAATATATGCCAACGATTGAAGACTACAAGAAGTGAGTGCCACCATTTAGGAGCGAGGTGGGTCAGATTGTCTAACCAATTGGTTAGCCTGACCATCTAATATTCTTGCACATATTGATACATTATCGGCCATTGACATCTAATTGATACTATATCCTGCATTCCATAGTTATCAATATTTTTGTTAACAAAAGTCTAAGTGGCAATCAACTATTTGACATCATCTTATTTTGGCACACCAGCTGAAGGAGAAATTTTTATGTGTAATGAGAATATGAGTCAGTACAGTATATGTCTCGATACAAGTAAAGGGACACTTGGAAAAAAAAACAAACTACCTTCAGTTGTATTATGACATGAGGTGTACCATCCCCAATTATGCTTCATCACGCGGGGCAAGCTAAGGTGGCTGCTAAATGAGGCACATGAGTACCACTAAAGCTATTAGCCGAGAAGAGGGTGGTTCGACCACTACCACTATGTTGGAATCAAATTCACACACATCCACAAATGGAGGTGAAATCCAGTTAGAATGACCATATATATCTCTGTGGATGGAGAATCAAACCACTGGTAGAGTTCTAAGAAGGAGTATATATGACGTGCCATACATTAGAATATATCCTTAATGAATATCCAATGTTGAGGCGTACATGAGATGCTTCTCCATGCCTACGTGTAGATGAACAGCATGCATGAGGGAATATATATACACATTGTAGAAAGAGAGAAGTCAGATAGAGCCCTTGATAAAAGAGTATTTATAAAGATCTTGAGAGAGTAATCTCATTTAG
The DNA here is from genome assembly GCF_916048215.2 of Malus sylvestris. Classification (NCBI taxonomy): domain Eukaryota; kingdom Viridiplantae; phylum Streptophyta; class Magnoliopsida; order Rosales; family Rosaceae; genus Malus; species Malus sylvestris. Next base: position 758,020 of record NC_062264.1, read on the forward strand.
ATCAGAATCAATCTAGGAGGAAATCTAGGATAAGATTAGACCTGGCATTCTTGTCGTGTTTTTCTTGTTCATGTCATTTTCATAACATACCTGATATCTTAACAGGTCATGTCATGTAATACCATTAAGATGAAAGAGTAATATGACCAAACCCATTACCCGTTAAAAAAAATATATTTTAAATCAATAAATAATCAAACGAAAAATGTAATACTAAAGTAGTATCTACATACCACATAAGTGAGATCAAAGAATCCAATGATAAGAATTTAATCTCACAAAAGGTTTTAATCTCGTATGAGACTAAATCCTATGGGTATGCTTGTAGTAAGGTTTTTTTAATTAATGTAGAAGTGTGAAAAGTATAAGAAAAAATTACAAATGTTTTTTAATTAATGTAGAAGTGTGAAAAGTACAAGAAAAAAAATTACAAATGCTCGTAATGACAAACTTTACAACTTTTGTGAATATGTCAACTCCAAAATTCACCACCATAATACCATAAAACTATAGATTTAAAAATTTAGTTGTTAGTTGTCGTTCAATTTTGTGCTTCATTATTCTCACGAATTTTTTTTTCAAATTTTATCAGCATATGCAGAAAGATGAATAGTTTGAATCATTAATATGATGTATAGATTTTTTACGGTTGATGAAAATATTGCTTGGAATTCATAAAGTCTCTAAAAATTATATAACATTGACTCATATTTCAATTAACTGTAAATATCAGAACGTGATATCAACGATCCGAATAGTTCATTTTTTAGCATCCTCTAAAAGATTATGTCTTTAAAAAATGAAATCTAAAAACTGAAATCTAGTGAGAAGAATAGAGTGTAAACGCGGTTTATGGATTATGGTGTTAAATTTCGGAGTTGACACCTTCACAAAAGATGTAAAGCTTGTCACGAGCGATTGTATACATTTATTTATTTTTACATTTTCACACTTCTGCATTAATTATTATAAATTTCTATTAATTTTGTACTAAAACAAACACCACTATTCATGAGGGTTTGTAGGGTTTAAAAAATCAAAGGCAATGTACCCATCTCAAAGCGTAGAAGATGCAATCACGATTGTTTGCATATTTTTTTCACATTTTTTTACACTTGTAAATTAACTATTATGAATTTTTTAATGTGCTTTGGTATCTTTAAATTGCTTTGATATTTTTAATGTGCTTTGAATTTTTAAATCTCACTTATATGAGATTAAATACTGTAGCTATTGTAGAAAGGTTTTTTTAGTAGTTTAAATACTGTACCTTTGACCCATTTGTTGACACATTTCACCTCCCTTTCCATCTCTATGCAATGTACACAATCATTCATGCTCCCTAGCTGCAACACCACTCCATTTTACCCTTCACACTTTGCATCATCACTTCATTTTCACCCTTGGGCCATTGCACACCACACACACCAACTTGCCATGCATTTCATCCCTAGCCTAACCTGATTTTCTAAGGTTTTTGGGGCCTATAAATACATGTTTACACCCCTTGGCCAAAGAACAATCCCCCATATTCATCATTTTATCACAGAAATTCGTCCATACACACCCTAGGAAGCAAAACACCCCAAAAACACCATTCTAGTGCCTAGAAAACATAACAGCCACTCCACCTTCTTCCACCCTCTTTGCCTAGTTCTCCACCACCTTCCAACCATCAAACACTCTTCCACACTCACCCTAAACCCCTCCATATCATTCCCCATCCATTCTACACCATAAATCCACCCAAAAATCTGTCCACAAGCTTCATGCCGCAACAAGGAGGAAGGGAGATCCATTGATGCACTTGCTTTCCAAGTTGGAGCATTTTAGGTGTTTTCTTTCCTTTGATTTTAATGTCTAATTTTATGTATCTTTGTATTGCAAGAATGAGGAACTAAACCCCCTTAGTTGGGGGGTGATTCGAAACCATGTACATGCTTGCAATATGATTTGATTACATTCAGTTGTTATTTCATAAGTTGCGGATTCAATTCGTTCATCTACTTGATTGATAACTTATTTGTGTATGTTGATTGAGAGTGCACGCTTAGTTTTCATGCATGAATATGATGCTAGATTATGAGGGAGTTTCACCTAATAGTTACAATCTTATAATCACAAGTAGTGAAGGTCGCTTGAAAACGATCGCGTTGAATGAATTCTTGGCACTAGTTTCATGCTCATCATAGTAACGAATGCCTCGTCAACACTTATAGTTCTCATTGTGCTTCATGATTCTTGATTGTATCTTTATTGTGCTCATCACGTAAGGAACCTTTGAGGAATGCTTTGAATTGTTGTATGCGCTTTTCCATCCAATTCATTAACTTAAGGAGAACTTGAAGGTTAATTTAAGTGTATCTAATTAACTTGGGGTGTTGAGTTTCATAATTTATTGAAAGAACAACTGAAAATCATTTTGTTTGCAAGTGTGTCATGTGTGGAGAAGAACCTCCTAACTAGCCTTTTATCCATCCTTTTCATCCAAAAACGTTTTACAATCTGTTTTGTTTTAAAGTTTCTGTTTTGTTTTCAATTTTCGTCCAAAACAAATCCCCCTTTATTTTGAAGTCTTAGATTAGTTAGAAAGTGTTTTGATTTGTGTTTCTAAGTGTTTTGATTCAAGTTTTCATCCAACTTCGTCCAAGTTCTTGTTAGGTTCTCAAAACTGCCCAGAAAGTGGTTTTTAGGCAGTTTTGAGTCATTAGGTTGCTGTTTTGAGTTTTATGTTTGTTTAAGTATTTTAAAGTATAGTTTTGCATTCTTTGAGTCTAGTTTAGTGTTTTAAATTTTGTTTTTATGTTTTTAAGTCAGTTTTCAAGTGTTTAGCAATCCCTCATAATCCCCGGCCTAGAACGATCCCTACTTACATACTTTACTACATTTGATAAAAAGAGGGTTTAATTTTGTGTGTTAACTTATTTTTCGCATCAGCCATCTTCTCCAACTTCGATTTTATTATATATTAACTTGCTGATTTTGATGATTCAGACACCTACACTAGAATTTAAACCATTGTCGGATCACGTCAAGTATCACCTTCCATTCAAGGATCAATTCCATGCTATGGGCCCTATCCAAGTTTAGAAGGAAGTTTCGTCTGGCTGGAAGACGTTAAAGCAAGCGCTTCTTGGGAAGCAACCCATGTATTCAAATAAGGAAGATTTTTGAATTGCTCCACGATTGGTTTTGCGTTCCTAAAAACCTTCCCTTTTCTGCAATGTTATTTTGCCATGATTGTCATTTTTATTTGTTGCTTGTTTAATTATTTTTGGTGTGGGTTTATTTTTGAAACATTGACAGATATGCAAGGTATTTTACATTCATTTTCATTAAAAAAGGGAACATTAAGCAGAAAAATACAAGAGAGAGCCTTCACAAAGGCTGCTTAGGAGAAGTCTTAGTAGTCGGCGGAGCCCTAGAAGGAGGAGGCATCGGAGGTTGATCATTTGGAGCTTCATTACGCGATACAGCCTCAGAAGATGAAGGCAAATGTTGTTGGAACAAACCCACAAACCTCTGATGATCAAGTAAAATCTGACCATCAGATTCCTGCATCTGGTCAATCTTCCTCTTCATGTTTGTAGCATAGTTATGTGCGAGCCTGTGCAACTGTTTATTCTCATGCTTGAGCCCTCTAATCTCCTGTTTGAGACTCATCACTTCAGCCGCCAATGATTCAACCTGACGGGTTCAAGCAAATAGGCGTTGGGCCATATTAGACACAGAACCTGCACACTGCACACTGAGAGCCAAAGAATCCTTAACAACCAACTCATCAGACCGTTTGGAAAGCAATCCGTTATCTTTGGGAGTGACAAGGTTTCCAGCCACCACCGCAGCAGTCATATCATTCTTCATCATCGAATCCCCAACGGTAAGAGGACCAGTATGGGATATGAAGGATGGGCGCCATATGTTGTCTGGAGAAGGCATGGTTGGCTCTTCACCAAGGTTCAAGTCAAAACGATGGTCGGAGGGGCCAGACATTTTCAAAGGTGTTGAAGAAAGAAGAGGTTGGACAAGTCAAGATTGTAGAAGTGCAAGAAGGGAGTTTCTACAGGTAGAAATTCAAGTGTGCTTTGAAACGTACTGCGCGCCTTTATAAAAACCAGTACTCGACGAGATTTCAGAGATCGAAGAGGCCAATTCAAAAATCGAAGAGGTGTTAGCTTTCTCAAAAGTTGGGCTTGCTCAGAAACCACAGGCCAATCTTCTTTTCCAGATTTGTCCGCACTTGTCACATGCAACCTCTGCACTCGACGGAGCTCAGAACTCGAAGAGGCGAGCTCAGAACTCGAAGAGGCAAGCTCAGAAATCGGAGAGGCATCTGCTTTTCCAAACGTGTCAGCATTTTTCACATACACACTCAGCTTTGCGGAAATCACGGGCAGTTTGTCGAAGCGCTGATTCCAGATATCGAAGAGGCATCAGCTTTATCCAGACGTGTCAGCATCTGTCACATATACACTCAGCCTTGCTGAAATTACGGGCAATCTGTCGAAGATTTCTGGTGAAGTAGAAAGCACGTGAAGTTTACTGTTCAATCATCCAACGGTTGCCGACAAAAGTGAAAGAATAGTACCGATTATTATTTCCTATAAATGTCGACCTGCACCCTCCATAGCAAGGCAGACATACATAACCTTCCGTCATCTCCGAGAATGCCTTCCCAACGAAGCCTCTCGAGTCACTCAGTGTTCCTTATTCCTTGGGGTACCTCTGCAAACAACTCATCCAAAGCAAAAGTATTTCATATCATGAAGGTTGAAAGCAAGAGTATCTCATATCATGCTTTCTCCCTGTCCTTCTCCTTGTCGTTGTTTTCATCTGCGGGACAAGGAGAAAGAGAGCAATCAGCCAGCACTTGGTATCAATCTTCCGATCTGGAACCGACTACCTGGAACCCCTTCTTGATTGCTTACCTAGCCCTGCTCTCGAGTACTCATCTTCAACATCTTATGCTTCCTCTTCGTCTACCACATCTGTTTGGGGAATAGATAAGGGAAGTGAAAATGATACCTCGAAGCATGTGGAGACAATGTGCTAATTCATCATCAGCTAGGGACAAGGAGAAAGAAAGCAAGAGGTGGGCACTTGGAAAGATTGAAGAAAGAAACAGACCATCACCTCTACCTCGTGCCTGCCTGCCGTGCAGAAGAAACAAGCAGAGAAGAATGCAGACTGCACATCAAATCAACCCAGCAGAAGGAGTCTGATTTGAAACCAAGGAATTCTCGCTTAGAATTCCGAACCAGTTTGAGATCAAAGCTGTGGAAAGACAACAAGATCATCTATCTTCAAAAACCAGATTTGAGTTCTTAAACTCTACTCTGTCTGGTTTTTACTTTGCCATACTTATCATGTTTATTCGTTGTTTGTTTGATTGTGTTTGTGTGAGTTTATGCTTGAAACATTGAGGACAATGTTCGATTTAAGTGTGGAGGGTTAACCAAGTTGTTTTGCATGAAATTCGTGGAAGTTTAACACCCATTACTTCTAGTGTTGTTCCTTGCTGTTTTTAAGTGTTTTTATGCTGTTTTGGAGTGTTTTAGTGTGTTTTGACATAAAAATCCGAAAATCTCATAAAAATTTGAAAAATTATTTTGAAAAACCCAAAAAGAGTTGTTTTTGTGTGTTTGTTTGTGTCTTAGGGTACCTTCCAACACAATGATGAGGATTTGGCTTTTAATTACATGACTGTTAAAGAGAGTTATAAACATGAATGAAAATTTGATTTACTCTTTGGTGTATGCTTGGTTGTGGTTATAATTTATGAATTCACATGCAATCATAAAGGAAAAATCAGTTTTTGTAACATGCTTGAAAGAAGGAACTCAAATGAACGCTGCAACCTTGTGAGAGTTAATAATCTGTGCATCATTGTTTTCTAAAGTCGTTGCATGATCTCATTATTCTTTGCTTGGTTGCTACTTAGAAGGCGTTTCATCATTTAGTTCCAAATGCTAGAACTCATGCCTATTTCATTCAAAGCATGTTATTGATTTGCATAACACATATTCAAGATGAAGTTGTGTAGTGACCACCAAAGCCAAATTGTCGTGCCCCTATTTCATTATGTGTGTAAGTTTAACCCCGTTGAGCCTTGTTAAGCCTATGTTCTTTGTTAACCCACACTATCCTTACCTAGCCTAGTGTTAGGACCATCCATACCCTTGTTCTTGAAGCATAGTAAAGCATGACTTTATCAATGTATTGTAGAAAGCAAGTGTGGGGGAAGTGATTCTTGTGTGTGTGTGTGTGTGTACCAAAGTCCTTAATAAGGCACGGGTAGAGAAAAAAAAAGTATGAAAAAGAGCTCTAAAGTGTTGTTTGTTAAAAAAGGGTCCAAAACATTGAATTCGGCCCTAAGTGTTGCATGAATCTTCCCTTTGTATGTAAAAGTTGATTCTGCATTCTAAAGTGATTTCCAAGTGTCTATTTCATTGCTTTGCTTGCTATCGCTTTAAGAACGTTTGTTATCCCTATCCTTTCTTTGTTAGCCATTACCCCCAAGCCCTGTTACAACCCTTGACTTCAATCTTGAGTCTTGTGTGTTTCAATTTGTGGAGTTCGAAATTGGTATGAGCATATGGTGTCATTGGTTCTTGCATCTAAGTAGTAGCATTCCATTCATGAGATCATATCTAAACATGCTTAATAACTCCAGAAAATTGCTTTCTTTGTTATAACATATGTGAGTCCTAATCTTTCGTGTTTACATCAATCTTCTCACATATACTAGTCTAGGGTGTGTAGTCAAAAAATGTGTGTGAAAATAGAGAGTATCTTGTAAGGAATTGAGCAAACTATCTAAGGCATGTTACTACATTCAAAACATCGTTTTAATTGGTTAATTGTGAACTAGTAAGTGGTGACTGTGATTAAGTATGTGCTCAAGTGTAAGGATGACCAAAATCTATGGGAATGATGATTTTTAACACGTCATGTTTCATTAAAAATCCCTAAGGCAAATGTTGGAAGGTTAGGTTGTGTTTTGTTTGTTTTGTTTCATTTTGTTTCTTTGGTTTTGCTAGAGGGCTAGCAAAAGCTAAGTGTGGGGGCATTTGATAGGAGCATATTTATGCAACTTAGTTAGCTTATTTCTTGGCATTTACTTAGTTTAATTCTAGTTATTTTAGTACTTTAAGCTATTTTCGTGTGTTTGTAGGTTCAAATAACAAAGTTACCAACAAAGTGTTATTTGGAGCATTTTGGAGCATTTTTGGGCCAAGATTGGATAGTGCAAGCATGGAGACATAAGGATAGACGTTTTTTAAGATTTGAAGGCTAGAAATCAGCATGTATGTGTGCAAGTGTGTTGACCTACAACTACAAACATTCATCCACTACACCCATTACATCCACTCATTACCAAACATCCATCCACTACACCCATTACATCCACTCATTACCAAACACTCACCCACTACACCCATTACATCTACTCATTACCACAACACTCACCCACTAAACCCATTACATCCACTCATTACCAAACATTCACCCACTACACCCATTACATCCACTCATTACCAAACATTCATCCACTACACCCAATACATCCACTCATTACCACAACATACACCACTACCACCTTAATTAGATGGTGGTCCTCTCCCTAGCCTATAAATACATCCACCCTTCACCATAATAAGGGAGAAAAAATCCATCCAAAACATACACACATCATCTACACAATTCTCCACTCTTTGCCGTATTCAATACAACCTTCATCCAAACACATCCATTCATCTTCATATCCATTCCTCCATACAAACAAACCTTCAAACACTTACCAACACCATGTGCCGTAGCAAAGGAAGGGAAGGAAAGTGGTTGGACGTGCTTGCTGTCCAACTTGGATCATTGGAGCGTTTAGGTGTTTTCTTTCTTTTGTTTCTAATGTTTAAATTCATTTTCTTTCGTTTGTTGTAAATATGAGTGGCTAAACCCCTTTTGGCTAGGGGTGATTTCAAAGCCATGATTATGTGTGCAATATAATTTGATAAATTCCAGTTATGAACTCTTGAATCGTGAATGCAGTTGGCTTAACTATTTGATTGATAATTTATTTGTATTTGTTAATTAAGGGTCGACACTTAATTGGCATGCATAAATCGTTGCTAGAATATAAGGAAGTTTCACATAATCGTTACAAACTTATATTCACATGTAGTGAAGGTCGCTTATAAACGATCGCGTTAAGTTCAATTCCTAGCATGAGTGACATGATGTCATAGTTGCAAGTGCTTTGTCAATGCTTATGATTTTCATTAAACGTAATGATATGTCATGTAGGGAACTTTAGAAGAATGTTTTGGGTTGTCGAATGATGTCATCCAATCTAATAAAACAAGGAAAATCTGAGAGTTAACTAGTGATGTCACGGTTAATTTGGAGCATTGTCGTTCATAATTCAATGAAGTAGTAACTGGAAATCGAGTTATTTGCATACATGTCATGTGTGGAGAAAAAGTCTCTAGCTATCTCATCCATCATCTTATTTCTCAAATTTGTTTTACAATCTGTCTAGTTTTTCATACTTGTTTGTTTGTTTCAACTTCGTCCAAAACTCAATCCCCCTTTACTTTAGTGTATCTAATTAGTTAAAATCTGTTTTAATTTGTGTTTTTAAATGTTTTGATTCAAGTAAAAGTCAATTTTCGTCCAAAGTCATTCCTAGTGTCTAGTTTAAGTTTATTTAGTTGTTCTAAGCTGGTTTGAGTATTTTAAGTTTGCTTTGAGTCTTGTGAGTCTTGTTAAGTATTTTTTAAGTTTAGTTTTCTTTTTTTTTTTGAGTCAATTTAGAGGTTATTAGCAAGCCCTCCTAATCCCCGGTCCAGAACGATCCCTACTTATACTTATACTACAGTTGTCAAAAGAGGGTTAAATTTGAGTGTTAAGATAATTTTCGCATCACTAAGATAGAAGTAATCGTACTCAGGAACGAAGTTCAAAGCTACCACTCGATTGATTTTTGATTCGCCCTTTCGATTATTCCCTCGAATAGCCCAGGTTTGCATAAACTTTTCAGAGGTTGGATGGTGCACTTGAAGCTTTTAGATCAAGGGGTCATGTCCTAATGTTTGTAGTCCACCTATTGTAATCGCACTTAATATGACTTGAACTTCCTAAGCTACTAGCTAGAACACCATGGAATGTGTTAGGTCCTTACACGCTACTCGACTACCGTCTAGCACCTTTTAGAACCTTAACAATAATAGTATGGTGTACCACAAAGAGCGTAGTAGTAATGGAAATAATGCTCCACTCTGGATCAGTATCACTAGGGTTGTAGGCCCACTTGAGAGATGGTATGGTAAGTAGAATGAGCATGATTCACGAGTGACTAGTGTTTGGCGAAAAGTACAACCCACGGTACCCAGAGCCACAAATCTGTGGTAATGGATGGTGTATAGTCTGGAGACGGAAGTCATCGTTTATTTATATATAATATATAAATACATGGTTTTGGGGGGTGTGGGTGTGTGTGTGAAGCTGACTTGTTAAGTTTTGTTTAGCGAGTAATGTTGCACTTGTTATATTTTTCATACTACATTTTTATCGCCTTTCTAATAGAGATAGGATTTACGCTTGTTGAGTTTTGTTTAGCGAATAATACTACATTTATCATATTTTTTATATCACATTTGTACCACCTCTTTAACAGAGGTGATCTACCAATACAAGTGAATCATATCTCTATTAGAGAGGTGGTAGAAATGTAATATGAAAAATGTAATAAAAGTAGATTTTTTATTTTTTTTGTTGTTCAGCTTTGTTTTGTGGAGAATGAATGGATGGGCCATGCCACTCCCCTCTACTGCTGGGTCAACTTGCCGAGGAGTCGAATAGATCGGCCCCGAGGAAATGCAGGCCGAGGTGACCGTGACACTATAAATATACGAGGCAAACGCACTTGTTAGATTGTCTCCAAATCACAAAAGGAAGTTTTTAAGGAAGTCAGAGCCTTTGATTTCACAAAGGAGACGCATACAAAAATACACAAAGATAGATAACAAGAAAGAGAGTGGGAGAGTGTGTAATAAACAGTCTATAGAGAGAGAGAGACCAATGAAATTAAGAGGAGATTCAAAAAGTGAGGTTGCAGTGGTGGATTCGGAGGATATGTCTGTTGATTGGAGAGGCAGACCCTGTAAGCCTACCAACCATGGTGGAATGAGGGCTGCTGTTTTTGTCCTTGGTCTCTCTCCCTTTCTCAGAATTATTTAGTTTACACCATATATATATATATATACACACACACATACATGTGTGTCTCTGTGTGTGATCTTATTTAGCTGTCCCTTGTAGTTCTTGGCATTGCTGATGATATTAATCTAAATGGTAAATGATATATATACATAAATATGCAGGTCTGCAGGGTTTTGAGATGATGGCAATAGCAGGTGTTGGGAACAACCTGATTACGTATGTACTAAGTGAGATGCACTTTTCACTGTCAAAGTCTGCAAACATAGTCACGAACTTCATAGGGACAGTCTTCCTCCTCTCCCTCCTTGGTGGCTACCTCTCTGATTCATACCTTGGGAGCTTCTGGACCATGATCATCTTCGGCTTTGTCGAGCTCTCTGTAAGCAGTCCAGTTCCCTCACTTTTTTTTTTCTTTCTGATTTTACATTTATATGGTGGTGTCATGATTTCAAGCACTATATATACATGTGTGTATATGGTGGAGTTTACATATATATTCAAGATTCTCTGTCTCTCCTCAAATCCAAGTTTATCTTATTAAATGAAAAAAAAAAAATCTTATCTTATTTTACTAAAACTAAATCAATAAAGATCCAAAAGTAGTCGACTCTTATCATTTCAGACTCCTATACAGTATACACCACCAACTTAAAAAAAATATATATGTATGAATGTTACATGTTGGTTTATAAAGAAAGTTGGGTTCTGCCATAAAACCAATTGGCAATATGAGAGTAGCCCGATCTCTTATGAGCCCATGCAAGACCTTTCCTCCCTTCAATGTGGGATTCATTCTCAACAGTTTATATGGGATCACATTGTTTTGCATCCCCAAAGAGGAATAAAGCATATTTTATGTGGCATAATAATAGTGCTCCTGAATCTGAATGCATAAACTATGAAGAGAATACTAATTTTTACTTTCTAATTAGTATGATTAATGACTAATTTTTGGAGTAATTAAACTGGTTGCAGGGTTTTATATTGCTGTGCGTGCAAGCCCATCTCCCACAATTAAGGCCACTCTCCTGCAACAATATTATGTCATCCCATGAGCATGACGAGGAGTTATGTCCTGAGGCAAAGGGCTACAAGGCCTTGATATTCTTTGCTGCAATATACCTGGTGGCCTTAGGAAGCGGTTGCCTAAAACCAAACATAATCTCTCATGGGGCCGACCAGTTCAGGAGGGTCGACTCCAAGCAGTCTAAGAAGCTATCGTCTTACTTCAACTGCGCTTACTTCGCCTTCTGCACCGGAGAACTCATTGCACTAACAGTCCTTGTTTGGGTCCAAACAAACTCCGGGATGGATGTTGGGTTTGGAGTCTCAGCAGCTGCCATGGCAATGGGATTATTCTGCTTGACTTTTGGTACACCTCTTTACAGGAACAAACCCCCTCGAGGAAGTATTTTCACTCCTATTGCTCAAGTAATTAACCAACCTGATGATCTCACTAATTGCCTCCTCTCTCCCTGCTTCTTTAACTTCTCCAATGTTACTGTGTGCTTTTTTTCTTCTCTACTTTTTTTCCGTCCTTTAGAAATTGAGGAGCCTTTTTTTTTTTTGTTAATTTAGTCCTTCCTTCCGTTTAATTGTTGAGATATATTGCTTTTGTTGTAATTTTTATAAGCTGAGTTTGGTTGATATAATCACTTTTAATTGTTTGAAAGCGTTTTAACTCAAATTCCGTTAAACACAGCCGAATGCAGTTCTTTGAAAAATAAAAAAAATAATAAAAAGTCTTTTTTAAAATTTTTATATTAAAAACTCTTAAACGACTTTCTTTTATCACTAAGGGTACCCTTTTTTTTTTAAATTATGAAGGACATTTGTTTTAATTCAAAACCCTCATAAAGTGTGACTCTTTTTTTGTTTTTTGTCCTTATAGCACAAAACATGTTTTTAATAATAAAAAAAAGTTGTATAAGTATTTTTAATTGAAAAAAGTTTTGTGAGGAACTTTTTTTTAGTTCTCCCTATAAAAAAAAAATCTATTTACTTGATCAAGAATTGTGTCTCTTTGAGTGTGCCTGGTGTGTGTTGCTGTTAAGTGACTTTCTTATGGCTTAGTTTCTATTATATTGTAATTATTCATGGCCTGAGAGTAAACTAGTGTATTTTTTTTCTTTGCTGATTTATAAAAAGATCTATTAACAAAATTGGATAGAAGCTTTGCTAAACACACCACTATTGCTGTGTGATGCTTTCTTTCTTTTCTTTCTTTCTATCAAATTGAAAATCTTGTATATGCCCTGTGAGCTTTCTTTGTACCGTTCACCTTAGTTATGAAAATTTCCAGTCCTCCAAAAAATAATAATAATAATTTGTATATGCCAGTAAGATGATTTGAACCCTTTTTGTCTTTCTTTTAGCACCCCCAACATATATACACACTAGTCTATACATTGATATATAGGTTCGATTTGGCACCGACCTAATACTTTAAAATATGAATAAATTTAGAAAGTGGGCTTGATCACCGTCTCTTCTCAATCCTTTTAATCAATAGTGTTAGAAAAAACACTCCACCAACAATAAATTATAGCAAAATACTTCAACAACTCAATTGGAGGGAAAAAAAAATCTCTCATCTATTAACAAGTCAGGTTCTAATTGATTTTAAGTTGTAAAATTTAGTTGGGGTTATAAAGTAAATTGATATTTCTTTATATATAAATTATGATGTTATCATGAAAAAGATATATTATTTTTATTAAAGGAAAATGGATTGTTCGAAACCATTTTACTAATTTAGGGGAGTCGGGAAGTTTCAAACTCGAAATGCATGAGTGAAAACTCAAAAATCTTATCCATTAGAATATTAGACCACATGTGTTATAGGTACTTAAATGTGAGAAACCCTTTAATTCACTGATCCATTTTCTATGCTCATCAGGTTTTTGTTGCTGCGTTTACAAAGAGAAAGCAAATCTGTCCTTCAAATACAGAAATGCTTCATGGAAACCGAAACAGTGTGCCAACGTCAAACCACCTCTTTGTTCCCATGTCACCAAACGTCACTACTCTCCTCCACACTGAAAAGTTCAGGTGGAATTATTCAAATGCTTAATTTAAATTTAGTAAAGTAACAAACTAATAAACTTCTACTTGTTTTCTTTTTTTTCCTTTTTATTGTTTTTATCTTCCTTTATGTCTGAGAATCTAAGATTAATACAAAATTTTCCCCTATGCCCTCTGCATTAATCAGGGAGAAAAAGTTTGAATTAATGTATCAAATCAAGATGCATCTTCTTTTGCTAATGTCAATTTATGTCAACGTCCTTTAAGAGCACTCTTTATCCTGCTTAATTTTGATAGAAAAAGTTGGGATTATGGAGCATATAGTAATCAGAACTAATTTCTATCTAATGACTCTAACTAGTACTACTGATACTGCAGATTCCTGGACAAGGCATGCATCAAAATTGAAGATGGAAGTCAGCGGATTGAAAGTTCTTGGAGATTATGCACCGTCGCACAGGTGGAGCAAGTCAAAATCATTTTCTCAATTGTGCCCATTTTTGCATGTACCATCATCTTCAACACCATTTTAGCTCAACTCCAGACATTCTCCGTCCAGCAAGGAAGTTCCATGAACACTAAGATCACGAAAGGTTTCAAAGTTCCCCCAGCTTCGCTTCAAGCCATCCCTTACATTATGCTCATCTTCCTTGTCCCTCTCTATGAAATTGTCTTTGTCCCTGCTGCAAGAAAAGTGACAGGAAGGGACTCGGGGATCTCACCTTTGCAAAGAGTTGGCGCTGGCCTCTTTATTGCTACTTTTTCCATGGTTTCAGCTGCATTGATTGAACAAAAGAGAAGAAACGCAGCCTTATATTCGAACCAAGCCCTTTCTATCTTTTGGATTGCTCCACAGTTTCTCATCTTTGGCCTTTCAGAGATGTTCACCGCGGTGGGGCTCATAGAGTTCTTCTACAAGCAGTCACTGGAGGGGATGCAGTCCTTTCTGACTGCCATGACATACTGCTCATACTCGTTCGGCTTCTATTTGAGCTCCCTCCTTGTTTCTCTGGTGAACAAGGTGACCTCAACTTCTTCAAATGGTGGGTGGCTCAGTGACAATGATCTCAACAGGGATAGGCTAGACCGTTTCTATTGGCTGCTCGCTGCGCTCAGCCTCGTCAACTTCTTCAATTACCTTTTCTGGTCTAATTGGTATTCTTACAACCCGTCTTTATCACCGAAAGAGTCCTCTTCCTCCTACGGAAAGGACTTGGAAAGCAATGGCTTCAACCCTTCAAAGCCTGTTGTTGAACCTCACAATTAATATTCTAACTTGATGAACTAATTCTCATATTCGTCGGCTCTTGTAGTTGTAGCAGTTGTACTAGTTGTACATGTACAAATTTAAAAGGAAAAGCTCCTCCATCGATTAACAGTATATATATATATACACACACACCTCTAATTATTTAGTGCAAATTAAGCATCTGCGTGCTAGCAGGTTTTATTTAATTATATGCGATATTTGAATCAAGAATTATTAGGAAGCTAATTAACTAGGTGTATGATCCATCAACTAAAAGTCTACACGATTCAATGAACCCTCCGTCGTCCTACTTCTATTCTATAGATAGATATTGTGTTGAAAAATATTAGTATTTTATGATTATTTAATTATTTGGATCTTAGGCCCAGCGTTAGAACTAGGTTTTTGTTTAGGGACTTGGATCCTCTCCTGAGCCCAAGGAGAGGATCCTCCTGAGCAAATGACTTAGGCCATTGGATGAAAATCCAACGGCTACAAACAGGGGGATTCATTTAAAGTTATAATAATTATAGCCGTTGAATTTTCATCCAACGGCCCAAATCCTTTGGTCAGGAGGATCCTCTCCTTGGGCTCAGGAGAGGATCCAAGTCCTTTGTTTAGTGATTAATGTTTAGTTTATTATAAATATAATGCTTGTTATTTGTTTGTGAACAACTTGTAGTTATTTAGTTGTAGCCGTCTCGATAATCTTTTTTAATCAAATAATGTTCATAGTTGTATTTCGTTTGTTTGTCTGTTTATTTTCTCCTTGGTATCAAAACAGGTTTAATCATTCAAGATTTAGGAGCGTGTATTCAATTGAGAATTTGAGAGATTATAATAGATATATAAATCTATTGAGTTTTATAGAGTTTAATTGATTTGTACAGGTTCCGTGTAAAATTTTGATTCAATTCCCTTGAACTCTCACGGGAAGAGGTGAGATTTGTAGATGTTTAAAATACACTCTAAAATATCTCAAATTCCATCTAATTCCTCAACTTTTCCAAATTCTTTAAATTCAATTTCTAATTGAATACATCTGTAATGTTATAAACTTATTTAAAACTCTAATTGAATACAATCAGATTTCTAAGAATTTTAATAAATAGTCTTAAAATCCTAATTGAATACAGATTGAATTTTATATAATCACTTAAAATCCTAATGGAATACCCTAAATTCATTAAAAGAATTAAAATGTCTCAAAATCCTAATTGAATATAACCCCTTTAATCTGTTCTTGATTCTATCAGTATGTATGTCTGTTGTTTATTTTTTGTTTAGATTGTCGCTGTTTTAGTTTGAAAAACAAAGAAGTCTGAAAAAGAAAAACTGTCATTGGGTTGGGCTGCCGGATTCACGCTGCACCGGAGCCAAGCCGAAACCTAAAGTCTGTGTAACCGAAGCCACCACGCCCAGCATCCGTGATCACCACCATCTTCTGCCCGCATCACGCCGGAGAACGTAACCCATGATCTTGCAACTCGACCCATCGTCACAGTATCTGCTCTGATTGCAGCCAGAATTCGTCCTGCCTGTAGTCGCACTAGTTCCCTGGTCATCGCCGATCCATGTCAGAAGTCGCCGTTTGATAGTGTCTGAATAGGAACCCAGAAAATCTCTGAGTTAGAATTCTGACGCTGCTGCTCGCTAGAATTTCTTGTTATCGGTGCGCTCTTGTTTAGTGCAATATGAATGATACCACTCATTAGCAATTTAGCACAAAAGAGAAAAATAGAAAAATAAAAAATAAAAACGAGAGAAAAGGAAAAAGAAAAGAAAAAGAAAAAGAAATATTTGGTTGTTTAGTTTGAGAGGCCCACGCAGGCAAGAAGGAAAGAATAGTGGGCCTTGTCTTGAAGGCCCATACTATTTGGAAATCTGACGTTGTTCTTCGCAACGATTATTCGAGTGTTTGAGCTTGTGACCACTCAAGTGATACTGTTGTTTTCTTTCGTTTGTTGATGCAATTATCTCGTTTGTTTAGTGACGAGGAGCACTCATATGTTTTATTTTTATACTCTCAATATCAGCATGCCTACATCATAACCAATTTGTCAATTTGCCATCAAGTCCAATTTGCCAGTTCAGTCCAGTGCTTCCATCGCCAGTCCAGTCCAATACAGTTCAGTCCGCCTAACGAAGTTAGTCCGCATCTACTTGTTGGCAAACCTATGTTGTACACCGCATGAGTTTGACAGAGATGTTGAAAAATATTACTATTTTATAGTTATTTAATTATTTGGGTTTTAGGCTCAACCCGTTGGAACTAAGTTTTCCTTTAGCGATTAGAATTTAGTTTATTATAAATATGATGTTTGTTATTCGCTTGTGAACAATTCAGTCAATAATTATAACCGTCTCGACAATCTCCTTTAATAAAATAATATTCATAATTATATTTCGTCCGTTTATTTTCAACTATTGTACACTCTTTTCTTCAACGCGTCTTTCCGTTGATCATGTAAATGGGGGGCTCCAAATGCTCTTTTTTAGGAGGAAAAAGGAAGATTCATGTAAGTGGTACGGTTTCTGCTTTATATATGCTTTTGGTTACTTTAAACACTAGTCATTTTTCACAAAAGCAAAAGCTAATCTATCTAGCCATATGTATGATGATGTAATTCAGAATATTGTGCAAGACATATAGATTATTATTACTTCCTGTAACTTGTAAGCCTCTATAATTAGAGTAGTAACATTTCATAATTAAGCTTAAAAATGGACAGGTATTGTTCCTGAACTGTCTTGTCTCTTTCTCAGTCACTTTGGCATTAAGAATGGAACAGGTCTCATACATGTCTTGTGTTGGAACACATTATCATCTTCCTATCTACTGTCACTGGCTTTAAGAGAATTGAGGGCAGTCTAGCTAGCTGGTACTTCAAAATAATTTACAACTTTTATATATGTTTGCTAAAGGAGTACTACTCTAAATCTAATGGTCCCCATAAGCAGCAATCTTTACCAACAAACTTGTCCCCTTTCTTTATTACTACATCTCTAATTCTATAAGTAAATCTGCATGTAGGTCATGATATATGATCACTCTGGTGATAGATAGCTTACCCTGTACAGATATGCTTGTTGGAGAAAATTTTTGATAAATATGGATAGGGTTATGACGAGGATAAAAGATTGTTTCAAGATACGTGTAAAATCTCAAAAACTCTAACCAAGGATTGAAATATCAGCCGATACACCGATATATCAATATTTTCAACTATTGATACCGATACTGGGGGGTAAGGCCATATCTTCCCCTATATCGACGATATATCCCTGATAAGTGTGATATCTTCGATATTTTGCCGATATTCTCGATATTTCCCGATACCTATAACAAAACCCAAAAAAATTCAAAAGTTTTGAAGCAAATTGAAACCCAAAAGATTTTTTGGATGTATGTGGGCAGTGATTAGATATGTGTGAAGGCTTTTGGCAATATCCAATTCAAAAGATTTTTTGGCGTATCCATTAATTATTACTATAAAGAATCTATGCACAATGAATTGAGGGGACATACGTGTCTTATCTGAAGAGAAAGAAATACACAAATCCAAATATTAAATTTCTGGTCAAATATATCTTTAATACCCGCAAGAAAATGATGCACATGTGTCTGAGCTTCTTGTGGACTCCAACGCGTATTTGAAAGGTTGAATCCAACTGGGGATAAAGGTTTGCAAGCATTTGGGGCTGAGGTAAATGAACACAAAACAATGTCTTCCTCATTAAGTTTAGTTTTATGCATATTGAACACAAAACATTGTGAATCCAGGTGATAAATTTTAGAGACTGTAGAAAGACATTTAGCACTGAGATGGCCGTCAAATCAAGAAAATCGATCCCCCCAGCAGAATGATGGAATCTTCATGGTGATTTTGCCCCGAACTTGCAAAAAAATTGCTATGCTTATATTGTCACAGACAGCATCATCATCAGCATGTGAGCGAAATTGGAGTACATTTGCTCTTATTCACATAAAACAAAGGAACCATCTCGCATATACTAGGCTGGCAAAGATTGTCTTTTGCTATTATAATATGAAACTTAAGCTACGTGATGAAAAGGCCGAAATGAACAAGGTTGCAGAAAATGACTACATAGACCTTCTTGACATTGCAGGGCAACCATCTGATGATGATAATAATCCAATTCAACAATGGATTATGACAGCTCACTTGGATGATAAACAAGGCAACCCTGATGCCGTTATAGCACAACATGCTGCCCAAGAAGGAGTTAATGTTAATAGAGTCATATCCGAAGATGTTAGGAGTGGAAATACTTCATCATTTGAAAGGGATATGCTTGGCACTCGGCAAGGTCAAAGACGTCCCTTGAGAGACGATGCCAGTACTGGTAGAAAGGAAAGTTCATCCAATTCGTCAGATAATGATGGAGGAAGTAATGCTGGATCAGGAGGTAATGAAGAAGGAAGACAATATAGCCCATTTACTATCGAGGCTGATTTTACTCATGCCCCCCAAGATGAGGATCATGGATGCAGAGAAACTGGACCAAGCATTGACGCAATTGGGAAGCAATACTCAGGGAAAAGAAGCCAACCAATCAATCCATTTGAAGATGACATGGCGATCAGTTTTGGATCTATGAGCATAGGAACTAGACCTAGTACTAACTCAAATGAATCTTATGATGGCTATGGGTATGTCATGTCTGATTATAATGGAACTAGTTATGGAGCTCAAGATGATGAAACAGACTATGGACCTACTAGTTGGGTTAATCCTAACTATCCCATGTATGGGAGGACAGTAGGGAGCTCAAGAGAGACATATGTGCACCATGTTCAAACATGGCTTACAAACTGCTCGGGTTACATGACTTGGTATGACTATTGTATGAATCTAGATGGTTGTTCCTCATTGTTTGAACCTCATAGAAGCTCTTCATTTATGTAGTTGGACACTTATCTAAATTGTAATCTAATGTTTAAACAAACTATGGATTTATGCATGGTTTATTCATTCTAATAAACATTTTATTAGAAAACTTTAAGTTAACACGCATTACATACCACTTATATTTCATCATATGTATATCTTATTATTAGTAAATTTTGAGTCTTATTTGTTCAATACATTCATTGATAATGTACATAACATCTATGAAAGTTTTAGACCAAAGTTATGTGTTTCAATGCCTATATCTGTCATTTTTGTTGATTTTTTCCCGATACCTAAATTGGAGGCCCGATATTATCTACATGGCTGATATTTTAATCCTTGACTCTAACCCATGGGACGATTTATAAGAATCCAACAGTAAGTTATGCATCATCTGAGGCTGATGAATCAAAAAATGTCAATATAGACGCAACAGAGATAGTGATTGACAAACCTTATTTTTGCAAGGCACTAGCTCACACTAGTTCCAAGGACGTCAAAACATGCTCGGCCTCTGTTGAAGCAACAGTCAAAACATCAAGGGTATACACTTTTGACATCACCAAGGTTGATGCTATCTTTGACCATCTACTACTTGCAAAGATCATCAAGCTTCGGACGGGGGATGACATTCCTAAGGCTGAAGATTTAAAAGGGAAAACATACTGCAAGTATCACAACTCAAACAAACAGACGACAAATAATTGTGTCGTGTTCTGTGATGCCATCCAAAGCTGGATTGACAATGGCAAACTGAAGTTCCCAGAAAAGACACAAATGTTAGTTGATGATGATCATTTCCCTTCGACAACGGTAAACATAGTAGATGCCCATCTGCCAAGGGATAAGAAAAAAAAAAAAAAAAACTGAGTACATCCCAACATACCACATCCCAAAACAGAATCCTTGACTGCATTTGAAAATCGATTCTCATCCCAAAACAACCCGCCTAGTTTCTTCTCGAATCCAGTCTATGTCGACCCAGTATCTGACTCCTGTTTAGATAAGTCTGAAAGCCCAATGATCATGTGCAGTAGATGCCAATTAGAAGTCATTATAGTCGAGCCAAAACCACAGAAACCTTCGGCCGAATCACCATAACTCGTACCTACGATTTCGGCAAAATCTCAATTAATGCTAGGCTCAGGTTAACGCCAACAAAGGGTTTTTGATAGACTCGGCCCTCAATAGCAGAATTACAAACCGTCTTCAGCTAGATGGCGACTTGATTTTGACGGGCTGTTTTATGATGAGGAGTACTATGTACACAACTTTAGAAGTTCAAGTTCATCCACGACCCAATGAACCTTCAAACCACCAAAGCCATACGACCACTGTTTGTATAGTTACAATTCCCCTATCGACGCATACACCATTTTACCTAAGTCCTAGAAATGTTGCTGACAAAAGATGGATTCCATGTTCCGTCAGAACGGCTCAGGAAGTTTCAGTCACAAAATGGCAGCCTAAAGAAATGTCAAAAAATGAGGATGATTGACAAACTCTGGCGATCATGACCGAGAAGGTAATTGATCGCGACTTTGAAACTGAGATTAAAGAATTTGAGAAAGGAATCAAACTTCTTATCCGGCTTGGAGAAATGAAAGCTTGCATCGAGCATTTCAGGAATGAGACTAAGAACAAACTTCCTCCACTACCGCCACAAGAACCATTGATTAAAGTTAGACGAAATCGACATCTGCCATTTTTTGGCGAGGCTCTAGAATACAAGCAGGAATTTCACAAGAAGAATTTGGCAAACGACTTATACAGCCTTCCAAAGGCATGTCATGAGTCTCTTGATTTAGCTTTAACTGGCCACGAGGCTGAACAAATTATCCAAAAATGTTTGGATTTAGGAATGAAGGCCAGATTCCAACACATTCATGAAGCCAGTGTTCTCAGCTTCGACGTCGACCTTTATACCAAATTAAATCTTGCATACCTCTTATTCTCTTTAGATGATCTGCATTATTTGCGACATCATTTTGAGGTTTTTTCGGCCGTATCATTATTCGGCCTCATGACCGAAGAGAATGAGTGAGTTAAAATCTTTGACGTCTATCCAGACACACGTGATGCTCACATCACATATCAGGAGCAGGTTCTCAAGGCTTTGCAAAACACAGAACCAAGTCTCATCACTAATGGAACATGTTGCCGAAGTTGAAGATAAAACGGCCACGCCAGGCACACTAGGTGCACATATGTTAGCTGTCGCTGAAGACGACATAGTTGGTGTACCGAAGATCAAGATATTCTGCCAAACAATCCATAAGATGATGATCGCAACCCAATAGGGCCTTCGGTCCATGACAACATGGAAATTAGCATGGTCCATGTCCTATCTGCAGAGTTCCAACCAACCACACCTCAACCAAGCTTTTTGGATGGTGATGTGGTTGCCGAAGAGACCACACAAGTCGACTTCGTGGCTATCGAAGGAAGACAAGCTCAGAGCAGACTTAGCCGAGCTATTTTCCCGCTCTTTGGCCGCCAACCTTCATCATCTGAAGCTATTGTACGTAACAACCCATGTTGAAGGGTATCTGATATCTAAAGTTTTCGTTGAATATGGGGCAACGGCAACATCATGCATGTTTCTATAATGAAAGCCTACGACGCTCCAATGATGAACTCATTCTATCTGGCGTGACCATGAGTAGCTTTGTTGGTGATAAATCTCAAACTAAAGGTACCTACCTTTAGAAGTAAATATCACAGGTCGAAATCACATAACTGTGTTTTGTATAGTTAATTTAAAGACCGAGTACAATGCATTGCTCAGTTGTGATTAGATCCACTAGACTGGCTGTATCATTTCCTCACTATACCATATCCTTATTTTCTAGGACAACAAATCAGCTGCAGTTCATTCGGTCGATAATCAACTGCAGTTTATCCAGTGGATAATCAGCCATTTGAGGCTAATATGATTCGAGCTCATTATTATGACGACCAGGTTAGCTATATCACTCTACAAGGTTTTAATGAAGAGGGAAGGCTGACCAAGATCTTTGTCCAGAAAGCCATCAAGGTTGGCACCCGGACTATTCAACAAGATTCGGTAAAGGTTGGATTGGCCAATTTAGCTGATGGTTCTGATGATTGATACAACACGACATGACAGATCCATGGTCGCAGTTTCATCTATTATGGAACAACTACTGGCCCATTGTTATACCATTTCTAAGCAGCTAAATGCTGGCGTAAACTTAGTAGAATTCCTCGCCGAATGAGACAACATCCCAGTTTTATCACTGGATAAAGTCCAAGCTGCACCAGCCAAACTCGAAGATAATCGTCCTAAAGTCAAAGATCAATTAGAGGAGATAAATGTTGGAATGAACGATGAACCTCGACCTTTATTTATTAGCGCCCTGTTGGCCCAACCTATGAAGACCGAACTTTGTAAATTACTCGAGGAATTCAAATATTGTTTTTCTTGGAGCTGCCATGAGATGCTTGTACTTAACTGAACACTGATCAAACATGAACTATGTATCAAAGCCGGATGTAAACTATTCTACCAACCTTCTGGATAATTCTCGACTGAAGTTTAGCTCGGCATAAAAGATGAACTTGTTTGACTTTTAAAAGCTGACTTTATTCGAACAGCCTGATACGTCGAACAGTTGGCAAACATCGTGCCTGATTTGAAGAAAGTGGTGCCTTGCGTATATGCATTGATTTTCATAATGTAAATTTGGCAACTCCTAAAGACCAATACCCAATGCTAATTTTAGATTTATTAACACCGCAGCAAACCACAAGATTTTATCTTTCATGGACGACCACGCTGGGTACAATCAAATCTTTATTGCCGAAGCAGATGTCCATTAAACCGCGTTTTTGGTGCCTTGGGGCATTAGGGACCTATGAATGGGTCGTTATGCCTTTTGGTCTTAAGAACGTCGATGCCACGTATTAGCATGCCATGAATGCCATTCTTCACGACCTGATCGGCACCGTTGTTGAAGTATTCATCGATGATGTTGTAATCAAGTCCAAACGCCACCAAACACATTTAGAGGATCTTTGGCGAACTTTCTTCTGCATGCGCCAGCATAAGCTAAAAATGAACCCTGCTAAATGTGCCTTTGGCATATTTGTAGGAATTTTTTTGGGTTTCCTTGTGCATCATCAAGGAATCGAGGTGGATAAGTGTGAAATCCCATTCCCGAATTTCACTATTTAAAATTACATATTTCGTATTCTTAGTTTCGACGCTTTTATATTTACGGCGTATTTGACCCCTACGTATTGTTCCACTTAATTTTATATATTTGGATAGCACTCATCGAGAAGAATGCGTGGGCGCAAACAAAATGTGATTCAAAATTATAACAAAGATTTTATAAGGTTTTGAATGTCGAGGGCATTTTGGTAAATTGACATTTGAGCACATGATGTATTTGGGTGTGTGTCGTGGGACCCACTCCAACTTTTCTGGAGTTCTCTTTTCTTCTTTTCTCCAGGTGCTCTCTCATTTCTTTGAAAACTCTCGAAGTTTGTCTTCCTCTCATGAACAGCACATCACCTCCAACTCCCAAATTTTTGGCATTTTGATTTCTTAAACCACCACAACCGTTCTCTCCTCACCACAATGAAATGATTCATGGGTTTTAATCCGTGAAGACGGAGTAAAAATCTGAGAAGAACAGAGTTCCAAAAGCATAGTTTTGATCCATGACTTTCCCTTTAATTTCAGACAATTTCAAGCCATATTTTGAATTGAAATAGGTATAAATCGATTCTTCATGATGTGTAGATGAATTTTCATGTTTGGATCGTGTGATTTGGTTGAGAAATGAGAAAGTGGTAACGATTTAAAGTTTGCCCAGTTTCGGCGAACCCGTGACCTTCCAGACCATTTTTTGGCCAAACCACGACGAGTTAGCCATCGGAAAAGGTACCAATATGTTCATCTTGTTCCAAGCTATGATTTTAGTTTTGAATCACTCGATTTCGTTGAGTATTTTATGGACGTTTAAAGTTTGCCAGAAATTCCGGTGAGTCACTAGTTTTCCCACGGACAGCCATATTTCAGGCCATTTTCCTGCCACCATTTGGACTTCTAGCTTCGTTTTGGTATTTTATGGGTTGAATTTGGGTGAGAAATGAGTGAGATATGAAGTTCTAAATATTGCCTAGAAAATCTGCAAAATCCGGCGAAATTTCTTTAGGGTATGCCACTTGAACATTATAGCAATCGACGATTCAATTGTTGGATCATCACCAAACTTTGATACATTATAATACGTAATATTTAAGGACCTTAGGAACTTACGAATCGAAAATCTAGTGGTTGGTTCTTACGGAGCAAGTGACGTGGGACCATGCACCCTACCTTTTAAAGACAGTTTGATTCTCATTAAATGTTGTTGTGGGGGACATATGGGATTTTTTGAGTATCTGAATTATCAAAAGAAATCTAAATGTGGACTTGTACTTTGTTTTAGGAGACAATAGAGCATGACGTCCTAATTCTTGTGCTAGGGTGCGTTAGCGCGGACTCCAGGTGAGTGACTTTAATATATGTGATATTGGTGATTATCATGTTTTCGCAACTGTTATCATGTGTGGATATGACTTGGTTTTATAAATATGTTTTCTATTAAATTTTTATTTTTAGTACTTAGTCATCGATTATGTTTATGAAATGAGATTTGACATGCATATTTGAAATATGGTTTGATTTGTATGATTGGCATGTTGTGATGAAATGTGAGGGCTAGTAGTGGACCGTTAACCCATTGTGATGGGGATTTGTTGCTTCGATATTGTTTCATTTCCCACTTCGTTGATTAATTCTAAATTTAGTATTTGTGCCTTGTTTCACTTGTTGAGCTTTTGTAAATTGAGTAACTTGATTCATGTTCGTTTCTTTGAGCCGTTGTACATTATGGTTGTTGTCCTTCCACTTGGTTCCATTAAGTGATCCAGAACTAGTTTTCCGCTAGGGTTTTGTTGAGTGGTCCGGTTCCCTACTCTGTTTGGATTCCGTTGAGTGGTCCGGAATCCCTCGTGCTCTGCGATTCTGTTGAGTGGTCCAGAATCGTATCCAGCATGGATTTCATTTAGTGGTCTGATATCCATTATACTCCGCGATTCCGTTTAGTGGTCTGGAATCGTATCCACTCGAATTCCGTTGAAAGGTTCAGAATCCCTTCTACTCCGCGATTCCGTTGAGTGGTTCGGAATCGTATCTTGGTTGGATTCCATTGAGTGGTCGGAATCCCGTTTAGTGTTATGGTTCTGTTGAGAGGTCCGGAACCCGATTAATTGCTTTGTTGATTCTTCCAATTGAGGTAGCTTCAGAGATGTAGGCTTTGGCCGAACTGTGTCACTCTAGCCTTACTTTTCATTGTGTTGTATGAGTTTATGGTTGTGAGCTTTTGTGACTTGTTTCAGACGAGCCGTTGGATGTCTGGGTGACTCATTCAGAATTTTTAGTGACTTGATTATGATTTCATAAAATATGATTTTATATTTGATGTTTATAAACCGTGATCGATGATTGGTTTTTATTAGTATCACATACATAGAATTATTATCACTCACACAAGATTCACGGCTTATCTGGGTTGTTGTTTGCCCGGTGCACCATTCCCATGGTGTAGCGGCGATTGTGTAGGTTTTAGTAGATACGAGGAGCTTTGGGGTAGCAGATAGAGTTCAGGGAGCTTGAAGTGTTAGGTTACCCCTATACTTTTCCTTAAACATATGTGATTATTGTTATTTTCAGTTCAGTATTTCAGTTTGTATTTCCTGGCATCCCCTTATAGTCTTCTGTCACGTGTCGATCTTAGACGTTTGTCGAGATTGGGGCGTGACAATATGAACAAGGATCGTACAATTATCGATGCCCTACCTCGGATGATAAAGAAGCAGTTGCAGTCCTTGCTTGGCAAGATCAATTTTCTTCATCGATTTATTTCTAATTCGGTGGGAAAAATGAAAGCTTTTTCCATGCTCCTAAAACTTAAAGATTCTGATCGATTCGAATGGTGAGAAGAACATCAGGACGCCTTTACACAAATTGAAGTTTCTCTCACTATCCCTCATGTTCTCATGTTGCCTTAGTGAGGCAAGCCTCTAAAGTTGTATATCTTAGCTACCGAAGAATTCATTGGTTGTCTTCTAGCACAAGATAACGATACCGGTCGAGAGCAGGCCATTTTTACCTTAGTCGAAATCTCAAATCGGCTGAAATAAATTATCGGCCTTCGAGAAACTTTGCTTGGCTTTATTCTTTGCCACATCCAAACTCAGGCATTACTTGCTCCCATCCATTACTCAAGTCATAGCCCAAACCGATGTTATTCGTTATATGCTTACTCAGCCAATAGTCAAAGGCTGCATTGGAAAATGGACAATGGCTTTATCTGAATTTAGTTTGCAATATGTGCCCCAAAAAGCCGTCAAAGGTCAGGCCCTCATTGATTTCCTTGCCCAACACCTTTCTCTATATGGATTCGAGGGCAACACTATCGAAATTGGCATGGTGTCAACACGTGACAATTATTGGACATTGTATTTTGACAGTTCTAGTATTGTAACCTTCGCTGGTATCGGCATTGTATTTTTCTCTCAAGTTAGATTTTGATTGTACCAACAACCAAGCCGAATACGAAGCCTTTGTTATCGGTCTTAATATTCTTCACAACTTGAAGGCAACCTGCGTACTTGTCCTCGACGATTCAGAACTTGTTATTAACCAGCTCAATGGGACTTTCCGTTGCATGAGTTGTACTCTGGCACCCTATCATATGGTCGTCAATTATTTAGCCGAATCATTCGTAGCACAACTCTTGGGGGTGAAGTAGGTCGGGTCATACCAGTCGAGCTACGTCCATACCTGGCCTTAATTAATTAATAAGCTCTTAAACCGAAAGGTGTAATTCAAACAAGGGTTATGTCTTTACCTTCATTACTAGAAAGAGAGGCTCCTGTAAACATCGGCATGGTCAAAATGTTGCCAGATGATTGGAGAAGATCGATCATAGGGTACCTCAATAATCCTAGTGGCAAGCACGACCACAAGAAAAGGGTACATGTTACAAATTATGTGGTATATCAAAATGAGTTGTACCGAAAGGGCGAAGATGGTTTTTTATTGCTACGTCTTGGCCTAGAATAGGTCATTTAAGTGAATGCTGAAGTTCATCAAGGATCCTAGGTTTGGAAAATGGTCGCCAAATTGGGAAGGACCGTTTATCATTCACAAGGTTCTCGGCAAGAGGGCATACCATCACAGGTTTAATATACAAGTTGCCAATCAATGGGAAATTCTTAAATAAGTGTTATCCAATTACTTGGGAGATGCAAGAATGAGAAGATATTTAATTAAGATGACGAAAAGTACATACGTATATACATACAAGTCAATTGGTCCATAAGTCAACACCGGGAACACAATCTATGGGGTCGAGGGAAGAAAGGCTTTAAGTGTAGCTTTTAACTCTGGCTATTTTACTTCACCCATAATGATCTCGGCATGCCGAGTCCTCTTGTTAGCCTTCAACACTTGTATCCGCTTCCCACTGGCCGCATACTCTGCCAAACGAGGTTTGTTTGCCTTAAAATCCTTCTCAAGCTCATAAGAAATGGCAAATATTTGGGATTGAAGCTCGGTGATTTGACGATCGAGATCTGCCATTTTCTCTTTCTTCGCTTTGATGACCTCTAGGTCTGGTAAGATAGCCTTCTGAGCAACCGTTGTAGTTTTCAAGTCCTCGTTAGCCTGTAAAGCCTTCTTGAAAATATCAAAGTATAATTGAGTTCGCTCCAAGACGGTCGTCAAGTGAACAACACTTTTATTGCTCATCAGACCGTCAACTGCAAGGTTGTTCAGGCTGTTAGGCCATAATCTCGACATACGTCTCAGATCGACACGTGACGTCACCAAGTACCTATTGATATGATCAATATTGCATACATTTTAATGCCCTTTAGTTTAGATTCTTGTTATATTTTTGAGTGAATTTAGGTTGTTTCACTTCGTTTTATGTTTTTCTTAGATTGAAGAGTGAAGATGAAGAAAGAAGAAAAATGAGCACTTTTGCGATTAAAATTAGTTTGCATGCTGGAAGCAGAAGCTACTTGTGTAGATCAACCAACTTTATGCGATAAACTGTATTTCCTCATAATGAACAGCTATTGAGCCTTGTACCATTGGAAACATATGGAAGCTAGCTTTCAGAGGAATTTTACGGTTCGTGATTTCGAGTTTCCTAGAAGATGTTATAGTGATTCTTGTACCGGAAGTCTTTCAGCAAGGTTTACGCGGGATTTGCAAAGAGATTTCAGAATTACAAATTTTAATAAAACGAAATGTGCAGAGCAAAAGAAGAGCTATTGGAAGAGTTCAAGATTATCATCAAAGGTTCATAGTAAATATATTTACTAGTTTGGTTTGCCACATCATCAACATACCAATCCAAGTAAGAATAGAATTCAAGAGTCCTATTCAAGTAAGGATTTTAGCATTTATTCAAGAATAAAAGAAGAAAGACAGAGGAACTTTTAAAGAAGGTTTTGGAAACGTGATTTTGGGATTCAAAAGAGTAGAGAAGAGGTCACAGCCGCCAACTGTCTTTCTATCCATCTTCATCGTTCGGAAGTTTTTCATGTTTTTAAGATTTTTAATTATGTTTTTGTATTCTATGAGTAACTAAACACTTTTTCTAGGGTTAGGATGTTGGAAATGTGCCCTAAAACCAATCATATGATGATACTTTACGGACATTTCACAAAGTTAAACTAATGTAGTTTAAATATAAAGGGCAAAGATTATTGTTTGAGCCGTCTCATATAAATGTTATATGCTTAAACGATAAGTCCAAGGAATATGTGACTAGGAGAATGCAATCTAAAGAAGTTAGATTCATGAGACCATTCTTTCGTAGACACATCCTAAACGTTCCTAATCATAGGATTGCCAATTGGGCATTGACAGTCCGTTAAGATCAGTACGTGCTGTGTCTTCTCTCAGGGAGAGTGACTAGTCTCGAGTCATTGGTGTGTGTGACATCAAGACAAGTACGTAGGTGCTCAATAGAAAATGAGTTCACTAAACACGATCAACGAAGAGTTCTCATATTCATGTCACATGAGAACTCATGGTTAGGATAATGCAAAGTAGCCCTTTGACCTGAGGCATCACAGTTGTCTTGTGGTTAAGTCCTTGATCTTTGATTATGTCAAAGTCACCCCATCCGCGGGTGTCCACGTCATCGTTGGGGTTAAGCCACTTAGCCATCGAGGCAATTGAATGCGCAACAAGGGATCTCTAACCTTCAAACCGTTTGGGGGAGAATACTCTATGCTATGATTGAAAATCTCTGATCAGAGTATGAATGAGATTTAGGAAGGCGTTCCAAATCACATTCAAGGTAATCATATAAGTAAACAAATCACATTGGATAGTAGACATGAATAAACTATCAAACCAAACAATGCGGTCAAGAGTATTGTATTAGAGAAAGACCGTATTGCATTTGTAATCCTAAATTGAATAGGTTCTCCACCTCTTCTGATTAGCTTGGGTAACCATGATATGCTGCTAGGTGTCACTCATGGTTTGTGGAAGCCCTAAACGTGTATAATCACTAAAGGGAGAATTGAAAGTAAGTTTCAATTCACAATCGGTTTGAAAGAGTTCTAATCGCCCACTGCCTCGCTAAAAGGAACCTAATGGATCGTACACCGTGTAAGGTAAAGATTGAAGAAACAACGGAGATGAGTAAGAATAATTAAATGGTTTAATTATTTATGGCAAGGATTAATTAATATGTTAATTAATCAAACGAATAAGTTCGTTAAAAGACCACGGGTTAGTTTTGGGCCTCAAGGCCCAATGGGCTTCGAACGTCAAGCCCATTGACTTAAGTTGTATGACAACTTAATGACTAATAATTCACAAAGGCCCTAAAAGCCCAATGAAACCCAATGGCCGGCCATTTAGAGATGGAGTGGGTTTTGGACTTATTTACAAGTTTGCCACTCCAATGAATTAAGGTATAAATGTGACTTTATAGCCAAAATTCATTTAGGGTTTCTTTTTGGAGAAAAGATGAGAACACAAAGCTCTATTTTCTCTCTAAAGAGGCCGGCCACCCTAGAGGAAATTAACTAGCAATCTTGCTTCGTCTAGGTCACTCATTTCTTCATCAATCCATCCTGGTGTGGAAACTTAGAGGTTCTCAATTTTGGGAACTTGCAGAATCTACTATTCCATCCAAATCCATGGATCTAAGAAGTAAGGAATGAAGGCCCTCTCCTTGGGTGATTAGCCTTTGCTTATGCAAAGAGGAATCTACAAAGGTATAAATTTCTCAACTCACTTTGATTTGAGTTGAGTCTTGGTTCACCAATCTACTAGGCTTTGAATTTCATGGTTGATGTTTTGTTTTTGAGTGCATGCAAGCATGTTTCCGCCTTTAATTGTTAATTGCATGCTATATGATGTTGCTCAAATGAACATGTTTTCACAAAATCTTCCTTCAAGTGGTATCAGAGCCTAGGTCTAGTAGTTGGTGAATCCTTTTGGGTTTTGTATTTCATAGTTTTGATTTAAAAGTTGTAATATGTTACAAGCTTTATTCTTGTTTCTTTGAATGTAAATTTTGTTAGAAAATTTGTCATCTCAAATGTTGTAGATGTAGTTCATATGAGCATGCATATTAGAGCTAAAATTTGGTGCCAAGTTTTTGGGGAGGGTGATTTTTTGGGTTCTTGTTTGACTTGTTAAAAGTGTTTTAAATTGACTTTTGGAACCCCTATGTACCCTAGGATGTTAGCCCCATTTTGAATGGTGAAAATTTAAGTTTTATTGCTTGAAAACTTTCATGGAGCTCTTATGGGTTTTCATGGATGTTCTTCATTGTTCTTGATGTTCTTGCCAAGAACAAAAAGGTTTGATGTTTTGATTCAAAGTTTTGATTCAAAGTTTTGATTTATTTCATAAAGTCTTTGTTTTGTGTTGGTGGGTGTGACTTATCTATCATCAAAACATTTATTATTTTTGAAAGGTGATAGAAATGGTGATGGGTGTGTAAGAAGGACTTATCTTACACACACACCACTTGCATGGCTTTATTCATATCAACCTATTTCCACTTGCATGGCTTTATGACTTAGTTGAAAAATTTCCAAATTTTTGTGGACTTATCTCCACTCCTTTTTCTCCCTAAAACCGGCCACCCTATTAAAATAGGGTATTTTGGGGGCTTTTATGCAATTATATAAAGTTTTGATACTTTTGTGTATTTGTATTTTGACCCGAAAGTTTACGTTTTGACGTTAAGGCCTAAAAACGCTAAAGGACAAATTGTTTTGCTCCTTTAATGAAGTTTTGAATTTATTGAAATTTTTGGGTTCTAGTTGTAATTACATGAAGTAGTGGACTTTTGTGTTTTTACAAAGTGACCCCAACAGTTTGTGTTTTTGCAATATAGCCCAAAAGTTGTGGTAATTGCATTTTGGCCCAAATTAGGTTGAGAACAAAATTGTTTTGTCTCTTTAAATGAGAATTGGATTTTCATTTTATTTAGCTCCATTTAAATCAATTTTATGGATACAAAAACCAAATGAAAATGTTGCATTCAAGTTTAATTAGTTAAAGCGTTAATTAATTAAAGGGTGATTATGAACCTAAGCCTACGATAATTGAGCTATGTGAAAGGCCGTTTCAAATTTGTTTGAACCATGGGAATGTGTAGATTAGATTTTGGTTGTAATTTGATTTGATCAAATGTTGTAAAAGAGCTTAAGCTCTTCTTTACTTTAAAGTAATTTGAATTTTTCAAATGTTGTAATGAGCATAAGCTCACCTTTACTTTGAAGTACTTCTTTCTTGCTTTATTTGATATGCATGAAAATGAAGTAGTTGGGTCCAATGCCCCTAATACAACACGCCTTAATGTGATTAAAACACGTAACTAAAATCAATCACCATCCCTAGACCGAGATTCAACACTAGGCTCGTGTTGAATCTAAACAAAGGTTCATAGTCATCCTAAGGCCCTAAGGCAACTATATAGTCCATCAAATGAATGCAAAAGTTTATGTTAGTAGTATCATATACTCTTGCTTTAAAAACCGTTTTATAAGCATAGTGGGAGTATTATATACAACTAAAACAATCATATGGACCAATAGTTGTAATAGGACCAAAATTGTTTTAATAAGATTAAAATGTATGTTTATATATGATGAGACCTAAAACCCTCAACCAAACCATTATTAAGTTGACAAGCGTGAGAGTGCTTTGAACACTCTTTCGTGGCCTTCCACCGTGGTAGGCTCCAATCGTTTATGACTTGTACACCGCCTTCACCCTATCATGGGGGAGTGCAAAGTGCATGCTTATACTCAGGAGGAGTCTATATGCATACTTGATGATGTGAGACGTAGGCAACGAGAATGATCAAGATCATATCATTGTGAGGTTGTTCTTGAACCCCTACCCGAACTTGCATGGTGGGAATGACTTAACTAAGTGCAATGGAGCCAACATCATATCATTGTGAGGTAACATTCTCTAGAGGCCAAATAAGATGGGTACTTGCAAGAGATGCAAATGAGTAAGCGTACTCTCTCATTATTATTAATGCTAGCCAACATCATATCATTGTGAGGTGGGCTTGGTAGTAGTGAGTCTCCCATACCCTACTAAGAGTTTCCTCCAAAACTCTCGAATTCCAATGAGAGATATGAAATTTGCCAAAAATAGTGGGTGGTGCTATTTGATTTAAAGACCCAGATCAAATGGCTTAAAATCAATCAATTTATATTCGTTATGTATTTATTTACCAATATATTTGCAAACGCTATCCAACACTTGACAAATAAAACCCGAAAGCTTTAGTTTCCGAACTTGGTACTACAAAACCATAGATTGTCTTTAATGGCTTGTAAATGTATCTAAGTAGTCTCATCCTCACAATCTTCCTATTGATAATGTATCATTAGAAGAATATGTTAGAAAAAGTCTATCATAAAGAGGACAACACTTTTAATGTCATAATTCTTCAATTACAAATTGTTGTATGAAGAAATAAGAGTTGCTTTGAACAACCCTTAGTCAATGCAAACACTAGTGCTTGTTTTCTTTGTTAAATGAACAAAGAACTTGAGAAGAAAGCACAATGGCATGGACACTTTATGTGCCATGATTCTTCACTTACAAATTGTTGTATGAAGAAATGAGAGTTGCCTTGAACAACTCTTGAAAGTTTGTAATTATGTTTAGAACATAATGGTTGGTTGACAAAAATAGTCCATCAACATGGACTTATGATGATTTTGAATCATTGAGTGATTGAAGTGTTAGACCACTTCAAGAGACAGAAACTAGGCAAGGACTTCACCTTTGTGTCCCTATCCTAATGGTTCGCTAAGTTTATTGTAAACTATATAGTGAACAATAATTACATGCTCTCCAAAATGTTTGATGTGTATAACACAATTGAAATAAGTTTCAAGAGAGATAGTGGGAGTTTAGGGACCATGACTATTGTAGTCAAAGGAGAAGTCAAATGAAGAAGATAAAATTAACTCCAAGGGAACAAACTTTCTTTATGATAGGATGGACATTGGAAGGGGTATTTGCAAGAAATGTCTTGCAAGTGTCAAGAACACACCTTTCGAAGGTGTTGTAAATTGTTCTTGAATAGTT
Organism: Malus sylvestris; assembly: GCF_916048215.2. Classification (NCBI taxonomy): domain Eukaryota; kingdom Viridiplantae; phylum Streptophyta; class Magnoliopsida; order Rosales; family Rosaceae; genus Malus; species Malus sylvestris. Next base: position 792,113 of record NC_062264.1, read on the forward strand.
CAAAATAGTTGGTTCTTCTACTTGAATGCTTGATTCCGTATTAGTAACTATGTTTTACAATCGTTGTAAAAGTGTGACTAATAAGAAGTAGAAGAAATATGAGAGAAGAAAAGGTGCTTCACATTCGAAATGTGAATAAAATATAGATCTCTGTGAAAGCAGATAGTACTTACTTCCTCATATGAACTACCAAAGAAATTGGAAAAACCAAAGATTGTCTTTACATTCCAATTTTAAGGAACGTAATTCCGTCACTATAGTAGAGATGGATGAATGTTTTGTTTGACAAAACATTGTTCTTTATTAATCAATGATTGGATTATTATAATCTAATTGATTGTCTCTATAGTAGAGATGATATGGTAGTGTTAACTGTTTAGAACATAATGATACTTAAAACCCAAAAGGTTGCAAGGTAGTGACTAATCCCAACTGAGTTGTGATACCTCTAAAACATAAATTACGAGTTGTTAATAGATGGATGCTTTGGATCGTTAGATCCGGATCCAATACCTTCTTGTTAAAATTGTATAGAGGCGAAATGTTCGAATCTTTATTCTTTTGGAAAGAATAAAGAATCACAAAGTTGTTGAGGTTAATTCACTTAGATGTTAGTGGCACTTGTCCACAACATAATACTACTCATGTTGTATGACATTCACCGAAGATCACCCTCGGTTGGACTATAGTTTATTTTAAATAAGCACAAGTCCGAATACTTTGCAAAAGGTTTCAAAGAATTCAAGAAATGTAAGTTGATGAGTAAGACGTCTAAAGTATTTACATCCTTAGATTTGATCCAAGGAATGGTAACACTTTAGAATAGTTTTCTTGAAAGATATCAAGGAAAGAAGCATCATAAGATAATGAATTTCTCCATTAGGAGAAGAACGAACTCGAATAAGATTTAGTTCGTTGGATGTTATCTATTACCCATATATATGATATATATACTTCTAAAACAATATGATTGTCAATTAGAAGATCTTCCAAAATTTTCATAACTCCATAAGATGTAGTTGGAAAGAAAGACAAATATTAAGCATGTTAAGATTTGGGGTTGTGTGCTAATAAGCAATATTTGTTTGATAACAATCTTGTGGGATATCCTTAAATTAACTTTTGGATATCACTTCTATAAACCAACTAACAAATGTTGTTTTGTTGGGTAGTTCATTGTAATCCTACAATGTGATTTGCCTAAGAGCAAATGAACGAGAGATAGAACTCAAAGAATGGGTTCTTTGAGAGACAAGATAATAATCAACAGATATAACAACCTAGTTCCTATACCAAAAGCTCCAAGGTAGTCAAGAAGGATTTATAAACCGTCTTAGTTGAATGGTTTGAACTTTATGACTATGTCATAGAGTTGCACCTCTTAATTCGAAAGAAATAAGAATGAAAATCCTTATGACTACATTGAGTGTATATACGATATATACTCAAGGAAATGGTAAAGTACCATTTGACCCGAAATATGAAACCTTCATAAGCTAATTGGTAGCTTAAGGTAACTACACTTTGAAGAAACCATCTTTGACGTAGTCTTGGTTTCAATTAATTCGAAGATAGCTAGCTACAACTAAATGGTGATTCAATGTTTGAACATAATATGGGTTTCCGAAACCATTATTAAGATAGTCTTAATAATATATGTCTAAAACTATGAATCACAAGACATGTAATTTGTAGAGATCCATCCATCATGAATCAAAGCAAGCTAGTGGGAGCTATGAGCATTTTATGAGAAAAGGATCAAATCATTTGATTTCTCATAAAGATGTAAATGAATCTTTTGTTTACTAGGTTTACAAAAGATTAGTGGGAGTTAATCATATTCCTAAAATTTAACATATATATGATATATTAATTTTGGAAATGAAAAGAATACTTCTTCGTTAAAGTTATGACTTTAAAACATTATATGAAGATAGAATGTATATGGGAGACATAGTCTATATACATGGGATGGAAATCTATATTGATAGATTTTAGGATATAATTGGATTATATCAAGCCCTAAATATAGACAAAAGATGATAGGAAGTTTCTCATATGATGATGAACTTCAATCAAAAGGACAACTCTAATGAGACTAAGAAGTTGCTCTTCTCAAAGAGAACGTACTCTTTGACTCCCAAAGAAATAATGCGTAAATAGAATCCTTTATGCGTAAGCAGAAAGGTGATTTATGTATTTCATATTGTATGAAAAACATTGATATGAGTTGTACCTAGAAAGGTACAAGACGATATCAGTACAAGCCCAGGATCAGAACCATGGCAACTGTCAAGTGAGTTCTTAAGTATTTAAGAAATACTAAAGGATAGATTCCTCAATAATTGAGGAAGAATTAGAGTAACGTAATGGAAGCGTAAATGTATTAGATTATGAATCTAATCCATCATTGGATGTTTCTTCATTATGAACGAAGAGATAAACAGATATCTCTTTATTATGACTAAAGAGATATTTGGATGGAAACATTAAAGTAATGACTTTAGTGTGTTCCATTATGAATGCAAAATATATTGCCATATAGAAGCTTACAACAATGTTGTTTGGACGGGAGAGTTCATTTATGAACTCTCTATTCGGTTCCAACCAGAAAGTGTATCTAGTGTATCGACACTATGACACTAATGGGGCGATAGCTCAAGCCAGGGAATCAAGGTCTCATCAAGATCCGAACTCATATGAGAGACTGAACCACATGATTGAGAATCATGTATAATGGTGACGTCGTTATTCTCAAGGTTGCTTCTATGGATAACATATAGATATCCATTGTCTAGGCCTACTACTCAGCCATTTATGAAATGACTACAAAAGAGGTATCATTACTGATGACCAAGCTGATTGGCTCTAGTGCAAGTGGGAGATTGTTGGAAATGTGCCCTAAAACCAATCATATGATGATACTTTACGGACATTTCACAAAGTTAAACTAATGTAGTTTAAATATAAAGGGCAAAGATTATTGTTTGAGCCATCTCATATAAATGTTATATGCTTAAACGATAAGTCCAATGAATATGTGATTAGGAGAATGTAATCTAAAGAAGTTAGATTCATGAGACCATTCTTTCGTAGACACATCCTAAACGTTCCTAATCATAGGATTGCCAATTGGGCATTGACAATCCGTTAAGATCAGTACGTGTTGTGTCTTCTCTCAGGGAAAATGACTAGTCTCGAGTCATTGGTGTGTGTGACATCAAGACAAGTACGTAGGTGCTCAATAGAGAATGAGTTCACTGAACACGATCAACGAAGAGTTCTCATATTCATGTCACATGAGAACTCATGGTTGGGATAATGCTAAGTAGCCCTTTGACCTGAGGCATCACAGTTGTCTTGTGGTTAAGTCCTTGATCTTTGATTATGTCAAAGTCACCCCATCCGCGGGTGTCCACATCATCGTTGGGGTTAAGCCACTTAGCCATCGAGGCAATTGAATGCGCAACAAGGGATCTCTAACCGTCAAACCGTTTGGGGGAGAATACTCTATGATATGATTGAAAATCTCTGATCAGAGTATGAATGAGATTTAGGAAGGCGTTTCAAATCACATTCAAGGTAATCATATAAGTAAACAAATCACATTGGATAGTAGACATGAATAAACTATCAAACCAAACAATGCGGTCAAGAGTATTGTATTAGAGAAATACCGTATTGCATTTGTAATCCTAAATTGAATAGGTTCTTCACCTCTTCTGATTAGCTTGGGTAACCATGATTTGCTGCTAGGTGTCACTCATGGTTTGTGGAAGCCCTAAACGTGTATAATCACTAAAGGGAGAATTGAAAGTAAGTTTCAATTCACAATCGGTTTGAAAGAGTTCTAATCGCCCACTGCCTCGCTAAAAGGAACCTAATGGATCGTACACCGTGTAAGGTAAAGATTGAAGAAATAACGGAGATGAGTAAGAATAATTAAATGGTTTAATTATTTATGGCAAGGATTAATTAATATGTTAATTAATCAAACGAATAAGTTCGTTAAAAGACCACGGGTTAGTTTTGGGCCTCATGACCCAATGGGCTTCGAACGTCAAGCCCATTGACTTAAGTTGTATGACAACTTAATGACTAATAATTCACAAAGGCCCTAAAAGCCCAATGAAACCCAATGGCCGGCCATTTAGAGATGGAGTGGGTTTTGGACTTATTTACAAGTTTGCCACTCCAATGAATTAAGGTATAAATGTGACTTTATAGCCAAAATTCATTTAGGGTTTCTTTTTGGAGAAAAGATGAGAACACAAAGCTCTCTTTTCTCTCTAAAGAGGCCGGCCACCCTAGAGGAAATTAACTAGCAATCTTGCTTCCTCTAGGTCACTCATTTCTTCATCAATCCATCCTTGGTGTGGAAACTTAGAGGTTCTCAATTTTGGGAACTTGGAGAATCTATTCTTCCATCCAAATCCATGGATCTAAGAAGCAAGGAATGAAGGCCCTCTCCTTGGGTGATTAGCCTTTGCTTATGCAAAGAGGAATCTACAAAGGTATAAATTTCTCAACTCACTTTGATTTGAGTTGAGTCTTGGTTCACCAATCTACTAGGCTTTGAATTTCATGGTAGATGTTTTGTTTTTGAGTGCAGCATGCATGTTTCCGCCTTTAATTGTTAATTGCATGCTATATGATGTTGCTCAAATGAACATGTTTTCACAAAATCTTCCTTCATAGGATGATGCCCTAGCATGGATGTTTATGGTTTTTAATGTTATTCATTGGATTTTTAGTTTCTTTCATATGAATGCTTAATCACTGTTTGAATTTTTACTTTTTGTTTGAGTTCTCTGATTGATCACCTTAGGACTTTGCATCTAGTAAGATTGAAAGATGAATTTGAGGCTGAACTAGCAATATATTTCAATTAGCTTCTTGTGGTTAAGTGTGGTAAATTACTTTATTGTTTGGCAAAGAATAATGGTTTGCTTGGTACCCTTGTTTTCTAAAGCGTAAAGAGTCATACTTGTTAAATTTATGTGTTAACCAGGATAGACTGCATGTTAGGATAAACAATCTCTGCCTGAACTAAGAGAGAATCATTCACTTAAGGAAAATTATGGTCGAATGTGCCTGACAAGGACTTAGATACGGGAATTATCATCTAAAGAATTGAAAGATCCATTGAATGCATTGAAACCTAAACTAGATTGCTTGTGGTTGATTCCCGAATCCATAGACTTTTTCATCACTTGCCTTAAAACACAATGTTTTCTTCTCTTTAATTTTAGTTTAAATTTGGGTTCTGTTTCTGTTTATAAAATCATCACAACAAATTCTTCACATCTTTGATTGATTTATTAATTAAGATCGAGTCTAGTTTGTTGTTTGGGTTTATATTTTTGGGTTTGTGTCTTTAAAATAATTAGATTTGGCTTAGTTTATGAAATTGGAAATTGAATTAGAATTCTCGTGGGAATGATACTTGGACTTGCAACACGCTATATTACGACTATCTTGTGCACTTGCAAGTTTACACCAAGTTTTTGGCGCCGTTGCCGGGGACTCTAATTGAGTCCCCCAACTTGATATCTTATTCCATATCTAATAAGTCGTTTATTGTAGTTTATTCAATTTGATTTTGTTTTGTTCTCTATTTTCGAATACGAGTCATTACTATTAAGATAAGTAAAAGTAATTTTCGTCACTGTTTTATTTCAGTTTATGTATCACTGTTTTGACACAGTTTTGGACTGAATTATTCAATTTTGTACCAGGCACATTTTATGCAAGGTAGACGTTCATTGCAACTTGAGTTGATTCCTATAGATCAAGATGAAGGAAAAAATTTGTCCTAGCTAAGAACATGTGAGAACATTTGAACACATAAGCAAACTAATAACACTTTAAAGTAGGCATGCATTAAAAAACAATTCTAAAACCCATGACTTTCAAAGCCTAGTGAATGGTGAACCAAAAGACTCTTTAACAAATTAAAGAGAAGAAAGAGTTTGAGTTTCATTACCCTTGAAGCTCATCCTTGTTTACACAAGGGATTCACCCAAGTCGAGGGCCTTCAAGTCACCTCCTTTGCTCCTTGGATGGTTGCTTCTTTGCTTCTCCTTTGCTCCTTGAGGATTTGAATAGAGGAACTCCAAGAACACCAAAAGTTTGGTGTCTCTAAGTCTCCACATTTGAGTGTGGCCGGCCTCTTTGGAAGACAGAGAGAGAAAGAGTTTTGCTCTTTTGCCTAAAAGAAAACCCTTTTTGTGGTAAAGCTATAAAGTTCCTTTTATAGCACCTCATATTTGAGTGGCAAACTTGCAATTATGCCAAGTTCACTACTACTCACCCTATGGCTAGCCATCCTTTAGTTATTTGGCTATTTGCCCATTTTGTTTTAGTTGTCATACAACTTAAACATAATGGGCCTTGTGGACCAAAACCCTTTTGGGCCCTGAGACCCGAAACTAACTTGAAAGCCCAATACAAACCTTTTGTATAATTAACTAACTAATCAATTAATCTTGACCATTCTCAATTAAAGCATTTAATTGCTTATCCATCTCATTTATATTTCTTCACTTTCAGCCTTACTCGGTGTATGATTCATTAGGTTCCAATTAGCAAGGCAATGAGCGATTGTTACTCTTAACGATCAATTGTGAATTGAAACTACATTTCAATTCTCCCTTTGATGAAGATTAATGTTTGCTAATCTTCAAGGCTTCCACAAACCATGAGTGACACCTAGCAGTATGTCATGGCTACCCAAGTTAAGTAGAAGTGGTTGGAGAACCTATCCAGTTACAATTACAATGCAATACGGTCCTTCTCTAATACAATACTCTTAATCACATTGTTTGAGTGATAGTTTGTTTCATGTCTACTATCCAATGTGATACTTCTCTATATGATTCAATTGAATATGATTTGGAAGAAACTTTCTAAGTCATGTTCGTATGCTTTGGCCAAAGACTCCCGAATCATATCTCAGAGTATTCTCCCTCCACCATGGAATGTTAGAGATCCCTTGTTGTGCATTTATATGCGTACATGACTAGATAGCTTGACCCCAACAATGTTGTGGACACTCTTGATGGAATGCCTTTGACATAATCAAAGATCAAGAACCTAACCATTAGACATCTATGATGTCTCAGGTCAAAGGACTACTTTGCATATTGCAACTTATGAGTTCTTACTTTGCATATTGCAACTTATGAGTTCTTACATGACATGTATATTTGAACTTTCTTTTTATCGTAGTTTAGTGTACTCGATTACCTTTTGAGCACCTATGTGTTTGTCTCAGTGTCCAACACCAAATGACTTAAGAAGACCCTTCTGTCAACAGCATTATGAAGCTCCTCCAATTCAACAACAAGACCCTTCTATCAAGGACATGATATCTCAACTCTTAAAGAAAACTGATCGGTATGAACAGGAAGTTGTATCGCTTAGACAAAGTCATAGGGTGCTGGAAAAGGCTCAATCTAATTTTGAGACTCAATTGGGACAAATAGCTACTACTTTGAACAAGTTCGAGCAAGCACAAAGGCAATTTCCAAGCCAAACTGAAACTTGGGAATCAAAAGCATGTTCAAGCTATTACCACTTTGATGAGTGGAAAGACGATTGATAATAATGTGGGAAGTCCAAAAATTAATAAGGAAGAAGATGAAGAGGTCAGCGCACATATAGGGCAGCAGCTTGACAAGAAGTCTGGAAGTTCTATAAGGTCTAAAAGCAATGACACAACCTTTGACAAAGCTAACAAATCTGATCATCCGACTCATTCTTCTTCTACTGCATAAATTCATGACTCTGTACCTTTCCCATAGCGTGCAAGACAAGCTAAAAAAGTGAAGTACATGGGAGATATTTTAAAGCAATTCAGAAAGGTGAAGATTAATATTCCTCTTCTTGATGTGATCAAACAAATTCCATCATATGCGAAGTTTTTTAAGGAACTTTGTACTAACAACAGAAAGTATGAAGAACATGAGGAGGTGAAGTTATTAGACGCGGTTAGTGTGGTTTTTCAAAGAAAATTGTCACCAAAACTTCAAGATCCTGGTAGCTTTACAGTCCCATGTGTCATTGGAGAAAGAAAATTCAACAAAGCTTTGCTTAACTTGGGAGCAAGTGTGAATTTGATGCCCTATTTTGTTTATGAACACTTCAAGTTAGGCAAACTAAAGCAATATCCATTTCTCTACAATTCGCTGATCGTTCCATGAAATATCCAAGAGGAATTGTTGAAGATGTACTTGTGTGTGTTGATCAATTTAGTCTTCCTGCTGACTTCATCATTTTGCACATGGAAGAAAATGCCATACACAATTGCACCTAAGCACATAAAGGTGCCAATTATTAAAACTTTATCATAACTATTTGAATTTAGGGAAACGGACGTCGGAAACGGATTTATGACATCGAATTACCCTAAGAGGGGTCCCGGGCAAATTTCATAAAAGTCAACACAAAGAATATTCTAGAGAATATCTCCTAACGGAATATTCCACAAAATATTCCATCTGGGTTGGGCCGGTTCAAGCGGTTTGGGTCGTAAGGTTAGGCCAAGAGTTTGGGCCGGGTTCCTTGGCCCAAAGGCCTGGGTTTTGGGCAGGGTTCACACGGGTTTGGGCTTAAAAACCCGGCCTAAGGGTCTGGGTTGTACAATGGGTTGGGCTTGATGTATCACATAGACTTGGGCTCGGCTCAAGGGTTTAGGTCAGCCTATTGGGTATGACGGGTTGGTTTTGTGTACACGGGTCACCGAACCTAATGGAAGGTAAAGACCGGGATTTTGGGCAAGATATCTCGAGCTCCGATCGAGCTCAAATCCCAACTAAACATTATAAACCAATACATAAAATTGAAGCATGTGAGATAATGAATCGATTTATACCTTTCTCGTGGCCAGCCGTGGCTGTATCTCGCCAGAATATGCCAGAAAAATTAGGTTTAGCACCCCTGAGGTATCTCTGTGCTATCTCATTGTTCCAACACATAACCTAGGTTAGAATTAGGCCAAAAAGACGAAAATAGAGAGATTTCAAGTGTCTTGAGCCTTACCCAAATCAAAGGGACGAGAAATATCTCCAGAGCTCTTTATTTCCAACTTCTCTCCGATTTGAGTGTGGGTCCAAGAATGGTTCTATAGATTTGGGCTAGGGAAGGAAGGTGGACAAGGTGAGGTGATGGTGGCAAAGCTCATATGAGTGGCGAGTTGGTTGAAGGATGATTTTGTGAAAACATGTTCATTTGAATAACATCTATAGCATGCAATTAACAATTAAAAGGCGGAATCATGCTTGAATGCACTCAAAACAAAACATTACCCATGAAATTCAAAGCCTAGTAGATTGTTGAACCAAGACTCAACTCAAAACAAAGTGAGTTGAGATATTTATACCTTTGTAGATACCTCTTTGCATAAGCAAAGGCTAATCACCCAAAGAGAGGGCCTTCATTCCTTGCATCTTAGATCTATGGATTTGGATTGATGAAATGGTTCTCCAAGTTCCCAAAATTGAGAACCTCTAAGTCTCTACACCAAGGTTAGATTGGAGAAGAAATGAGTGACCTTGGAGGAGTTGGATTGCTAGCTAATCCCTCCAAGGGGCCGGCCTCTTTAGAGAGAAAGGGAGAGACATGTTCTCTCCAATTTTCTCCAAAAGAAACCCCTTAATGAATTTAGGCTATAAAGTCCTTTATATAGTTCCTTCAAATAAGTGACCTAAAGAACCAAAAAGCCATTCTTTTAACATGGCCGGCCAATTGAGGGATTTGGGCTTTTGGGCCCTTGTGAATCTTTATTCATTAAGTTGTCATACAACTTAAGTCCATGGGCTTTGACGTTCAAAGCCCATTGGGCCTTAAGGTCCAAAACTATCCCGAGGTCTTCAACGAACTTATTCGTTTGATTAATTAACATATTAATTAATCCTTGCCATAAATAATTAAACCATTTAATTATTCTTACTCATCTCCATTGTTTCTTCAATCTCCACCTTACACGGTGTACGATCCATTAGGTTCCTTTTAGCGAGGCAGTGGGCGATTAAAACCATTTCAAATCGATTGTGAATTGAAACTTACTTTCAATTCTCCCTTTAGTGATTATACACGTTTAGGGCTTCCACAAACCATGAGTGACACCTAGCAGCATATCATGGTTACCCAAGCTAATCAGAAGAGGTGGAGAACCTATTCAGTTTAGGATTACAAATGCAATACGGTCTTTCTCTAATACAATACTCTTGACCACATTGTTTGGTTTGATAGTTTATTCATGTCTACTATCCAATGTGATTCGTGTGCTTATATGATTACCTTGAATGTGATTTGGAACGACTTCCTAAATCTCATTCATACTCTGGCCAGAGATTCTTAATCATATCATAGAGTATTCTCCCTCAAACGGTTTGAAGGTTAGAGATCCCTTGTTGCGCATTCACTTGCCTCCATGGCTAAGTGGCTTAACCCCAACTATGTCGTGGACACCCTCGAATGGAGTGACTTTGACATAATCAAAGATCAAGGACTTAACCACAAGACAACTATGATGCCTCAGGTCAAAGGACTACTTTGCATTATCCCAACCATGAGTTCTCACGTGACATGAATATGAGAACTCTTCGTTGATCGTGTTCAGTGAACTCATTCTCTATTACGCACCTACGTACTTGTCTTGATGTCACACATACCAATGACTCAAGACTAGTCACTCTCCCTGAGAGAAGACACAACACGTACTGATCTTAACGGACTGTCAATGCCCAATTGGCAATCCTATGATCAGGAACATTTAGGATATGTATACGAAAGAATGGTCTCATGAATCTAACTTCTTTAGATTGCATTCTCCCAATCACATATTCCTTGGACTTATCGTTTAAGCATATTACATGTATATGAGACGACTCAAACAATAACCTTTTGCCCTTTATATTTAAACTACATTAGTTTAACTTGTGAAATGTCCGTAAAGTATCATCATATGATTGGTTTTAAGCTCCTACTTTCATGCCTTCAAGCTCCTACTTTCTTCCCCCATCAATATTAAAAGTAAAAACATACTTTATATTTATAAATTCGAAATTGTATAATAACGTATGGTCAAAAATATGTACGTATAATACGATAATGTCAAAATAGATATGTACTAACATAAAGGTCAAAAAACTTGTACTGAACTTTAAAGTCGAAAGTGACAAAGTCTCAACCGAACATTTGTAACGTCAAAAATACAAAAATATTACTATAATAAGGTAAGTTAAAATACTTGTACTGAAAATCAAAATAAAAAATGGAAGGGTCTCGCCCAAGCATTCGTAACGTCACATACTTCGAGATCAAATGTGTCTTTGGGTCGAGCCCCAACAATAACTAAAAGTAACAACTATCGAAGACGAGTCTACTTGTCCACTTGCTTAACGAACCCAACAAATATGCCATCGATATTACAGTCGGCCGCCCGCGATATCGACAACACATTGTTGTCTCCATAAGCAAGTAGTAATTTCCTAAGGGTGCAAACATACCAATTTGTCCAAACCCAAGTCAACAACAACACAAGCACACAGTTTCTCAAATCATAAAATCAAACATCCAAAAACCAACTCGTAGAACTCCATTGTCTAACCAGTGTTGCCAATAGAATCTATCACACCAAGTATCAAATAGTGCCACACACAAACTAAAAATAAAACTATCGTCGTAACTACTCCAAAAGAGATCGGTGCAAAATCTAGTCATTTAGAAACCACAAATCAAAAGAATGCAACACATCATTCAAGATCTATATAGTTTGTTCAGACTATTCAACAGTCTATAAATAAAAATGTGATGCAGGACAAACAACCTAGTACTCAAGGTCTTCAAGAATCTTCACAAAACTTAGATGTGAAACACGCATCACGAATAATAAGGTCCTGGAATGAAGTAGTCGAAAGATGCGTAGAGGCGAACACATATCGTAAACATGTCTTTCATGACTAACCGATCATCGCTCTCCTAGCTGAGAAGTACAAGGTTCGAAACCTAAATTATAAAAACAATCACTCGGACTACTTCCTTCGAATAATGAATGTCGTTCCAAACCATTCACAGAAACTGGCTTAAACCTCAAGGCCACATGAAACTCTTCTTGATAAGTCTGGTTGGCTTGCGAGAAGGTTATGCTCTAAATATTCCTGTTAGCATCGTTATGAAACTGGGCACACACATCCGCCAAGTCGATCTATCGTGAGTTCCTCACTAATTGAGCATGAAACCACGTCGAGAAGGCTAAAAGAACACTCTAAGATTTGAGGGTCAAAACAAGTCCATTAAATCTAGAGCACAACAAATCTAGATTTGAATATACAACTCTGATGCTTGACTTTATACAAGTACCTAGCTTGATTCTGTGGTGGTAAGTCGAGATCGTTGAGTGCAGACTCAACTCAATGGTAGTCTATAGTAATTTGATGGACAAAAACTCAAACTTATTCTCCATTCCAAAAATTCACCACAACTTGTTACTACGATAACCTCAGGGATATTCAATCACCAGTGGTAATGATTCATTCGATAGGGTAATACTAGGTGATTGAATGACTGATGGTTCCAACTAAAACTTTCAAATCTGAGTGGTTCTCCTGAATAGTCTCTCTGCTATAGAAAATATACAAAGTGAAATGATACGAAGTGTTGTAGGGTAAGCACGAACCCAAAGTTGAGTAAAAAGTTTTCTAATACCATGGGTGAAACTGAGATCACAGTTGAAATCAATGGGAATCGAGACGTTGGTCTAACAAAGTCTAGAATGATTTTTTTTTTTTTTTGCCAAGTGGTCAAAATTATAGTCCTCACAAACTGGTAGATACTACAACGAGTGAGTTGATCAACAAATTCGAAATGTCATCATAGTCTCCACATGTACAAGATGGTTTGTACCTGAAATCTATGGTGACATTCAACCATTTCCATTCGCATCACCAGTGGGTCCCCGACAACCCAAGAAGGACAACCATGGGAATTTCTTCCATCTCCGAACAGGAATAAAACGAAATTGAGATAAGCCCGATGGCTTCCATCTCACCACTTCCATTACTAACTTAGCCATTTATGTGTGAAACACACTACAACCGTTTTGGTAAAAAAAGATGCAACATTTCTCGCTGTAGAGAAAACATCACCAAATTTTTCAGGAAGGAAGATCATTATCAGTTCTAGGTCAAAGGTAGGATGGTTCACATCATGCGGTTCCAATCGTCAAGAGGCACATGCGTGAGATTTTGTTGCATCATTGTGCAGCCAAACATTTAATAATACACCACCGCAGAATTCGAAAAGTGTAAAAACTACAATCAGATGAGACAATACCCCATTATCAGCATCGCAATAAGGTTGACCGGTTTCTTAGCCAAAAAGGATGTAGGTCTAAGCTCAAAGAATAGTTAAGAACTACTGATAGGATTTGACGAGGTGAAAATTAACTTGACACACAAATTCAACCCTATAGATGACAATTGTAGTATTAAGCAAGTAGGGATTGTTCTAGACCGGGGATTAACTAGGGATGTTAATCAACACAAATAAGACTCAAAAACACTAAACTAGACTCTATAGACTCAAAACTGACTTAAAACACTAAAACATCAAGAAACAACCAAAAAGACTCAATTCCAGACCTAACAAGTGATTTGGACGAAAATAAGACTTAACTTGACTCAAAAGATTAAAAGAAAACAGGTTTTGACTCTAAAAACAAGACTTAAGAAAAAGGGATTTTGTTTTGACGAAATTAAAACTTAAAAACAAAAACTTGTAAAACAAACATAAGAAGACACGAAATTGATGAAATAGAATGGTGAAAGGCTAGTTAGAGGGTTCCTTCTCCACACATGACATATGCATACGAATCGATTTCCAATTATTCTTTCGACAAACCATGAATGACAATGCCCCAAATTAATTGTATTGGACTAATTAATTCTCAGATTTCCCTAAATTCATTGAATTGAATGGAAAACGCATTACAACCAAATTATTCTTTATCAAGTTCCCTAACTATGGAATATGCATGATAGAAACACTTAACAGAGATCATTAAGTTCAATGGAAACCATAAGCATTGACGAGGCATTCCTAACTATGAAAAGCATGTTACTCTTGCCTAGGATTTACTTAACACAATCGTGACTAGCGACTTTTACTACTCATGAATATAAGTTCATAACGATTAGGTGAAATTTCCTTATACTCTAGCATCAAATTCATGCATGCAAACTAAGTTGGCCACCTTAATCAACATACAAGAACAAGTTCTTAATAAAACAGATAAGCAAACCACATTCACGATTCATGAAACAATAATTGGAGGAAATCAATTCATATAAAACATATGATCATGGCTTCGAATTCACCTCTAACTATAAAGAAATTAGTTCCTCATGTTCGCAATTAAACAAAGATAACTTAAATTAAACATTGAAAGTAAAAGATGGAAAACACCTAAGAACGCTCCAGCACTCCCAAAGACTTAGGCATAGGCACGGCACAAAGGCTCCTCCTCTTTCTCCTTGCAATACTCACGGCACAATGAGGGGTGAATGTGTTTGAGGGATGTATGAGTGTAGAAAAATATGGTAGAGGGTGGTGAATGATTTGTGTGGCAAGGGTGTGTATTTATAGGCTGAAATACATTTCACAATCCCTAAGGATTTGGATAGGTTTCTGAAATTAAAGTGGGACAAGGATTATATAACCAAAATCCAAGTGGAATGGGTTAAATCAATCAGAAACCAAAGGAAAGAAGGATAGCAAAGGTGCGGCAGGTTTAAGAGAAAGGATAAGGCTTTTAGAAAGGATGTTCCAGCACTTATTTCTAATCCTAAATGAATAAGGAACACGACATGGTTTTAGAGAAGGATTACAAGTCCTAATTCACCTAAGTAAGGGCATATATGTGGCACTTAAGGGATAAGGGTTCTAGAATCTGAAATATATGTTTTAAATGCATAATTATCCCTTAGAAATAGCTGGAATTAAGGCACAAATTGATTTGGATAACATAAGATTGGATAATGCTAGATTAGGAAAGGATAAGATAAGATAAGGTTAGTTTGGATAAGATAAGATTGGATAAGGTTTTGGATAATGTTCCTTCTTTTGAGCTAATTCCTTATCTTCTTTGTCTTGGATTTATTTCTTCACTCTTTTCAGCTCATTCCTAGCCTCTTGAACTTCAAATTCGTCCATCCATCTTGCTCCATTCATAAGCTATCCATTTGATGCCCAAAACTGCCTAAAAAAGCTCCAAATTGCACTTTCTTGCCAACTTTGTCATATGGACCTACAAACACACGAGAATAGCTTAAAACACTATAATAAACACAAACTAACTATGAAAACGGAAGAAAATAAGCTAACTAAGTCGCATAAATATGCTCCTATCACGAGGCCAAAGACATTTCGTATTTCACAACACCATGTGAGGATTTTCAATTTCCAAAAGTCGCAACCTCTTTTGGAAATTGATGAGAATAACATCTGCTATCAAAGAAACTCCCAAGAAAAGTATCTACATTAAACAAAATAACATTCGAAGAATTTGACGTATAGCTGACAGTCGATGTTTAGTGAACTTGACCTCGTGATTAGAGTAAGCATTCAGATTATCGATAGAACAATCGCCGAGAATCGTTCTAAGGATCCACTTGAATTTCCTCAGCTAGAGCGAGTCCGAGGACATTAATTCAGTCCCACTAATTAACACTTACTAAACTTCACCACATCTAGCGCTTACTAGCCTTCTCCAACACGCACTTCAAATGCTATGAATATTTTCCATATAGACATGACTCTACCCGCCATTCCTAGGGAACACATGTCGTAGACATCACCATTTTAGGTCTCCAAACTCAAACCATTTAGATTCTTTCATTTCACCACACTCCTAAGTAAACACGACTCTGCCCGCAATTCCTAAGGAACGCATGTTGCAGAGTTACAGTTCGATGTTGAAAGTCGTCCAACAATCCACCACGTCACCAATGAGGCATAAACCTGACACAAGATTTCTTATTCTTCAATATGATGTGACTATTATGCAGAATAAGGGTTACACCACTGTGCCAAATGACAACAAATCTAAAAGTCGTGACATCCAAATGAGGTCATCACCGACAACAGAAGATCCTAAGTATACTCTAAATAAACCACACTCTAAATAAACCATACTAATATGCATGAAAACCAATGAAAATAGATAAGACTTATAAATTTAAATACAATGTATATGCAAATGAGGAACGTATTTAGAGCATACAACTAATCTAGAACACTAAAAAGAAATACTGTAAAATTGAATGAACAAAGAGATGGGTCATACACCGAGAGGACTCGAAGATGCTGATGCGGGAGTGCCTTGACGTCGAGATTATACGTCTCGATTCTAAGTCCTGAGGGGGTGCAAAACAAAACATGAGTGTACCAAGTTGATATATAAGTAGTATTAAAACATAATTATTCAACAACGTACTAACCCCAGGTTTAGAAAACTCGTATAGCATAATAAGTAATAGGTTTTCCGAAAACCCTAGCATGCCATAAAACTTTCATAAAACATATATTATATAATGTGCTTAGTAGTGGTATATCTATAAGGCATATACATACATATATATATAATATTTCATTTGGCCGAAGGCATATAGAACACTTCTTCCTTCATCCAAAAGTTCTACATCACGCGCCCGTAGGTAGATCATTTGCCTGTCATTCGTCCGTAGGCCCTACATCTCCTGGCCGAAGCCAATATAAGTATATTTCAACCCATAGGGCCCTACATCACCCACCAAAGCCAATAAATAGATATCATTCGACCCGTAGGCCCCTACATCACCCGTAGGCAGGACCGTTCGAATAACAATTAAGTAAGTACATAAATATATATCTATCTTAATCAAAGTTAAATAGATAAAACGTCATATCGTAAAACCTATTCGTAGTATAATTTGATCAATCATATATACTACAAAGAACGTGAAAATTGATAAAGTATGGTATTCCAAAATATTCTTAGTAAAGCATGATATCTCATAAAGTGTAAATCTAATTTACTCATAAACATTTTGTTTGTACCATACTTGACCAATCCCACAACTACTTAGCACCGGTCAACGTTATACCGTCAAGGACCCATTAGAGTTTCCCTCCAACCAGGAGGCCAATCACAATGCGACACGTGTCGACATCAGAAACCAATCACAGCGCGACACGTGTCAACATCAGAAGCCAATCACAATACGACACGTGTCAATGTCAAAACAAAGCTAGAAACTCTTCTATAAAAGGAGATCATTCTCCCACAATATTTCCTAATGTCATTTGTACTAAATCATTCACTTGTACTCACTAAAGGAGAGCTTGAACCTATGTACTTGTGTAAACCCTTCACAATTAATGAGAACTCCTCTACTCCATGGACGTAGCCAATCTGGGTGAACTACGTACATCTTGTGTTTGCTTCCCTGTCTCTATCCATTTACATACTTATCCACACTAGTGACCGGAGCAATCTGGCGAAGGTCACAAACTTGACATTTTCTGTTGTACCAAAGTCCTCACTGATTTTGTGCATCAACACATTTCATAAAACATAACCATTAAATGATGTTTTTCATGTAATGCATTTCTAATAGTAAAATTATGTATTTTGGAAGAGATCCAATCACCTTACACCGTTGGTGAAAAGCCATGCAAACAAGAGAGGATGGAATTGCCATACACAATTGCACCTAAGCACATAAAGGTACCAATTAATACAACTCTATCATAACTATTGAATTTGGGGAAATGGACATCAGAAACATATTCAGGATGTCGAATTACCCTAAGAAGGGTCCAGGCCAAATTTTGTAAAAGTCAAGACAAAGTCAACACCAAGAATATTCTCTAACAGAATATTCCACATAATATTCCCTAACAGAATATTCCACATAATATTCCATCCGGGTTGGGCCGGTTCAGCCGAGTTGGGCCGCAAGTTTGTGCCAAGAGTTTGGGTCAGGTCCTTTGGCCCAAAGGCCTGGGTTTTGGGCAAGGTTCACACGAGTTTGGGCTTAAAAGCCTAACCCAAGGGTGTGGGCTATACAATGGGTTGGGCTTGATGGATCACATGGACTTGGGCCCGGCTCAAGGGTTTGGGCCCGTCTACTGGGTCTGATGGGTTGGTTTTGCGTATGCGGGTCGTCGGACCTAATGGAAAGGAAAGACCGGGATTTTGGCCAAGATATCTTGAGCCCCGATTGAGCTCAAATCCCAACTAAACATTACTACCCAATACATAAAATTGAAGCCCGTGAGATAAAGAATCGAGTTATACCTTTCTCATGGCTAATCGTGGCTGTATCTCGCAAGAATATGCCTGTAAAGGTAAGTTCACTCGTCAGAAAAACTGGGCTTAGCACCCCCAAGGTATCTATGTGCTATCTCATTATTCTAACACATAACCTAGTTAGAATTAGGCCAAAAAGACGAAAATAGAGAGATTTCAAGTGTCTCGAGACTTACCCAAATCGGAAGGACGAGAAATCTCGCTGGAGCTCTCTATTTCCAACTTCTCTCCGATTTGAATACGGGTCCATGAATGGTTCTATAGATTTAGGCTCGGGAAGGAAAATGGGACAAGGTGAGGTGATGGTGGCAGAACTTGTATGAGTGGCGAGTTGGTGACATGGGTGGTCATGGGTGTGCTCAGGGGAGAAGGAGAGAGTGGCGAGGGAGAGCTTGGGGAGGGAGAGGGACTATAAGAGTGAGGAGAAAAGAAAGAAAATATAAGAGAGGCTAGGGGACGAAAATGAAAGGTTGGCCCCATGTGGCTCCCCAACCAATCCCATAAAAGACATAATAAGAAAATATCTCCCTTGAATGTGAAATTACCATTTTACCCCTAACATAGTGAAAAATCTAGGACGGGTTGTTACACCTGCTTCGGTAATTGGCTTGTTCTCGACGAGGCATTTGTTTGATTTGGTACAATAGATGAACTTATTATAAAACAAGAAGGCCTCATGTTCTCCTTTCTTGAGGTCATCTTTTTCTTGACCAGTAAAATGGGTGATGAGTTTTTTGTAATTGAAGAAATTCTTGTGGAGTTGTTCGCCTCGTTCTTTGGCACTTCTTGGTCCTTTTTCTTTAAGACCTCGTAAGCACATTCCTTGAAGACCATCTTTAGGTCTAGGTCGATTTAATACTTAGAGAAGGCAATATCAATTGGAAGGCCAGATGGGGAGGTGCCGATAAAAGTTGTCACATCCAATACAATTGCCCCCATGGGGCCGAGAGGGAGTTCCATGGTCTTAGTAGCTGAACATTAGAAACTTAAAGCAGCCATCAAGAGTTCTCAGTTGATACTAATCTCAATGATCGAGAGTTTGATGGCGTCAAAGATACCAAGCTCTTTCCAAGATGCACCGAAGTGAGGTTCTATTCGGTCAACCCAAGCGGCCTAAGATACAAGGGTAAAAGGCCACGTCCCTTGGGGTTTGGCTGAATCCCATTTTAAGTAGTCATGGCCTTGGAATAGAGGATTCAAGCAATTGGTCTTTAACAGCTTAGTGATAGGTTCTGGGATGGTATCCTTGAACAAAGGTCCCAAATCTTGATGAGTTGGGATTGCTTCATCCTCATAACAAAGGGCTATGATGGAGTTGTGGTTAATGAAGTTTTGAGATTTATTGCATTCCTTAGTAAGCTTGGTGATGAAGGTGTTAGAAGCCATTGGAGAAAAGATTGGAGGTTTTCTAGGTTCTAGAAGTTTTATGGGTTTCGAATAAACAGAGCAAAATCTTTAATAATTATTGCAAAATTTGAAAATCCAAGCAAAGAGGCTGAAAAGCACGCGAATTGAGGTTGCACAATTGCGTGTAATGGCAAACTTTGAGGCACGATCTTTATGAAGAGATGTTTCAACGTCTACGCACCTCAAGCGTGGTGCGTGTGCGTCGTCGAAGTTAGATAGTCATGATAAGAGGTGGCCACGTGTCAGGAATTTGGTACTTTTAAAGACTGACATGCAGAGTGGGGGTTCATGTCTTATAAATGCATCTGACTGGGTGAATGGAGAATATTCCTTTGGTAAGGATTGTTGGTTTGGCCATATAGTGTAGGCCAAAAATTTATTTTTGGTTGGTAACTACTCGTTCTTTAAGGCTAAAGTTCAGCCGGATGTTGTAGGCCGAAGACCTCAAAAGCGAGGGGGCAATGTTTGGGCCCAAAATAACACTTTGGGCTAAGCCCAAGATTGTTCTCGGTCCAATAAGGAATATCGAGAATGTTCTCTACAATGGGCTTAGCCCAATAAAGTTCAGTCGAATCCTATCAGAAAATGGTTTTATCTGGATAGGGGTGAGGTGGTCGAATCCTAGTCCAATAAGGATTCTTCGAATCAGAAAAGATGCCAAGAATCAAGGTTTAAATCTGAATGATTAAGGAGCTGGGTTCAGAGTCCTATGAATGTCAAGATTGGTCGAGATCTATTCGGATTGGGTTAAGGAATCCTAGTCCGAGTGAAGTTCTACCTTGATCATTGAGGAAATTGCTACTATAAATAAAGAGGGGAGTGCATCATTCAAAGACCCTCCAAATCAACACACAATTGATCTGTGCAAACAACCTCTCAAAGACTTTGAGATTTTTATTTTCTTTTTTCCTTCCAACACACCTTCAGTTTGGATAAACAGTAGTGTGGAGGCCATCGGCAACATCTTCAGTTTGGGTAAACAACACTGGAGCCGTAGAATCAGCTGACCAAGAAACCCAAGGATTAGAATTAGTTTTAATCTTAGACAAGGTTTTATTCAAAAAGTAATCTTAGACAATGTTAGAATAGAATTTTCCGATGATTTTGTCCCATATCCAAATTTCCAAACCTTTTTTGGGTGATTTTTGGCGTATTAGATCTTCAAGTATATACAAACATATTTGGCAGTTGGATATTGAAAACCAGTTTCATAGAATGGGTGCCCAGTCAAAACAATAGATTCCAAAACATTTAGAGTTTATTCTATACTTTAATTAAGTAGAATGTAACCTTTTGTTGTATCCATTACTTTAAATATTTTAAATTCATGATAGAGTTTGTTCTTTGTATTCTTCTAGGATTGAGGCTTATATTTGTTAAAAAAATTATCACAATCGGAGCTAAAACGATCGTTAAATCGTGATTTTTCATTTCTAACTATTGAATGATTTCATCCAATTACCTAATCTTTGAACATTTGTGTTGATGCAAAAAATCAGTGAGGACTTTGGTACAACAGAAAGCGTTAAGTTTGTGACCTTCGCTAGATTGCTTCGGTCACTAGTATGGATAAGTATGTAAATGGATAGAGATAGGGAAGCAAACACAAGATGTACGTGGTTCACCCAGGTTGGCTACGTCCACGGAGTAGAGGAGTTCTCATTAATTGTGAAGGGTTTACACAAGTACATAGGTTCAAGCTCTCCTTTAGTGAGTACAAGTGAATGATTTAGTACAAATGACATTAGGAAATATTGTGAAAGAATGATCTCTATTTATAGAAGAGAGTTTCTAGTTTCATTCTGACATTGACACGTGTCGTGTTGTGATTGGCTTCTAATGTTGACATGTGTCGCGCTATGATTGGCTTCTTATGTCGACACGTGTCGCGCTGTGATTGGCCTCCTGGTTGGAGGGAAACTCTTCTGGGTCCTTGACGGTATAACGTTGATCGGTGCTCAGTAGTTTCAGGATTGGTCAAGTATGGTACAAACTGTGCTCCCCTAAGTTCTCGAGTGAGGGAAGCTCCTCGGTTAGGGACTTGCAAGATCCAAGCCATTGAGTAATCACGAAACTTCTAAGTACCGAAGCGTGGTATCATTTTCACTTGCCTTTTATGTCTCATACGTAGATGTGGCATCTTCTCTGGAAGTACTTTTCCTCCATCCAGGGGTGGTATCTTTAACAGATGAAGATGCACAAGGTAATGTATCAATTTCACTTGAAGCTTACTTGTAGTTTCGGGCTTGGTCAAGTGCGATAGAAAACCCTATAGTAGGAGTCCCCCAAGTCGCCGAGCTAGGAGATTTACCAAAGGAGGTAACAGACAAGGTAAGCAATCAGACTTCCAAGCAGGCAACCTGGATTGGAGGTTCGACTTCAGCTTTCGATTGATTGTTCTCCTTCTCCTTGTGTCGTAAACAGCAACAAGGATAAGGAGAAGCAAATGGAGAATAGATGATATGAGATACTTTTGCTTTTGAAGAAGTAACTTTCCACATGCTTATTCTTGAACTGGGCTGGAGGGTTTTCTGGTTTCCTCCAGAGTATAAGGCCGACTCAAGAATTTGAGGGTCAAAACAAGTCCATCAAATCAAGAGTGCGTTTGACCTTAATGATATGGGATACTTTTGTTGTTGACGAAGTAATAGATGAATCGGCATGTGTTCTATTGCGCTTGTCTCCACATGCTTCCTTGTATCCTTCTCACTTGCCCTATCTGTTCCTCAGGCAGATGTGGTATCTTTTCTGAAAGCATAAGATGTTGAAGATGAGTACTCGAGAGCAATGCCAGGTAAGTAATCGAGCAAGGGGTTCCAGGCAGTCAGTTCTTAACTGGAAGCTTGATTCCAAGTACTGATTAATTGCTCTCTTTCTCCTTGTCTTGCAGGTAAGAACAAGGGCAAAGAAAAGACAGGGAAAAAGCATGATATGGGATACTCTTGCTTTTGACCCTGATGAAATGAGATACTCTTGCTCTGGTGTGGCTGGTTTGCATAGGAATTATTGGGGGGAAGAAAGCTGAGTATTTCGAGAGGCTTCGTTAGTGCCCTCTCAAATATGAGGAAAGGTTGAGCATTTTTGCAGGTCTGCTTGTCCATGGAGGATGGAGGTCGACATATATAGGAGTCTCCCTAACAATAAGTAGTAATGTTATTCCTTTACCCTTCTTGGTCATAGCAATGTAGTTGGAGCTGCAAGCTTCACATGTTTTAACTTTGTCTGAGCACTTTGAAAAAGTGGTATGTGGTGTCTAGAAAACTGATGTTGCGTGTGAAGATTGCAGACAAGCTTTATCCAAGGAAATCTAGCTCTCGAAGTTCGGAGAGTGATGCCTCTTCGATTTTCGAACAAACAATCTTGTCGGGGATCTAGCTCTCGAGATTCGGAGAGCAGTGCCTCTTCGATTTTTGAGAAAGCAATCCTGTTGGGAGTCTGGCTCTTGAGATTCGGAGAGCGGTGCCTCTTTGATTTTTGAGAAAGTAATCATGTTGGGAGTCTGGTTCTCGTCCTCTGAGGAGTAATCTGGATTAATCTTATGAGATGGAAATGATTAAGACAGCGATTGAGTATGAATTCATTTTTGTGTCATATCCTTCCTATTCTGAGGAAGTAAATCCAATGACAAGTGATATGTTATGATTTTAGCCAAAGACAGATTGATTAGCTATCCGCTGGTGTACTGAACCATCCAATAGGGGTGACCAATCATTCTTTAGAAGCAGCACACCCTTCGGGGATTATAACTTGATGTCTGTTAGGTATGTCTATCTTCACAATCATGTTTACAGCTAGTATATGGTCTCGTCACTTTAGCTAGATCAGAGAACTGTCTGGAGCATCATTATGAAAGGTAGAATGCACTGCACTTGCTTATCATACTTATGTGGTATGGAGATTGTGATAAGACATAATGGGCCACATCCACACTAATTCGTGGCGTTCTTAAAAGACGTTGACATTCTTATCTCCCCTAGTGTCGGGAAGATTGTCTTATTAAAATGATAATCTGCAAGATAAGTGGAAAAAAAATCGCTTACAAAAGCTCTAAAAAGCTAGTGTGAAGGAGAATCGACAAAGATTCACATTCTTCTTTGAGGAACCATATTGATATGTTGCAGCGTACAACTTGGCATATAGGGTATACACCTAAACACGTAAGTATGAAGCGTTAGGCCATACCCAGTAATCAACTATAACACTAAAAATAATTGGGTGGCAATGGGCTTCAGGCAGACCAATATACTGTCGCACAGCTAGCAAGTAGGCACTGAAGGGGCAAAAGAACTTCCAAAACGTTTCATTGGTTATTGACCGATCACTCTAGGGTTAGCCGTAGGAAATATGTTTCTGAGTAGGATACACTGGTGTAGGATTGTAATTTCTAAAGCCCTGATTAAATCTAGCTTTGCTTTTATTCTTGTTCTTATTATAAGGTTTAAAACCTCCTGAAGAAAACTGAGACTAACCAGTGGTAGCGGGGAATTGCTGAGAAGGAAAATTTGTCCTTTGGCCAGATTGATTATTATTAGAAACCATATTAGTTAGAAATGGTGCATTGGAAGAACTCTCCACAATTACTTATTCAGCAAGTAATTGTGATCTAAAGACTTTCAATGATATGACACTCTCTCTTCCCTTCACCAGACACCTAAATGTGCTATACTTTGCAAGTAATCCATTTAGAGTTAGAATTACTATATCCTCATCAGCAAAATATACTCCAACAACAGATAAGTAATCTCTAGCCTCATTGATTCTATGAAGATGCTAAGATGAAAAGTCTGGGCCCTTTTTAATTGTCTGCAAATTAGATTTCATCTGAAAAATACTAGTCCTAGACACTGTAGAACATTGTTCCTTTAACTGAATCCACAGATCTTTGGAACTTGTACTTCTAATAGCACATGACACAGCAATAGGTCTTAATGAAGTAGTAATCAACTGCATTATAGCTCAATCATGCATTTTCCAAACAACAACGTCATCATTCTTAGCAAAAGTAGAGGAGTTTTGAGAACTAATACCAGATTAAGACGCATGTTGAGGAGGACAAGGAGCGGAGCCATCGACAAAGCATATAATTCCATTACTTTCTAGCAATAGTTGCATCTAAAAGTGCCAATTGAGATAATTAGAGTCATCAAGCTTGGCGTTAACAAATGTGGAAATCGAAGAAATGAGAGTTGTGATCGGAGATTGGGAAAGCTGAAGTTGAGATGCATATACCATCTTTGCTAGATCAAAGATTGTAAATTCTTGAATTTAGAGAGAAAATCTCAGTTAGGAATTGCAACAAACACCTTCTGCGTGCAAGAATTAAAAAACTCAAGAAGAAGAAGAATATAAGTCGTCGGGCAAACAAAATGAAGATTATTCAAAAGAATCAAAGTCTAAAAGTCATAGAAATGGAAGCAATAGAGGATTGAAAACCACGCGTCAGCAATCTGATACCATGTTAAGCTATATGAATTGAATCAATATGTAATCTATAATCTTTGCAGAAGATGTGAGAACATGAGAGAGAGAGAGAGAGAGAGAGAAACAAGAGGAAGAACAATTCTTGAATAGCTTTCTTAATGAGGAAGTTATACAAAGAAATAGACTTTATACTCTCTTAGGGTGTGTTTGTTTGACCTCCTTAAATTTCATTGGACTAGACTACAACAATTTTTAGTGTAGTCCCATGTTTGGTAGGTAGAGGGATTAGGTTTAATGGGACAAAGCCGGACTCACTTGGACAAACTCATTCGCTAAGAGTTATTAGCGAGGACCCCCAAATTTCACGGTACTCGTAAGACCAAGAGGGATTCATCGTTCGTCCTACAAGAGACCGACACCACAAATCCTGCGAGAGACAGATGTCCTACTCCTTCACCCTCGTCCTACTCTCCCTCATCTGATCCTGCTCGTTCTCATCTACTCCTCGCCTGGTAATTTTTGAATCTGACGATTTTCTTCATTGGTTTTGTTTTGCTGATCACGAACGACTTCGATTTTGTCTGGTAAATTATTATTGGGTTATGAATGATTTCGTTGTTTTGGGTTAAAAAAATTTCAATAATAGACCTGTGCAGTTGAAAAAATTAGAGCTTGTTTGGTATCCTCTCTTTTTTTCTCTCCCAACCCTCTCTTTCTTCTCTCCCCATGTCACACCTTGTCTTCTCTCTCTCCTCAACCTTTGTCTTGTCTCTCTCTCTTGTCACACTCTATCTTCTCACTCCTCACCTTCTGATCGTAATTTTTTGCTCTCTTTCTATCCTCCTCGTCCTCTCCCTATCTTTCTCTCTCCTTGCCAACTATTTCCTCTCTCTTTTATCTTTCCCAATTCTTTCTCTCCTCCAATTTTTGCTCAAGGAAGTTTGAATTCAAACTAAAAAAATTATTTTTAAAAAGTCAACCAAACAGATTGTTGAAATTTTGAGACTTAAAAGGAAACTGTTTTTAAGTGATGTTATTTGAAAATTATTTTTAGGAGCAACCAAAGTTTTTGGGTAAGATACCAAACAGACCCTTAGAGTTTTGATTTTGAAGTTCAAATTGAGATTAAAATTTGGGGTTTTCAAATTTCAACTTTTCTGCATTCTCACTATGTTTCTTCATATGACACCTCCTGATCTCTAGTATTTGTCATAAAGTGGATTTGATATAAATTTCATCTGCTAGTCCTCAGTGCTTACGGGAGTGGATTTGATATATATATATATATATATATATATATATGGATTTCATCTAATATTTGTTCTGCCACCTTTGAATGTGTGTATGCATATACTCTCTGTGTGTGGGTGTGTCAGTGAACCTTGATGTCCCTAGAGTCCAGACAAATGCTCCATCCATGCATGCTTAATAATCGTATACTTGTTCTCTCTTAAAAAATTTAGGGCTTAAAATGCATACGAAGATCCAGACAGGATGATGTAAAAGTGTAATGGGTGATGGGCAGTCTGATCAGAGTACAGAAAAATGAGGGAGTGAAAGGCCGAACTAAAATGTTGGAATATTAATATGCATTATTTCCACGACTTTTTTTTCTCTAAAGCCTAGGAGATCCTGCCTAAGATCTCCCTGACCCAAGGGAACATGCCCCATCTTGTTTAATCTGTGCTTCTTTATTTCCATTCATTATTTTAAATACTATTTGTTAATGTAATTTTGCACACTCCAAGCTTGTCTGCTGTGAAGCAATCATTGGAGAACCTTAGCTGTAGATTCATGTTAATACAATTATTATATGCATTGTATTCCCCTGTTTTTAGTTTTCTGTAGATTCATGTTGTAATGATTAATAGAATAGTCCACATGCAATAGTTTCTTAGTGGTGAACCTTAGCTGAAATGATTCATCAGAAACTTGTGCAAGGTCACCGCAAAACCAAACTCACCACAAGCAAATTTGCCTGACTTATTATGCCATAGCAATAGACAATGCCCTAAATGGTCCCTGCAATATGATCCAACTAATTATGCCATAGTAAGCAGAGGAATGGAAATGAACAAGATGTGCATTTCCTGCAAATGTGTGTATGTGTGTGTGTGTCCATGCATGCAGATTGTTTGTGTGTGTGTACCGTGTATGTATGTACTCTGTGTGTGTCTATGTATGCTGATTTTATGTGTGCGCGCACTGTGTATGTATGTACTTTGTGTGTGTGTGTCAATGTATGCAGATTGTGTGTGTGTGTGTGTGTCGATGTATGGAGATTGTGTGTTTGTGCTGTGTGTTATGTACTGTCTCTATGTGTATTTGTTTGCAGATTGTGTGTATGTGTGTATGTGTGTGTGTGAGTTAAATTGTAAAGGTTTTTAGAAGACACGTAGATTATGTGAACATATATGATGAGGGAGGGGTCTACGAGAACCAAAGATTGTAAAGACTGTTTAAGAAAGTGTGTCAGTCGACAGAAACAAGTATTGAAATTGTTTCATTCTCACTCTCTTGGCTTTAGAATTAAGCAATCTACATGGTACAAAAGTGAATTTATTTTTTCCTGGGTTTCATAAACTTGTGCATATGGGACTGTACACAAATTGGATGGTTACTTTCAGATCCATGCTAAAGATGGGGGGACAGGAACAGGAGTTGAAGTGACTGATGCAGTTTTTACTCAAAATCTTGGTGTGGTCGTAACAAAAAATCAGCTGGAGGAGTTCTTTTCCCAGATTCCTTAATGTATGGGAATACTCTTGTCAGCTGGACCTAGTATATATAAAGCCTATTTTTTTCCGGCTTCCTACTAAGTTACTTACTCCTTCGCATTTGGGATTAGTTCATCCAATTTCCAGCTGCATTTTCTTCTCTTTGGTACTTTTGAGAATTGGATTTTGCCTTAAAGATTGTATAGGGCATTGCTCTTTAACTTGAATGACAAGTAACAAAGTTTTCACTCTGTGTAAGTCTTCAGGGCTTGAAAATCAAGAAGTTGATTATTGTTTAGTAAGATTTTCATTTTATTTTGTTATGAGATGGGTTTAATATTTTTCCCTAAAATTTGATTAGTGGGCAGCGTTGGTTTTATCTTGTTCTGAGTTTGTTCATGTGTGAGCACCTAGCTTTGCTGGTCTGATGTAAACTGTCAGCAAAATTAAAGCCTTCGATTTGCTTCATTAGAGCTTGTTGTCAGCCGAAAACTAATAGGGATGCCCCCTTCGCCATGGCCAAGCTTTAACTGCTAGTTGTAACAATGGAACGGCTTTGTAAGTGCCTAATTAAATGCTGAATTCCTCTGAGAGTTTTACCTAGTTTGATGACGGTGAAAAACTAGCGTTTCCAAGAAACAAATAAGCAAGCAAAATAGTGTAATGTGAAAAAGGTCGATTGAAATGGAGTAATATTATAATAAATCAACATGTTTTTATTGAGTCTTACTCTCATCCAATATTATTAATTGTGATAATATGTTTAATCAAAAAGAAAATTAAAATAGAACATTAACTTAGTCCCAGTCTAAGCGAACATCAAACTGGTGACAGTACTATTTCATATCCTGCTTCTTAGTACACTGCACAAAACGCTTCACTAAGCCAGTTCAACTTAGTTTAGTCTAAGCCAGTCCAACTTAGTCCTTGAAAATAATCCAATCCAAGATAGTTCGGTGCAACAAACGCACCCTTACATTACAAGCTTCATAACTAACTAACTAACTAACCTCTAAGATGAAGACAAGTGTCAGAATCTAAACATCCACATATACACTCTAACAATGTGCATGGGCGTGTGATTTTTTTTATTCTTTGGCCAAATTAGTGGGCTTGGGCTGCTAATTACTATATACATATGTTCTTAGATGTTTGCAGGCCCATCTTGCATAGGTATACCAATGAGGATGTATTAATAGATGGGCAAATACACATCGGTTATGGGTAACCAAGGTGACCTGCCCATTTAAATTTCACGGTTACGGTTATGGGTAACCGTTTAGATAAATAAACAGTTATGAGTATAACCGTTTACCCGTGAAATTTAAATGGACGGTTATGGGTATTAACCGCGGTTATAAACGGGTAACCGTTTACCCATTTATTTTATATATGTAAAATTAACACAAGCCATGTTCCCTATCGAACAAAACTTTGATCAGTGCTATTGACTGTAGTGCATGATTTATGTAGCTAATATAATATAGTTTTCCTTAACCACTTTAAATTTCATGGTCCATTATATATATTATGTTAATACTTTACATTCCGAGTTAAATAACCCAAGAATACTGTCTTTTAACAGTTTTCGTAACCCAAGAATACTTAGCAAATTTTATATTACCTTCATTGTTAACAGTTAAAAATATTGTCCGTAAACTATTATTTCAATTATTGGAATGGTATAAAGACTTAAAAAATTAAAATGCGGAAATGTATGATGAATATACCTATAACGGTGTTTAATTGTTAGAAAAAAAAATTATGACAAATTTTTCTTTTTTAAGTTTCAAGTTGTTAAAAAAACACATAGACGGATGAAAAATGAGTAAATGGTAAAAAAGAAAGGATAAACGGGTTAAAAAATGATAAACAGGTACTAAACGTTTACGGTTAAATGGGTATACGGTTATGGGTATGGTTAACCATTTATAAATGGTTATGCGTATGGGTATAACCGTTTAGGCAATTACCCAACGGGTAAACAGTTATACGGGTATGAGAACAAACGGTTATGAATAAATAACCACAGTTACCCGTCCGCCATAACCATTGTCCATCCCTATGTATTATTGGGTTCTTGGTTCATTAGGCTTGAAGTTGAGCACACCAATGATCGCTCCATGTGTTGCGCGACCCTTCCAGCCTCCAGGTATGACTGTGCTAATCACGGAGTAACACTAATGCTTTGGTTCATTGGATAAATTAAAGAAAAGTATAAATTGTAATTATGATGTGATAATAAATCAAATTTGTGATTCATGTGTTAATTAACGTGGGTTATCAAGCAAAGAAAAGAAAAATAGCACAAGTGAGATCTTAAGTAACAAATTCGTCAAAACTTCATGTGCAGATCAACTGATTTTGGAAGCAAGTTGGGAACAGCTCAGAATGAAATAGAGAATGAGCCTTATATGCTTGGAAAACTACAGATGTCTATTTTCTGGATCATTTCGCGGATTGTTAGTATCATTTTTCTAGAAGAAATTATGGCCGTGTTAACACTAAAATGTTCACAAGAGATTGAGTAGTTTGTAACTGCAATGAAAGCAATAAACCAATAAATCTAGCAGCCAAAACTGATGTAGCCAAGAACAAGCTAGCTGACACCTTTTCAAATATAAGAGGAAATAGACATCTGTAATTATGATGTCTTGGCTCCGTATGACTGTGCTAATCATGGAGTAACACTAATGTCTTGGCTCATTGGATAAATTTAAAAAGAATTAAAGTATAAACAGTAATATGATGTGATTCATTTGTTAATTAACGTGGGTTAAATGTATGTATGTATGTATGTATGTATGTATGTATGTATGTATGTATGTATGTATGTATGTATGTGTAGATTACGGAAGGAGTGCAAAAGCAGGGAACGTATGCGTGGTGTCATTTGATTGGAAGTGAAGTGGAATATGCGACTCCGTGGAGAGGATGAAAGACGTGCATAATTTGTGCGGGGAAGAAAGTGGTGCTGTTTGGAACGTTAAACTTTAGCTTTCATTTCATTTCATATATAATTTTAAAGAGAAAGAGGGAGAGTTACATGAAATGAAATCCTTAACAGGATGGGACTTGAGGTTTTTGAGGCCTAAGACGATGCTAAAACTGTGCCCTAACTTCATATAAGAAAAATTATTTGTTTTCACACGTAAGATTTCAATAAAATTATACTTTGAAAACCACTTCAAATTCAATAATTTAAAAACACAAAAAAACCAATTTATTTTGTATTAAAAAATATAACCAAAAATGTTTTCACACGTAATGTGACAACCCATCCCTACCTTTACAATTTTATAAATTTTAAAATAGTGATTTTAAAAAAAATGCCCCTAGAGGCAAAGATTTTGACTTTTGTTGACCATTGGTTAGAGAGAAGTAGGACTCATTCTTTTAGTGTATCCTCGTCATTACGAGCGCATAGGCAGAAGCCGTTCGCGAGTCCGAATTATAACAATATAGTTACGGACATTTGAATTTGGTTATTTATATTTTGGATTATGAATTAATTGAACTCCCACCTTGAGGGAAAGATGTTGGAAATATGCCCTGAAAGTCAATCTTTGGAAGAAATCTTTCAGGACAAATGAATCGATGTATGGATGATTCTTATACATCAAATGGCGAAGATACTAATTAGGACTATCTCAATAAACGATATATGTCCTGAATAGTGAATCCATGGACAATGGATCGATTGAAGAAGTAATCTAATGATGTTAGACTACAGAGACCTTCTTCACATAACCATTATGTCCAAAAGGTTCCTGGTCATTGGATTGTCGGAGGGATACTGACAATGCTTAGACCAGTACATGCTGTGTCCGCTTCAATTGGAAGGATGGAAAGTCTCAACCCATTCGTGTTGTGACACTAAGACAAGTATGTAGGTGCTCATTAAGGGAATAAGTTCACTGAACACAATCGAACGGGAGTACTTGCATGGAGGTCTACTCACATGTCAAGCAAGTAACTCTAATGGTTGGAAAGATGTAAGTAATCCTTAGACCTGAGGCATCGTCGTTGTCTTGTGGTTAAGTACTTAATCTTTAATTATGTCAAAGTCTCCCCATTCGAGGGTGTCCACGGCATAATTGGGGTTAAGCCACTTAGTTATGAAGGCAAGTGTATGCGCAACAAGGAATCTCTAATCCTCGATAAGAGAGGAAGAATACTCTAAGATATGATTCGGGAATCTTCGGCCGAAGTATCGAGCGTAATAAAGGAAAGTGTTCCTATACGACTCAATTGGATCATATAAGAAGGAATAATCACATTAGGGGTTTGACATGAAATATCCATACCCTAATGATGTGATTGAGAGTATTGTATTAGAGAAGGATTGAATTACATTGTAATTCCAACTGACTAGGTTCTTTGAATAAACTTCTACATTAGCTTGGGTAGCTATGACATATGGTTAGATGTCACTCATAGCTTGTGAGTTCTTCTAGATGATTAGATGTAGTCGTCAAAGAAGAAAGGTGAATTAAAATGAGGTTTTAATTCACTAAGTGATTGAATTAAATATAAGCAATTGGATTAATGCCAATCACCTCACTGCCTTGCTAATTAGAACCTAAAAGATTGTTCACCACAACACTATTGTAGTGAGTAACTAATGGATGATGGGAACAATTAATTGGATTAATTATGTGTTGTGATTAATTTAGAAAAGTCTAAAGAAATCATAAAAGCGATAAAGATCGTTTTGGGCTTAAAGAAACGTTCGGGTTTAATTAGGCCCATTGGGCCTAAACCCATTGGGCTTTCATTCAAGCATTGGATGACTTGAAATAATAAAAGCCCAAAGCCCAAAAACAACACAAGAGGGCCGGCCATATTATGTGGGTTTTGGAGAGATACCTAGTCAAGTGTTGACTAGGTTTTCTTTTTGTCTATATAAGCAACTTTATAAGATATTGTTCATTAGGGTTTTTGTGAGTTTTGAACAACAAAAGAGGCAAAAGAAAATAGCCATCTTGAACCACAAAGGCCGGCCACCAAAGGGGGTTTTTACTAACATCTCTTACACCCTTTTGGTTATTCCTTCATCCTTCTCACTACACTAGTGGGTGAGGATCTTTAGAGGTTTCCTACTTTGGGAACTTGAAGAGAACCTAGGAGCACTCATTGTAACAAAGTGGAGGAGGCAAGGAGGGAAGCTAGGCTCAAGGATTTCAAGGAGCAAAGGCCTTGGAGGTGGTCCATCCTTGGTCTCAAGTCTAGATCAAGAGGTATAAGACTAACCTTCACTTTGTTCTTGATTCTAAAAATTGTTTTGATACATTATATATAGACCTATGAACCTTGAAGGGGATTTGCATGACTATAGCTTTGATAATATGTTATAAATGCTTCCGCTGCTTTCGTATATTAAATTTTGATTTGTATATGCATGATAGTCATTATGAAATCCCATGCTAGAATCTCATAATTTTCCCTTCAAAAGAAGCCCAATCAGATTTAAGCAAGAATAAGGGGACCAATTAGCTATTTTGTTGAAGTGACCAATAAAAAATTAGAGAAAGGGATTAGCCAATTAGGAAGGAGAGAGATGAACATCTTCCCCTTCCCTTTCAACCCGTGCACACCACAAACCCAGTTTCAACCCGACCAAATTCTGGCCAATCTCCACCATTTTTTTAGTTGAAATTCACACATCCGTCACCTACAACTTCTTCCACCACCTCCCCTTTACCATTTCCGCCCAAAATCAAGATTTTTTAAGGCCAAAACAGTGTAGAACCTCATCGGAGAACCCATAGGTTCTCGACGGCGATCCACCGTTCCAGCAAGTCTCACCACCCACCACCACCCTTAATCAACTCCCCTTGGATCCAGGAATAAGACCCAACCAGTGATAGGGGCGTTGGAACACCAGAGAAGTCGAATCGATGAACACCCATTATAGGGTTTCCGGCGGGTTCGTGGCGATTTGAGGGTTTTTCCAGCCAAATTGGACTTGGCCACAGGTATAAAACTTGCTCTACTCATTGAGATCTTCATTTCTGTGAAATTTGAGAATTTTTAGAAATAGTTGATTTTTCCGGCGAGTTGGGACAGACGACCACCGTGTGCGGTGGCCAAGGTCTAAAATATCGATGATATCGGAAATATCAGTAGTCCAAAAATACGGAAATTTCAAAGGAATTATCGAGATATTATCGATATCGATAAAAATTGAATAAAAACCACAAAAATTGTAAGAAAAACTTGGAAATTTTTAACTGAAACTTTGCAGGATGTTTATTTAGTCAATTATCTATTAGTTTATCACAAAAAAATTGGAAGGAAATGCATTGCATGATGGATTTAACTGATTTAAGTTGATTATATAGCGAGTTGGCAAACATTGTGAGTGTAGAAAATATGTAGTAATTAATGAAAGAAGTTTAAACACACCATAATCATTTATATATAATGAATTAGTACAATATTTTACACTTTATACATTGCATAGTAAGATACATGAGTGACTTAGTACCACATAGAGTTCCTATCAAGGTTTAAAATATCGATGATATTGGAAATATCGGTAGTCCAAAAACACGGAAATTTCGATGGAAATATCGGGATAATATCGATATTTTAGACCTTGGCGGAGGAGCGTGGGGCGAAGCATCCCTTGATATTCCTAGGCTAAATTTGATACTCCAATTCCATATGTGAAGTCCGATTGACGAAATTCCGTCGTTTGGACCTAGTTCCATTAAGGTCCGCCACTTGAATATTATCGCAATCGACGATCCGACCATTGGATTGTCACTAAACTTTAATACATTGTAGTATGTAATATTTGAGGACCATAGGAACTTATGGATCGGGAATCCAACATACGGATCTTTCCTAATTGGATTTGTAAGTTCATAAAATAAAGTGTTGACCTCCACTTGAATTTGCAATTGGAGGAAATCCAACCGTTGGATCGTAATGAAACTTTAGTATGATGTTCTAGAAGCATATTGTGGATTTTGGAAGTTACGGATCAGAAATCCAAGGTGCAGATCTTTCGAATTGAGTTACGTAAGGTTATGGACCATGTCGCTAACCTTTGACCGACGGTTGACTTTTGGTCAATGGGTTTCAAATCATTCTAGAATGTCCTTAGGGATGTGTTTTATGCAAGTTATGTGTTCTATCAATAAGAATTCTGAGACGTGATTTGATAATTGTTCTAGGCGCCGATCGTTTGTGACGCCTCAATATTCGTGCTAAGGAGTTGTAGCGCAGACCTCAGGTAAGTGGGTCTTTTCCTTTTTATAGTGTATATATATATGATTGATAGTTTTGAATTGATTCATGCACTTTATGCAATGATTAAATTATGTTATGAGAAATGTTGCACTGTTGTGAATGATCCTACGGGATGCGCAGGTAAGTTCAGGTAAGTTTATTATGTTGATTGGAATTATTGCATCACTATGGCATGCGTACATATAGTTTGCTCATCATTGCTACACCCCAGGTGAGTGCTCAACTGAGGCCAAGCTAGCCTTCACGTGTATGTTCACCTTTCAGCACCACATGCTCGCCTTGGATCCAAGTAGGTGTTAGCCTGTCATACAAATTGCAATAGCCATTTCCGACTCATAGGTGACTACGCATAACGCAAGCTTCACGTGATCATAGCACTAGAGCGTTTATTATTACACCTAGTCTGTCATACAGGTCACATTAGGTGACTCCGACTTGTGTGTTAGCATAGACTGATGAGCAATAGGTGCAGTCATACATGTCACATTAGGTGACTTCAACTTGCATGCTTGTATATATTGCTAAGCTTATGATTATATTCATATTGCCGTTGAGATATTCTATTGTGGCATATTTCTGGATTTATTGTTGGCATGCATTTGATTTCATACTTATACGTAGTATGATTTTCGGAAAACTATACTTGTTTTACAACAAAGGGTTACAATGTTTTGAGAAAGGTTTTTATAAAACTTTATTTTCAGGGCCACTCACCCTTGTTTTTCGCCCTTCCAGGTTTTAGCAGCTGAACTATCTTATTGACGAGGATTCTTGGCAAATCTCAGTATAGGTGGTTACATTTGAGGGTATAATCCTTATTCTATCTTACTGTACTTTACTTATACTCTGACATCATGTGTGAAATGGGTTCATTCCTGCTCACAGTGCACTCTTGTATTTAGGCACTTTTAGCTTTAAATTTATTCACATTTTCCACATCACTACACTTTATGGCTTCGTCACCTTCCAGGTGTTGGCCAACACAGCTCGATTCGGAGTCCTAGTGGACACTCTGGGTCAAGGTGTCTCACGTAAGATTTTGATAAAATTATACTTAAAAAAAAAGACTTTAAGGCACGTTAATACATTTTTCTTAAAGTGATATTTGCCAAATTACAAGCTAAAGTTTCTACAATATTGGAAAAATTACATGATGTAGTTGTGAAATGTAAATCGACCACTGTGTTAATTATCGTCATGCTCGTTACCATAGATCTTGTCCGTCATAGAATTGGATCTTATCCAGATCCATTTTGTGGGGATCCTAGGGATTTCCGCATCTTAACCATTTATTGGATATCGTGCGGTCAGAAATTATTTCATTTTTTTATTTAAAATTAAACATAAATAATATCTAACAAAAACTGACCGCACGATGTACAATGAACGATTAGAAAGTGAAGATCCCTAGAATCCTACAACGTAGATCCGAAGAGGATCATTTTCCATCACCATCTATCAACGCCTTATTTACAATAAGTCTGGTGGTGGTGGTGGTGGTGGTGGTGGTGGTGGTGGGTGGGGGACTGGGCCCCGAGGTTGTTTATTCGACAAAGGAAAACATTCAACACTTTCTTTTCCCTTCTTTTTTAACTTTTAATTTATTTAATTTTGGTGGGTGAAACGGGGCCCCCCACTCCTCAGCTAGAGAGATTTGTATCCTATTTAGATTCAAATTCTGGAGATTTTAAGAATCTTCACATTTTAGTCATTCATCGTGTATCATGCAATCAGAAATCATTTGATTTTTTTATTTAAAATTAAATACAAATAATATCGGACGAAAATTGACCGTATGATGTACAATAAACGCATAAAATATGGAAATCCTAATGGATCCAGAGAAAGGATCCTCTTCCCAGCCAGAGTGGCAAACCACTACAAATAAAGGAAAACTAATGAAAATGGCTTGAAAACTTTGAGTTTTAATGATAAGGACAAAATAAAGGGTAAAGTGAATAGTACTAGGTTTGACTTTTTAGTGTAAAAATGTGATTTTTCGTTAAAATGAACAGTACCGTGAGCTTTTCGTTAAAACTCTCTACAAACAATCCCGGTCTATTCACAGCCCCTTTAATAAAGGGTGGTGTTGGACCAAAACTAAAGCAACAGATCGAGATTAAGAGAGGTGCATTTTAGTCATTTTGTACACAGTCATGACTTCATTTGCTCCCTCTCAAATTTCTGCGCTGCTCAGCTCTCTGCTAAGATCCACAAAGAAACTCTCTCCCGCCATTTTTTTTTCTTTTTTGTCACTTCAAACCAAATTTATAATTAGTTTTAGTCTGTGTTGTCTCCCGCCATTTTTGTGCACATACCCATATTTTATTATTTTAAGTATGGTTATAGCACCGTTACGTAGTATTATGAATTAATACATATTTTAATATGTGAATATGTCTTAAATTATAAATAAACTCATGGTCGACTATGTATTTTAGTTTAAATGAGTTAATGACAGCATGAAATAATGTTACAGCCAAATACAATGCCAACAGGCAACAACCTTCATCTTATCCATTACTCCAATCTGCATCTGATAAATGTAAAGGTTGTATGTGGTCCTTTCTTTGTCTTTATTTATTGTCCTTATATCTAATTTCCAAATAATCTATTCATCACCTCTTATTTTATTTTTTATGTTTATGGAATTTAAAAACTCAAGTCATTAATTTAAGTAGGGTGGTGCTTTCCAAATACTCCATTTTTTTTATCTTTTACACATTTTTCTCAATTTATGATCGTCAAATCGAATTAATTGAAGAAGATAAAAAAGACTTAAATTAACAAAATGTGTGTTAAAGGTAAAAATGAGTGTGCGAATAATACCACCCTTCTAAGAATCAATCTCTTCAGGTAAGAGGCTAGGAGCACATTGCATCCAAGAACTACTTATTATCCAATAGGATCCTCTTCGGATCCTTTTGGTGAGGTCCGTACATCGTGTACGTTCATCGTACATTGTGTTGTCGATTTTTGTCAGGTACTCTTTGTATTTAATTTTAAATAAAAATATTTAAAATGATTTCTGATCATACGATGTACGATGAACGGATATGATTCACAGATCATCGGGATCCTCACAAAAGATTCCGACATGGATCCAGATTCTACTTATTATATCGAAGATTTATTTGTTTATTACAATAGGATGCTAGAACAAGGCCAGCTCACACAGAATTAGACAAGATTCAAAGGAATAAGGATCTTCTCCGGATCCTCTAGAGGATTTTGAGAATCCTCCAATTATATTCGTTCATCGTATATCGTGTGATTAGAAATTATTGTAAATATTTTTATTTAAAATTAAATATAAATAGTACCTGACTTTAACTGACCGTACGATGTACGATGAACGGATGTGATTGAAAGACCCCCAGGATCCTCACAAATGATTCAAAGAGTAGAGAGAGGGGTTAATGGAGAAAAATATAAAATGGATTGGGATTGTGTGCAATGAGTACAAATGTTTACCGATAAAGAAATGTTAAAGTGATTATCTTAAAGTATGTGACACACCCCGATCCAGAGGATCCAGGCGTGCTGGCCGTCACGTGAGCGTGACGTAACCATAAGTGCGACACGGAAGCGAAACAACAGCATACATAAGAAGGAATTCAAACCAACTCTAGCAGAACAACCTACTAGAATAACAGGACGAGTTAAGATAAACACATAAATTCAGAGCATAGGTTTAAGTGCAGTCAAGTAGGACAAAAATAAAAGTACATCACCCTCAGGTGAGTCCTACATGTCAAGTGTCTGTCAGAATGCCGGAAAAAGACCTCGAGAGCCACCAACTGCTAACTAGAACCTGGAGGGGCGTAAAACAAAATGAGTGGGTCAGTAAAACTAAAGATTTTCCAAAACATTTCTAACCCCTCACCGTAAAACCTGTATACTTTCCCAGAAAAATAGTATATAAACACATATATATATCATCAAGAGCTCAAATCACAATCCATCATAATAACATCTCAGAAATGATATGCCATGCCCAAAATATAATCAGAATGCATCAATATCAATCAGGTGAAATAATAAATCAACCGGAGACCCTACAATGGTCCTGTACGGCTGATTCTAAAGCTCAACATCCCACTCAGCCGGAGTCACCACAGTGACCTATACGGCCCTACCGGAGTCACCAACTGTGACCTGTACGGCACTACACTGCACATCACTCGGAACTACGTATAGTAGTCTGTACGATGATAGGTGTATAAATACGCTCTAGTGCTTCTCTCAACAATCATTAGCGCGCATAACTAAGGTCACCCACTAGTCGGAATCACATCTAGTGATCTGTACGACTAGCATGTCGGAACCCTCACATGGTCTGTACGACATCCACCTACTTGGATCCAAGGCAAGCGTGCGGTGTGGTGAATAACAATATAAGCACCAACACCTAAGTGCAGGTTATGAGCTTTCAATGTAATTCATATAAAATAACTCATCTTAATGATAATAAAACTCACCTATGCGTCCACCGCGTCAATTCACATATATATGCATCAATTCTCAATTGAAATATCTCAACATTTGCATGCATGGCAATTTAAATCATAATTTTCATATAAACGCATTTTCTGGGAAAAACAGTTGTATATAGGTAATACGAAATCAAAACTGCCCACTCACTGATAAGTCGATGGGTCGTAACCCCCGTGACGTCCCTGGATGCGCTCGTCCTCGGGATAGGTGTCACCTATATGCGAAACAACTATAAAAACGTTAATTTAAACACATAACCAATAATTCGAAATAACTTCTCATACGATGCTCAATTTGGGTATATGAATATACCACATCAACCTACTCGACGTCACGGACGTCGAGAAATTTTTAGAAAAATTTTTGGAGGTCCCACGCGCCCCCACGCGCCGTGGGTGGCACGGGTCCACGCGCCCCCCACGTGCACCTTCTTCCTCAACCAGTCGCCGGACTGGTTTTTCCGGCGGCCGATTTCCGGCCAAACTTTGAACTCCTTGTTCTCCTTCGTTTCTCAACCAATTTCTTCGTATTTTATACCAAATTGAAGCCCCAAACACGTAGAATCACGATAGACTAGTTTAAGGCTCTAAAAATCAAGAAATCTCACCGGAAAAATCCCAAGAAAACCGGCCAAAGTTGAACCACGTGATCCCGACGTCCAAAACCTTCAAACGAAGCACTCCGAGCTTCCTTGGGACCTTACTAAGCTCACTACAAGCTTAAAATTCCCTGAAAATCAACATTTTACGTTTGCATGAACAGTGACCAAAAATGGAGGTTCGGGTTTCACGTGATTCCGAGGGTTTCACTTCCTAAAACTAGTACCAATCGACTTAAAACATCTCAAGGATGAAGATTCTTACCTTGGTTGCTTCGATCCACTGCGTTTTTGGGTGGTTTTGGGTGAGGCCGTACGTTTTGGGTGAGAGAGAGTGATAGAGGGTCGTGAGGGAGAGAGACAGAGAAGACACGGGGAATGAGAGAGGGAGAGAGGTCCTGTGTGTGGTCCAATCTAATCCACACCATCCATTTTCATCCTAACCATACAAACAAAATGTAAACCAATTTTCTCTATCGCCAAAACTTATAATAATTTAAACCAAATAACGTTACACACACATACCTTAGTAACGTCAAGGGTAAATCCATCAATTCACGTCCCCGATAGAAAATCTCGGGACGGGCTGTGACAGTATGACTTTTAGCCATTTTATATTTTTTTGTACAATATTTTATGATAAAAAAATTGTGCCAAAAACATAAAATAATGCATAATATATGAAGAATTCTATTTTTGAGATAGTCTACTTAACATTCTCTTAAAAAAGAATAAAAAAACGAAGAAAGAACACAACTTGTAAACAGCACACACACCTGACACATCAGAGGCTTTGGCCCTTGGGGCTTTGGGTAGTCTCGTCTATGTGCACTTAGTCAACATAGTACAAGTCCACAGAGAAAGGATCGGGGTTTCCCCTCACTACGCTTTTTTTTGGGCTAATTCATAATTTGAAGTTTTATTATGATTGTTTGAAGAATAAAAAAATTTAATTCAAGAGCTTATAAGTTGAGAAGAAAAGCTCGCATTTCTGTATTTGTCACGATCTACTTCGTTATTATGAGTTACTTTGATGTCTACCTTTCATTACCAATTTTTTTCTAAAATATTATGTTGAAAATGTGAGGGATGTTGTAGGCATAATTTACTAAACAATTATAGAGGCCATAGAGAGAGGGGGTGCGGCAATAGTAGAGAGAAAGAAAGAGATGTGCAATTGTGGGTGTGTGTTATTCCACCCCATTGTGCCTTTATTTATAGTAGTAGGAAAGGTAAAAACTTTTCCCTTTAGGATTACAACATTTAATAGGTAATCTACTCCTAATAAGAGTATAAGAGATATTCCAAGATATACTAGGATTTACACAATCACATTCCTATTCTAATAGGATTGCAACACTCCCCCTTAAGTGTGTAAATACTCAAGTAAATGACGCATCAGGTCTTCAGTGATGAAGGAAGTACAGTTGATGAAGTCATCGGCACAATGAGTGAATGCGAGTCTCAAATCAACGGAAGAATGCATAAAAAGTAAAACTTACAAAACCTCGCTATGGTAAAACCCAAGGTGGGAGATGAACCCATAGTCTAAGGAGAAAAGTGAGAAGTTGCATTAAGTCAAAACTATACGTCTTTTGGACGCAAGCAGAAGAGCTCACAAGGGTATGATCAACCCAGGATGGGTGCCTCGTTAAAACCTAGTTAGGTGGCAAAAACCCAGTGGGAAAAATGCTCCTAAGCATAGGAAAAAAGAGTACATTAAGATCAAGTGAGTATACTTTTGGATACTCCCCCTGAGTTTGGCATAACTTCTAAATGAGAACTACAAGAATTTGCATATGAATAGTTAGGCATACCATTTCCGGGGACAAACTTCTGGAAGGTTGACTTCGACAGTGACATCGTATAGAGGTCGGCAAGGTTATCTGAGATCGGCTTGCATGACTTCAATCTCCTGATGCTTTGTTGATGTAGATGTGGACGCAATATGTCTTGGCATTGACTTCGTTGATGTATCATGGCTTGGTCAGGTTGATACATGCGGCATAATCTTCATGGATTGTCGTTGGGATTCAACGATGGATGAAAACACAGCAAGTACTTCAAATATGCTCAACAAGAACTCCTAACCACGTCTCACTTGTGGCATAGTGAAGTAAGGTGAGTTTTGGAACAATTCGAAGATTTCATAACTAAGGTTATATCATGGACCTCCAAGATATTGCAATATCCCTAACGGTAAAGACATAACCATTTGGGGATTTTGCCTTTTGCGGGTTTGATAAGTAACCTGCGTCAGCATAACAAACAAGGCAATCATTATTTCGACGATGAGGGGGGTTAGATCCACTAAGATGTGTTGGGATTTGCCCATGTAGTACCTTCAGGGTATGTCTTTAATACCAATTCAGTGGTTGTGTGTAGGCGCGATGCTGCATCTTTACCAAGATCAATAGCGAATGAGATGTTCTGTCTAAATACAATAAGCTAAGTACAACGAAGCGCAAAGTTGAACTTAGATATGAAATTTTGGATTCCATAACCTCTTCAAGAGTCTCATTTGCATATAACGTATGGACGATCATAGGTATACTCAAAAGTGACACCTTTAGGGTGTAGTTCGACTGGTAGACCAAAATACCATCAGAACAATGCTTCAATTTTAGGTCAAGGCATAAACGAGTTTTCCCAAGATCCTTCATCTCAAATTCCATCTTCAGGTGCGAGGCAGTTTTCTCAAGCTCTTCCGGAGTCTTAGTGAGATTCGTGTTAATGACATAAACTGTAACTCTAGCGATTTGGAATAAGACTTCATGGTTTAACATGCAAGGGCATAGTTCATAACCTTGACTGATCAAATAATCATTTAGACGGGTATACCACATCCGTCGGATTGTAAGTGAACGCCTCAAAACAAGTTAAAAGGGTGTTTCGTGGTTTTGGAACTATTTGAAACAGTCCATGTAATTCTTCAGGAACTTACATGTGAATCTCCGTATATATATCCCCATAGAGAAAACATTAACCACATTTCATAATGCTGCTATCAATCACAGGGCGTTTGAGAGAAACCTTGCGCCGTAAGGCGTGCATGATATCGCACTATTTCATTCATCTCATAACACTTCCTTTCCCATTTGGAACACAACGGGGTTACCTTGGGCAGTGTAGGAACGACAGATCCAATACACACTTTGGTAAGGAATTTAACCTGGATTGTAA
This sequence comes from Malus sylvestris, assembly GCF_916048215.2. Lineage (NCBI taxonomy): Eukaryota > Viridiplantae > Streptophyta > Magnoliopsida > Rosales > Rosaceae > Malus > Malus sylvestris. The sequence goes on from NC_062264.1 coordinate 835,551, forward strand.
CTTTAGTTGTCCAATCAGTTCTACGTTGTCACTTAATCAACGGAACACGGTTTGATATCGTCACTTTTCATTTATGTTGGTAGCTACCATATAAGTGAAAACATCATCGATGATAATCTCATTTCAATTCCATTTAGCTCATCCAAACTAGTATACTGGACTAAGAACTTTAAGTCTCGGGAGAAATCTGGATTAATCTTATGAGATGGAAATGATTTGAGATAGCGATCGAGTTTAGATTCATTGTTGTGCCGTATCTTCCTCTTCTAGGGAAGTGAATCCTACGAACCGAATGATCTGTCGTGCTCCAGGCCATGACAGATTGATTGGCTATCTGCCAGTGTACTGGACCGTCCAATAGAGGCGTCCAAACCATCCAACAAGGGCGGCACACCCTCCAGGGATGTTGACTCAACATCCATTAAGTATGTTTATCCTTGCAAGCATGTTTGCAGCTGCTATATGATCTCGTCACTCTAGCTAGATCAAAGGAATGCGTATGGGGCAACATTCTGAAATCTAGAATTCATCGCACTTGCTTACACACTTGTGCGGTATAGGGATCGAGATGAGACATAGTGGGCAACGTCCACGCAAATTCGCACCATTCTTATCTCCCCCTAACGGCGGGAAGACTATCTCATTAAAGTGACAAACCGCAAATAAGCGATAAAGAGATCGCGTGCAAGGGCTCGAAGAGAACTAGTGTGAAAGAGAATCATGATCGACAAAAGATACACATCCTTCTTTGAGGACCTATGGTGGTACGTTGCGACGGCGTAACTTGGCATATGAAATGCACACCCAAATGCGTTAAATACGAAAAATTGTCAGGTTCGTACCCAGTAACTAACTGTACAGTCATATAGGTTGGGTGGCAATGGGCCTTAAGGCGGACCAACATAACTGCGTACAATGATTACATAGCCCTAAGCAGAAACCGAAAACTTGGTACGTTTTCCAAAATTCGGGCGATCATTTAAATTGTGCTTTATGATCGCTAGGCGAGGCTATTTGGGGTGAACATGGGAATTCGATGTTCAATTATAAACCCAAAATACATGCAATACTTTATCAAAAACCGTCGATATAAACTCTCCGACATTATCCATTCTCCCGGACCTTAAGGGATAAGTAGGGTGGTGAACCCTTAATCGGCTATGAGGTTTAGCAGCAATGTGTGTGGAAAAACATGTGACCAGTTTGTCGATTCATCAACCAAAACCATAAGTATTTATATGGTCTACATTTTGGTTGGATTAGTCCACATATATTCCCTTGAATCCACTGTGAAAAAGGAGTCGCTTTGTATCTTTGCTAGGGATGACTAAGAAATCAAATTTCCTCAAATGAACGGGTTTTGGCAAAGTGTGGTTGTAGGCACAAGATCCTTACTTCGGGTAAGTAGATGCGTTGTAGCATCATTGTTCGACCTAAGTGTCCCAAAAGGTCGTACCAAAGCAAGTAAACTGCTCAATCACTAGGCTCCAGGCCGACCACATGTGGTGTATTCCTGGTTGGGAGACAACCCATTGGCCCTAAATCAAAGCTTCAAGCTCATTTTTGGAGGTGGTGAAAAGATATTTCACTTTATTTTCTTCAGTGGTTTCATTTATGATCATTGTCATCTCGAATATCCTTAAAAACTCAACATTAGGGAGAATTTAAGGTCCCTTAAATGGTGATGTAGTACCATTCATACAATAAGGAGCGTGCCAATGCTCTTAATCAGGTTGGATAGACCTGAAGTCGTTGTTAAAGATGTGATTTAGGTGTAAAGTTAGTGTGCGTTGTACGCATTCATCCAGACAACTAACTTTCCCACATTCCTACATAATCACGTGTTTAATTGAATCGGTCACATGTATTAAGAAACATGATTCAATTAACTCATATTCGAGGACAATATCAATAAGATTATCAATAAGTAAAACATACACAAACTTGAATCCAGGAACATGGAAAAATGTTCACAAAGTAAATGGTTTACTAAGGGGATTTGGCCAACAAGGCCATCCATGTCAAAATTTTGCTTTTCCAACGATGTTTGGTGGAGCAAAATTAGTCTCACATATTGACTTCTAGAATGGTACTCCTCAACAACATTGGTAGGGGCACGAATAGGTGCATAACCAATGATCTATTCCATCGAGATGGAAATAGGTTATGCAGGGTTAAGGTTTGAGAATATTATCCCTTATTCTTGAAGTTTTAGGTCTTAGGTATCAAGGATCATGCTTGGAGCATGATGCCACACCTTGGCTGGCCCTGATTATACCATATGTTGTATAAACAAACTCGAAATTGGATTGTGAGAGAATATGTTATTCGATGTATCCTTGCCAAAGTAGTGCATCACCATTCGGTAGGCTTTGACCGAACTAGGTCGAGCTATTCGGTATGCTCAAACTGAACTGGGTCCATACCTTTCTCTCATATTTGTGGTAGTAATTAGATCTGAGAATTTGGTAAACTTCCGCTATCTACACTGCTGCTTCAGGGGTAAGTTAGAAACAAGGAAGAACGAGAAAAATATTCTCCAGTCAAAAGTTGATCGGATTTATAAACTTCATAATTGTACTCATTCATGGACATAATCATGGTGTGCTTCAGGCAATGTCTTTCATGATTAGACAATCCGTAGGAGTGAGCCAAAGAGCCATGGAATCTTCAATCGAGGGGTATTTCCATTTGTAATGCTTTGAGCATAAGTCTTCGAATGAAGATCATGGTGGAGGCTTATTCAGCTCTTCCATGCCATTGTTGGCTTCAATGGTGTCTCAGCTTCTTGATAGTCAAATGGAGATTCACGTCTTGTACCCCATATAAAGTGGTTTCTATTAGAAACATCCAAATTAGGAAAATCAAACTTGTGACGGTTCGCCAATCCACTAAATTGGAGTGAACAATATTGTGATTGGTGATATGGGAATGAATCATCCATAAGCATCAAAGTTAGAACATTCGAGTTCTAAGACATGGTTTTCATGAAAAACGTCGGGTTTTCATGGGTGTATTGTTTTATGAAATCTTTGAGTTTCGAAGGCACTAAATTTGAAACTACAGGTTCAACTTAGTTTATGCACATTTAGTTCATAAAAGAAAGGTTCCTGTAAGAACACATAATGCAATATGCTAATTTAAGTGTAGTGGATTTGAGGTTCTTCGGGAACTCAAGTGTGAATGCTTTGGGACTACGAAAGTAAGTCAACGGTTTAAAGTATAAAAATAAATTATTGAATCGTTAATGTCCAAAAGTGATATTCAGGTTAATAATTTTGGATTCATTATCAGATTAATGGACTGCAGGTCATTTTTAATTCATTCAATAGATCGGGACCATTCGGGGTCGATCGTAGAAGAAAAATAATATTAACATATGGGTTCAAATTATTTAGAATGCTAAAATAATAGCATTTGGGTCGAAAAATATTGCCCCAAAAATAATTGGGCTTGGGTTGGGTGCCTTGAGTAAAAGGCAGGGCCCAAAAAGGGCCTCGTGAGTGAGCTGTAGGTCACAGCCGAGAGACAGGAAGCCTAGCAGCTAATGCTGCTAGCTTTGGGCCAAGGATAGGCACGAGAGCAAGGCCAAAGGTTTGCGGGTTGCAAAGGAAACCCCAGTTGTAGCTGGGTTTCAAGTTTTGGGCTGCAGAAACTAAGCCACCTTTATAGGCTGGCTTATAGAGACGCGGGCCGTGGCAGAGGCTAAGCTCAGCAGCCAAGGCTGATGGCGTGGGCCGAGACTTGAGGACCAACTCAATATGTGCTGGTGTGGGTCAGGGCTACAGCCTCATGGTAAAAAACCAATCCAGGCACACAACTTGGTTTTCCACAAAGGTAGCGAAGCCCAAAAGCTTTAGCGCAGGTCCAAGACGTCAAACGACGTTATCTTAATGGGGGTCTCCACACAGCTGGGCTTCAGGCCAGCACAGAGGTCCTTATGGTGGTGCTACGACAGTGGTGCCGCAAAATCCCAAGTTCCTATCTTTATTTTTCGAAATTGTTAGGGTTCTACAAACCCTAATATGATTCTAATTTATTTTGATTCTTTGACTCATGTTGATGCACAAAATCATTAAGGACTTTGGTACAACAGAAAATGTTAAGTTTGTGACTTTCGCTAGATTGCTTCGGTCACTAGTATGGATAAGTATGTAAATGGATAGAGACAGGGAAGCAAACACAAGATGTACATCGTTCACCCAGATTGGCTACGTCCACGGAGTAGAAGAATTCTCATTAATTGTGAAGGGTTTACACAAGTTCATAGGTTCAAGCTCTCCTTTAGTGAGTACTAGTGAATGATTTAGTACAAATGACATTAGGAAATATTGTGGGAGAATGATCTCCTTTTATAGAAGAGTTTCTAGCTTTGTTCTGACATTGACACATGTCGTGTTGTGATTGGCTTCTAATGTTGACACGTGTCGCATTGTGATTGGCCTCCTGGTTGGAGGGAAACTCTTCTGGGTCCTTGACGGTATAACGTTGACCGGTGCTTAGTAGTTTCGAGATTGGTCAAGTATGGTACAACCAGTGCTTCCCTACATTCTCGAGTGAGGGAAGCTCCTCGGTTGGGGACTTGCAAGATCCAAGCCGTTGAGTAATCACGAAACTTCTAAGTACCGAAGTGTGGTATCGTCTTCACTTGCCTTATCTGTCTCATAGGTAGATGTGGCATCTTCTCTGGAAGTACTATTCCTCCATCTAGGGGTGGTATCTTTAATTAGTGGAGATGCACAAGGTAATGTATCAATTTCACTTGAAGCTTACTTGTAGTTTCAGGCTTGGTCAAGCGCGATACAAACCATGTAGTAGGAGTCTCCCAAGTCGCCGAGCTAGGAGATCTGCCGAAAGAGGTGACAAACAAGGTAAGCAATCAGAGCTCCAAGAAATGAGTCCCAGATCAGAAGTTTGATTTCGAGTTCCGGCTGATTGTTCTCATTCTCCCTATCTTGCAGGTAGCATGAAGGATAAAAAGAAGAAAAAGGAGAAGAGATGATATGAGATACTTTTGCTTTTGAAGAATTAACTTTCCACAGACTTATTCTTGAACTGGGCTGGAGGGTTTTCTGGTTTCCTCCAGAGTATAAGGCCGACTTAAGAATTTAAGGGTAAAAAAAAGTCCATCAAATCTAGAGTACGTTCGACCCTGATGATATGAGATACTTTTGTTGTTGACAAAGTAGTGGATGTATCAGCACGTGTTCTGTTACGCTTGTCTCCACATGCTTCCTTGTATCATTCTCACTTGCCTTATCTGTTCCTCATGCAGATGTGGTATCTTCTCTGGAAGCATAAGATGTTGAAGATGAGTACTCGAGAGCAATGACAGGTAAGTAATCAGGTAAGGGGTTCCAGGCAGTCAGTTCCTGACTGGAAGCTTGATTCCAAGTGCTGACTAATTGCTCTCTTTCTTCTTGTCTTGCAGGTAAGAACAAGGGCAAAGGAAAAGACAGGGAAAAAGCATGATAAAGGATACTCTTGCTTTTGACCCTGATGATATGAGATACTATTGCTCTGGTGTGGCAGGTTTGCATATGTATTATTGGGGGGGGGGAAGAAACTGAGTATTTTGAGAGGCTTTGTTGGGAGTGCCCTCTCAGATATGAGAAATGGTTGAGCATTTTTGCAGGTCTGCCTATTCGTGAAGGATGGAGGTCGACATATATAGGAGTCTCCCTAACAACAAGTAGTAATGCTATTCATTTACCCCTGTTGGTCATAGCAATGTAGTGGGAGCTGCAAGCTTCACGTGTTTTAACTTTGTCAGAGCACTTGATGTTGCGTGTGAAGATTGCAAAAAAGCTTTATTCAAGGAAATCTAGCTCTCGAAGTTCAGAGAGCTGTGCTCTTCAGTTTTCGAACAAGCAATCCTGTCGAGGATCTGGCTCTCGAGATTCGGAGAATGGAAAGCAATCTTGTTGGGAGTCTGGCTCTGGAGATTCAGAAAGCGGTGTCTCTTCGATTTTTGAAAAAGTAATCCTATTGGGAGTCTGGCTTTCGAGATTTGGAAGGCGGTGCCTATTCGATTTTTGAGCAAGTAATCATGTTGGGAGTGTGGCTCTCGAGATTCGGAGAGTGGTGCCTCTTTGATTTTTGAGCAAGCAATCTTGTTGGAAGTGTTTTCTCGAATGTGAGCAAAGGTTGGACATTTTTTGCCAGTCTGCCTTGCCACGGAGCATGGAGGTTGACACACATAGGGACTTTCCAGTTATCAAGCAGTGGTGCTGTTCATTTACCCTTATGGGTAATAGTATGGTGGCTGGACCTTTAAAATTTATGTGTCTAAACTTTGTCAGAGATCTTTGGCAAAGTTATCTATGGTACCCGAGGAGCTGATGTTGCGTGTGGAAAATGGTGCTTCTTTGAAATCCGAAGAGTGGTGTTGTTCCTTTACCCTTGTGGGTAATAATAGGGTAGCTGGACCTTCAAAATTTATGTGTCCAAACTTTGTCAGAGATCTTTGGCAAAGTTATCTGTGGTACCCGAGGAGCTGATGTTGCGTGTGGAAAATGGTGCCTCTTCAAAATCTGGAGAGTGGTGCCTCTTCAATTTTTGAACCAATGGCCATGTTGCCTTTTCTTTTATAAGGGCACCAATTGTGTGCAAGAAGTACATTAAGAGAGTTATTGCTTGTAGGAATTTTCCCTTTATTTTTGTACTTCAGAGATTTATTGGACCTCATTTCTCCTTCATCATTTTTCAAAATGTCTGGCCCATCTGACCGTCGTTTTGACTTAAACTTTGGTGAAAAGGCAGCTATGTCTCCTCAAGACAACATATGGCGCCCATCCTTCTTATCCCCTACTGGTCCTCTTACCGTTAGAGACTTTGTGATGAAGAATGATATGACCGCTGTGGTGGTGGCCATGAACCTTTTCACTCCCAAAGATAACAGACTACTTTCCAAATGGTCTGATGAGTTGGCTGTTAAGGATTCCCTAGCTTTTAGTGTTCAGTGTGCAGGTTCTGTGTCTAATATGGCCCAACGCCTATTTGCTCGAACCCGCCAAGTTGAATCATTGGCGGCTAAAGTGATAAGTCTCAAACAGGAGATTAGAGGGCTCAAGCATGAGAATAAACAATTGCACAGGCTCGCACATGACTATGCTACAAACATGAAGAGGAAGCTTGACCAGATACAGGAATCTGATGGTCAGATTTTACTTGATCATCAGAGGTTTGTGGGTTTGTTCCAAAGACATTTATTGCCTTCGTTTTCTAGGGCTGTACCGCGTAATGAAGCTCCAAATGATCAACCTCCGATGCCTCCTCCTTCTGGGGTTCTGTCCAGTACTGAGGCTCCGAATGATTACCCTCTGGTGCCTTCTCTTTCTGGGGCTCTACCGATTGCTGAGACTTCTCCTAAGCAACCTTTATGAAGGCTCCCTCTTATTTGTTTATTTTGACTCATGTATATGTACATATTTGTAACTTCTCGAAGATATCAATAAATAAGCTTTGCTTCATTTCAACATATTGTGTTAAATACACCAAAGCCTTCTTCACTAAGTTCTTCGAATTTTTTCTTTTGTTGAAGCTTTGTGAGTGAAGCATGTAGGTTGAAGTAGTGTTCCCTTAATTTCCCGAGTGAGGGAAACTTCTCGGTTGGAGACTTGAAAAATCCAAGTCATTGAATGGTTGTGAGACTTCCGAGTATCAAGGTGCAGTAGCATATGGTAAGAGTCCCCCAAGTCTCCAATCGAGGGAGTTGACAAAGGAGGTGTCTTGCTAGTAGCCAAGCTTCTAAAGTAACAAAACTTCACCATTTTCCTTTCTAAGTGGTGGCCCAAAACTCCTCATTCATATATATTTGTTATGAAAGTTGTTAGGTCCAAAGAAGAGGAGGCCTAGGCAATTTTTTTTTTCTTTTCGATTTTTCGAATTTCTGAATTTTTGAATTTTTGAATTTTCAAATTTTCAAATTTCGGAAAAAAAAAAAAAAAAAATATATATATATATATTAAGCTTTGTAGGTGAAGCTTTGGTGTTGAAGCTTTGTAGGTGAAGCTTTGTTGGGTACTTTGAATTGATTTTGCTTCACACTATCTTGATCAAGAGTGTGTGAAGCTTTTGTAGGTGAGGCTTTGTAGGTGAAGCTTTTGTGGATGAAGCTTTTGTGGATGAAGATTTTGTGGGTCAAGCCTTTGTGGGTGAAGCTTTAGTGGGTGAAGGTTTTGTGGGTCAAGCTTTTGTGGGTCAAGCTTTTGTAGGTGAAGCTTTTGTGGGTCAAGCTTTTGTGGGTCAAGTTTTTGTGTTGAAACTTTTGTAGGTGAAGCTTTGGAGTTGAAGCTTTGTAGGTGAAGCTTTGGAGTTGAAGCTTTTGTTGGGTACCATGAATTGATTTTGCTTCACACTATCTTGATCAAGATAGTGTGAAACTTTTGAGAATTTGTAGTTGTCCTCCATTGATGAAGCTTTTGTTGGTGAAGCTTTTGTGTTGAAGCTTTGGAGTTGAAGCTTTGTAGGTGAAGCTTTTGTGTTGAAGTTTTGTAGGATACCATGAATCGATTTTGCTTCACACTATCTTGATCAAGATAGTGTGAAGGTTTTGAGAATTTGTAGCTATTCTCCATTGATGAAGCTTTTGTTGGTGAAGCTTTTGTGTTGAAGCTTTGTTGGTGAAGCTTTGGAGTTGAAGCTTTGTAGGTGAAGCTTTTGTGTTGAAGCTTTGTAGGGTACCATGAATTTATTTTGCTTCACACTATCTTGATCAAGATAGTGTGAAGCTTTTGAGAATTTGTAGTTGTCCTCCATTGATGAAGCTTTGTTGAATTTCCCAATTTCCTTTTTTTTTTTTGGGAAAATTAGAAATTTGAAAATGTGGGAGAGATAACATATACAAATTTTTCTTCCACGATGTTGAGCAGGAGATTGTGATGCAAGCCACACCTTGTAGTAGTCGAAGGTTTGGATGAACCATATAAATTGAATTTGCTTCGAACAGTCTTGATCAAGAGTGTGTGAAGCTTTCTACGAGTTGTAGTTGCCCTTCATTGATCAAGCTTTTGTTGGCACCATAAATTGGTTTTGCTCCACACTGTCTTAATCAAGAGTGTATGAAACTTTTGAGAATTGTGGTTGCCCTTCATTGATGAAGCTCTTGTTGGCACCATAAATTGATTTTGCTTCACACTGTCTTGATCAAGAGTGTGTGAAGCTTTTGAGAATTGTGGTTGCCCTCCATTGATGAAGCTCTTGTTGGCACCATAAATTGATTTTGCTTCACACTGTCTTGATCAAGAGTGTGTGAAGCTTTATACGAGTTGTAAAGTTTGCATTGTTACAAAAGAGAAATGTCTGAAGCAATTGCAAGAGGGCTGAATAGCTTGATCTTCGTATGCCATGCACTGAAATTGTTGTTGGCTTGCAATAAGACTTTGTTGGTGACTATAACTCTTGTTGGGCATAAGTGCTCCCCTAGTTGAGTTGTAAAACTTGAGGGTTTTTTATTATTTATGAATGCTAGGAGTTCACATGTACAAGTTGTACCACTCGTCTTCTGGTTGGTGGAATGAATGGTGAGTTGCTTTCATCACTTGGTTGGTGGAACGAAGGTGAGTTCCTACATCACCTTTCATCACCTGGTTGGTGGCACGAAGATGAGTTCCTTTTTCACCTGGTTGGTGTCATGAGTAGCAAGTTGCCAAATGATATTAGAGTACGGGTTGTACATTTCATCACCTAGTTGGTAGCATGAATGAGAGTACGGGTTGTACATTTCATCACTTGGTTGGTGGCACGAAGATGAGTTCCTTCTTCACATGGTTGGTGGCATGAGTGGCAAGTTGTCAAATGATATTAGAGTACGGGTTGTACATTTCATCACCTGGTTGGTGGCATGAAGGAGAGTATGGGTTGTTCATTTCATCACCTGGTTGGTGGCACGAAGATGAGTTCCTTCTTCACTTGGTTGGTGGCATGAGTGGCAAGTTGTTAAATGATATTAGAGTACGGGTTGTACATTTCATCACCTGGTTGGTGGCATGAAGGAGAGTACGGATTGTACATTTCATCACCTAGTTGGTGGCACGAAGATGAGTTCCTTCTTCACCTGGTTGGTGGCATGAGTGGCAAGTTGCCAAATGATATTAAAGTACGGGTTGTACATTTCATCACCTGGTTGGTGGCATGAAGGAGAGTACGGGTTGTACATTTCATCACCTGGTTGGTGGCACGAAGATGAGTTCATTCTTCACCTGGTTGGTGGCATGAGTGGCAAGTTGCCAAATGATATTAGAGTACGGGTTGTACATTTCATCACCTGGTTGGTGGCATGAAGATGAGTTCCTTCTTCACCTGGTTGGTGTCATAAGTGGCAAGTTGCCAAATGATATTAAAATACGGGTTGTACATTTCATCACCTGGTTGGTGGCACGAAGATGAGTTCCTTCTTCACCTGGTTGGTGGCATGAGTGACAAGTTGCCAAATGATATTAGAGTACGGGTTGTACATTTCATCACCTGGTTGGTGGCATGAAGGAGAGTACAAATTGTACATTTCATCACCTGGTTGGTGGCACGAAGATGAGTTCCTTCTTCACCTGGTTGGTGGCATGAGTGGCAAGTTGCCAAATGATATTAGAGTATGGGTTGTACATTTCATCACCTGGTTGGTGGCATGAAGGAGAGTACGGATTGTACATTTCATCACCTGGTTGGTGGCATGAGTGGCAAGTTGCCAAATGATATTAGAGTACGGGTTGTACATTTCATCACCTGGTTGGTGGCATGAAGGAGAGTACGGGTTGTACATTTCATCACCTGGTTGGTGGCACGAAGATGAGTTCCTTCTTCACCTAGTTGGTGTTATGAGTGGCAAGTTGCCAAATGATATTAAAATACGGGTTGTACATTTCATCACCTGGTTGGTGGCACAAAGATGAGTTCCTTCTTCACCTGGTTGGTGGCATGAGTGGCAAGTTGCCAAATGATATTAGAGTACGGGTTGTGCATTTCATCACCTAGTTGGTGGAACGAAGATGAGTTCCCTCTTCACCTGGTTGGTGGTATAAATTGTAAGTTGTCGAGGCACATTGTAGCAAGTGTCAAAGACACAAAGTATGTTGAACCCTTTCGAAGCACAGTTGGCTTATGTATGGATGTGTTGGAATGTATGATGTTTATGTATGAATGTGTTGGAATGTATGATGTTTATGTTGATTGATATGAGTGATGCTTATGAATGTTTTGCTATGCATGAAGGGATCCATGCTTGTGATATGTGAACCATGTTGGTTGTAACACTTAGTATCACATACTTTGTGTCAAAGTATGCATGTTGAAGCTCTAAGTTGGAGTATAAGGGTAGGTCAGCGTAGACCAAGTGTTCCAGTGCTAGGAACGCAAAAGACTCAGAAGAAGTTGTCTGAATTCCCTCTTCTTTAAATATTTGCCGAATGGCTTGTGTGACAAAAGAACTCAAGCGGTTGAGAGTCAAAACATTTGTAATGTGTATGCCTTCTTATAATAGCATTTCCTTCAGTGCCTAGTCTTCCACTTTGAAAGAGTGAGGCTTGGCCCCATAGTCATAATAGTCAACGGTACGTTCACCCCTGGTTGTCTTGATACGAACTTTTATCCCTCTTGTTGTAATGGGCTTGCTGAGAGTAAAAATTATTCCTCTTACCAAGAGACAGATACGTTTGGTGACTTAGCGAGTAGCTAAATGAGGTAGGAGATGATGCAATGAGTGTCTGAATGGCCAAGATCTCCTCACTTGGTAGAACTTGACTTCCACTTCCCACTTGTTGATAAGGGTTAACTATATGGGGGTTCCCTTGGTATGTCCTTGCTTCGGCGGATGCGTGGTTGTAAGCATGTGCCATTACCTCAGAATAAGTCTTCCAAGTGTTGGCATTGATCATGTACTTGAAGAAACAATCACGTAGGCCTGCCGTGAAGGCCTTGAGGGCGGTCTTTTCATCTGCCTCAGCGCAGTGAAAATACTCATAGCTGAAGCGACCGGCATACTCTCGTAGTGACTCGTCTGACTTTTGACGAATAGTGTACAAGCCATCTGCAGAATGCAAGCGATCGGTCTGGAAGATGTGTTGAGAAACAAACAGTTTCCTCAGTTCCTCAAATGAGTCTACTGTCTCAGGTGGAAGACGGTAATACCAGTTTAGAGCTCCGCCAGAGAGGATGGAGGGGAAGAGAAGACATCGCTCTTCGTCGATGTGCATCCGATATGCCATGGTGGACTCAAAGAGGTTAAGGTGTTCAATTGGGTCCTCCCTTCCAGTATAGAGTTGTAAACCAAGCTTTTGTTTTGTCTTCGCTTGAAGGGGGTGTCGAGGATCCTTCTTGTGAGAGGGCCAGACCTGGGTTGGTTCCAGTCAGGTATCTCGGCCTGATGTTCGGCCTTCAACTTGTTTACTTCCTCAAGGAGTTGTAGGACAAGGGGGTCCTGAGTGGAGTCATGTATCACTGGAATTTTCTTTCGTAAGTCTCCATCACCTCTTGGAAGTAGGAAAGTTTGAGCAAGGGCGTGTGGTTTTTCCTTGGACTCAGCGTACTGACTTCTAGGGTGAGTCTGTCGGAATACCTCAGAGTCTCCTGTACCTTCATGTTCCTCTGAGAACTGTCGTTCCTTCCCTAGATTGGCAGCTGGCCTGGGTCGTGGGAGGGGATCGAGTCTTTCAGAAATCCTTGGATCATTGATCTTCGAGCATATGTGAAGGGGATTCTCTCGACGTTGCTTTAGGAAGTCTCGGTAGTCACGATAAATGACTTTCGATCCTTCCAACCCTTCTGCAAGAAGGTGTCTTCCTCCACTTCTCTTGCTTCGGGTCGAAGCATCTGGGTTGAGAGAAGTCTCTTGTTGATCAATGTTTTGATGATTAGCTCGCTCCTCATAAGGGATACCCATGTCGAAGGGAGGTGACCCTCCGTGTTGGGGGGCACCCAGATAATGGTTGATGTCCACAGGGGCAACGAGTTCGCGTGTTTGAGTACGCCAAATTTCGTGGAACGTCTCAAAGAGCTTCTCATATTGCTCATGGAGGACCTCATTCTTTATTGCTGTCTTGTTGTTCTGAGCTTCTAGCTCATCGACTTTAGCTTGAAGAGCAACCCTCTTTCCTTCCTTCTTTCGTTGCTTCGCACCAAGTGCAAGATGGGTGTCATTTTATGTGTTGTGGCTTCCTTCGCTCCCCATATTGGAGAGGGATGCCTGGTCAAAAGAGAGTGTATGAATGGTGGAAACCAGCTTGGCAAAGCTGAATAGAGTGGGAATAAGTGTCGTTCCCACATACGGCGCCAAATGTTGATGCACAAAATCAGTGAGGACTTTAGTACAACAGAAAATGTTAAGTTTGTGACCTTAGCTAGATTGCTCCGGTCACTAGTATGGATAAGTATGTAAATGGATAGAGACAGGGAAGCAAACATAAGATGCACGTGGTTCACCCAGATTGGCTACGTCCACGGAGTAGAAGAATTCTCATTAATTGTGAAGGGTTTACATAAGTTCATAGGTTTAAGCTCTCCTTTAGTGAGTACCAGCGAATGATTTAGTACAAATGACACTAGGAAATATTGTGGGAGAACGATCTCCTTTTATAGAAGAGTTTCTAGCTTTGTTATGATATTGACACGTGTCGTGTTGTGATTGGCTTCTAATGTTGACACGTGTCGCATTGTGATTAGCCTCCTGGTTGGAGGGAAACTCTTCTGGGTCCTTGACGGTATAACGTTGACCGGTGCTCAGTAGTTTCGGGATTGATCAAGTATGGTACAAACAACTCACATATTTCACATAGCAAAAATTGCGTAATGCATGAAATAAATATATATATATTGACAAATATATGAACATATACAATATAGATATCGAAAGGAAAATATAAATATAGGGGAGTTCATGCATTATGGGGAATGTTTTCATGCTTCAAGGTCGTTTCAAATATCTTACTTTATTTTAAGCGTACCTGATTGGCAGAAAACTACAAAAGCATTTGAATTTGTAGAAGATCCATCTCGGAAAGCCGGAATTGCATCTCCAATGCATTGTATCACGTTCAACATAGAAAAATTAAATTGAATCAATAGCATGTAGATCAATTCAAAACAATAAATTAATCATAAAAAATGATTAAAAACGTAATACTCATCTGATTGAAGAATAAACTCTCTTTAGTGTAGCGTTAAAAGCGTGTTGATAACGTATTGTAGGCATAATTTACTAAACAATTATGGAGGTCATAAAGAGAGGGGGTGCGACAATAGTAGAGAGAAAGAGAAAGAGAAAGATGTGTAATTGTGAGTGTGTTATTCCACCCCATTGTGTCTTTATTTATAGTAATAGGAAAGGTAAAAACATTTCCCTTTAGAATTACAACATTTAATAGGTAATCTACTCCTAATAGGAATATAAGAGATATTCTAAGATATACTAGGATTTACACAATCACATTCATATTCTAATAGGACTGCAACAAGGGAAGAATAATTGTAGGCAGGTGACCATTTACTACAATGGTGAAAAGGTGTTGAGTTTTTGTATAACGGCGTGAGTTAGAACTTCGTCAGTAGGGTTAATCTAACATTTAATCTAATAAAAATCTACCGTTTGACAAAAAACAAATTGTAGAAAATATTTTCCCATTTAATCCTAATTTGATAAATATAGTGCTATTAACACGTTTATTTGGTTTTTTTCTAATGAGTTGAATTAAATTAATACATAAATAAATAAATAAAAATAAGAATGCGAATAGCGTAATACAACTTCTTATCAGCAAAAGATGAGAAGAAAGAAAATTAGAAATGTAGAGAAGTGGGGATGGAAAAGGAAACAGAATACAAAAGAAAAATCAGGAACCGCCTTCCGAAACCTTACCAATTCTAAAATTTAAGATTATTTTCTTTTATTTAATAAAAATAAAAGTAAAAAGCAAAGGAAGCGACCCAGTCAAATCAAACATCCAAGATTCAGAATTCAGTTGCTCTTCTGCTCTTGTTTTAATTTAATCTAAATTCTTAAAAATACTCCTGCGACTTGCCTCGATTCGATTCGATTCGATTCGTCTCGTCTCGCCTCCTACCTCCTACCTCCTACCTCCTACCTTGTTAGTATAATTTTTTATTTTTTATTTTTTATTAAAGATGTTTATCTGAATCTGTGAATCTCTGTGTGTGGAACTCTGTGAACAAGGCTTTTGAATTTAAAGGCACCAAACACCAAATCACTCACAAAATTAAACAAACAAACAAAAAACCAAACTACGAAGCCAGATCTACCATGGTCATCAACGACAGACCTTCCAAGCGCGCCAGGAGGAGGGTCACCGCCGATCTCCCCGACTTTTTCACCTTCCCCTTCCCCCAAAACCACGAGGTCGAGCCCCTGCCCTTCCGCGACAGCGTTCGCCGCTTCCTCATTAACCACGCGCATGTCACGTGCCCATCCTCCTCGCTGTTCCCTTCCCTGGTGACGTCGCAGATCTCGCTCCGGCTCGGGCATCCGGGCGACCCGACCGCCGTGCTTCCCTTGGACGTGGTGGAGGAGGATGTCACCCGCTCCAGACGATCCGTCTACTGCGACCAGTGCCGAGTCGTTGGTGAGTCCACTCACCCACTCTCGTTCTCTCTCTGTTATTGATTAATTTATTAATTAATAATTATGTTTTGGATAATGTTTTACTTAACGTTGGTTTGGCAAAAATACAAACACGAAGGTTGGAGTGGGCATCCGGTGTGCAAGAAGCGGTACCACTTCATAATAAGAAGAGGGGCTGAGAGCGGTGAGAATGAGCAGATGCAGAGAAGCGGCGGCAGCAAGTGGTGCAACTCTATTAGTGCCACCACCACGACTGCAGAGATGGATGCTGTGGAAGAGTGGGCGTATCTTCAGCTTCATGACAACGCCCACCTCCTCCACGCCGTCATTCACTCCAATGGCTTCGCCCACCTTCTCACCCTCAACGGTAGACAAGGCGGCTCCGCCATTCTCTCTGGCCGTCACATTTTGGACTTTTGGGATAGGCTATGTCTAGCCCTCTCCGTCAGGTCCTTAATTCTTTCCTTTTACTTTGTTATGTTATTCTGCAAATTATGTTTGATTTGGAGATCAATGGGAAACTGAATTGCATTACTTGTGTTGAAATTGGAATTACATTCGACAGGAAAGTTAGTGTGATGGATGTGTCCAAGAAGTACGGCATGGAGTACCGAATGCTGCACGCTGTCACCAGCGGCCGTTCTTGGTATGGCAATTGGGGTTATGAATTTGGTGCTGGGAGCTATGCTCTCACTCAACATTCTTACCAAAAAGCAGTGGATACCCTGTCCAGCTTGCCCCTAGACCCTTTTCTATTCCAACCAAGGAAACCCCGGACTCGCCTCCAGTCTGTTATTGCCTTTTACCAATCTTTATCCAATATCCAACTCCTAACAATCAAGGATCTTTTTACGTTTATGCTGAGTCTCATCCATAGAGCCCGTGTGCATACATCATCTAACACGAAACCCGAGCAGCAGTACCCTTCCAATGCTTTATGTGCGTGGACGGCCAATGATGTCGAACATGTGCAGCAAGCGATGATCAAGGTGCTGCTTGCAGCATTTGGTACTGGCGGGGTTAGCTGGGTGTCAAAACGAGCTCTCAGGGGTGCATTGTACAAGAATTCCTCTCTGGAGCTTCTTGATTACTGCCTTAAACACCTAGGAGGGAAGTTGGCACCCAATGGTATGGTAGTTAAGGCCCGATGTAGTCCCGCTTCAGTTGACGTAGAATACAGGTAATTAGAGACCATCATTGTTTGGTTCAGTTGCTTTTGTCAAATTAATACATTCTTTGAGTGTTGTCCTGACATTAATTATGGTAACAGGCTTGAGTCATCAAGTGTTCAAAATGTTGATGGATACGAGTCCGATTTGAATTTTCCATCAGAAGAGCAAATCCTTTGTGACCTCAAATTTTTATATGATTCCATTCTCCACCCTGACACCATGCTAAGCCATACACCTCAAGTGATGAGGGAACGCATTATCGATGCAGCAACTAAGCTTCTTGATTGCAAGCAATTCGTGAAGGACTATAAGCCTTATAAAATGGCAGAGGAAAGCTCCTTTGGGATTCACCTCTGGTGTCACGTGGCGCTTTCAGACGAGTCCAAGGATGATTTTGTCCTGCCTCCGGAACTAATTGTCTTGCCCTTGAGTGCGACAGTTGCTGACCTTAAAAAGGAAGCCACCACAGCATTTCAGGAAGTATATGCCATGTTCAAGAGGTTTGAAGTAGAGGAATTGCTTGGATATGGCTCCATAAAGGATTCATTTACAGTAAAACTTCTGCTTGGATCATGTGGCTCAATTCCATTGAAAGGGAGATGCCCTGCTAAACATGGGCTGAACCGTTTCCGGATGGAGAGAGGACTTGAAAGCTGGACCGTTGATTGCACATGTGGGGCCAAGGATGACGACGGGGAGAGAATGTTGGCTTGTGATACATGTGGTGTTTGGCAGCACACCAGGTGTGCCGGGATTCATAGCTCTGATGAGATGCCTGCAAAGTTTGTTTGCATGAGATGTGTGAGCCAAGAAAGCCCAAAACACCCATGAACAAGCCAAGGGAGTTAACAAGAGTGTTTCTTTCTCCAGCTCAGCTCGCAGAGCAAAGGCGGCCGCAACTGAGGGTCCCAAAGTGGCATCTGACGTGAACATGACATTCGGTGTTGGCTGCTTTGTAATTGTAACCTTCTGTACAGTTAACATTCGCTAGTTTTTGGATGGGGGCAGGTTTTTTGTCGTCTTAGCAGTTCCTTGAGAAAATTTCTCTGTAGATGGCTGAATGGAGAAAGAAAAGGCTATTTATTCATTGTGTGCCTAGCAAAACTTTGTTTGTCATGATTTTGAAAATGGTAACTGATCTTGGAAGTTGCCCCTTCATCCTCTTTGATCAGAATTCTTATCTGTTTCCTCCGACTCTGTCAACACTACATTTCTGGCTTCTAAACCAGTGGCATGGGGTTCAGTCCTTGAAAAAGAAAGCTTTCTAACAGCCGCAGAGACTCGTATACTTGGTAACCACTTCCTTATACGCGCTTAGCAGTCTTTCGACATCTCCAACTGTCAAATCTCCAGCCTCTTTGTCCACATAAGGGTAATTTGATGAACCTGTAGTTTTCAACAGAATGTTTAAATCATAGTCGAGAGCCTGGAAGGGTAACTAGCAGAAACAAAATAACAAAGTATATAACCTCAACGGACAAACATATTTTCACAATGGTGGATGCATTTATCCGTTACGTATGGATTTTTGGATTGGAATATGACACCATACTAAAAATGTACGGTCCAAAGCTCCAATTATTCGAGCATACAAAAGCAAAAATAAAGCAAGCGGCAATGGCGGAGTCAGAAATTCTATGAAGGAGGGTCAATCAAATTATGATAAATTGACCTTATAAATGAAAATTACTTCAGAAAAGATCACAAGTATCAACTTAATTAGCATAAAAATATACCAGGTTTCCAGCCTTGGTATCGTTATGATTTAATTAATTACATTATAGCAAATGATGCTTTCCAACAATGGCAGAAAGCAATCATGCCTACGCATTTTGGTGCAAATTCAAATAAAAGTAACTGGATATGAGTATGAGGACATGAAATTTAATATCTTTTATTTGATTAAGAGGCAAAGAATGATATTATGAAATTATGTATTGGACCCTCAACTATGAGCAAATTACATTTGTGAGGAAGGTCAACTATAACTATAAAAGCCAAGCTATATGAATATAGCACATATAAATACAACATTTCCAAATTGTGAGAAGGGTCACATGACCCTCCTAGGTTTTAACAGGCTCCGCCAGTGGCAAGCGATATATTATTTTGTTATCTGCACACCGTCATGCATTGAAAGTCATCTAACCCAATCCAATCCATGGCAACAAACAAAGCCAAACGGATATTGGATTACCAAGATAAGGAATCCAGGTTGTGAATGAATCACAAGTTGAAATAGATATCCTCACTGAATTACATACTTTATGCAACGAAGGTAGATCATTGATTAGTCATGCCTCATGAACAAAACTCTTCACTTTGGTAGGATTGGAATGGATTCGTTCCCTACCTAACTAATCCATCTTCTAACTTCAACTTGGACAAGATTTTCAAGTTGATATTCATTTTCTTGCTTCAACATACATAGAATCTAGTGAATTATGCAAACCAACCCAATCCAATCCAAAACGAGGCCTTAAAGTTATCAGGCGGTGTTGATTAATGCAAACACCTCAAAATTAAGGATTGACGAAAATGTAACATTTATGGTGCGTTTGGATGAGGAACTTTAAAGTTCCATGGATCTAAGGGCAAAATTTTTAGGAATTTAAATAGAGACTTCAAAATGACTAAATGCAATACATTTGAGAGAACTTTCGAATGACTCCTTGAAACGTGTCATTTGGAAGTCTTTTGTTTAGCGTCTTTGTAGTGCATTTGTAGTGTTTTAGTAGTAGCTTTGTACTGCTCTAGCAGTTAATTGGTAGTGCTTCTTCTCATGCATTTTTAACAATTGAGTCTCAAGTTCCTTGAGACTTTAAAAGTTCCTCAAGACATTGAAAGTTCCTCATCCAAACATAGGGTTAGGAAAATGAGTTATAGTTTGAACCTTACCGCTTCTTCCTTTATAATGCGATGCCGCTGATGAACCAGGATCTGTCTGGCCTTGTGAGGCTGTCATTTCTTCCAAAGCATGTGTGGCGCCCTTTTCTGTTGCTTTATTGGTCAATCTTGCATCTTGCATACTCTTTTCAAATTCAATTTCATCAATAGAAATAGATTTCGCATTTAACTCAAAAATAAATGTTTTGGCCGAGACAAGATTGGTGAAGTAATAAGCCGCTTCCGACACAAGTTTTGTCTGCCTTCGATATAACTGAATAAATTTGAGGTTGGAATGCAACTGTGGAGGATTGACCTGTTAGTGCAAAGCTGAAAGAGTTAGTAACTAGTGATGTAGCATATGGAAATCAAGCTTCACAGCTAACACAGCACTTCTTAAAAAACTTAGAAAATGATTGATCAACAACTAGCATCAAATATAATATCTTACTTAGATAACACAAAATGACCATGAACACCAATTAACACCTTATGACCAACTAAAACAATCTGATGATGCTGACAAGGCAATCAATAGTAAGGAAAAAAAAGTAACATATAACACACTCCAGGACCAAACAAATGAGGTAATAAAACCAAATATCTTTAGGCATGTATGACGTGACCTCACACTGTTAAAATCTGAAAAATTAAAACTGGCACGATTGACAGAATGGCTTATTACCAAGGGAAGCTTGCCTTGATCATGACATAAATAAGGACAGGAAGGAAGTCATCAGCTCCTGCTAATACATGATTCTCTGACATTGATGCATTCAGCAACAGACTGTTAATGACCTTGCAACAATTCATAATACACAGAAGCTTTTCACGAGGGGCTTTGAAGGCATTGATTTTCCGCAATTCTTTTTCTGCAAGCTGAGTAGAAAAGAGAGAAGTTGTGGCTAGTCCTTGGTTCTTACACGGAATAAGTACAACATTTTTATATCAAATAAAAACAATTTACAACTCTAAATTGATAATAAAAGGAAAATAGAGAAGCTGAGTAATGCAGTTATAAAAGATCTTGAAGAATCTAGTTCTCTGGATGACCATTCATCTTCATAAAACCAATCCATTCAAGGGGGAGAAGGATACTATCCAATATTTTCTGCAATTATTCCTACCAAAGAATTTCTTTTCAGATTATTTATTATCTCTCAAACCACACATTCACCTCCAAAGGAAAACAAAAGGAAAGAGCAGAAGCAGAAATTCCTTTTATTATCAATATCGAGAATGGCTGAAATCAAAAGGCACTGTTAGGATTTAAAAAGTGTGACTGCATAGATATGTATATATACCGTATTTAGCTTGAGTTTTCGAGTCTGATGCTAAGTGCATTCATTCATATGTTGGTTTCGTTGTGTATCAGGCAGGGCAACAAGGCTGCTGTTTGGTGCACGTAATTAATAAAGAATTGAAGCAGCTCTGCTGGAAAATGAATCGCAATTGAGGACTACTAATCCTAAGAAAATGTGTGTCTACTGAAGTCACAATCACTAAAATACAAGATAAATACATTCAGTCTGAGCTGGGAACGAAAATTATGAAACTAAACCTGATTCGTTATTCCAAGGAAATATAATCATTGAGATAAAAGTGAAAATGTGAGCCTAATTGACATGTCTTTTAGGGTTGATTTACTTATTTAAGAACAACCAAGTATTTAGCTGGAAGTCATCACCTTCAAATATAATGACCTCTACTACAGCGCTTGGTAAAACAGAGATAATAGAATAACCTTGTAACTATGAATACTAAATCTAAAATGACAAACAATATACAGAACATTGTATTAGCATAACTAAATGGAACTAAATAAGCACTAAGAAGGAATGCAGTGCCAGCAGTAATTAGCACTTCCAACAATCAGTGCAAATGCAGCACACACACACCAGCCATGAAGCTTCGTTGCGCAGAACTACTGGAATATCCAGATGCTCAGGCTTCAAGAAGGTCTGCAGCAAGTGTATTTTGTGCGAGGTTTCACAGTCAATCTTTGCATCCTCGGGTGAAGAAGCAAAGGTCCGGGAGAACAACTTTGTCATGACATATTTCTCCAAACCCTGCAGTAGCCATAGGCAGACACACTCCAAACTCAATATCCCACATGTTAAAAAAATAATTTGGTTGTACATCCTATATTGTCTTCCCTTAATTTGTTAACCAAAAGGGATACGATGTAAGGAGAAACTGATTATCGGGTGAAGCGAATTTTGAAATTCTTAAGAAGACCAATATAGACTGAACCAAATTCGTCCACCGTGTTTGAATTGAAACAAACAGGGAGCGAGTTACAGTACCTCCATTGCACAATTGACTTCCTCATCCGTGGCACCTGCCCACAAAGGATGATCCCTAATAATATCTTCCATCTTTGCGTAGAATTCCTGAACCTTTTAGCCATCACTTTCAGGGTTGGCCGCGTAAAACGACAAGGAAACGATAAAACTGAAACAAATATAAAACCAAACAATTTAAATGTTGATTCGATTCGATTCGATTCCATTCCATTGATTAGGTTTAAGTTTCAGGCAGTACCTTTTGATAGATCGGACGAGATCGAGGGAAGCAGGGTCTCGCATTCGATCGAGAAAGTCGTAGAAAATAGCGGATGAGGAGGATGAGGAAGAAGAGGACGAGGATCCCTCCATTCTCTCTTTTGGCAATGGACCAATTCAGTTTCAGAGGAGCACTGCCGCCAAAAAAACCACAGCCGCCGCCGCCATCACTCTGTCTCGAGAATTTGAACAAGAAGAAGAACAAGGAGGAGCAGCATAGTATCTACCAGCGTATTAGATTAATGGTTGATAAGACCAACCACCGTTAAAGAGAGAGAATTGAGATCTTGGAAGAATGTTAGGTTCGCTGGCACGTGACATACGCACTTTTACTGTTTTTTTGGTGAACGAGATAATGCATTACCCGGGCAGAGATGTCAAAGAGAACAAGAAAGCTTACAATAAAGCAAACATGCCAGCTACGACCAAGCAAGAAAACGAAGTACAAGGAGGAAGCATCCGACACCGCATCAAATGCTAAAAGTGTCACTCCTTGCACCAAAACTACAAGCCTAATGGGGACAAGGGAGACCGTCATTACACAGAACATGAACAAGGGAAGATGGGGGTCGGTTAACCTAAACAAAATCACATACCTCCCTACAGTGCCACGACGCCAAACTGTCCGTTGCCTTATTGGTCGATCTTGGAACCTAAGACCAGCGACAATCTTGGAAAGCCTTCCCCATACATGTGCACTTAGCTAGCAAAGGAAAAGCATCCCAACTGCCCATCGAATTAAGATCCTGAAGACATGACACAGAGTCCAAAGAATCAGATTCAATGATAATATCATTTCACCCCATAGACCGCCCCAACGAAACGCCATGCAAAATAGCCTTAGCTTCAGCCAATGCCACACTCAATGCACTGATATTCTTTCTGCAAGCAGCCACAAACCTGCCATAATCATCCCTAGCCACCACACCCACGAAGCCCACACACTCCCTAGCATTCCAACTAGCGTCCACATTTATCTTTATGAAACCCGCGCCAGGAGGAGACCAAGAAACTGCATTGCCCCGATCCAGATCAATGATCCTGGGCCTATTACTTGGGACACGATTTGCCTTTTGGAACATACCCACCGAGTGATGAACAGCGGCGATAACCTGCCCTGGGTAAATTGGTTGCTGCTTAAAGATAAAGTTGCACCGAGATTTCCAAATGTGCCAACAGGTAATAGCAATATATGAGAACAGTTTGATCCTTTCACCCCTGTTAGCATTAGCCGCATCATAAATATCATTTAACTAATTTACCCAAGAAAAAAACCCCACCCTGCCAATACCGCGAGTCATACTTCCCCCATTCCACACCGCCTCAACCCACGGGCATTGGAGAAAAAGATGTTCCATAGATTCCTCAGCTGAGTTACAGAGAAGGCACATGGGGGAAAGAGAAGAGCGCCTAAAGAACAGGTTTGCCATCGTTGCCACTGCCGCATGAAGAGACTTCCACATGAAAACCCTTATTTTTTGAGGAACCTCCAAACTCCACATACACTTCCATAACTGAGTCGGTATCATATCAGACCTATGCGGGTTGACATTCTTGTGAATATGAGTCCTGGACACAGCCCAATGATAACCAGATTTTACCGAGTATGCTCCCTTTTTTTCGAAGGGCCACACCAATCTATCCTTTAAGGTTGGATCACCCAAAGGGATCTCCAGAATCGCCTTGATCTCTTCTTCCACCACAAAAGGTTTCAAGAAATCAACCTCCCAATCCCCAGACTCATTACAAATCAAAGAGTTGACCCTCAAATTCCTAGAGACTTGAACCGTACCCAAAGGAGAAGGTCTTCCCGAGGGGATTGAAGGAAGCCATCTGTCCACCCATACCCGAACCTCTGTGCCATTCATAATCTGCCAGTGTGCACCTTCGAGAATAATATCTCTTCCAACAAGGAGACTAGACCAAGCCCACGACGCTCTTCCTCCCCGTTTTGCGTCAAGGAGAGAGCAATTAGGGAAGTATCGGGCTTTAAGCACCATCGCCCACAAAGAATTTGGTTCCGATAACAACCTCCAACATTGCTTAGCCAAAAAAGCATCGTTGAAATCTATGAAGCATCGCAAACCAAGACCACCATCTTGTTTTGATCGGCCCAATATTTCCTTTGAGACCCAATGAATACGGTTCTCTCCCTCTTTTTGACCCCACCAAAACTTCGATATCAAAGCATCAAGTTCATTGCAAAGAGTCGAAGGAAATTTGAAGAGGTTCATAGGATACGCCGGAATTGCTTGCGCCACCGCCTTGATAAGGATTTCACGCCCCGCCTGAGAGAGAGTAGAACACTTCCAACCTTGGATTTTTCCTAACAGACGACCTTTGATGTAAGCAAGTCCATTCTTTTTAGATTTACCCCAGATAGCTGGAACACCCAAGTACAATCCCGGATCCCCAACTATTTCCATACCAAGAATGGCAGCTAGCTAGAGTGAGAGAGACTCCGGTACATTTCCCCCAAAGTAAACACTGGATTTTGACTTATTGACCTGTTGTCCCGAAGCCAAGCAGTACTCATCAATTACCTGAACTAAATTCCTGCAATTTCTCTCATCCGCCTTCATGAAAATCAGAGTATCATCAGCAAAAAATATATGAGAGATCATGGGACCGGCAAGGCCCATTTTTACCCCTTCAATCTGTTTTCTTTCACCCGCCTGCTTAATAAGAAGAGATAGCACCTCACTAACCAGCAAAAAGAGATATGGGGACAGGGGATCCCCCTGGCGAAGCCCGCGAGAAGGAGCGAACCGAGGTCCAGGTTGACCATTAAGGAGAATGGCAAAACTAACAGTGGAGATACACCTCAGGATTAAATTTCTCCAGCGACTATCAAAGCCCATCTTCTCCATAACTGCCAATAAGAAGTCCCATTCCACCCTATCATAAGCTTTATGCATGTCCAGTTTAATTCCCAACTCCAGCTTGCATTTCGTCTTTCTTGTTTTAAGGAAGTGGAATAGCTCATGCGCAATACCAATGTTGTCTTGAATTTGTCTACCTTCCACAAAAGCATTTTGGGTTGGAGAGATCAGATCCTGCAGAAACCTTTTTAAGCGATTGGCTAGGACCTTGGAAAGAATTTTGTAAGAAAAGTTACAGAGGCTGATGGGGCGAAAATGAGACACAGACTCCGGGTTTGGAACTTTTGGAATTAGGGCCAGGTGAGTCGCATTGATTCGCAAAGGTTGTAAAGACCCAGCCATCAGATCCTCAATCATTTTATTGACATCCGCAGTTATAATATCCCACTGAGACCTATAAAATATGCCTTGGAAACCGTCAGGGCCGGGGGCTTTAAGACCACCCATATTCAAAGCAGCCTGTTTTATCTCGTCCGCAGAAACTGGAGCCGATAATGTAGCATTCATCTCCTCCGAAACCTTAGGTATGACGCAGTCAAGGATGCCACCCCAGTCCCTATGTCCCGAGGAAGAGAATAGAGCCATAAAGTGCTCATCAAATAGCCTACGAACCTGATCAGGATTATCCACCCACTCCTCGTTATCATTCTTGAGAGTTACCACCTTATTCCTCCTTCTTCTTTGTAAAGTAGATTGATGAAAGAACTTTGTATTGGCATCCCCTTCCTGTAACCACTGGACCCTTGATTTTTGTTTCCAAACACATTCCTCTTGACTCCACAAAGTATCAACAGCTTTGGATAAACCCTCTATTTCTTGAGAGTTGCTTCTCCAGTCCATTTGAAGCCGTCCCAATTGGCTCATCATCTCCTGAATTTTCCAGCGTCTCTGACTAAATTTCCTTCCACTCCACCTAAGAAGCCGAGCGCGGCAGTCACAGATTTTTTTGTTCCACCTCTCAACCGAGTTGCCTTCCTGGGGTTGCACCCAGACTTGTCTCACAATCTCCTTACAATCTGCCTCGTTCGCGCAGTATGCCTCAAACCGGAATATCTTTTAGCTATTTTCCACCTTCGGAGCACAGTGCACAAGAACAGGGTTATGGTCAGAACCCAACGTCGTGCCAATAGAGACCAAATAGTTAGGCCAAAGAACCTGCCAATTTTCATTCCCAAGCGCTCTGTCCAATCGTGCCTCCACTAGCTGCCCATTTCGTTTCCCCCGCCAAGTGAATTTAAGGCCATTATAGCCCAAGTCCAAGATCTCTAATTTGCTCATAAACTCCTCTAAATATCTTGTTCGGTTATATCTCACTTCAGCTCCTCCCGATTTCTCATGATCCCATAGAAATTCATTAAAATCCCCACCGCATGTCCATTGGGTATCATCCGAACCGAAATTTTGTATCATTCCCCTCCAAAAGTCAACCTTCTCACTGCTGTAAGACGTTCCGTACACCCTTGTAAACCGGAACACACATTGCAGATCTACAATGCAACAGGTCACATTAATGAAATGTTTCGAAGAGTCGCTCACATTCACCTGAACCGAATCATCCCACTAGAGACTGAGACCTCCAGCCCTGCCAACCGGAGCAACATCAAAACCATTGCAGTACCCCATTCTTCTCCTCACTCCTACTATTCTATGATCTTTCATTTTTGTTTCTGAAAGAAAAATCATAGAGGGTCTATGTTCCCTAATTAGCCCATGAAGAGCTCGAACTACCGTGTCCGACCCGAGACCACGGCAGTTCCAGAACAGGTGTATCATGGAGACCGTGCGGTTGTTAAAGGCCAGCTGCCACCACCTCGGGAAGAAGATCCCGTTTGCTTTGCCATTAGATCCTTTGCCTGGACTGTATCCTTCTCTATTCTAACTTTTTTCATAGATGATTGACCTCCCTCCTTATCCAATCCATCCAGCTCACGTTTATTGTTACTACTAATACCCTGCACCTGGACAGCCTTGACTCCCCCTTCTCCACAGATTTCCATACATCGTTGTAGCTGATAGGGTTGAGGAACAAATTTCTGCATTGTTACAACTCCTTCCGATTGAGCAGGATCATCTTCTGGAATCTCTTCTATCCTGGAAGACGGAGTTCCCAAATGCTCCTTACCTTTGCCAAGATGAAAGATTTGTGGGGTCGGGTCTTCTTCATTCTTTTCAGTATTTGTGCTTATTTCCCCCAAGGATTCCTCCCTTCTTCATTGACTCGATGACCTTGAGCCCATCCGTGTTGCCCCAGCATGCCTTCTCTCGCCCCCATTAATAGCCATTGGTCTTGGGAAGTTAATGAAATCCCGAACTGGAGCCGCCTTAGTCCATTCTCCATACCCTGCCATTCCCCCCTTAACGGCTTCATAAGAACACTCTATATTGGAATGCCCAATCCTCCCACATTTATAACAGAAATCCTGTAATCTTTCATATCTAAACTCAATCCACGACTCCTTCTCATTTGTCCTTGGGAGCCAGCACCCTGTTGTCAAAGGGTTTGAAGTATTAACAGCCACTTTAACTCTTAAAAAACCCCGCGCTTTAGCAGTATCCTTAAGTTCCACAAACTCGCCTATCTTAGCAGCCAGGCGCCTCACATTATTTTCTGAAATAAAGTACAGTGGAACACCCCTAATTTGAATCCAGAACAAAACCTTATACATGTTAATTTCCTCCAAAGCTAGCTCCTGATTCCATCTTTTGACTGAGAAGTTTTGCTTCATGACTACCCACGGGACCTGGTTGAGAATCTTAGTAGCAGTGCTTTTGTCCGGGACAGTGATGATGAATGTGTTGTTTTTAACCCATTCGACATCGATTTCCCCATACTCCTTCCACGAGGATCTAAGGATATTTCGAATTCCCCATTTGTTTAGATTTTTATTGACCAATGCCATGCCAACCAGTTTAATTCCTTGCTCCATCATTGATAGATCCATATTTCTTTCCAGGTTAACCACCAGCTCCTCAATTTCCTGCGCTGCCATTTGGTTCCAGTTTGTGCTAACCTTCCCTGACTGCTTTAAAAGAAATATGTAGTATAGAGACAACTGAGACTCAATCCAATTCCTAGCCCTGTTCTTTGTCTTTCCGGCAATGCATCTCCCAATTTTTTTTGATAAAATGTAAAGACAACAGTACCAATAACAAAATTTGAGGTTTTGTGACTTTCTCTTACAAAGTATCTCGACATTATTACCCCATTTAATGTATGCTGAGTAGTTGATCTGCACAACTGAGATTGTTCGCGTTTGAGGGAATATCTACCTCCTTTTAATTCCTGGGACTGCCCTCTTGCCTTTAAACCTAAACCCCCTTCTTGTACCCTAGATCTGCCATCCTCTTTAATTTTCTTGATACCTTTTTGTGTAATAGATGTCTTTTCGCCTTCTTTGCTATCTGTCCTCCCTGTGCCTAGAGCATCTGACGGAAGGTGGCCCATCACTTTGTAGGAACGGATTCTTCTAGATCTGCAATTAAGAAGGTGCAGAAGGGAGTGAAATTAATTTAAGGTTGAGAGAAAGGGAAACTTAAATTAGATCTAGATCTGTGATAACAATCTGATGGGTAGTTGAGGCAATTAAGCTCGCAAGTGAATGAAAGGATCAGAGGGCGACGGAGGGAGGTCAACTTAAAGGAACTTTGAAAGGGGATCTGAGGGAATGGTTAGGAAATTAATGAGAGGGTGGCCAGAAACATGAAAGCAGTAGGTGGGAAAGGTAAGGGAGCAAACCCCACAGAGGAGGGACTCTCACAGAGGAGAGAAAACACTCTCACAGAGGAGAGAACAAACTTCTTCTATATAGCCCTGCCGCACTTTTACTGTTTTACTTGCGGTTAAATATTAAATACTACATTTTCTTTCGGTTTCTTTAGCTAACTTTTCTGTCAGGTT
This sequence comes from Malus sylvestris, assembly GCF_916048215.2. Classification (NCBI taxonomy): domain Eukaryota; kingdom Viridiplantae; phylum Streptophyta; class Magnoliopsida; order Rosales; family Rosaceae; genus Malus; species Malus sylvestris. Next base: position 864,518 of record NC_062264.1, read on the forward strand.
TCTTTCACTAATTTATGGGGAAATTAGAATGCCCCACTCTATTTCTACATTTTTTAATTAAACTTTTGTGTCTTTTAAAGATTTGATCAAAACGTTTGGATTAATGGCCACCTAACCATTTTTAAATTTTTTATTTACATATTATTAGTTTATTTCTTTTAAATGAAAAATATTATATGTTGATTTCCCACTTTATCTTTCAGTCGTTGGAGGTTTTTTTTTACCTGTCAGAATTTATGCCCCTTTTTAAGGGACATTTTAACAATTAAATGGATACTAACTATTAAATCATCAAAATTATTTGTCCCTTATTAATGGATATTAACTATTAAATCATCAATATCATCTCCCGAATTTTGAATTTTGAACTTTTTTTTAATTTTTTTTATTTTTTCTGTTGCAGCTCACTTTCACTTGTATATTATCTGTACCTCATGCTATTTTTCTCCAGCAGAGAATTGCAGAACTTGAGGTACGTTTCATGGTTCAACAAGTATACCTAATAATTGGTTATCCTGCTTTGAGGAATGGTGTAACCATAAAAATATTGGTTCAAGTAGAGCATTAAGGATTTTCTGATGGAGAAGAATCCATCATTGTTTCGTTTAGAGCTTGTTGATGCACAAAATCAGTGAGGACTTTGGTACAACAAAAAGTGTCAAGTTTGTGACCTTCGCTAGATTGCTTCGGTCGCTAGTGTGGATAAGTATGTATATGGATAGAGACAGGGAAGCAAACACAAGATGTATGTGGTTCACTCAGATTGGCTACGTCCACGGAGTAGAGGAGTTCTCATTAATTGTGAAGGGTTTACACAAGTACATAGGTTCAAGCTCTCCTTTAGTGAGTACTAGTGAATGATTTAATACAAATGACATTAGGAAATATTGTGGGAGAATGATCTCCTTTTATAGAAGAGAGTTTCTAGCTTTGTTTTGACATTGACACTTGTCGTGTCGTGATTGGCTTCTAATATTGACACATGTCGTGCTATGATTGGCTTCTAATGTCAACACGTATCGCGCTGTGATTGACCTCCTGGTTTAAGGGAAACTCTTCTGGGTCCTTGACGGTATAACGTTGACCGATGCTCAGTAGTTTCGAGATTGGTCAAGTATGGTACAAATAGTGCTCCCCTAAGTTCCCGAGTGAGGGAAGCTCATCGGTTGGGGACTTGCAAGATCCAAGCTGCTGAGTAATCATGAAACTTCTAAGTATCGAAGTGTGGTATCGTCTTCACTTGCCTTATCTGTCTCATAGGTAGATGTGACATTTTCTCTTGAAGTACTTTTCCTTCATCCATGAGTGGTATCTTTAACCGATGGAGATGCACAAGGTAATGTATCAATTTGACTTGAAGCTTACTTGTAGTTTCAGGCTTGGTTAAGCGCGATACAAACCATGTAGTAAGAGTCCCCTAAGTCGCCGAGGTAGAAGATTTGCCGAAAGACGTGACAGACAAGGTAAGCAATCAAAGCTCCAACTAATCAGTCCCAGATCAAAAGTTTGATTTCGAGTTCCGGCTGATTGTTCTCATTCTCCCTATCTTGCAAGCAACATGAAGGATAAAGAGAAGAAAAAGGAGAAGAGATGATATGAGATACTTTTTCTTTTGAAGAAGTAACTTTCCATAGGCTTATTCTTGAACTGGGTTGAAGGGTATTCTAGTTTCCTCCATAGTATAAGGCCGACTCAAGAATTTGAGGGTCAAAACAAGTCCATTAAATCAAAAGTGCGTTCGACCTTGATGCTATGGGATACTTTTGCTACTGACAAAGTAATAGATGAAACGACACGTGTTCTGTTGCACTTGTCTCCACATGTTTCCTTGTATCCTTCTCACTTTCCCTATTTGTTCCTCAGGTAGATATGGTATCTTTTCTGGAAAAATAAGATGTTGAAGATGAGTACTCGAGAGCAATGCCAAGTAAGTAATCAGGCAAGGGGTTCCAGGCAATCAGTTCCTGAGTGGAAGCTTGATTCCAAGTGCTGACTGATTGCTTTCTTTCTCCTTGTCTTGTAGGTAAGAACAAGGTCAAAGGAAAAGACAGGGAAAAATCATGATATGGGATACTCTTGCTTTTAACCCTGATGATATGAGATACTCTGGCTCTGGTATGGCTTGTTTGCAAAGGTATTATCAGGGGGAAAATAAGTTGAGCATTTTTTTTTATTTGTAGGTTTGCCTAGCTTTGGAGGATGAAGGTCAACATACAAAGGAATTGTCCCAATAGCGAGTAGTAACGATGTTCCTTTACCCTTCTCGGTCATAGCAATGTAGTAGGAGTTGCAAGATTCACGTGTTTTAACTTTGTCAGAGCACTTTGAAAAAGTGGTCTGTGGAATCTGGAAAGCTGATGTTGCGTGTGAAGATTGCAGAGAAGCTTTATCCAAGGAAATCTGGCTCTCGAAGTTTAGAGAGTGGTGCCTCTTCGATTTTCGAACAAGCAATCTTGTCGGGGACCTGACTCTCGAGATTCGGAGAACGATGCCTCTTCGATTTTTGAGAAAGCAATCCTGTTGGGAGTCTGGCTTTTGAGATTTGGAGAGCGATGCCTCTTTGATTTTTGAGAAAGCAATCCTGTTGTGAGTTTGGCTCTTGAGAGTTGAATAGCGGTGCCTCTTCGATTTTTAAGAAAGCAATCCTGGTAGGAGTTTGGCTCTCTAGATTCGGGGAGCGGTGCCTCTTCGATTTTTGAGCAAGTAATCCTGTTGGGAGTGTTTTCTCGATGTGAGTAAAGGTTGGGCATTTTTGCCAGTCTACCTTGCCACGGAGCACGAAGGTTGACACACACAGGGACTTTCCAGTTATCAAGCAGTGGTGTTGTTCCTTTTACCCTTGTGGGTAATGGTAGGGTAGTTGGACCTTCAAAATTTATGTGTCTAAACTTTGTCAGAGATCTTTGGGAAAGTTATTTGTGGTACCTGAGGAGCTGATGTTGCGTGTAGGGAGTGTCGACATATTTTTCTCAGGAAAATCTGCTTCTCGAAATCCGGAGAGTGGTGCCTCTTCGATTTTTGAACCAATGGCCCTGTTGTCCTTTCTTTTATAGGGGCACCAATTGTGTACAAGAAGTACATTCAGAGAGTTATTGCTTGTAGGAATTTTCCCCTTATTTTTGTACTTCAGAGATTTATTGCACCTCATTTCTCCTTCATCATTTCTGAGAATGTCTGGCCCATCTGACCGTCGTTTTGACTTGAACTTTGGTGAAGAGACAGCCATGCCTTCTCAAGACAACATATGGTGCCCATTCTTCTTCTCCCCTACTAGTCATCTTACCATTGGGGACTCTGTGATGAAGAATGATATGACCGCTGCGGTGGTGGCCAGGAACCTTCTCACTCCCAAAGATAACAGACTACTTTCCAAACCGTCTGATGAGTTGGCTGTTAAGGATTCTCTGGCTCTTAGTGTTCAGTGTGCAGGTTCTGTGTCTAATATGGCCCAACGTCTATTTGCTCGAATCCGCCAAGTTGAATCATTGACGGCTGAAGTGATAAGTCTCAAACAGGAGATCAGATGGCTCAAGCATGAGAATAAACAGTTGCATATGCTCGCACATGAGTATGCTACAAACATGAAGAGGAAGCTCGACCAGCTGCAGGAATATGATGGTCAGATTTTACTTGATCATCAAAGGTTTGTGGGTTTGTTCCAAAGGCATTTATTGCCTTCGTCTTCTGGGGCTGTACCGCGTAATGAAGCTCCAAATGATCAACCTTCGATGCCTTGTCCTTCTGGGGTTTTGCCCAATACTGAGACTCCGAATGATCACTCTCCAGTGCCTCCTCTTCCTGGGGCTCTGCCGACTGTTGAGACTTATCCTAAGCAACCTTTGTGAATGCTCCCTCTTGTTTGTTTATTTTAATTCATGTATATGTACATATTTGTAACTTATCGGAGATATCAATAAATAATCTTTGCTTCATTTCAACGTATTGTGTTAAATACACCAAGGCTTCCTTCACTAAGTTCTTTGAATTTTTTTTCTTTTGTTGAAGCTTGTATTTTGAAGCTTTGTGAGTGAAGCATGTAGGTTGAGGTAATGCTTCCTTAATTTCCCAAGTGAGGAAAACTTCTCGGTTGGAGACTTGAAAAATCTAAGTCACTGAGTGGTCGTGAGACTTCTGAGTATCAAGGTGCAGTAGGATATGGTAGGAGTCCCCAAAGTCTTTGGTTAAGGGAGTTGACGAATGAGGTGTCTTGCTAGAAGCCAAAGTTTCCAAAGTAACAAAACTTCACCATTTTCCTTGCTAAGTGGTAGCCCAAAACTCCTCCTTCATATTTATTTGTTATGAAAGTTGTTATGCCCAAAGAAGAGGAAGCCTAGGCAAATTTTTTATTTTATTTTTTTGAATTTTTGAATTTTCGAGGTTGAAGCTTTGTAGGTGAAGCTTTGAGGTTGAAGCTTTATTGGGTACCATGAATTGATTTTGCCTCACACTATCTTGATCAAGATAGTGTGAAGCTTTTGTAGGTGAAGTTTTTGTGTTGAAGCTTTGTAGGTGAAGCTTTTGTGGGTGAAGCTTTTGTGGGTGAAGCTTTTGTGGTGGGTAAAGCTTTTGTTGGTGGAGCTTTTATGGGTGAAGCTTTTGTAGGTGAAGCTTTTGTGGTGGGTGAAGCTTTTGTTGGTGAAGCTTTTGTAGGTGAAGCTTTTGTTTTGAAGCTTTGTAGGTGAGGCTTTGGAGTTGAAGCTTTGTAGATGAAGCTTTGGAGTTGAAGCTTTGTAGATGAAGCTTTTGTGTTGAAGATTTTGTAGGTGAAGCTTTTGAGTTGAAGCTTTTGTTGGGTACCATGAATTGATTTTGCTTCACACTATCTTCATCAAGATAGTGTGAATCTTTTGGGAATTTGTAGTTGTCCTCCATTGATGAAACTTTTGTTGGTAAAGCTTTTGTGGTGAAGCTTTGTTGGGTACCATGAATTGGTTTTGCTTCACATTGTCTTGATCAAGAGTGTGTGAAGCTTTTGAGAATCGTGGTTGAAATCCTTTGATGAAGCTCTTGTTGGCACCATAAATTGGTTTTGCTTCACACTGTCTTGATCAAGAGTGTGTGAAGCTTTTGAGAATTGTGGTTGCCCTCAATTGATGAAGATCTTGTTGGCACCATAAATTGGTTTTGCTTCACACTGTCTTGATCAAGAGTGTGTGAAGCTTTTAAGAATTCTAGTTGCCCTCCATTGATGAAGCTTTTGTTGGAACCATAAATTGGTTTTGCTTCACACTGTCTTGATCAAGAGTGTGTGAAGCTTTTGAGAATTGTGGTTGAACTCCTTTGATGAAGCTCTTGTTGGCACTATAAATTGGTTTTGCTTCACAGTGTCTTGATCAATAGTGTGTGAAGCTTTCTACGAGTTATAATGTTTGCATTGTTACAGAGGAGAAATGTCTGAAGCAGATGCAAGAGGGCTGAATAGCTTGATCTTCGTATGCCATGCACTGAAGTTGTTGTTGGCTTGCAATAAGACTTTGTTGGTGACTATAACTCTTGTTGGGCATAAGTGCTCCCCTAGTTGAGTTGTCAAGCTTGAGGTTTTTTATTATTTGTGAATGCTAGGAGTTCACATGTACAAGTTGTACCACTCGTCTTCTAATAGGTGGAATGAATGGTGAGTTGCTTTCATCACTTGGTTGGTGGTACGAAGGTGAGTTCCTTCATCACCTTTCACCACATTTCATCACTTGGTTGGTGGCATGAATGGTGTTGATGCACAAAACAGGAGGTCTTGGAACAACGTAAATCCGACCGTGAATCTGCAAGAAATGTAAATAACACAAGATGTATCGTGGTTCACCCCAAGGTTTGGGCTACGTCCACACTGATTATGTATTTATCTGAGGGAGAGAGAGCTATGAGAATGAGAGCTTTGAGAAGGGGGTGAAAGGGCCTTAGGAATTGGCCTTCTCCAATTGTGAGGGTGAGGGGTCCTTTATAGATTAAGGACTCTTCACTTATTACATATTTCCCCTTTCTTTATCACATAATTACATTTAAGTCCCCCGAGTATTTATACGAGGTCTAAATACGGAGGCCCTAAATATGGTATAAACAGTAGTCCCCCAAGTCTTCAGTCAAGAGAGTCTTTTGGCTGGAGACTTGAAATTCAGTCCATGTGTGGGTCGAAGTAACTAGAGGCTGTCTTGAACTGATGCTCGATATGAGGCAGTGCTCAATCTGAAATGATGCTCAACTAGAAGTAACACACGCTGTTCGGCTGCTCGACTCGTGGCTTATGTTGCCTTAGTTGGCTCGGCTTTGTGGCGTTTGAAGGTGAGAGAGTCCCTTTTATAGAATAAGGGCTCGTTCCTCAATACATGAATGATGGGCTAGAGTTGATACTCGCGGCGAGGCGGTTACTCAGTAGGCGGCGATGCTCTCTATGTTGGAAGTATGCCCACAAAGCCACTCATTTGATGTAATAGCTTTTTGGAATACTTATTGTATTAAACTTTTATATGTTTAATGAAGGGCAAAGCTTATTGTTAATCACTATTTATTGTATCATGTGTTTAAGCAATAAGGGAATCCAAGGAATGTATTTGTTCTAAGAGAGAAGTGATCTAATGAGTTAGATTATCGAGACATCTCTCTTATGTTCATTCCTAAAACGTTCCTAGCCATAGGATTGCCAATTGGGCATTGACAATCCGTTAAGGTTAGTATGTGTTATGTTGACTCAAACGTGAGTATGAACTAGTCTCAAGTCATTTGGTGTTGGACACTGAGACAAACACATAGGTGCTCGAAAGAGTAATCGAGTACACTGAACGTCGATCAAAAGAGAGTTCGAACATACATGTCATGTATGAACTCTAAAGTTGCAATATGCAAAGTAGTCCTTTGACCTGAGGCATCATAGATGTCTAATGGTTAGGTCCTTGATCTTTGATCATGTCAATGGCATTCCTTCGGATTGTCCACGGCATTGTTGGGGTCAAGCTATCTAGTCATGTAGGCATATGAATGCACAACAAGGGATCTCTAACCTTCCATGGTGGAAGGAGAATACTCTAAGATATGATTCTAAAGTCTTTGGCCAAAGCATATGAATATGACTTAGGAAGTTTGTTCCAAATCATATTCAAAGGAGTCATATAGGAAAGTATCACATTGGATAGTAGACATGAAACAAACTATCACTTAAACAATGTGATTAAGAGTATTGTATTAGAGAATGACCGTATTGCATTGTAGTTGTAACTGGATAGGTTCTCCAACCAATTCTACTTAGCTTGGGTAACCATGATATGCTGCTAGGTGTCACTCATGGTTTGTGGAAGCCCTGAAGATTAGCAAACACTAATCTTAAGGGAGAATTGAAATGTGGTTTCAATTCACAATCGATCGTTAAGAGTAACATCGCCCACTGCCTCGCTAATTGGAACCTAATGGATCGCACACCACATAAGGATGTTAGTGAAGAAATTATATGAAATGGATAAGCAATTAAATGGTTTAATTGAAGAATGGTCAAGATTAATTAATTAGTTAATTAATTATACGAAAAGTTCGTATTGGGCTTATATGTTGGTTTTGGGTTTCGGGGCCCAAAAGTGTTTTGGTCCACAAGACCCATTATGTTTAAGTTGTATGACAACTAAAACAAAATGGGCAAATTAGCCCAATAACAAGGAGAGGCCGGCCATTAGGGTGAATGGGCAAGCTTGCTTAATTACAAGTTTGCCACTCACCAAAGAAAATGTTATAAAAGGAACTTTATAGCAATTTTCTCATTAGGGTTTTCTAATAGAAATTGGGTGAAACATTTTCTCTCATTTTCTACATAGAGGCCGGCCACTTAGAGGATTTTTACTAGCATCTAAAATCTCTCTAAGTCATCCATATCATCTTCACAATATACAACCTTGGTGAAGAGACTTAGAGACATCAAGCTTTTGATGTTTTTGGAGAACAAATCCTTTTTCCTCTAATCATCAAAGGAGCACTAAAGGGAGGAAAACACAAGGAGGATTCAAGGAGCTTGGAGGTGACTTGAAGGCCCTCCACTTGGGTGAATCCCTTGTGTAAACAAGGATGAGCTTCAAGGGTAAAGAATCACTAAATCTTTACTTCTCTTTAATTTTGTTAAAGAGTTTATTTTGGTTCACCATATACTAGGCTTTGAAAGTCATGGGTTTTATGAATTGTTTTTGGATGCATGCCTACTTTAAAGTGTTGATAGCTTGCATGTGTATTCAAATGTTCATACTTGTTCTTAGCTAGGACAAAATTTTTCCTTCAAGTGGTATCAGAGCCTAGGCCTAGTTTATGGTGAATCCTTTTGGGTTTTGTGATGTTCATATTTTGTGATTTAAATGTTGTAAATGTTACAAGCTTTGTTCTTGCTTTTGAATATATAAATTTTGCTAGAAAATTTAGCATCTCAAATGTTGTAGATGTATTTCATATAAGCATGAATATTGGAACTAAAATTTGGTGCCATGAGTTTTGGGAAATTCGGCCAAATCCTTAGGGTGATTTTTTGGGTTCATGTTTGTCTTGTTAAAATGGTTTTAAGGTGATTTATGGAACCCCTAAGTACCCTAGGATATTAGCCCTCTTTTGAGAGGTGAAAAATTGAGTTTTGGTGAATGAAAACATCCATGGAACTATTATGAGTTTTCATGGTGTTCTTCATTGTTCTTGGTGTTCTTGCCAAGAACATAAAGTTTTGAAGTTTTGATTCAAAAGTTTTATGTTTTTCATAAAGTTTTGGTTTAATTTTGATGGGTGATGGATATTGGTGAAGCATTAAAATTGGCTTTAATGTTTGTCTAAACTCATTAATGTTTTTACAAAACATTTTCTTACAAACCATCAATTTCACCTCACCCACCAAAATCAACTTGCATATTGCACATGCATGCACTAAAACCCTTTCACACTTGTTCACACACTCCCTTGGCCGGCCACCCCTCAAGTGGGGTACTTTTGGGGTCTTTTGTGCAATTACATAAAGTTTTGATAATTTTGTGTTTTTGCATTTTGGCCCAAAAGTTTACGTTTTTACGTTAAGGTCCTAAAACGCTAAAGGACGAATTGTTTTGATCCTTTAATGATGTTTTTACATTAATAAAATTTTGGGATCTAGTTGTATTTACATGAAGTTGTGGACTATTGTGTTTATACAAAGTGACCCCAAAAGTTTTTGTATTTACATTATGGCCCAATTGTTGTGGTCATAGTTTCCTTTTGGCCCAAATAAAATGAGAACAAAATTGTTTTGTCTCTTTAATGAGAATTGGATTTTCATTCTATTTAGTTCCATTTAAATCAATTCTATGGATCCAAAAAAAAACAATTGTTTAAAGTTGCTTTCTTAGTTAATGTGATTGATTAAGAAAAGGGTGATTATGAACCAAAGGCCACGATAATTGAGCTATGTGATTGGCCGATATACATTATGAATGTTTGGGTTTGGTAGTGTAGATTTGAATGTAATTTGATTAATTCAATTTGTTGTAAATGGACATAAGTCCATCATTTGATTTATGTTGTAAAAGGGCATAAGCCCTTATTATTATTTCATGTATTCCTTTTTGTTTATATGTATGCAAAATGGAATAGTTGGGTCCAACGCCCAATAGGAAATAACGGTTTAATTGGATTAAACGCGTAACTAAAATCAACAACTATCTACCTTAAACCCAAGGTCCAACACAAGGCTCGTGTTGGATCAAATCAAACGGTTCATAATCATCCTAAAACCTAATATGACTATATAGTCCATATGAGGATGCAATGCATTCGTTAGTAGTTCCATATAGTCTCGCTCGTTTCAACGAAACAGTGGGAGTATTATATGCTACTAAATCATATTGACTTGGACCAATAGTTGTGATAGGCCCAAGTTCTTTTAATGTGATTAAAATGTTTTGATGTAGCCCAAAACTACTCCCTCAAATCAAATATTAAGTTGATAAGCGAGAGATGTTTTGAACATCTCTTCGTAGGCCTTCCACCGTGGTGGGTTCCAAGCGTTTGTGACTCATGCACCGGCCTCACCCTATCATGGGGAAGTACAAAGCATGTGCTTACATCCAGGAGGAATTCATATACATATGATGAGGTGAATGTAGGCAACGAGGATAGCCGACATCGTATCATCGTGAGGCTATTCTTGAACCCCTATACAAACTAAGCATGGTGGGAATAACTTAACTAAGTGCAATGAAGCCGACATCGTATCATCGTGAGGCAACATTCTCTAGAGGCCAAACGGATGGGTAATTACAAAAGTTGTAAATGAATAATGCGTTATTCTCTCATCATTATTTTTGCTAGCCAACATCGTATCATCGTGAGGTGGGCTTGGTAATGGTGAGTCTCCCATAACCCGCTAAGAGTTCAATATAACTCTCGAATTCTATTGAGGGATGTGGAATTTGCCAAAAATAGTGGGTGGTACTATTTGATTCAAAGACCCAATCAAATAGTTTTAAACAAACAATCTAATACGATTTCTGTTATGTTATGTAGTGAACGACATGCCTAAAATTATACCCACCATTATACTTGACCAAAGGGGCCTTAAGGGCCAACGTTTCCTTGCTTGGTATCGCCACATTGAGAATGTCTCAAAGGTGAAAGACATATTGTATGTGCTTAAGCAATCCCCTCCTTATGTACCTCCTACGAAATTAGCTTCAAAGGAGGAGTGTCAAAACTATGTTAGACACTATGAGGATGACTTACAAGCCAAATGCTTAATCCTCACTTCACTTAGTAAGGAGCTTATGAAGCTACATAAGCACATGGACACTTCTTGTGCCATGGTTGAAAGTTTGCATAAGATGCATGACATTGAGACTAGTAATGTACGATTCTCAAATGTTTGTAGTCTAATGAATGCCAAAATGGCAATGGGGACATCGGTCCATAAACATGGACAAAAGATGGAAAAGATATTTAAAGATCTTAAAAGTTTAGGAACTTCCATCGATGGGAAAATGGCCCAAGATTTTTTCCTTGCATCTCTCTCGGATGATTTCACTAAGTTTATTGTAAACTATAAAGTGAATAGATTCGATCATTCTTTGAAAGAGATGATTGACATGTGCTGTAAATTTGAAAAAGGTTTCAAAATAGACAGTGGGAGTGAGAATGCAAACATAAGGAAAAGGTTGCATAAGAAGAAGGCAAAGAAATCCAAAGGAACATGCTTTCATTGTGGAAAGGATGAACGTTGGAAGAAGAAATACAGGGTGCGCATTGCGAGCCTTATGACACGAACTTTTGAAGAGACTATTTCTGTCATAGAGAGTGCTTTTACAGTGAGCTCCAGTTCCTGGATATTTGATTCAGGCGCTAGTCAACATATCTGTAATACGATGCAGGGACTAGTGGGGAGCAAATCACTGCGCAATAATGAGATGGTTGTGCGAGTTGGGAACGGCACTAAAATCTCTGCAAAAGCAATAGGCACCTACATGCTTAACCTACCCTCTGGGGAAGTCCTGGAACTTAAAAATTGTTTATATTTTCCTTCATGTATAAAGAATTTGATTTCCATCTCTAAGCTTTTACGAGATGGGCACTCAGTATTGTTTGACAAAATGAGTTGCACTTTATACTTGAACGGTCGTATTATCTCTCATGGTAATATGATAGAGGGACTTTTTCACCTAGAGACGAATAGTGGGATGCACTGTATTGCGAGCAGGAATACCTCAAAACCCAAAAGGGCTAGAGAAGAAGTTAACCAAGAAAAGATGTGGCATCTTAAACTTGGACATGTGAACCTTGAAAAGATTCACAAGATGTCGAAAGACGGATACATCCACCCATTAGGTAATGACCGGATGGGTACTTGTGAATGTTGCTTGAAAGGGAAAATGACCAAATCTCCATTTACTGGAAAAGGAGAGCGTGCCACTGAAATTCTAGGGTTAATCCACACTGACGTATGTGGACCTATGTCTACTACGTCGAGAGGAGGCTTCTCCTACTATATCACATTCACTGACGATCACTCTCGGTTTGGCTATGTGTATCTTATGAAGTACAAGTCAGAATCCTTTGAAAGGTTCAAAGAATTCAAGAATGAAGTTGAGAAGCAAACTGGGAAATAGATAAAGATCCTAAGATCGGATCGAGGGGGTGAATATCTGAGTAACGAGTTCCTAGATTACCTCAAAGAGTGTGGAATAATATCACAATGGACTCCACCGGGAACACTCAATGGAGTTTCTGAAAGGAGAAATCGAACCTTGATGAACATGGTTCGTTCTATGATGAGTTCTGCTGATCTACCAGTAACATTCTGGGGATACGCTCTATATACAGCAGCTTACTTGCTTAATAGAGTACTTTCCAAATCAGTTTCACAAACGCCCTATGAGATATGGCATGGAAGAAAGCCAAGTCTTAAACACATTAAGATTTGGGGTTGTGAAGCATATGTCAAGAAGCTTGAAGCTACTAAGCTTGAAGCGAGATCAGTAAGATGCTATTTTGTGGGATATCCTAAAGAAACTATGGGATATGAGTTCTACCATCCTGACGACCAGAAAGTCTTTGTCGCCAGAACTGCTAAGTTTCTAGAGGACGAATTCGTTCTCAAAGGGACTATAAGCAAACAGATGGAAATTAATGAGATTAATAATGAACCACAAACAAGCACTAGACATATTGACAACCCTGTTCCTGAACCCCTGGCTCCACGTAGATCTGAACGGGTTAGTAAGCCACCTAAGAGGTATGGCTTAGACAATGACTTTGATGAATTGTACCTTCTAGGTGACAATGAAACAAATGAGGACCCTAGAGACTACACTGAAGCAATGTCCGACATTGATTCAAAGAGATGGCAAGAGGCCATGAAATCCGAGATGGATTCCATGTATCAAAATCAGGTCTGGACTCTTGTAGACCCTCCAGAAGGTATTGTACCAGTTGGAAACAAATGGGTTTTCAAGAGGAAGATAGGCGTTGATGGGAACGTGGAGACTTATAAGGCTAGATTGGTAGCCAAGGGTTACAGGCAAAGAGAAGGGCTTGACTATGAAGAAACTTTCTCTCCTGTAGCCATGATTAAGTCCATTCGGATTTTGCTTGCTATAGCTGCGTACCATGATTATGAGATCTGGCAAATGGACGTGAAGACGGCCTTTCTGAACGGCTACCTAGAGGAAGAGCTCTATATGACTCAACCCGAAGGTTTCGTGTCCAAGTCTGAAAAGACTAAGGTATGCAAGCTTCAAAGGTCCATTTATGGACTCAAGTAAGCCTCCAGGAGCTGGAACATTCGTTTCGACACTGAAATCAAAACGTTTGGTTTTACTCAAAACGAAGACGACAATTGTGTTTATCAAAAAGTCGTTGGGGATGCAGTTGTATTCCTAGTGTTATATGTAGATGACATATTACTATTCGGGAATGACACTGCAATACTTTCTTCTGTAAAAGTGTGGTTGTCCAAAACCTTCCACATGAAAGATTTAGGAGATGCATCTTATGTACTTGGGATAAAGCTCTATCGTGATAGATCCAGAAAATTAATTGGATTATCCCAATCTATGTACATTGATAAGGTGCTAAGTAGGTTCGAGATGGAACAATGTAAGAAAGGCTTTCTTCCTGTAAGACATGGAATTCACCTTTCTAAGTCCATGGAACCTAAGACTCCTGAAGAGATAAGGCATATGAGTAGAATTCCTTATGCTTCAGCCATAGGAAGTCTCATGTATGCCATGATATGCACAAGGCCTGATATCGCATATGCTGTGAGCATTACTAGTCGATATCAATCTAACCCAGGATTAGAACACTGGGCAACTGTCAAGACGGTCCTTAAGTACTTAAGAAGAACTAAGGACATGTTCCTCGTATATGGAGGAGCATCAGAGTTGCGAGTGGAAGGCTATACAGACGCAGATTTCCAATCTGACGTCGATGATAGAAGTTCCAACTCCGGATATGTATTCACTCTGAATGGTGGGGCTGTCAGTTGGAAAAGCAAGAAGCAAAGTGTAATTGCTGATTCCACGACAGAGGCTGAATATGTCGCTACAGCTGAAGCCGGCAAAGAAGCGTTCTGGATGAAGAAGTTCATTACTGAACTTGGAGTGGTTCCAACCATTACATCACCAGTAACTTTGTACTGTGATAATAGTGGGGCGATAGCTCAAGCCAAGGAACCCAGGGCACATCAAAAGAACAAGCATTTTGATAGGCGCTTTAATATCATTAGAAGATATGCTGCCGAGGGGAAAGTCAACATCCTCAAAGTTGCCTCAGCCGATAACGTAGCAGATCCATTGACAAAGCCAATGTCTCAAATCCAGCTTGATCGTCATATGGATAAGATGGGTATTAGATACATGGGAAGATGGCTTTGAGTGCAAGTGGGAGATTGTTGGAAGTATGCCCACAAAGCCACTCATTTGATGTAATAGCTTTTTGGAATACTTATTGTATTAAACTTTTATATGTTTAATGAAGGGCAAAGCTTATTGTTAATCACTATTTATTGTATCATGTGTTTAAGCAATAAGGGAATCCAAGGAATGTATTTGTTCTAAGAGAGAAGTGATCTAATGAGTTAGATTATCGAGACCTCTCTCTTATGTTCATTCCTAAAACGTTCCTAGCCATAGGATTGCCAATTGGGCATTGACAATCCGTTAAGGTTAGTATGTGTTATGTTGACTCAAACGTGAGTATGAACTAGTCTCAAGTCATTTGGTGTTGGACACTGAGACAAACACATAGGTGCTCGAAAGAGTAATCGAGTACACTGAACGTCGATCAAAAGAGAGTTCGAACATACATGTCATGTATGAACTCTAAAGTTGCAATATGCAAAGTAGTCCTTTGACCTGAGGCATCATAGATGTCTAATGGTTAGGTCCTTGATCTTTGATCATGTCAATGGCATTCCTTCGGATTGTCCACGGCATTGTTGGGGTCAAGCTATCTAGTCATGTAGGCATATGAATGCACAACAAGGGATCTCTAACCTTCCATGGTGGAAGGAGAATACTCTAAGATATGATTCTAAAGTCTTTGGCCAAAGCATATGAATATGACTTAGGAAGTTTGTTCCAAATCATATTCAAAGGAGTCATATAGGAAAGTATCACATTGGATAGTAGACATGAAACAAACTATCACTTAAACAATGTGATTAAGAGTATTGTATTAGAGAAGGACCGTATTGCATTGTAGTTGTAACTGGATAGGTTCTCCAACCAATTCTACTTAGCTTGGGTAACCATGATATGCTGCTAGGTGTCACTCATGGTTTGTGGAAGCCCTGAAGATTAGCAAACACTAATCTTAAGGGAGAATTGAAATGTGGTTTCAATTCACAATCGATCGTTAAGAGTAACATCGCCCACTGCCTCGCTAATTGGAACCTAATGGATCGCACACCACATAAGGATGTTAGTGAAGAAATTATATGAAATGGATAAGCAATTAAATGGTTTAATTGAAGAATGGTCAAGATTAATTAATTAGTTAATTAATTATACGAAAAGTTCGTATTGGGCTTATATGTTGGTTTTGGGTTTCGGGGCCCAAAAGTGTTTTGGTCCACAAGGCCCATTATGTTTAAGTTGTATGACAACTAAAACAAAATGGGCAAATTAGCCCAATAACAAGGAGAGGCCGGCCATTAGGGTGAATGGGCAAGCTTGCTTAATTACAAGTTTGCCACTCACCAAAGAAAATGCTATAAAAGGAACTTTATAGCAATTTTCTCATTAGGGTTTTCTAATAGAAATTGGGTGAAACATTTTCTCTCATTTTCTACATAGAGGCCGGCCACTTAGAGGATTTTTACTAGCATCTAAAATCTCTCTAAGTCATCCATATCATCTTCACAATATACAACCTTGGTGAAGAGACTTAGAGACATCAAGCTTTTGATGTTTTTGGAGAACAAATCCTTTTTCCTCTAATCATCAAAGGAGCACTAAAGGGAGGAAAACACAAGGAGGATTCAAGGAGCTTGGAGGTGACTTGAAGGCCCTCCACTTGGGTGAATCCCTTGTGTAAACAAGGATGAGCTTCAAGGGTAAAGAATCACTAAATCTTTACTTCTCTTTAATTTTGTTAAAGAGTTTATTTTGGTTCACCATATACTAGGCTTTGAAAGTCATGGGTTTTATGAATTGTTTTTGGATGCATGCCTACTTTAAAGTGTTGATAGCTTGCATGTGTATTCAAATGTTCATACTTGTTCTTAGCTAGGACAAAATTTTTCCTTCACTCTAATGGTGGTAAGGGGATCCCTTTTATAGAATAAGGGTTCGCTTCTCAATACATAAGTGATGGGTTAGGAGTGATGCTCGCGGTGAGGCGGTTGATCAGCTGGAAGGTGAGGGAGTCCCTTTTATAAAGTATGGGCTAAGTCCCCCAAGTATTTTTCATGAGTGCTCTCTAATGAAAGTAAGGGAGTCCCTTTTATAGAATAAGGGCTCGCTCCTCAGTACATAGATAATGGGCTAAGTCCCCCAAGTATTTTTCATGAGGCCTAGTTGAGGCCCAATATATGGTACATAATGTAATCCCCCAAGTCTTCGGTCAATATAGTCTGTTGGCTGGAGACTTCAAATTGAATCCATGTATGGGCCGAAGTGGCGGTTGTTCGGTGGCAGTATTTGTATACCCTGCATTGAAGCTTTGTAGGTGAAGCTTTGCAAGTGAAGCTTTGAAGCTAGAGCTCTGTAAATGAAGCTTTCGAAGCTGGAGCTTTTGTAAATAAAGCTTTTGAAGCTAGAGCTCTGTAAATGAAGCTTTCAAAGCTGGAGCTTTTGTAAATGAAGCTTTTGAAGCTAGAGCTCTGTAAATGAAACTTTTGAAGCTAGAGCTCTATAAATGAAGCTTTTGAAGCTGATTGACATGAGCGATGCTCATGAATGTTTATGTTGATTGACATGAGTGATGCTTATGGATGTTGTCATGAGTGATGCTCATGAATGTTAACATGAGTGATGCTTATGAATGTTGACATGAATGATGGTCATGAATATTTATGTATGATTGTCATGAGTGATGCTCATGAATGTTTATGTATGAATGACATGAGTAATGCTCATGTATAATTTGGAGTATTGGGCGTACTTTTGATCACTTAGTTGGCGGCATGAAGGAGAGTACGAGTTGTACATTTCATCACCTGGTTAGTGGAATGAATGGCTAGTTGCCAAATGATATTAGAATACGGGTTGTACATTTCATCACCTGGTTGGTGGCATGAATGGCTAGTTGGCAAATGATTTTAGAGTACGAGTTGTACATTTCATCACTTGGTTGGTGGTAATATCGGCAGGTTGTCGAATAATTTTGGAGTACTAGTTTTGATCACCTGGTTGCTGGCATGAAGGAGAGTACGGGTTGTACATTTCATCACCTGGTTAGTGGTAATGGCAGCGAGATGCCGAATAATTTTTTGTAGTGCTGGGCGTACTTTTGATCACCTGGTTAGTGCTATTTTGGGCTTATGGGCCTTCGCTCTCCACACAACATTACAGCCCATTTATTTTGAGCTTTTGCCTTTTTTTTTTTTACCCTCTGATAGGGTTTATACAGATGTCTTCGAGAGATAAGAAAAATAAATTACATCATACATCTGTCAAAAAAAGTAAATCACATCATTCTGGTGGGGTGTTTGTTCCTTGCTTTTGTAGATTTGCGTGCCTGCTATCCATAGCTTTTCTGTGGGTGGTCAACAAAATAAAGAGAGCACCAACCGCTCTTATCGAATTGCTTTAGCTTTCAACTAAAGAAAGCATAATTCTTTCTTTTTTATTTTCCTTTTTGCTTTCCACTGCGTCACTCTCTCTGTCCACCTCCACCCTCTCTGGCAGACTTGCTTTACAGCAAACATATCCATAGCTTTTCCATACCGTCAACAGTTCTAAGCAATCCAATGATGACAGGAAGAAGACGATCTTGAAAATTTGGAGGTTTCTTCATCATCCAATTTAATTTCACCACCTTCTCCTTCTCCACTCATGAGACTAGATGCCTTTGCTTTCACTCTGGATATAATTATGACATCTGTATCTCCGGCATCGTGTATGGAAGCATGCATAAACTTTGCAGAAAGAATGCTATTTATCGATTCAATTGAAGCAGCTACACAGACAGAGGGCACTGACCCACACGCATAAACTTTGTACGAGTCTATCCAGCTCATCAGAGGGCTCTGACCCAAGGACGCCATGGCCGAGAAAAAACAGCTGGGTGTCGGTGCCGTCGAGGACTTCGTTCCTGACATTTGATGCACGTGATTTTGGTCTGGGAGAGATGGGGCTACACGTGCTGCTGAATCCAAGATTGGGCTTTGAGAGGGTCGGTGGACATGCTCTGCAAGTGGGACTAGTGGCCGTTCTCTGAGTCCTAACTGATGCAACACCATTGTTATCCCTATTAGAAGGCATATTTCTAGCTCTTTTTGAATCAGAAATTGAGATGCCATGGCTAGAACTGGGATTTTATGCTGACGATGACCCATTCATTTTCTTCCCCTTAGCAGCAGAACTACTTTCTCCTTCGGAAGTTCTTTTCTTTATGGTCTCTCTCTGACCAAGGCTTGAATATGATGATGAACAACTGGAAGGGACAACGTCAGTTACTGGTGTGAGAACAAGGCTGTTATGCCCAGCAAGGAGATTTCTTCGGCGAAGCCTGCTGCTGCGCCCAGTTTCGGATCGAAGCGACTGGCGAAGGTAAAGGTACGAATTACGATTAATCTCCCCACTGCAAATCCACCGCTGGGTAATCTCCAGATAGTCAAACCCATCGTCTCTTCCTCGAGACTCAGATCCGAATTACGGTTGTTTTGGTCAGCGGACAACTCGTATCGACAAACCGGGCACGAGTTATGCATTGAGAGCCAGGAGAGGATACAATCCAGGTGCTATATGTGCTTGCATGAGAGGTTGGCTTCAATGTTGGATGAGGATAATGAAATGAGAGGTTATGATATTATTTTGTGAAGATGGCAATTTATGGAACGTATGTCTTATGTCACTATGCTGTGTTAGGTAGAAATGATTAGTAAGGACCAAAATATCTGCAAAATATCGCCGATATTATCGTTTTTTTTTAGATGACGATATTTCGTGACTTATCCCCTTAATTATCGTTACATAACTTTTTGTGTCGATTCCCACAGACGGCGCCAAATGTTGATGCACAAAATCAGTGAGGACTTTCGTACAACAGAAAGTGTTAAGTTTGTGACCTTCGCTAGATTGCTTCAGTCACTAGTGTGGATAAGTATGTAAATGGATATGGATAGGGAAGCAAACACAAAATGTATGTGGTTCACCCAGATTGGCTACGTCCACGGAGTAGAGGAGTTCTCATTAATTGTGAAGGGTTTACACAAGTACATAGGTTCAAGCTCTCCTTTAGTGAGTACTAGTGAATGATTTAGTACAAATGACATTAGGAAATATTGTGAGAGAATGATCTCTATTTATAGAAGAGAGTTTCTAGCTTCATTCTGACATTGATACGTGTCGTGTTGTGATTGGCTTCTGATGTTAACACGTGTTGCGCTATGATTGGCTTCTAATGTAGACACGTGTCGCGCTGTGATTAACCTCCTGGTTGTAGGGAAACTCTTCTGGGTCCTTGAGGGTATAACGTTGACTGGTGCTC
The DNA here is from genome assembly GCF_916048215.2 of Malus sylvestris. NCBI lineage: Eukaryota > Viridiplantae > Streptophyta > Magnoliopsida > Rosales > Rosaceae > Malus > Malus sylvestris. The sequence goes on from NC_062264.1 coordinate 884,144, forward strand.
AGTAGTTTCGGGATTGGTCAAGTATGGTGCAAACAGTGCTCCCCTAAGTTCCCGAGTGAGGGAGGCTCCTCGGTTGAGGACTTGCAAGATCCAAGCCATTGAGTAATCATGAAACTTCTAAGTACCGAAGTGTGGTATCATTTTCACTTGCCTTATCTGTCTCATACGTAGATGTGGCATCTTCTCTGGAAATACTTTTCCTCTATCCAAGGGTGGTATCTTTAATCGATGAAGATGCACAAGGTAATGTATCAATTTCACTTGAAGCTTACTTGTAGTTTCGGGCTTGGTCAAGTGCGATACAAAACCCTATAATAGAAGTCCCCCAAGTTGCCGAGCTAGGAGATTTGTCGAAAGAGGTAACAGACAAGGTAAGCAATCAGACTTCCAAGCAAGCAACTTGGGTCGGAGGTTCGACTTCGGCTTCTGGTTGATTGTTCTCCTTTTCCTTGTGTCGTAAACAGCAACAAGGATAAGGAGAAGCAAATGGAGAAGAGATGATATAAGATACTTTTGCTTTTGAAGAAGTAACATTCCATAGGCTTATTCTTGAACTGGGCTGAAGGGTTTTCTGGTTTCCTCCAGAGTATAAAGCCGACTCAAGAATTTGAGGGTCAAAACAAGTCCATCAAATCAAGAGTACGTTCGACCTTGATGATATGGGATACTTTTGCTGTTGACGAAGTAATAGATGAATCGGCATATGTTCTGTTGTGCTTGTCTCCACATGCTTCCTTGTATCCTTCTGACTTGCCCTTTCTGTTCCTCAGGCAGATGTGGTATCTTTTCTGGAAGCATAAGATGTTGAAGATGAGTACTCGAGAGCAATGCCAGGTAAGTAATCAGGCAAGGGGTTCCAAGCAGTCAGTTCCTGATTGGAAGCTTGATTCCAAGTGCAAACTGATTGCTCTCTTTCTCCTTGTCTTGTAGGTAAGAACAAGGGCAAAGGAAAAGACAGGGAAAAAGCATGATATAGGATACTCTTGCTTTTGACCCTGATGATATGAGATACTCTTCCTCTGGTGTGGCTGGTTTGCATAGGTATTATTGGGGGAGAAGAAAGCTGAGTATTTCGAAAGGCTTCGTTGGGAGTGCCTTCTCAAATATGAGGAAGGGTTGAGGATTTTTGCAGGTCTGCCTGTTCGTGGAGGATGGAGGTCGACATATATAGAAGTCTCCCTAACAACAAGTAGTAATGTTATTCCTTTACCCTTCTTGGTCGTAGCAATGTAGTGGGAGCTGCAAGCTTCACGTGTTTTAACTTTGTTAGAGCACTTTGAAAAAGTGGTATGTGGTATCTGGAAAGCTGATGTTGCGTGTGAAGATTGCAGACAAGCTTTATCCAAGGAAATCTGGCTCTCGAAGTTCGGAGACCAATGCCTCTTTGGTTTTTGAACAAGCAATCCTGTAGGGGATCTGGCTCTTGAGATTCGGAGAGCTGTGCCTCTTTGATTTTTGAAAAAGCAATCCTGTTGGGAGTCTAGCTCTTGAGATTCAGAGCCTTTTCGATTTTTGAGAAAGTAATCCTGTTTGGAGTCTGGCTCTCGAGATTCGGAGGGTGGTGCCTCTTTGATATTTGAGCAAGTAATAATGATATTCCTTTACCCTTCTTGGTCATAGCAATGTAGTGGGAGCTGCAAGCTTCACCTGTTTCAACTTTGTCAGAGCGCTTTGAAAAAGTGGTTTGTGGTATCTGGAAAGCTGATGTTGCGTGTGAAGATTGCAAACAAGCTTTATCCAAGGAAATCTAGCTCTTGAAATTCGGAGAGCGGTGCCTCTTTGGTTTTCAAACAAGTAATCCTGTCGGGGATCTGGCTCTCGAGATTCAGAGAACAGTGCCTCTTTGATTTTTGAGAAAGCAATCTTGTTGGGAGTCTGACTCTTGAGATTCGAAGAGCAGTGTCTCTTCGATTTTTGAGAAAGTAATCCTATTGGGAGTCTGGCTCTCGAGATTCGGAGAGTGATTCCTCTTCTATTTTTGAGCAAGCAATCTTGTTGGGAGTGTTTTCTCGAATGTGAGTAAAGGTTAGGCATTTTTGCCAGTCTACCTTGCCACGGAGCACGGAGGTTGACACACATTGGGACTTTCTAGCTATCAAGCAATGGTGCTGTTCCTTTACCCTTATGTGTAATAGTAGGGTAGCTGGACCTTCAAAATTTATATGTCTAAACTTTGTCAGAGATATTTGGCAAAGTTATTTGTGGTACCCGAGGAGCTGATGTTGCTTGTGGAAAGTGGTGCCTCTTCGAAATCCTGAGAGTGGTGCCTCTTCGATTTTTGAACCAACGGTCCTGTTGCCCTTTCTTTTATAAGGGCACCAATTTTGTGCAAGGAGTACACCCCTTACTTCAGAGATTTATTGCACCTCATTTCTCCTTCATCATTTATGCGAATGTCTGGCCCATCCGACTGTCGTTTTGACTTGAACTTTGGTGAAGAGGCAGCCATGCCTTCTTAAGACAACATATGGCCCCCATCCTTCTTATCCCCTACTGGTCATCTTATCATTGGGGACTCTGTGATGAAGAATGATATGACCGATGCGATGGTGGCAATGAACCTTCTCACTCCCAAAGATAATAGACTACTTTCCAAATGGTCTTATGAGTTGGCTATTAAGGATTCTCTGGCTCTCAGTGTTCAGTGTGCAGGTTCTGTGTCTAATATGGCCTAACACCTATTTGCTCGAACCCACCAAGTTGAATAATTGGCATGAGAATAAACAATTGCACAGGCTCACGCATGACTATGCTACAAACATGAAGAGGAAGCTCGACCAGTTGCAGGAATCTGGTGGTCAGATTTTATTTGATCATCAGAGGTTTGTGGGTTTGTTCCAAAGGCATTTATTGCCTTCGTCTTCTAGGGATGTACTGCGTAATGAAGCTCCAAATGATCAACCTTCGATGCCTCCTCCTTTTGGGGTTCTGCCTAGTACTGAGGCTCCGAATAATCACCTTCCGGTGCCTCCTCTTTCTGGGGCTCTGCCGACTGGTGAGACTTCTCCGAAGTAACTTTTGTAAAGGCTCCATCTTGTTTGTTTATTTTGATTCATGTATATGTACATATTTGTAACTTATCGGAGATATCAAGAAACAAGATTTGCTTCATTTCAACGTATTGTGTTAAATACACCAAGGCCTTCTTCACTAAGTTCTTTGAATTTTTCCTTTTGTTGAAGCTTGTATGTTGAAGGTTTGTGAGTGAAGCATGTAGGTTGAGGTAGTGCTCCCTTAATTTCCCAAGTGAGGAAAACTTATCGTTTAGAGACTTGAAAAATCCAAGTCATTGAGTGGTCGTGAGACTTCCAAGTATCAAGGTGCAGTAGCATATGGTAGGAGTCCCCCAAGTCTCCAGTCGAGGGAGTTAGTGAATGAGGCATTTCCTTTCTAAGTGGTAGCCCAAAACTCCTTTTTCATATATATTTGTTATGAAAGTTGTTAGGCTTAAAGAAGAGGAGGCCTAGGCAAAAAAAAAAAATTTCGAAATTTTTTTTTCGATTATTTATTTATTTATTTATTATTATTACCATCTGATGGGGTTTGTACAGATGTCTCTGAGAAATACGAAAAATAAATTACATTGTTTTGCCTAATAAAGATAATAGAGTCCTTTATCTTCTTCTAGTGGTCTACACCTTTTTTGTTTTTCTCCCAAGACATTTTTTCCTTTTTATACTCCTTTTCTTTCCATTGCAGATTTAGATCATGGGGTTTGGTCAGTTGCTCCCTTTATCCCTTTTTTTTGCAGATTTGCGTATCTGCTTTACAACAAACTTCCATATGGGTGGTCTACAAAAGAAAAAGTAGCTTCAAGTATGGCGCACACTATCCTTTGCACTTTGTCAGACGCTCTAATTTGCACCTTTTGAGGGCCCAAAATTGTACCAACCCCTGAGCAGAAATGTTGATGCACAGTTTATCCAAATTTACCCTCAGAGAAAAGTTCAAGAGAGGAAAAACTAACATCAGATGGAGGGCATAGCTTAATCTGACCGCATCATTTAGCACTGCCCCCATTGCTGAATCTGAGCTTCTGACTTTCTTGAGGAGGACGGCCTTGAGCTTGCGAGCAAGGTCTTGAGACCGGAGCTTCTGCTCGAGATTCTTGTGAGCCAAGATTCGTTTCTTAGAGTTTTTGAGGTGGTGGGTTTGCTCCCGCTTTATCATCCTCTCAATCCCCCTCGATGTCATCTTCCTTTGCATAATCGTCAGGGCCCACTCCAGGTTCTCGTTCATCACCTCCACCCCAACTGAGTCACTAACTCAACGCCCTGACTGGACCGTTTCAACATGTTCCACGCGATGGCGGCCTCGCATGCCAAGCTGCCAAAAAAAAAATGGAACCAAAACGAGAGCTGCAAGTTACGATTCAGAAAGCACTCCAACTGGATTTTCACAACCCTCGCAATCATCCATATCAGGCTGGTTGTCATTAAAGATTTGCTCATCGGGGCATTCAGCAAGATCCAGAATGTTTTCCTTCTTGATGTTTTCTCTCCGTCGCTTCTGGTGGAGGGCCCAATCAGCGATACTGGTGCAGGCCTCGGAATCGGGTCTGGACTTGGGTGTGTCACCAATGATCTCGATTCGAAGCTGTTGTTCGGAGAAGTTACTGTAGTTCAAGGCAAAGGCGAAATCGTCGCCATCAGCATCGGCCAACGGTGTCACGGCCCGTGAGAAGTCGGGTTCCATCAGCGTAGTTCTCGGGTCGAATAGATCCGTATTCAATTCCTTCATGATCCAACCCCCAAAAGCTAAAACCCCACAGAAGAAGACGACCCGAAGAAGGTGTGAGAAGGAACAATCTGAGAGGAAAGAGGGTGAGCAGAGAAATGGAATCAATGAGAAATGATGAGGATCGATGAGGAGGAGATGAGGAGGGAGAGGGTGCTAAAAGTCATCATATTAAACTGAAGCGGTAGGCGACCCTTCTCTCTCTCTCTCTAAACTTTCCCTGTATGTGTCTTTCTCTCTCCGCCAAAGATCTCTCCGGTGGAATCTCTAGCGTCATTGTTCAGTTGGTAGCAAGCAAAAATGCAAAGGGAGAAATGAGAAGCTCCAAATGAAAGGAATTGGGGATCAGCCTTTATAAAACGAAGGTGTTTTGGTGAGGTTGTGCTTTGCATTGAAATACTTTGGGTTTTTGCAGATTTTGTGATTTTGCAGATTCATAGTGACTGTGAAAAATTGAGAGACAACCGACATAACTTTTTGTGTCAATTCTTACAGACGACACCAAATGTTGATGCACAAAATCAGTGAGGACTTTGGTACAACAGAAAGTGTTAAGTTTGTGACCTTCGCTAGATTGCTCTGATCACTAGTGTGGATAAGTATGTAAATGGATATAGACAGGGAAGCAAACACAAGATGTACGTGGTTCACCCAGATTGGCTACATCCACGGAGTAGAGGAGTTCTCATTAATTGTGAAGGGTTTACACAAGTACATAGGTTCAAGCTCTCATTTAGTGAGTACTAGTGAATGATTTAGTACAAATGACACTAGGAATTATTGTGAGAGAATGATCTCTATTTATAGAAGAGAGTTTCTAGTTTCATTCTGACATTGACACGTGTCGTGTTGTGATTGGCTTCTGATGTTGACACGTGTCACACTATGATTGGCTTCTAATGTCGACACGTGTTGCGTTGTGATTGGCCTCCTGGTTGTAAGGAAACTTTTCTGGGTCCTTGATGGTATAACGTTGACTGGAGAGTACGGGTTGTACATTTCATCAACTGGTTGGTGGCATGAAGATGAGTTCATTCTTCACTTGGTTGGTGGCATGAGTGGCAAGTTGCCAAATGATATTAGAGTACGGGTTGTACATATCATCACGTGGTTGGTGGCATGAAGGAAAGTACGGGTTGTACATTTCATCACCTAGTTGGTGGCATGAAGATGAGTTCCTTCTTCACATTTCATCACCTGGTTGGTGAGAATAAGGGCAAGGTGTCGAGGCACATTGTAGCAAGTGTCGAATGACACAAAGTATGTTGAACCCTTTCGAAGCACAGTTGGCTTATGTATGAATGTGTTGGAATGTATGATTGAACGAATATACTGTGAAGCTGTTCGTTTAGTTGTATAGTCTTGTTGACATAGACTTTGTTTCATGTTGGAAGCATTCATTTTGAAGCTTTGAACCCTAGACCGAGTTGTCTAAATCACCTCTTTATTGAATTCATTCCAAATAGTCTTCGTTACATAGGATGCCGAACGACTGAAGCTTAACATTTGTACAATGTGGGTTTACTTGTAATAGTACTTCAAATGATCAGCGTTCCATGGATGACCAAGGGTCTTGCCATCGGAGCTTCTAAGCTTGTAAGAGCCAGGGCGACTGATGCCAACAACTTCAAACGGTCCATCCCAGTTTGGACTAAGTGTTCCTTCACTCGGCTCTCTGTCGCAGAGTAATCTTTTCTTCAATACCCAGTCCCCCACTTTGAAAGAATGAGGTTTGACCCTTGAGTCATAGTAGTTGGAGATGCGCTGCTTGTAGGCGACATTCCTCAAGTGAGCCTGGTTTCTGTGTAAGTTGAGGGTAAGTTGTTTGTTATTTTCGCTTTGCACGTAGTTCTGGACTCGGAACGTTGCTTGCTTAAGCTCAACTGGGACAACTGCCTTTGTACCAAAAGCAAGTGAGAATGGGGTTTCTCTTGTTGATGTCCGATACGAAGTGTGGTATAACCAAAGAACTTGGGGTACAAATTCTGGCCAACAACCTTTAGCCTTGTCCAAGCTGGTTTTCAAAGTTCGCTTAATTATTTTGTTGATGGCTTCAACTTGTCCATTAGACTGGGGATGAGCTGGGGAGGCAAAACATAAGTTGATGTTGAACTTCGAGCAGAACATCCTGAACTTATTACTCTCGAATTGTCGCCTATTGTCAATGACTATCGCATTGGGAATGCTGAATCTACAAAGGATGTTCTTCCATATGAAGTCTTCTATTTTTGCCTCAGTAATGGTTGCCAAGGGTTCTACTTCAGCCCACTTTGTGAAGTAGTCAACTGCAACGATTGCATAGCGGACCTTACCCTTCCCTGCAGGCATTAGGCCAATCAAATCAAGTCCCCATTGGGCGAAGGGCCAAGGGCTGATCATAGGAGTGAGCGGCTCGAGAGGGGAGTGAGGAATAGTTGTGTAGCGTTGACACTTATCACATGAGCGAGATATTCTGATGGCATCTCGGTGAAGTGTTGGCCAGTAATATCCTTGGCAAAAAGCCTTGTGTGCTAGGGATCGAGATCCAGCATGATCTCCGCATACTGTTGGAAATGTGCCCTAAAGCCAATCATATGATGATACTTTACGGACATTTCACATGTTAAACTAATCTAGTTTTACATATAAAGGGCAAAGATTATTGTTTGAGCCGTCTCATATAAATGTTATATGCTTAAACGATAAAGTCCAAGGAATATGTGATTGGGAGAATGTAATCTAATGAAGTTAGATTCATGAGACCATTCTTTCGTAGACACATCCTAAATGTTCCTGATCATAGGATTGTCAATTGGGCATTGACAGTCCGTAAAGATCGGTACGTACTATGTCTTCTCTCAGGGAGAGTGATTAGTCTCGAGTCATTGGTGTGTGTGACATCAAGACAAGTACGTAGGTGCTCAATAGAGAATGAGTACACTGAACGTGATCAACGAAGAGTTCTCATATTCCATGTCACATAAGAACTCATGGTTGGGATAATGCAAAGTAGTCCTTTGACCTGAGGCATCACAGTTGTCTTGTGGTTAAGTCCTTGATCTTTGATTATGTCAAAGTCACCCCCTCGGGGTGTCCACGGCATCGTTGGGGTTAAGCCACTTAGCTATGGAGACAAGTGAATGCGCAACAAGGGATCTCTAACCTTCAAACAGTTGAGGGAGAATACTCTATGATATGATTTGGAATCTCTAGCCAGAGTATGAATGAGATTAGGGAATGCGTTCCAAATCACATTCAAGGAAATCATATAAGCAAACGATTCACATTGGATAGTAGACATGAGTAAATAAACTATCATACCAAACAATGTGGTCAAGAGTATTAGATTAGAGAAAGACCGTATTGCATTTGTAATCCCGAACTGAATAGGTTCTCTATCCTCTTTTGATTAGCTTGGGTAACCATGATATGCTGCTAGGTGTCACTCATGGTTTGTGGAAGCCCTAAACGTGTGTAATCACTAAAGGGAGAATTGAAAATAGTTTCAATTCACAATCGATGTAAAATGGTTTTAATCGCCCACTACCTCGCTAAAAGGAACCTAATGGATCGCACACCATAAAAGGTAGAGATTGGAGATTAAACGGAAATGAGTAAGAATGATTAAATGGTTTAATCATTTATTTATGGCAAGGATTAATTAATATGTTAATTAATCAAACGAATAAGTTCGTTAAAGACCTTGGGATAGTTTTGGACCTTAAGGCCCAATGGGCTTCGAACGTCAAGCCCATTAACTTAAGTTGTATGACAATTTAATGAATAAAGATTCATTAAAGCCCAAAAGCCCAAATCCCTTTAGGTGGCCGGCCATGAAGAAATGAATTAGGGTTTTGGTTGTTTAGGTCACTTAAAGAAGTGACTATATAAATGATTTTATAGCCAAAATTCATTAAGTGATAAAAGGGTTTATTTTTGGGGAAAATTGGTGAGAATTGTCTCTCCATTTTCTCTCTAAAAAGGCCAACACCTTGGAGGGTACATCTAGCAATCCTACTACTCCAAGGTCACTCATTTTCTTCTACAATCAAACCTTGGTGAAGAGACTTAGAGGTTCCCTATTTTGGGAACTTGGAGAAACCTATTCTTCCATCCAAATCCATGGATCTAAGAAGCAAGGAATGAAGGCCCTATCTCTTTGGGTGATTAGCCTTTGCTTATGCAAAGAGGAATCTACAAAGGTATTAATTTCAACTCACTTTGTTTTGAGTTGATTATTGGTTCACCAATCTACTAGGCTTTGAATTTCATGGGTAATGTTTTGTTTTTGAATGCATACAAGCATGATTCCGCCTTTAATTTGTTAATTGCATGCTATAGATGTTATTCAAATGAACATGTTTTTTCAAAATAATCCCTTCAAGTGGTATCAGAGCCTAGGTCTAGTAGTTGGTGAATCCTTTTGGGTTTTGTAGTTCATAAGTTTGTGATTTAAAAGTTGTACTTGTTACAAGCTTTATTCTTGCTTTTTTGAAAGTAAATTTTGTTGGAAAATTTGCTATCTCAAATGTTGTAGATGTTGTTCATATGAGCATGAATATTGGAGCTAAAATTTGGTGCCATGCTTTTGGGAAAATTCGGCCAAATCCAAAGGGTGGAATTTTGGGTTCTTGTTTGACTTGTTAAAAGTGTTTTAATGTGTTCTTTGGAATCCCTAAGTACCCTAGTTTGGTTAGATGTTATTTCCCTTAAGTAAGAATGGTTTTGGAATGTTTTTGGGTGAAAAAAGTTCATGGAAAAATTTGGGTTTTTCATGGATGTTCTTCATTGTTCTTGATGTTCTTGCCAAGAACAAAAAGGTTTGGTGTTTTGATTCAAAGTTTTGATTTATTTCATAAAGTTTATGATATATGTTTTTCAAATGATTTATCATGTATTTAAAGTGTTAAATATTTGTATAAATGATGATGGAAACATCAATCATCAAAACATATATTATTTTTATGAAAGTATTTAAAGTGTTAAATATTTGTATAAATGATGAAAGAAATATCAATCATCAAAACATATATTATTTTTATGAAAGTTGAAAGCACTACTTGATTGTTTTTGACAAAACTAATAAATCAAAACATCCACCACTCCTTTTTATCCCTAAAAACCGGCCACCCTAATAAAATAGGGTAATTTTGGGGCTTTTATGCAATTACATAAAGTTTTGATACTTTTGTGTATTTGTACTTTGACCCGAAAGTTTACGTTTTGACGTTAAGGCCTAAAAACGCTAAAGGACAAATTGTTTTGCTCCTTTAATGAAGTTTTGAATTTATTTAAATTTTGGGTTCTAGTTGTATTTACATGAAGTAGTGACTTTTGTGTTTTTACAAAGTGACCCCAAAAGTTTATGTTTTCGCGATATGGCCCAAAAAGTTGTGGTTATTGCATGATGGCCCAAATAGGATGAGAACAAAATTGTTTTGTCTCTTTAAATGAGAATTGGATTTTCATTTTGTTTAGCTCCACTTAAATCAATTTTATGGATACAAAAACCAAATGAAAATGTTGCATTCAATTAATTAGTTAAAGCGTTAATTAATTAAAGGATGATTATGAACCTAAGCCTAATATAATTGAGCTATGTGAAAGGCGTTTCAAATTTGTTTGAACCATGGGAATGTGTAGATTAGATTTTGGTTGTAATTTGATTTGATCAAATGTTGTAAAAGGGCATAAGTCCTTCTTTACTTTAAGGTAATTTGTTTTATGCAAATGTTGTAATGAGCATAAGCTCATCCTTTACTTTGAAGTATTTCTTTCTTGCTTTATATGATATGCATGAAAATGAAGTAATTGGGTCCAACGCCCCTAAGACAACACGCCTTAATGTGATTAAACGCGTAACTAAAATCAATCTCCATCCCTAGACCGAGATTCAACACAAGGCTCGTGTTGAATCTAAACAAAGGTTCATAGTCATCCTAAGGCCCTAAGGCAACTATATAGTCCATCAAATGAATGCAAACCTTATGTTAGTAGTAACATATACTCTTGCTTTAAAAACCGTTTTAAAAGCATAGTGGGAGTATTATGTACAACTAAAACAATCATATGGACCAATAGTTGTAATAGGACCAAAATAGTTTTAATAGAGATTAAAATGTATGTTTATATGTGATGAGACCTAAAACCCTCAACCAAACCATTATTAAGTTGATAAGCGTGAGAGTGCTTAGAACACTCTTTCGTGGCCTTCCACCGTGGTGGGCTTCAATCGTTTGTGACTCGTACAATGTATTCGTCCAGTTCTGGGGTTGCAAAGTATGTGCTTACATTCAGGAGAAGCCTATAAACATATGATGAAGTGAAAGGTAGGCAACGAGTGTGGCCAATATGGAGTTCTTCTGAGGCCATTCTTGAACCCCTACTTGAACTAGCATGGTGGGAATGACTTAACTAAGTGCAATGGTGCCAATATGGAGTTCTTCTGAGGCATCATTCTATAGAGGCCAAACAAGATGGGTACTTGCATTAGTTGCAAATGAGTAAGCGTACTCTCTCATTATTATTGTTGCTAGCCAATATGGAGTTCTTCTGAGGTGGGCTTGGTAATAGTGAGCCTCCCATAACCTACTAAGAGTTTCATCCAAAACTCTCGAATTCCAATGAGGGATATGGAATTTGCCAAAAATAGTAGGTGATGCTATTTGATTTAAAGACCCGAATCAAATAGCTTAAAATCAATCAATTTATATACGTTATGTATTTGTTTACCAATATATTTGCAAACGCTATCCAACACTTGACAAATAAAAACCGAAAGTTTAGTTTCCGGACTTGGTGCTACAAAACCATAGAATGTCTTTAATGGCTTGTAAATGTACCTAAGTAGTCTCATCCTCACAATCTTCCTATTGATAATGTATCATTAGAAGAATATGTTAGAAAAGGTCTATCATAAAGAGGACAACACTTTTAATGTCATAATTCTTCAATTACAAATCGTTGTATGAAGAAATAAGAGTTGCTTTGAACAACCCTTAATCAATGCAAACATTAGTGCTTATTTCTTTGTTAATTGAACAAAGAACTTGAGAAGTAAGCACAAGGGCATGGACACTTTATGTGCCATGATTCTTCACTTACAAATTGTTGTATGAAGAAATGAGAGTTGCCTTGTACAACTCTTGAAAGTTTGTAATTATGTTTAGAACATAATGGTTGGTTGACAAAAATAGTCCATTAACATGGACTTATGATGATTTTGAATCATTGAGTGTTGAAGTGTTAAACCACTTAACGAGACGGAAACTAGGCAAGGACTTCACCTTTGTTTCCCTATCCTAATGGTTCACTAAGTTTATGGTAAACTATGTAGTGAACAATAACCACATACTCTCCAAATTGTTTGATGTGTATAACACAATTGAAAAAGGTTTCAAGAGAGATAGTGGGAGTTTAGGGACCATGACTAATGTAGTCAAAGGTGAAAGTCAAATAAAGAAGATAAATAACTCCAAGGGAACAAACTTTCTTTATGAAAGGATGGACATTGGAAGGGGTATTTGCAAGAAATGTCTTGCAAGTGTCAAGAACACACCTTTCGAAGGTGTTGTAAAATGTTCTTGAATAGTTCAAAACAGTTGGTTCTTCTACTTGAATGTATGATTCCGTATTAGTAACTATGTTTTACAAATCGTTGTAAAAATGTGACTAATAAGAAGTAGAAGATATATGAGAGAAGAAAAGGTGCTTCACATATGGAACGTGAATAAGATATAGATCTCTGCAAAAGCAGATAGTACTTACTTCCTCATATGAACTACCAAAGAAATTGGATTATAGTAATCTAATTGATTGTCTCTATAGTAGAGATGATATGGTAGTGTTAACTGTTTAGAATATAATGATGCTTAAAACCCAAAAGGTTGCAAGGTAGTGACTAATCCCAACTAAATTGTGAAACCTCTAAAACATAAGTTACGAGTTGGTGAAACAAGGATGTTTTGGATCGTTAGATCCGGATCCAATACCTTCTTGTTAAAATTGTATAGAGGCGAAATGTTCGAATCTTTATTCTTTTGGAAAGAAGAAAGAATCACAAAGTTGTTGAGGTTAATTCACTTAGATGTTAGTGGCACTTGTCCACAACATAATACTACTCATGTTATATGACATTCACCGAAGATCACTCTCGGTTGGACTATAGTTTATTTTGAATAAACACAAGTCCGAATACTTTGCAAAAGGTTTCAAAGAATTCAAGTAATGTAAGTTGATGAGTAAGACGTCTAAAGTATTTACCTCCTTAGATTTGATCCAAGGAAAGGTAACACTTTAGATGAGTTTCCTTGAAAGATATCAAGGAAAATAGCATCATAAGATAATGTATTTCTCCATTAGGAGAAGAACGAACTTGAATAAGATTTAGTTCGTTAGATGTTATCTATTACCCATATATAGGATATATACTTCTAAAACAATATGATTGTCAATGAGAAGATCTTCCAATATTTTCATGACTCCATAAGATGTAGTTGGAAAAGAAAGACAAATCTTAAGCATGTTAAAGATTTGGGGTTGTGTGCTAACAAGCAATATTTGTTTGATAACAATCTTGTAGGATATCCTTAAAATAACTTTTGGATATCGCTTCTATAAACCAACTAACAAATGTTGTTTTGTTGGGTAGTTCATTGTAATTCTACAATGTGATTTGCCTAAAAGCAAATGAACGAGAGATAGAACTCAAAGAATGGGTTCTTTGAGAGACAAGATAGTAATCAACAAATATAACAACCTAGTTCCTATACCACAAGCTCCAAGGTAGTCGATAAGGATTTATAAACCGTCTCAGTTGAATGGTTTTGAACTTTATGACTACATTGAGTGCATATACGATATATACTCAAGAAAATGGTAAAGTACCATTTGACTCGAAATAATGAAACCTTCAAAGCTAATTGGTAGCTTAAGGTGACTACAATCAAAGAGAATGGTTGACTTTAAAGGAACCATTTTTGACGTAGTCTTAGTTTCAATTAATTCGAAGATTGCTAGCTACAACTAAATGGTGATTCAATGTTTTGACATAATATGGGTTTCCGAAACCATTATTAAGATAGTCTTGATAATATATGTCTAAAACTATAAATCACAAGACATGTAAGTTGTAGAGATCCATCCATCATGGATCTTAGCAAGTTAGGGGGAGCTATTTGCATTTTATGAGAAAAGGATCAAATCGTTTGATTTCTCATAAAGATGTAAATGAATCTTTTGTTTACTAGTTTTACAAAAGATTAGTGGGAGTTAATCATGTTCCTAAAATTTAAATATATATGATATATTAATTTTGGAAATGAAAAGAATACTTCTTCGTTAAAGTTATGACTTTAATACATTATATGAAGATAGAATGTATATGGGAGATATAGTCTATATACATGGGATGGAAATCTATAATGATATATTTCATGATATAATTGGATTATATCAATCCCTAATAATAGACAATGGATGCTAGGAAGTTTCTCATATGATGATAAACTTCAATAAGAAGGACGATTCTAGTGAGACTAGCAAGTTGCCCTTCTCAAAGGGAACGTGCCCCTTTGACTCCCAAAGAAATAATGCGTAAATAGAATCCTTTATGCGTAAGCAGAAAGGTGATTTATGTATTTCATATTGTATGAAAAACATTGATATGAGTTGTACCTAGAACGGTACAAGACGATATCAATGCAAGCCCAGGATCAGAACCATGGCAACTGTCAAGTGAGTCCTTAAGTATTTAAGAAATACTAAAGGATATATTCCTCAAAGAATGTTGAAGAATTAGAGTAACGTAATGGAAGCGTAAATGTATTAGATTATGAATCTAATCCATCATTGGATGTTTCTTCATTATGAATGAAGAGATAAACAGATATCTCTTTATTATGACTAAAGAGATATTTGGATGGAAACATTAAAGTAATGACTTTAGTGTGTTCCATTATGAATGCAAAATATATTGCCATATAGAAGTTTACAACAATGTTGTTTGGATGGGAAAGTTCATTTATGAACTCTCTATTCGGTTCCAACCAGAAAGTGTATGACACTAATGGGGCGATAGCTCAAGCCTGGGAATCAAGGTCTCATCAAGGTCCATACACAAATGAGAGACTGAACCACATGATTGAGAATCATGTATAATGGTGACGTCGTTATTCTCAAGGTTGCTTCTATGGATAACATATAGATATCCATTGACTGGGCCTACTACTCAGCCATTTATGAAATGACTACAGAAGAGGTATCATACTGATGACCAAGCTGATTGGCTCTAGTGCAAGTGGGAGATTGTTGGAAATGTGCCCTAAAGCCAATCATATGATGATACTTTACGGACATTTCACATGTTAAACTAATCTAGTTTTACATATAAAGGGCAAAGATTATTGTTTGAGCCGTCTCATATAAATGTTATATGCTTAAACGATAAAGTCCAAGGAATATGTGATTGGGAGAATGTAATCTAATGAAGTTAGATTCATGAGACCATTCTTTCGTAGACACATCCTAAATGTTCCTGATCATAGGATTGTCAATTGGGCATTGACAGTCCGTAAAGATCGGTACGTACTATGTCTTCTCTCAGGGAGAGTGATTAGTCTCGAGTCATTGGTGTGTGTGACATCAAGACAAGTACGTAGGTGCTCAATAGAGAATGAGTACACTGAACGTGATCAACGAAGAGTTCTCATATTCCATGTCACATAAGAACTCATGGTTGGGATAATGCAAAGTAGTCCTTTGACCTGAGGCATCACAGTTGTCTTGTGGTTAAGTCCTTGATCTTTGATTATGTCAAAGTCACCCCCTCGGGGTGTCCACGGCATCGTTGGGGTTAAGCCACTTAGCTATGGAGACAAGTGAATGCGCAACAAGGGATCTCTAACCTTCAAACAGTTGAGGGAGAATACTCTATGATATGATTTGGAATCTCTGGCCAGAGTATGAATGAGATTAGGGAATGCGTTCCAAATCACATTCAAGGAAATCATATAAGCAAACGATTCACATTGGATAGTAGACATGAGTAAATAAACTATCATACCAAACAATGTGGTCAAGAGTATTAGATTAGAGAAAGACCGTATTTCATTTGTAATCCCGAACTGAATAGGTTCTCTATCCTCTTCTGATTAGCTTGGGTAACCATGATATGCTGCTAGGTGTCACTCATGGTTTGTGGAAGCCCTAAACGTGTGTAATCACTAAAGGGAGAATTGAAAATAGTTTCAATTCACAATCGATGTAAAATGGTTTTAATCGCCCACTACCTCGCTAAAAGGAACCTAATGGATCGCACACCATAAAAGGTAGAGATTGGAGATTAAACGGAAATGAGTAAGAATGATTAAATGGTTTAATCATTTATTTATGGCAAGGATTAATTAATATGTTAATTAATCAAACGAATAAGTTCGTTAAAGACCTTGGGATAGTTTTGGACCTTAAGGCCCAATGGGCTTCGAACGTCAAGCCCATTAACTTAAGTTGTATGACAATTTAATGAATAAAGATTCATTAAAGCCCAAAAGCCCAAATCCCTTTAGGTGGCCGGCCATGAAGAAATGAATTAGGGTTTTGGTTGTTTAGGTCACTTGAAGAAGTGACTATATAAATGATTTTATAGCCAAAATTCATTAAGTGATAAAAGGGTTTATTTTTGGGGAAAATTGGTGAGAATTGTCTCTCCATTTTCTCTCTAAAAAGGCCAACACCTTGGAGGGTACATCTAGCAATCCTACTACTCCAAGGTCACTCATTTTCTTCTACAATCAAACCTTGGTGAAGAGACTTAGAGGTTCCCTATTTTGGGAACTTGGAGAAACCTATTCTTCCATCCAAATCCATGGATCTAAGAAGCAAGGAATGAAGGCCCTATCTCTTTGGGTGATTAGCCTTTGCTTATGCAAAGAGGAATCTACAAAGGTATTAATTTCAACTCACTTTGTTTTGAGTTGATTATTGGTTCACCAATCTACTAGGCTTTGAATTTCATGGGTAATGTTTTGTTTTTGAATGCATACAAGCATGATTCCGCCTTTAATTTGTTAATTGCATGCTATAGATGTTATTCAAATGAACATGTTTTTTCAAAATAATCCCTTCACATACTCCTTCATGTATTTCCTGAAGGACAATTTTCGCCTCTGCAGGCGTAAGGCATCTTAGGTATGGTAGGTTAAACCCCCGTTTGTATAGTTGGTCATTATTGATCAAGTAACAGGTAGCCTTGTATCGAATCTGCTTAGTTTGGACTTTGTCATTTGGAAGGGTACCATGAGCAAGGAATCTATAAATTAGGGTAATCCAACTATCCCCCTGTTGTAAGTTGCACACCTCCGCAGCCATGGTACTTGGTGCTGCCAACAATTCGACCTGAATTTTTCTCCCAATCTTGTCTTCCACCGCTGAGGCGAGGCGAGCCAAAGCATCTGCATGATTGTTTGCCGTTCGAGGAATTTGGGTGATCTGGTAGTGGAAGTACTTAAGCAATAATTGTGTTTGTGCCAGATATACTGCCATAGAGTTATCCTTAGCGTCAAAGTTGTTGGTGACCTGGTTAACCACCAATTGGGAGTCACTGAAGATATCAATTTGTTTAACCCCAAGGTGTTTGGCCAAACGTAAGCCTGCTAGAAGGGCTTCATATTTGGCCTCATTGTTTGACGCATTGAATTTGAAACGAAGAGCATACTCCATCACCACTTTGTCAGGGGTCGGAAGAACTAGTTCTGCTCCACAACCCTGTTGGTTGGACGAGCCATCAACATATAGACTCCATGCTGGGGCTGTTGGTTCTATTTTCTGAGCTTCCGAGGGTAATGAAACCACTTCTTTAGGCGTAGAAAAAATGTCAACAGGATATGTGAAATTGACAATGAAGTCTGCCATTGCTTGGCCCTTCTGATGCGTAAAATAACTAAACACACAAATTAAACCCTCTTTTTATCAATTGTAGTAAAGTATGTAAGTAGGGATCGTTCTAGGCCGGGGATTAGGAGGGATTGCTAAATCACTTGGAAACTGACTTGAAAACGTGAAAACAAAGTTTAAAACACTAACTAGACTCAAAGAATGCAAAACTATACTTTAAAACACTAAAACAACCAAAAGACTCAAAACAGCCCTTAAACACTCAAAACTACCTTAAAACACAATCTGGCCAATTTTGGGACTCTCACACAAACTTGGACAAATTTTGGTTTTCTAATGAACTAAAACACTTAAAAACATAATCTAAGACAAGTTCTAATTAATATGACTCAAAGAAATAAGATGGGGTTGATTTTTGAAAATAATTAAATTAAGACAAGAACAAAGTAAACAAATTCTTAGACAAATTTGGGTGAATCAAAACACTCTAACACACAACCAAAACAGAAATTAAACACTTTGAAACAATAAAGTAAAAGGGGGATTTTGGTTTTAATGAATTTGAAAACAAAACAACTTTGTAAAACAAAACAGATTGTAAGTGAATTTGAATGAAACTTATGGATGGAAGATTGGCTAGGAGGTTCTTCTCCACATATGTCACACTTGCATACAAAAAGATTTCCAGTTGCTTTTCGATAAGCTATGAATACTCAACGCCCCAAATTAACCGTGAATTGCACTAATTAACCCTCAGTTTTTTCCACAAGTTATTAGGTTGGATGATTGCATACGACAACCCAAAACATTCCCTACAAGTTCCCTACATGAATTGCATAATAGAGATACAAGCAAGAATCATTAAGTTCTATGAAAAACATAAGCATTGACGAGGCACTCGTTATTATGATTTGCATGAAACTTATGCCAAGAGTTTACTTAACGTGATTGTGACTAGCAACCTTCACTACTTGTGAATATAAGTTTATAACGATTAGGTGAAACTCCCTTATATTCTAGCGTCAAATTCATGCATGAAAATTAAGCGTGCACTCTTAACCAACATACACAAATTAGTTTTTATATGAACGGATAAGTAAATTGAATTCACAACTTATGAATCACAACTGGATGTAATCAAATCATATTGCAAGTATGAACATAGTTTCGAATCACCCCCTAACTAAGAGGGGTTTAGTTCCTCATACTCACAAAGCAAAGATACATAAAATTAGACATTAAAATCAAAGGAAAGAAAACACCTAAAATGCTCCAACTTGGTAGCAAGTGCATCCAAGATTCCTCCTTTCCCTATGCTTGCGGCAGATTGGGTTATGGACAGATTTTGGGTAGTTTTATGATGTAGAATGGATGGGGAATGGTATGGAAGGGTTTAGGGTGAGTGTGGAGGAGTGTTTGATGGTTGGAGGGTGGTGGAGAACTAGGCAAAGAGGGTGGAAGAAGGTGGAGTGGCTGTTATGTTTTCTAGGCACTAGAATGGTGTTTTTGGGGTGTTTTGCTTCCTAGGGTGTGTATGGACGAATTTTTGTGATAAAATGATGAATATGGGGGATTGTCCTCTGGCCAAGGGGTGTAAACATGTATTTATAGGCCCCAAAAACCTTAGA
The DNA here is from genome assembly GCF_916048215.2 of Malus sylvestris. Classification (NCBI taxonomy): domain Eukaryota; kingdom Viridiplantae; phylum Streptophyta; class Magnoliopsida; order Rosales; family Rosaceae; genus Malus; species Malus sylvestris. Next base: position 903,379 of record NC_062264.1, read on the forward strand.
AAATAAGGTTAGGTTAAGGATGAAATGCATGGCAATTTGTGTGTGTGGTGTGCAATGGTCTAAGGGTGAAAATGAAGTAATGATGCAAAGTGTGAAGGGTAAAATGGAGTGGTGTTGTAGCTAGGGAGCATGAATGATTGTGTACATTGCATAGAGATGGAAAGGGAGGTGAAATGTGTCAACAAATGGGTCAAAGGTGCAACAACATGTGTTGCACATGGCATTGGATTCCAAATGTCAATGATGGAGCATCAATTGGTGCATGTAATGGATGTAAATGTTGTCTAAAATCTAATGAGTGAAGGGAACAAGAGGTATCAAGCAATTGAGTGTAATAATTAAATGAATTGAAGCATGAAATTAGAAATTATGTAGGGGACAAGAGTGATCAAGCATGGCATGGAATCCAAAGGGAATTCTATGTGGTTTGCATGGCAAGGAATGCAAGTTGGGGTGACAGATTTTTGGGCTGTTTTCTTCATCTTTTGGACCATAATTCTTCATATTCTTGGCCTCTTTAGTTCTCAAATTCGTCCATCCACTTGGCCCATGCATTTGCTATCCATTCCAAGCCCGAAACATGATCCAAAGGCCTCCAAAATGCATCTTCTTGCATACTTTGTACTTAGAGTCTGAAAACACACAAAAATAACTTTGAACACTAAAATAACTAAGGAAATACAACGTAAATGCACAAAAACAAGCTAACTAAGTCGCATAAATATGCTCCTATCAAATTCCCCCACACTTAGCTTTTGCTAGTCCTCGAGCAAACAAAGAAATAAAACGAAACAAAACAAATAAAATACAACCTAAACCTTCCAACATTTGCCTCAGGGATTCCAATGCATATGACATGTTAAAAATCATTATCCCCACAGATTTGAATCATCTTCACACTTGAACATGTACTTAATCATAGTCACTACTTACTTGTTCACAATTAATCGATTAAAACAATGTTTTTGATGTAGTAACATGCCTTAGAGAATTTACTCAATTCCTTTCAAAGTATGCACTCAATTTTCACTCAGATTTTCTAACTACACACCCTATACTAGTTATATGTGAAAAGATTGATGTAGATATGAAAAAGAACGCTCACATATATGTATCACAAAGAAAGCAATTTCTGGAGTTAATAAGCAAGTTTAGATATGATCTCATGAATGGAATGCTACTACTTAGATGCGAGAACTAGTGACACCATATGCTCATACCAAATTCAAACTCCACATATTGAAACGCATGACACTCAAGATGAAGTTAAGGGTTGTAACGGGGCTTGGGGTGATGGCTAACAAATGAAGGATAAGGATAACAATCGTTCTTAAAGCAATAGCAAGTAAAGTAATGAAATTGAAACTTAGAATTCACTTAGATTGTAGAAATCAGCTTTTAGACACGAAGGGAAAATTCAAGCAATAATTAGGGCCGAATTCTATGTTTTGGAACCTTTCTTCAACAAGCAGCACTTTAAAACTCTTTTTCGCATATTTTTCAACTCTTTTTTTTTTTTTTTTCAACTCTTCTTTTCTTTTCAACAAGCATAATAACTCACACTTCCCCCACACTTGTTTTTTGACATACATTAATCAAAATAAATTCAATTTGAATCATGTTTTACTATGCTTCAAGAACAAGGGTATGGATGGTCCTAAACTAAGCTAGGTAAGGATAATGTGGTTTAACAAAGAATGTAGGCTATCAAGGCTCAATGGGGTTAATTAAACATATAACGATATGGGATACATGGCAGTTTGGCTTTGGTGGTGGTAACTACACAACTTCATCTTGAATATGTTTTATGCAAATCAATAGCATGCTTTGAATGAAATAGGCATGAGTTCTAGCATTTGGAACTAAATGATGAAACGCCTTCTAAGTAATAACCAAGCAAAGAATAATGAGATCATGCAACGACTTTAGAAAACAAGAATACACAGATTTTAACTCTCCAAATAAACGTTTAAGCTCAAGTCTCACAAGGTTGTAGCGTTAGTTTGAGTTCTTTCCTTCAAGCATGTTACAAAAACTAATTTTTTTTTCTTTTATGATTACATGTGATTTCATAAGTTATAACCACAACCACGCATAAATAAAGAGTAAATCAAACTTTCATCCATGTTTATAACTCTCTTTAACAGTCATGCAATTACAAACCGAATCCTCATCATTGTGTTGGAAGGTACCCTAAGACACAAATAAGCGCACAAAAACAACTCTTTTTTTGGATTTTCAAAAACAATTTTTCAAATTTTTATGAATTTTCGGATTTTTATGTCAAAACACACTGAAACACTCCAAAACAGCTTAAAAAAAAATACTTAAAACAACAAGGAACAACACTAGAAGTAATGGGTGATAAATTTCTACGAATTTCATGCAAAACAACCCCCCCCACAGTTAAATCAAACATTGTCCTCAATGTTTCAAGCATATACTCACACCAAAAACAAGCAAATAATAAACGACAAATAAACATGACAAATATGGCAAAGTAAAAACCAGACAGAGTAGAGTTTAAGAACGCAAATCTGGTTTTGGAGATAGTTGATCTTGTTGACTTTCCACAGCTTTGATCTTGAACTGGATTGGAATTGTACGGCGAAGCTTTTCTCTTTGGCGATGTTGCAATTCCTTATTTGTTCTCCAAGCAGATGTGGCAGCTTCTCTAGTTCTTCATCTCAGACTCCTTCCGCTGGGATGATTGTGCAAGCTGCATTCTTCTCTGCTTGTTTCTTCTGCACGACGGGCAGGCACGAGGGAGAGGTGTTGGTCTGTTTCTTTCTTCAATCTTTCCAAGTGCCCACCTCTTGCTTTCTTTCTCCTTGTCCCTAGTTGAGGATGAATCAGCACGTTGTCTCTACATGCTTCGAGGTATCATCTTCACTTCCCTTATACGTGAGAGACGAAGCGGAAACATAAAATGATGAGTACTCGAGAGCAGGTGCTGGCTGGAGAAAGGACAGGGAGAAAGCATGATATGAGATACTCGTGCTCTCAACCTTTATGATATGAAATACTTGTGCTCTGGATGGGTTGTTTGCAGGGGTATCCCAGGGGATGAAAAATACAGAGTGACTTGAGAGGGTTTGTTGGAAAGCCATTTCAGAGAGGATGAAGGGTTAAGTGAGGCTGAAAGTTGGGTGAGACTGCTTCACTTTGAAGTTCAACATTTATAGAATTTTCTTAATGGCTGGGAAGGCATTGTTCCATTACTCGTGTCGGCAAGCCTGGGATAATTTAACAGTATTTTCCACGTGCATTCCGCTTGTCCAAAAAATTTCGACAGACTGCGCGTGATTTACGCAACGCAGATGTGCAAATTGACAGATGCTGACACGTCTCGATAAAGCAGAGGTCTCTTTAATATCCGGAATTTACGCTTCGAGTTCTGAGCTTCGTTGAGGGCAGAGATTGCATGTGACAAGTGCTGACGAGGCTGAGAGAGACAGATGGTTGGAATCGGTGCTTCGACAGACTGCCCGTGATTTTCGCAAAGCTGAGTTGCGTGTGATGGGTGTTGACGAGGCTGAGACAGTTGACACTCTTCGGTATCTGGAATTGGTGGTTTGTGAGCAAGCCCAACTTTTGAGAAAGCTGGCGCCTCTTCGATCTCCGAATGGCTTCTTCGATTTCTGAACTCACCTCTTCGATATCTGAAATCCCATCGCGTGCTGATTTTTATAGAGGTATGCAGGACGTTCAAAGCACTCTTGAATTTCTGCCTGTAAAAACTCCCGTTTTGCACTTCTACGATCTTGACTTGTCCGATCTCCTCTTTCTTTAACACCTCTGAAAAATGTCTGGCCCTTCCGACCGTCGTTTTGACTTGAACCTTAGTGAAGGAGCAGCCCCTCCTTCTCCAGACAACATATGGCGCCCGTCCCTTATATCCTCTACTGGTCCTCTTACCGTTGGGGATTCGGTGATGAAAAATGACATGACCGCTGCGGTGGTGGCCCGGAACCTTGTCACCCCCAGAGATAACAGACTGCTCGCTAGACGGTCTGATGAATTGGCGGTTAAGGAGTCTCTGGCTCTTAGCGTGCAGTGTGCGGGTTCTGTGTCCAACATGGCCCAACGCCTATTTGCTCGAACCCGTCACGTTGAATCGTTGGCGGCTGAAATACAGAGTCTCAAAGAGGAGATTAGAGGACTCAAGCATGAAAATAAACAATTGCACAAGCTTGCACACAATTATGCCACAAACATGAAGAGGAAAATTGACCAGCTGCAGGAAAATGATGGTCAGATTTTACTTGATCACCGGAGGTTTGTGGGTTTGTTCCAACCGCATCTGCCTTCGTCTTCTAGGGTGGCAGCGCGTAGTGAAGCTCCAACTGATCAACCTCCGATACCTCCTCCTTCCGTGGCCCCACCGACTGCTGAGACTCCGCCGACTACTGCAACTCTGCCGATTACTGCAACTCCACCGACTACTGCGACCTCTCCCAAGCAGCCTTTGTGAAGGCTCCCTCTTGTATTATGCTATGTTTCTTTATTTCCCAGTTTGCTGTTCATTTCCAAGAAGTTTAATGTTAAAATCCTTTGCATATTTGTTAATGTTTCAAAATAGAAAATCACAACAAAAAATAATTAAACAAGTAATAAAATTGACAATCAAGCAGAATAAATGGGTTGCCTCCCTTAAAGCGCTTGCTTTAACGTCTTCCAGCCAGACGATGAACACAATTACTCCCCACTGGAGCCCACGGCATGCAAGGGAATGTCTTCCACGGCATGCTCCTCAAAATGCTCGTAATAGGGCTTCAATCGATGCCCATTCACCTTGAATTCATGTCCCGTTTTCAAGCTTTGGATTTGGACTGCACCATGGATAAAAACATTAGTAATAATAAACGGTCCAATCCACTTAGAACGTAACTTACCGGGAAATAACCGTAGACGGGAATTGAACAATAGCACTTTCTGCCCTACGGAGAATGTTTTGCCTCGAATCATCTTATCATGGAAAGCTTTGGTCTTCTCCTTGTAAATGCTGGCATTCTCGTATGCTTCATGCCTCATCTCATCAAGCTCATTCAATTGGAATTTTCTATGAGTTCCCGCTTCATCTAGGTTCATGTTAAACTTCTTGATGGCCCAATGAGCTTTGTGCTCCAACTCAATGGGAAGATGGCACGACTTGCCATAGATGAGCCGAAATTGAGACATTCCAATGGGTGTCTTGTACGCCGTACGATAGGCCCATAGTGCATCATCTAACCGTAAGCTCCAATCCTTCCTTGTAGGCCCAACGATCTTCTCTAGAATTTGTTTGATCTCTCGGTTGGAAACCTCAGCTTGGCCATTCGTTTGAGGATGGTAAGGTGTAGAAACCTTGTGGGTGACATTGTATTTCCTCAATAACGCCTTAATGGTCCGGTTGCAAAAGTGTGACCCTCCATCACTAATGATTACCCGTGGCATGCCAAACCTTGCAAAAATGTTCATTCTAATAAAATCTGCAACCACTTTAGAGTCATTAGTCCGGGTGGCCCTTGCTTCCACCCATTTCGACACATAATCAACCGCAAGCAAAATATACATGAAACCATACGAAGAAGGAAAAGGACCCATAAAATCAATACCCCAAACATCAAAAATTTCAACATTAAGGATAGAAACTTGCGGCATTTGGTCCTTTGCACTAATATTTCCAGTTCTTTGACATTTATCACATGTTAAACAGAAAGTTCGAGCATCCTTAAAGATGGTAGGCCAATAGAATCCACATTGTAATACTTTAGGGGCTGTTCTCTGTGTGCCAAAGTGTCCACCACATGCATATGTATGACAAAAGCTTAGAATGGAATGAAATTCAGAATTATGCACACACCTACGTATAACTTGGTCAGGGCAATATTTCCATAAATACGGGTCATCCCACACATAAAACCGTGCCTCTTTCTTCAATTTATCACATTGGTGTTTAAGTAATTCACTAGGAACATGTTTAGACACCAAATAATTCACCAAATCAGCATACCACGGTTCACTTACCTTGACGGACATCAGTTGCTCATCTGGGAATGTCTCTATGATAGGCACGGCATCCTCCTCATGCACCATACGGCTCAAGTGGTCAGCCACCACGTTTTCACTTCCCTTCTTGTCCCGGATTTCAATATCGAACTCTTGGAGAAGAAGCATCCAACGAATGAGTCGTGGTTTGGCCTCCTTCTTGGTGAACAAATACTTCAATGCTGCATGGTCAGTATAAATAATAACTTTAGTACCAAGCAAATAAGAACGGAATTTATCTAAAGCAAATACAACAGCAAGAAGTTCTTTTTCAGTGGTAGAATAATTCAATTGTGCATCATTTAAAGTCCGAGAGGCATAATAGATAACATGCGGCCTCTTTTCCTTCCTTTGCCCCAAAACAGCTCCTAATGCATAATCGGAAGCATCGCACATAAGCTCAAAAGGAAGGCTCCAATCCGGTGGAACTATGATAGGGGCCGAAGTTAGCATTTCTTTGAGGTGATTGAATGCCTTCTCACACTCCTCGTTGAAGTCAAACGCCACATCTTTCTGGAGGAGACGGCAAAGAGGGTTTGAGATCTTGGAGAAGTCCTTGATAAAGCGCCTATAAAATCCTGCATGACCAAGAAACGAACGAACCTCTCGAACTAAAGTAGGAGAGGGTAAGTAGCGTACAAGATCTATTTTCGATTTATCCACTTCAATTCCTCTTTCTGAAACAATATGCCCTAGAACTATGCCTTGTCTAACCATAAAGTGACATTTTCCCCAATTAAGCACAAGGTTAGTTTCTACACATCGTTTCAAAATTATCGTGAGATTTTCCAAACAACCATCAAATGAATCACCAAACACACTGAAATCATCCATAAATACCTCAATAATCTTTTCCACAAAATCTGAAAAGATACTTACCATACACCTTTGAAACGTGGCCGGAGCATTGCATAAACCAAAAGGCATGCGACGATAAGCAAAAGTACCAAAGGGGCATGTGAAAGTTGTCTTTTCTTGGTCATCTGGCGCTATGACAATCTGATTATATCCAGAATAACCATCAAGGAAACAATAAAAAGAATGACCGGCTAACCTTTCAAGCATTTGATCAATGAACGGCAAAGGGAAGTGGTCCTTCCTTGTGGTGGCGTTGAGCTTCCTATAATCAATGCACACTCGCCAACCTGTTTGGATACGGGTTGGCACAAGCTCATTCTCGGCATTCTTCACCACTGTCACTCCGGACTTCTTTGGAACACATTGCACCGGTGACACCCAACGACTATCAGAGATCGGATAAATCACTCCACAATCAAGAAGTTTGATAATCTCCTTTTTCACAACTTCCATCATTGGAGGGTTGAGACGGCGCTGAGCTTCTCGAGTTGGTTTAGCCCCCTCCTCTAGAAGTATGCGATGCATGCACGTAGTCGGGCTAATTCCCCTAATATCGGCCAAAGTCCACCCAATGGCCGTCTTGTGCTCTTTCAACACTCGGATCAACTTCTCCTCCTCTATAGCCGTGAGTGATGAGGAGACAATGACGGGCAATGTCTCGTTGTTTCCCAGAAAGACATACTTTAAATGATCGGGCAACGGTTTAAGCTCAAGTACGGGTGCCTGAATCACTGAGGGTAACAACTTATTAGTGGAAATTGAAATTGGGTTAGAAGGCTTACCATGGTGTTGAGGTAGTGACTCAAGGGCAGCCACTATCTCGACCTTCTCCACACTTCTAGGCACGGCAAAACCAGATTTTTGCCCAATTCCTTGTGCAATTGTTGTTTCAAGTGTATCCCTCTCCAAAGAATCGAGAAAATCATGCGCCAAATCATCAATTATATCAATAGAAAAGCAAGAATGATCGTCCTTAGGAAATTTAATACTTTCAGAAAGATTGAAATCAATGACTTCCCCATCAAATTCCATCGTTAAAGTTCCTTTAAACACATCTATCTTGGTACGGGCTGTTTTCATGAAGGGCCTCCCTAATAGAATCGGCAATGGGGTGGAATGGGGTGAATCCTCCATGTCAAGCACGTAGAAATCCGCTGGAAAAATCAAGTTACCAACCTGCACCAAAACATCTTCCAAAACACCCTTTGGATATGCATTAGAACGATCGGCTAATTGAATTATCACACCATCATTTTTAATCTCACCTAAGTTCATAGATGCATAAATAGAGTATGGCATAACATTAATCGAAGCCCCTAAGTCTAACATGCATTGTTCAAACTTAGTATTACCAATAACGCACGGAATTGTAAAACTACCCGGATCTTTGCATTTAGGGGGTAATTTCCCTTGTAACACAGCAGAGACATTTTCACTTACTTGAATCACCTCTTGGTTCGAAATCCTTCTCCTTGTTGTACAAAGTTTCTTTAAACACTTGGCATACTTCGGGATTTGCTTTATGGCATCAAGGAGGGGAATGTTGACTTGCACCTTTCTAAACGTCTCTAGAACATCTTTTTCCTCCTCTTCGTTCTTTGATTGCAAAAATCTGCCAGGAAAGGGCACATTTAGTGGAATAGAACTAGAAAAAGTCGAATTGGGACTTACCTTGGTGGTTTGGGACGGTTTAGGAGGACTAGATGAATTCGGCAAGGTTTGGTCATCCTTGGCCGTGGGCTTTGCTCCCTTTGCTTCTTCTTGCAGCAACTTGTCCTCCTCGTCTTTACTTGATTTGGATGTATTTGAGTCCGTTCCAACCTGTTTACCACTTCTCAACATGATGGCCTTAGCGGTTTTGAAACCTCCTTTTGGATTTGGAATGGTAGAACTAGGAAGCCTTCCTTGGTCTCTGATCTGCCCAACAACGTCGGCAATCTGCCCCATTTGTTTCTCTAGTTGGTCCACTCTTTTGTTTTGATTTTCCTGCCCATTAGTCAAAGTGGTTAGTAACTTAACAAGTGTATCATTATCCAAAGCATTACCTGAATTATTTGGGGCAGATTGTGGTTGGACTTGAGGGGGTGCGTATGGGTTGTTGTAGAAGCCCGGGGGTTGTTGCCTAAAGCCTCCTTGTGGTTGGGCTTGTTGTGGCTCTTTCCATTTGAAGTTTGGATGGTCTCTCCACCCCGGATTATACGTGTTGGAGTATGGATCATGTCTTGGCTGATTTTGGCTTTGAAACCCAATGGCATTAGCACTCTCCCATCCACCATTCTCGATGAGTTGAGGACACTTTTCGGAAGCATGTCCTTTGATAGAACATACGCCACACACCATGGGTCCTTCAATCTTCATTCCCTCGGCCATCTGTGAAATAATAGAAGTAAGATTAGCTAACTGAGATTGAATATTGGATGCGGAACTTACCTCATGCACTTGTTGCCGTGGGGGTCCTCTTTGGCCTACACCTTCGTATTGTTGAGCGTTCAATGCTCTATTAGCAATCAAGATTTTTGCAGCCATGGGCGTTTTGTCCACCAATGCTCCACCCGCCGAAGCATCGAGCATTTGACGTTCAAGTGGTAGGAGCCCTTCGTAGAAGTATTGCAAAAGTAACTCCTCATTCATCTGATGCTGTGGACAAGAAGCAACAAGTGATTTAAATCGCTCATAATATGTAGGAAAAGACTCACCTTCATCTTGTTGAATTCCACTTATTTTTTTTACGAAGAAGAATGATGCGAGAAGTTGGGAAAAATTTCTCCAAAAACACCCTCTTCATACTCTCCCAAGATGTGACAGTTCCGAGAGCTAACTCGTACAACCAATCCTTGGCTTTATCCATTAAAGAGAATGGAAAAGCCTTCATCTTCAAAATACTTCCGTCGACGTTAACCGGAGTCATGCTTGAACACACCACTTCAAATTCTTTTAAATGCTTGTTCGGATCCTCCATAGACAGACCATGATATTTTGGAATGTGGTGGAGCAAACTTGACTTCAACTCGAATTCCTCGGTCTTTCCTTGGGCAGCCGCGGGATATTGGATACACAAAGGTGCGGCATTATCTAATCCCGAAGCGGCGAGCTCCTTGAGTGTTCGGTTGTCCATGGCTATGCCTTGATCTTCTCCACCCACTTGTGCCATGGGTATCTCCTCCTCTTTTGGAATTTGTTCTTCAAGGTTAGGTTCCAGGCTAAGTGGGTTGGACTCTTGTTGGTTCCTTCTTCTTCTCAAAGTTCTCTCAAAATCGTCGTCAAAGTCACGGATGTGCTTATGAATAGGTTGAGAACTTCGAGTCATAAACCACCTAAAACAAAAAAATCAAGTCAAGTCATCAACTAGGAACAAAAATACATGAAAATAATCAAAAAGAAATAACAAGGGATTAGCAAAATTGCTAATCCCCGGCAACGGCGCCAAAATTTGATGCGCAATCTATAAGCACACAAATTAAACCTTCTTTTTCTCAATTGTAGTAAAGTATGTAAGTAGGGATCGTTCTAGGCCGGGGATTAGGAGGGATTGCTAAATCACTTGGAAACTGACTTGAAAACGTGAAAACAAAGTTTAAAACACTAACTAGACTCAAAGAATGCAAAACTATACTTTAAAACACTAAAACAACCAAAAGACTCAAAACAGCCCCTAAACACTCAAAACTACCTTAAAAACACAATCTGGGCAATTTTGGGACTCTCACACAAACTTGGACAAATTTTGGTTTTAATGAATTTGAAAACAAAACAACTTTGTAAAACAAAACAGATTGTAAGTGAATTTGAATGAAACTTATGGATGGAAGATTAGCTAGGAGGTTCTTCTCCACATATGTCACACTTGCATACAAAACGATTTCCAGTTGCTTTCCGATAAGCTATGAATACTCAACGCCCCAAATTAACCGTGAATTGCACTAATTAACCCTCAGTTTTTTCCACAAGTTATTAGGTTGGATGATTGCATACGACAACCCAAAACATTCCCTACAAGTTCCCTACATGAATTGCATAATAGAGATACAAGCAAGAATCATTAAGTTCTATGAAAAACATAAGCATTGACGAGGCACTCGTTACTATGATTTGCATGAAACTTATGCCAAGAGTTTACTTAACGTGATTGTGACTAGCAACCTTCACTACTTGTGAATATAAGTTTATAACGAATAGGTGAAACTCCCATATATTCTAGCGTCAAATTCATGCATGAAAATTAAGCGTGCACTCTTAACCAACATACACAAATTAGTTTTTATATGAATGGATAAGTAAATTGAATTCACAACTTATGAATCACAACTGGATGTAATCAAATCATATTGCAAGTATGAACATAGTTTCGAATCACCCCCTAACTAAGAGGGGTTTAGTTCCTCATACTCACAAAGCAAAGATACATAAAATTAGACATTAAAATCAAAGGAAAGAAAACACCTAAAATGCTCCAACTTGGTAGCAAGTGCATCCAAGATTCCTCCTTTCCCTATGCTTGCGGCAGATTGGGTTATGGACAGATTTTGGGTAGTTTTATGATGTAGAATGGATAGGGAATGGTATGGAAGGGTTTAGGGTGAGTGTGGAGGAGTGTTTGATGGTTGGAGGGTGGTGGAGAACTAGGCAAAGAGGGTGGAAGAAGGTGGAGTGGCTGTTATGTTTTCTAGGCACTAGAATGGTGTTTTGGGGTGTTTTGCTTCCTAGGGTGTGTATGGACGAATTTTTGTGATAAAATGATGAATATGGGGGATTGTCCTCTGGCCAAGGGGTGTAAACATGTATTTATAGGCCCCAAAAACCTTAGAAAATCAGGTTAGGTTAAGGATGAAATGCATGGCAATTTGTGTGTGTGGTGTGCAATGGTCCAAGGGTGAAAATGAAGTAATGATGCAAAGTGTGAAGGGTAAAATGGAGTGGTGTTGTAGCTAGGGAGCATGAATGATTGTGTACATTGCATAGAGATGGAAAGGGAGGTGAAATATGTCAACAAATGGGTCAAAGGTGCAACAACATGTGTTGCACATGGCATTGGATTCCAAATGTCAATGATGGAGCATCAATTGGTGCATGTAATGGATGTAAATGTTGTCTAAAATCTAATGAGTGAAGGGAACAAGAGGTATCAAGCAATTGAGTGTAATAATTAAATGAATTGAAGCATGAAATTAGAAATTATGTAGGGGACAAGAGTGAGCAAGCATGGCATGGAATCCAAAGGGAATTCTATGTGGTTTGCATGGCAAGGAATGCAAGTTGGGGTGACAGATTTTTGGGCTGTTTTCTTCATCTTTTGGACCACAATTCTTCATATTCTTGGCCTCTTTAGTTCTCAAATTCGTCCATCCACTTGGCCCATGCATTTGCTATCCATTCCAAGCCCGAAACATGCTCCAAAGGCCTCCAAAATGCATCTTCTTGCATACTTTGTACTTAGAGTCTGAAAACACACAAAAATAACTTTGAACACTAAAATAACTAAGGAAATACAACGTAAATGCACAAAAACAAGCTAACTAAGTCGCATAAATATGCTCCTATCACCTTCTCAGCTAGCTTTGGTTGGTAGGAGATGTCAAACTCACCTAATGCTATTGTCCATTTTATCATTCGCCCCGAAGTGTTAGGACTTTGGAGTATTTGTCGAAGAGGATGATTGGTAAGCACGATGATAGAGTGTGCTTGGAAGTAAGGGCGAAGATTTAGAGTAGACATGACCAATGCTAGAGCCAATTTCTCAATGTTGGAGTATCGTGTCTCTGCATCTTGTAAGGCCTTGCTAGCATAGTAGACAGGTCGTTCGACATTACCATCCTTTCGAATGAGAACGGAACTTTATGCTGAAACCTATACCGACATATAGATAATGAGAGTGTCACCAACCTCAGGTTTGGAGAGGAAATGGGCTTTACTCATGTAATCTTTGAGGTTCTCGAATGCCTCGGCACATTCATCAGTCCATGTAATGTACTTCTTACTTCCCTTAAATGCTTTGAAGAAAGAAGCACATCTGTCTGTGGCTTTAGAGATGAACCTGGTTAAGGCTGCCACATTGCCAATAAGGCTCTGGATGTCTTTTGAAGTTACTGGTTCCTTCATGTTGAGGATTGCTTTGATCTTCTCGGGATTAGCCTCAATGCCTCGTTGGCTTATCATGAAGCCTAAAAATTTGCCAAAGCCTGCGCCGAAGGCACATTTATTGGGATTCAACCTCATTCGATACCTCTTCAGAATGGTGAAAGTTTCAGATAGGTTAGCGATGTGTTGGTCAGCGTGTTTGTTCTTGACTAGCATATCATCAACGTAAACTTCCATGCTCTTCCCAATCTGTTCGGTGAACATTGAATTGACTAGTCTCTGATAAGTCGCTCCTGCATTCTTTAGGCCGAAGGGCATGACTTTATAGCAATATAGTCCCCTGTTAGTAGTGAAGGTTGTGTGTTCTTGGTCTAGAGGGTTCATGAGGATTTGATTGTATCCTGAGTAACCATCCATGAAGCTCAGGAGTTCACACCCTACCATAGAGTATATAAGTCTGTCAATGAGAGGAAGAGGAAAGCTATCCTTCGGGCATCCTTTGTTTAGGTCGGTGTAGTTGACACACATTCTCCACAAGACCTTTTGGAGCAAGAGACTTTCTTTGGTCGGATTTTTCTTAACAAGGACCACATTTGCTACCCATGTTGGGTAATTGACTTCGTGGACGAAGCCAATGCCTTTGAGTTTTTCAACTTCTGCCTTAATTGCTTCGTATCATTCAGCGTCATAAGATCTTTGCTTTTGTCTCACCAGCTTGGTCTTGGGGTCAATACTCAAGAGATGACATATGATATCAGAAGAGATGCCTGGCATGTCCTCGTATGACCAGGTGAAGACCTCAGTGTTCTTTTGCAAAAAAGAGATCAATGCCAACCGAATGGGTGGTGACAAGGTGGTGCCAATCTTCACCATGCGATCTAGATAATCTTTTGATATAGAAACCTTCTCCAGCTCTTCAGCAGGTTGTGCTTGTTGGGTGAAAGAGTCATCTTGAGGATCGTCAGGTTGACTGTTGCCACCGTGAAGATCCAACTTGGCTTCGTCCGGGCTGGTCTTTATGACTTGATCATGTATAGAAAAGGTTTCCTTGGGCATAGGTAGGTGTTGTTGCTTGACTGAAGTGTTGTAACATGACCGTGCACTAAGTTGATCTCCTTTGATGTAACCATTGCCATAAGGGTTGGAAATTTCATCAACAACATATGTGTGGATATTATGGCCTTAAGATCATTGATGCCTGTGTGTCCAAAGATGACATTGTATGCCGTTGGGCAATCAACTACCAGGAAGTTAGTGGTAATGGTATATGTGTCAGGGCATGTACCAATGGTGAAAGGTAAGTGTATACTCTCTAAAGGTTGCATGATATTATCGGAGAAGCTTATCAGAGGAGAAATCGAGGGATCGAGAAAGTGTTCAGCTACATTAAGTGCCCTGAAAGCTTCACCAAACATGATATTGACCGAAGCCCCCGTGTCTACCAGGATTCATCTTACTTCAAAGTTGGCTATGTGAGCCTCCACGATCAGTGGGTCATTGTGAGGGTAGATGATACCTCTTTCTTCCTCAGGGTAGAAACATATTGGATCCCAGTTAGGCTTTTGATACTTGCCTCCCCTGATGTCTTCCACGTGGAACACTTGGTGGCCAATGAAGGAAGATTTTGTGAAAACATGTTCATTTGAATAACATCTATAGCATGCATTTAACAATTAAAAGGCGGAATCATGCTTGCATGCATTCAAAAACAAAACATTACCCATGAAATTCAAAGCCTAGTAGATTGGTGAACCAAGACTCAACTCAAATCAAAGTGAGTTGAGAAATTTATACCTTTGTAGACTCCTCTTTGCATAAGCAAACGCTAATCACCCAAGGAGAGGGCCTTCATTCCTTGCTTCTTAGATCCATGGATTTGGATGGAAGAATATGGTTCTCCAAGTTCCCAAAATTGAGAACCTCTAAGTGTCTACACCAAGGTTAGATTGGAGAAGAAATGAGTGACCTTGGAGGAGTGGGATTGCTAGCTAATCCCTCCAAGGGGGCCGGCCTCCTAGAGAGAAAAGGAGAGACATGTTCTCTCCAATTTTCTCCAAAAGAACCCATAATGAATTTTAGGCTATAAAGTTCTTTATATAGTCACTTCTTTAAATGACCTAAAGAACCAAAAACCCTAATTCAACACACATGGCCGGCCACATAAGGGATTTGGGCTTTTGGGCCTTTGTGAATCTTTATTCATTAAATTGTCATACAACTTAAGTCAATGGGCTTGACGTTCGAAGCCGATTGGGCCTTAAGGTCCAAAACTATCCCGAGGTCTTTAACGAACTTATTCGTTTGATTAATTAACATATTAATTAATCCTTGCCATAAACAATTAAACCATTTAATTATTCTTACTCATCTCTATTGTTTCTTCAATCTCCACCTTACACGGTGTACGATCCATTAGGTTCCTTTTAGTGAGGCAGTGGGCGATTAAAACTCTTTCAAATCGATTGTGAATTGAAACTTACTTTCAATTCTCCCTTTAGTGTTTATACACGTTTAGGGCTTCCACAAACCAAGAGTGACACCTAGCAGCATATCATGGTTACCCAAGCTAATCAGAAGAGGTAGAGAACCTATTCAGTTTATGATTACAAATGCAATACGGTCTTTCTCTAATACAATACTCTTGACCACATTGTTTGGTTTGATAGTTTATTCATGTCTACTATCCAATGTAATTCGTGTGCTCATATAATTACCTTGAATGTGATTTGGAACGACTTTCCTAAATCTCATTCATACTCTGGCCAGAGATTCTTAATCATATCATAGAGTATTCTCCCTCAAATGGTTTGAAGGTTAGAGATCCCTTGTTGCACATTCATTTGCCTCCATGGCTAAGTGGCTTAACCCCAACTATGCCGTGGACACCCTCCTTTTGGAGTGACTTTTGACATAATCAAAGATCAAGGACTTAACCACAAGACAACTATGATGCCTCAGGTTAAAGGACTACTTTGCATTATCCCAACCATGAGTTCTCATGTGACATGAATATGAGAACTCTTCGTTGATCGTGTTCAGTGAACTCATTCTCTATTGAGCACCTACGTACTTGTCTTGATGTCACACACACCAATGACTCGAGACTAGTCACTCTCCCTGAGAGAAGACACAGCACGTACTGATCTTAACGGACTGTCAATGCCCAATTGGCAATCCTATGATCAGGAACGTTTAGGATGTGTCTACGAAAGAATGGTCTCAGGAATCTAACTTCTTTAGATTGCATTCTCCCAATCACATCTTCCTTGGACTTATCGTTTAAGCATATAACATTTATATGAGACGGCTTAAAACAATAATCTATGCCCTTGATATTAAACTAGATTAGTTTAACATGTGAAATGTCCGTAAAGTATCATCATATGATTGGTTTTAGGGCACATTTCCAACAGCCAAGCCTTAAAGCTTGTTCGCTGTTTTTCATAGCCCTATTGGAAGATTCAGATATGGGTGTGCCGCCGCTTATGGAATATATCACATTCACTTGGCGTTGGTTATGGTTATCCTTTGAAGGGTGAAGGCGGAAACGATCAAATTTTCCTTCATGCGCCAAAGCTTCAATATGATCACAAAGGGTGATACACTTCTCGCCGTCATGGCCGTTATGTTCGTGGTAGCAGCAAAACATGCCTGTGTTCTTCGTGGGCTTGTAACCCGACTGCCTTGGCATTGGCTTCGGTATCAAGTGTGTTATGCTGGGGTAAATGGCCATGCATGTGGCGTTCAAAGGTGTGTATGTCTCATACCTTGGGGTAGGGCCTATCCTGACACGTGCTTGGCCCACTGTGTTGACTGCCTAGGGGCGGGCATTATCATGGCGATACCCTTGGTTATCATGATAGTGTCCCTTACTCCTTTTACTAAAATGGGACTAGTGAGGATGGAAATCTTTCCTTTTGCTCTAAGATTGATATGTTTGTTGACTTGGCAAAGTATTAAGTAAGGCAGGAGAAGGCACTGCTGCCGTTTGGAAGGTCAAGGTCTTCTCATTTTGTTGGATTTGGCTTCCACTCCCTACTTGCTTATAAGGGGTGGCTGTGGGGGGTTTCCCTTAATATGTCTTTGCCTCAGCGGAGGCATGGTTGTAAGCCTGTGTTGGAAATGTGCCCTAAAACCAATCATATGATGATACTTTATGGACATTTCACATGTTAAACTAATCTAGTTTAATATCAAGGGCAAAGATTATTGTTTGAGCCGTCTCATATAAATGTTATACACTTAAACGATAAGTCCAAGGAATATGTGATTGGGAGAATGCGATCTAAAGAAGTTAGATTCATGAGACCATTCTTTCGTAGACACATCCTAAACATTCCTAATCATAGGATTGCCAATTGGGCATTGACAGTCCGTTAAGATCAGTACGTGCTGTGTCTTCTCTTAGCGAGAGTGACTAGTCTCGAGTCATTGGTGTGTTTGACATCAAGACAAGCATGTAGGTGCTCAATAATGAATGAGTCCACTGAACACGATCAACGAGGATTTCTCATACTCATGTCACATGAGAACTCATGGTTGGGATAATGCAAAGTAGTCCTTTAACCTGAGGCATCATAGTTGTCTTGTGGTTAAGTCCTTGATCTTTGATTATGTCAAAGTCACTCCATCAGGAGGGTGTCCACGGCATCGTCGAGGTAAAGCCACTTAGCCATGGAGGCAAGTGAATGCGCAACAAGGGATCTCTAACCTTCAAACCGTTTGGGGGAGAATACTCTATGATATGATTAAGAATCTCTGGCCAGAGTATGAATGAGATTTAGGAAGTCATTCCAAATCACATTCAAGGTAATCATATAAGCACACGAATCACATTGGATAGTAGACATGAATAAACTATCAAACCAAACAATGTGGTCAAGAGTATTGTATTAGAGAAAGACCATATTGCATTTGTAATCTTAAACTGAATAGGTTCTCCACCTCTTCTGATTAGCTTGGGTAACCATGATATGCTGCTAAGTGTCACTCATGGTTTGTGGAAGCCCTAAGCGTGTATAATCACTAAAGGGAGAATTGAAAGTAAGTTTCAATTCACAATCGATTTGAAATGGTTTTAATCGCCCACTGCCTCGCTAAAAGGAACCTAATGGATCGTACACCGTGTAAGGTGGAGATTGAAGAAACAATGGAGAAGAGTAAGAATAATTAAATGGTTTAATTATTTATGGCAATGATTAATTAATATGTTAATTAATCAAACGAATAAGTTCGTTAAAGACCTCGGGATAGTTTTGGACCTTAAGGCCCAATGGGCTTCGAACGTCAAGCCCATTGACTTAAGTTGTATGACAACTTAATGAATAATGATTCACAAAGGCCCAATTAGCCCAATAATACCCTAAGGCCGGCCATTTAGAGATAGAGTGAGTTTTGGACTTGTTTACAAGTTTGCCACTCCAATGAATTAAGGTATAAATATGACTTTATAGCCAAAATTCATTTAGGGTTTTCTTTTGGGGAAAGGATGAGAACATAAGCTCTCCTTTCTCTCTAAAGTGGCCGGCCTCCTTAGAAGGTTTAGCTAGCAATCCTACTACTCCAAGGTCACTCATTTCTTCTCCAATCTAACCTTGGTGAAGAGACTTAGAGGTTCTCAATTTTGGGAACTTGGAGAACCATTTCATCCATCCAAATCCATAGATCTAAGATGCAAGGAATGAAGGCCCTCTCTTTGGGTGATTAGCCTTTGCTTATGCAAAGAGGAATCTACAAAGGTATAAATTTCTCAACTCACTTTGATTTGAGTTGAGTCTTGGTTCACCAATCTACTAGGCTTTGAATTTCATGGTTAATGTTTTGTTTTAAGTGCATACAAGCATGATTCCGCCTTTAATTTGTTAATTGCATGCTATAGATGTTGCTTAAATGAACATGTTTTTCACAAAATTTCCTTCAGCCTATGCCATCACCTCAGAGTAAGTCTTCCAAGTGTTTGAAGAAACAATCACGTAGGCTTGCCGTGAAGGCTTTGAGGGCAATCTTGTCATCTGCCTCAGCACAACGGGAATACTCATGGCTAAAGCGGCCAACATACATACGTAATGACTCGTTTGGCTTCTGACGAATAATGTACAAGTCATATGCAGAGTGCAAGCGATCGGTCTGGAAAATGTGTTGAGAAACAAACAGTTTCCTTAATTCTTCAAATGAGTCTACTGTCTCCGGTGGAAGACGACAATACCAGTTTAGAGCTCCACCAGAAAGGGTGGAGGGGAAGAGAAGACATCGCCCTTCGTCGGTGTGCATCCGGTATGCCATGGTGGACTCAAAGAGGTTAAGGTGTTCAATCGGGTCCTCATTTCCAGTATAGAGTTGCAAGCCAAGCTTCTACTTTGTCTTTGCTTGGAAGGGAGTGTCGAGGATCCTCCTTGTAAGAGGGTCAGGCCTAGGTTGGTTCCAATCAGGTATCTCAACTTGTTTACTTCTGTTTGTACCATACTTAGTACCTCCGTATTTAGACATCATATAAATACTCGGGGGACTTAAATGGAATTATGTAATAAAGTAAGGGGCAAATATGTAATAAGTAAGGAGCCCTTATTCTATAAAATGACCCCTCACCCTCACAATTAGAGAGGGCCTCACATCCCTTCTCATATGCAGAGAAGCTCATCCTCACATAAGGAAGCTCTCTCTCCCTCTTCAACATCTCAGAGAAATACAACAATCAGTGTGGATGTAGCCCAAACATTGGGGTGAACCACGATACATCTTGTGTTATTTACTTTCTTGCAGATTCACGGTCAAATTTACGTTGTTCCAAGACCTCTGGTTTTGTGCATCAACATTTGGCGCCGTCTGTGGGAATCGACACAAAAAGCTATGTCGGTTCTCTTTCATTTTTTTCACCTCCACCGTGAATCTGCAGAAACCCAAAAACCAAACTCAACACGCTATGTTCTCTACATTTGCAAACCTCGACTTACAAACGTTCTCAAAATTCTCAAGATCTTTGATCTACTTTCAACTACAACAACAAACAATCCCAAATTGTGTTGTACTTAAAACCCATTACTCAAATCCCACCATGTTTGAGCAACTACTTCTTTGATCATAAGCATGGAGAACTTGTTTCGATTAGATGATCATGAAGATTTCTTCGTTTGCCGTTGCATCATGGTCAATGGTCCAATCATAGTTAGAGCCAGACCATGAGGTCTGGCAACGGCGGCCTGTCTCGGAGACCAAGGAGTACCCTTTGTTGTCCTTGAGAAAGCCGAGTGCATAGCATCGCTTTGGAAAAAACGCACCTACTATAGGCTCAAACTTCACCTTCCAAAAGCATTTTGCCAACTCCCCAAGCTTCCATTCCCAGAATACTTCCCTGAGTACCCAACAAAAAGACAATTCATCGACTATCTTGAGTCATACGCAAAACACTTTAAGATCAACCCAAAGTTCAACTCCTGCGTTCAATCCGCAAGGTACGATGAGACAAGTGGTTTCTCGAGAGTCAAGACCGTTACCTCAATCGAGTTGACCCAGTCTGAGGTTGAGTACATTTGCAGGTGGTTCATTGTTGCCACCGACGAAAATGCCGAGTGTGTCGTGCCAGAAATGAACGGCTTGTCGGAGTTTGGAGCTGAAGTTATGCACGCGTATGAGTACAAGTCCGGTGAAAATTTCAGGGAAAGAAAGTACTTGTTGTTAGGTGTGGGAACTCCGGCATGGAAGTCTCTCTTGACCTCTGCAACATCAGAGCCTTGTCTTCTTTGAAAGACTTGAAGTCCAAAAAGTCTCTCTTTCAAGCTTCACGACGGCGGCGACAGCACTGCTGGCGTTCCTAAAGAGTTCAGATGCCTCATTTCCGGAGAGCTCATGGCCGACCTTGTTGTCTTAGCCATGGGAGAGGATGGAGATGGTTGCATTACTGTGGATGAACTGGCGATAGTGATTCGGTCTCCGGATTAGAATCCGACGGATGAAGAGCTTCAGGACATGATAAGCGAAGTGGACGTTGATGGAAATGGGACCATTGAGTTCGCAGAGTTCTTGAGCTTAATGGCAAACAAAATAGGAGACAATGGATAAGGTTTTGACTCCTGACAAAGTTTACCCTCTTGCGCTGCTCACCCATGCTGTAAACCTACAACTGTCGGCCATGGGAACCAGCCACCCACGGTTTCATGTATGCAAGTGGAATTACAACCAACAAAGCAAAAAGCAAAGCAGTGGGAAAGCAGAGAAAAGAAGAAAAGCAAAAAAAATCTTCCTATTATTATGATTCCTTCTGTCTGCCAGGTGAAGAGACAGGGAGAGTGTAGCAGAAAAACACAAGCAAAAGCAAGGAATAAACACCCACACTGCAAAAGCAAGGAATAAACACCCTACCAAAATGATGTGGTTTACTTTCCTTATTTTTTGAATTATGTAATTTATTTTTCGTATTTTTCGGAGATATCTGTATAAACCCCACCAAAGGGTAATAAAAAAAACGGCAAAGCCCAAAATAAATGGGCTGGAATGTTGTGTGGAGGGCGAAGGCCCACAAGCCCAAAATAGCACCAACCCGGTGACCAAAAGTATGCCCAGTACTACAAAATATTATTTGGCACGCTGCCGCTATTATCGCCAACCAGGTGATCTAAAGTACGCCCAGTACTCCAAATTATTCGGCAGCCTGCCGTTATTATCACCAACCAGGTGATCAAAAGTACGCCCAGTACTCCAAAATTATTCGGCAACCTGCTGCTATTATCACCAACCAGGTGATCAAAATTACGCCCAGTACTTCAAATTATACATGAGCATCACTCATGTCAATCATACATAAACATTCATGACCATCATTCATGTCAACATTCATGAGCATTACTCATGTCAACATTCATGAGCATCACTTATGTCAACATCCATGAGCATCACTTATGTCAATCAACATAAACATTCATGAGCATCACTTAATCAGCTTCAAAAGCTTCATTTACAGAGCTCTAGCTTCAAAAGCTTCATTTACAAAAGCTCCAGCTTCGAAAGCTTCATTTACGGAGCTCTAGCTTCAAAAGCTTCATTTACAGAGCTCTAGCTTCAAAAGCTTCATTTACAAAAGCTCTAGCTTCGAAAGCTTCATTTACAAAGCTCTAGCTTCAAAAGCTTCATTTACAGAGCTCTAGCTTCAAAAGCTTCATTTACAGAGCTCTAGCTTCAAAGCTTCAACTTGCAAAGCTTCACCTACAAAGCTTCAGTGCATAGTCTACAACGACCACCTCCGAACAAACCGCCATTTCGGACCATACATGGATTGAATTTGAAGTATCTTGCCAACAACCTCTATTGGCCGAAGACTTGGGGGACTACATTATGTACCATAAATTGGGCCTCAACTGGGCCTCATGAAAAATACTTAGGGGACTTAGCCCATTTTTCATGTACTGAGGAGCGAGTCCTTATTTTATAAAAATAACTCCCTCACTTTCATTAGAGAGCATTGCCGCCAGCTGAACAACCGCCTCGCCGTGAGCATCACTCCTAACCCATCACTTATGTATTGAGGAGCGAGCCCTTATTCTATAAAAGGGACTCCCTCACCATCATTAGAGAGCATCAACTTTAGCCCATCATTCATGTATTGAGGAGCGAGCCCTTATTCTATAAAAAGGACTCCCTCACCTTCAACGCCGCAAGCCGAACCAACCAAGGCAACATAAGCCACAAGTCGAGCAGCCTCGCAACATGTGCTACTTCTAGTTGAGCATCATTTCAGATTGAGCACCGCCTCATATCGAGTATCAGTTCAAGACGACATCTAGTTACTTCGGCCCACATATAGACTGAATTTCTAATCTCCAGCCAAAAGACTCTTTTGACTGAAGACTTGGGGGACTACTGCTTGTACCATACTTAGGGCCTCCGTATTTAGATCTCATATAAATACTCGGGGGACTCAAATGTAATTATGTAATAAAGGTAGGGGCAAATATTTAATAAGTGAGGAGCCCTTATTCTATAAAATGACCCCTCACTCTCCTCATTGAGGGATGCCATTTTCTTAGGCCATAGGAAGAGCTCTCTCACCCTCAGAAGCTCTCTCCCTCACACCCCTCACCTCTCAGAGAAATACAATATTAGTGTGGACGTAGCCCAAACCTTGGGGTGAACCACGATACATCTTATGTTATTTACATTTCTTGCAGATTCGCGGTCGGATTTACGTTGTTCCAAGACCTTCGGTTTTGTGCATCAACAACTTCCTTAAGGAGCTGTAGGACAAGAGGGTCCTGAGTGGAGTCATGTACCACTGGAGTTTTGTTTTGTAAATCTCTATCTCCTCTTGGAAGTAGGAAGGTTTAATCAAGAGCATGTGATTTTTCCATGGACTCGCCGTATTGACTTCCAAGGTATATCTGTCGGAACATTTCTGAGTCCCCTATACCTTCGTGTTTCTCTAGGACTTGTTGCCCTTTCCCCAAATTGGTAGCCGGCCTAGGACATGGGATGGGACCGAGTCTTTTAGAGAACCTTAGATCATTGATCTTCGAGCTTACATGGATGGGATTGTCTCGATGTTTCTTAAGGAAGTCTCGACAGTCGTGAAAAATGGCTTTCGATCATTCCACTCATTCTGTAAGGATGTGTCTTCCTCCACTCCTCCTACTTCGGGTCGAAGCAGCTGGGTTGAGAGAAGTCTCATGTTGGTCGCCATTTCGATGAGTAGCTCACTCCTCAGCGGGAACACCCATGTCAAGGGCAAATGACCTTCCGCGTTGGGGTGCACCCAGTTGATGGTTGACTTCCATAAGGGTGATGAACTCGTGTGTTTTAGTATATCTAGCCTCGTGGAGCATCTCAAAGACCTTCTCATACTGCTCTTGAAAGATCTCATTCTTCATCGTTATCTTGTTGTTCTGAGCCTCCAGCTCATCGACTTTAGCCTGAAGAGCAAACTTCTTTTGTTCCTTCTTTCGTTGCTTCGCACCAGGTGCAAAAGGGGTGTCATTCTGTGTGCTATGGCTTCCTTCGCTCCCTATGTTGGAAAGGGATGCCTGGTCAAAAGAGAGTTTACGAATGGTGGAAACCAGCTTAACAAAGCTGAAGAGAGTGGGAATAAGTGTCGTTCCCACAGACGGCGCCAAATGTTGATGCACAAAATCAGTGAGGACTTTGGTACAACAGAAAGTGTCAAGTTTGTGACCTTCGCTAGGTTGCTTCGGTCGCTAGCGTGGATAAGTATGTAAATGGATAGAGACAAGGAAGCAAACATAAGATGTACGTGGTTCACCCAGATTGGCTACGTTCATGGAGTAGAGGAGTTCTCATTAATTGTGAAGGGTTTACACAAGTACATAGATTCAAGCTCTCCTTTAGTGAGTACTAGTGAATGATTTAGTACAAATGACATTAGGAAATATTGTGGGAGAATGATCTCCTTTTATAGAAGAGAGTTTCTAGCTTTGTTTTGACATTGACACGTGTTGTGTTGTGATTGGCTTCTGATGTTGACACGTGTCGCACTATGATTGGCTTCTGATGTCGACACATGCCGTGCTGTGATTGGCCTCCTAGTTGGAGGGAAACTCTTCTAGGTTCTTGACGGTATAACGTTGACCAGTGCTCAGTAGTTTCGGAATTGGTCAAGTATGTTACAAACAGTGCTAAAAGAAGAACACTACAAACATCTTGATTCTTTGGAGAGAAAAAAAACATCTTGATTTCTTTCCCAAATAAGGAGTCTCTCAAAACCAATTCATGAAGAACAAAGAGGAGGTTCCATTAAAGAAGAGGATTGCATATATGGTTAATGTGTGTTTCTCCGTCTATCCATATGCCTAATTTGAATTGACCCCATATCATGTTGAAACGTACTAATATTGGCTTGAGACATACCAATGCCGAATTGAAATGTATCGATACTAATAGAAATGTACCTGTGCCATTTTGAAACGTACCAATATTGGCTTAAAACATACCAATGCCAAATTGAAATGTACCGCTACTTATAAAAATGTACCCATGCCAAATTGAAACGTACCAACATATCAGCTAGAAATGTACCAATGCTAAATTGAAACGTACCTTTTAACATCTACCACTAGACTCTATTTTCCAAATGTACCAAGGTAAGGATCCTCAATTGTACAATGCTAAATTGAAATGTACCTAATACCATCTATGAAGGATTATTTTGTGAAAACATGTTCATTTGAATAACATATATAGCATGCATTTAACAATTAAAAGGCGGAATCATGCTTGCATGCATTCAAAAACAAAACATTACCCATGAAATTCAAAGCCTAGTAGATTGGTGAACCATGAATCAACTCAAAACAAAGTGAGTTGAAATTTATACCTTTGTAGATTCCTCTTTGCATAAGCAAAGGCTAATCACCCAAAGAGAGGGCCTTCATTCCTTGCATCTTAAATCTATGGATTTGGATGGAAGAATAGGTTTCTCCAAGTTCCCAAAATTGAGAACCTCTAAGTCTCTTCACCAAGGAGAGATTGGAGAAGAAATGAGTGACCTTGGAGTAGTAGTATGGCTAGATACACCCTCCAAGGGGGCCTTCCTCCTAGAGAGAAAAAGGAGAGACATGTTCTCACCAATTTTCTCCAAAAGAACCCTTAATGAATTTTAGACTATAAAGTTCTTTATATAGTCACTTCTATAAATGACCTAAAGAACCAAAAAACCCTAATTCAACACATATGGCCGGCCACATTAGGGATTTGGGCTTTTGGGCCTTTGTGAATCTTTATTCATTAAATTGTCATACAACTTAAGTCAATGAGCTTGACGTTCGAAGCACATTGGGCCTTAAGGTCCAAAACTATCCCGAGGTCTTTAACGAACTTATTCGTTTGATTAATTAACATATTAATTAATCCTTGCCATAAATAATTAAACCTTTTAATTATTCTTACTCATCTCCATTGTTTCTTCAATCTCCACCTTACACGGTGTACGATCCATTAGGTTCTTTTTAGCGAGGCAGTGGGCGATTAAAACTCTTTCAAATCGATTGTGAATTGAAACTTACTTTCAATTCTCCCTTTAGTGATTATACACGTTTAGGGCTTCCACAAACCATGAGTGACACCTAGCAGCATAACATGGTTACCCAAGCTAATCAGAAGAGGTGGAGAACCTATTCAGTTTAGGATTACAAATGCAATACGGTCTTTCTCTAATACAATACTCTTAACCACATTGTTTGGTTTGATAGTTTATTCATGTCTACTATCCAATGTGATTTGTGTGCTTATATGATTACCTTGAATGTGATTTGGAACGCCTTCCTAAATCTCATTCATACTTTGGCCAAAGATTCTTAATCATATCATAGAGTATTCTCCCTCAAACGGTTTGAAGGTTAGAGATCCCTTGTTGCGCATTCACTTGCCTTAATGGCTAAGTAGCTTAACCCCAACGATACCGTGGACACCCACGGATGGGGTGACTTTGACATAATCAAAGATCAAGGACTTAACCACAAGACAGATGTGATGCCTCAGGTCAAATGACTACTTTTCATTATCCCAACCATGAATTCTCATGTGACATGAATATGAGAACTCTTCGTTGATCGTGTTCAGTGAACTCATTCTCTATTAAGCACCTACGTACTTGTCTTGATGTCACACACACCAATGACTCGAGACTAGTCACTCTCCCTGAGAGAAGACACAGCACGTACTGATCTTAACGGACTGTCAATGCCCAATTGCCAATCCTATGATCAGGAACGTTTAGGATGTGTCTACGAAAGAATGGTCTCATGAATCTAACTTCTTTAGATCGTATTCTCCCAATCACATATTCCTTGGACTTATCGTTTAAGCATATAACATTTATATGAGACGGCTTAAAACAATAATTTATGCCCTTGATATTAAACTAGATTAGTTTAACATGTGAAATGTCCGTAAAGTATCATCATATGATTGGTTTTAGGGCACATTTCCAACAATCTCCCACTTGCACTAGAGCCAATCAGCTTGTTCATCAGTGATGATACCTCTTCTGTAGTCATTTCATAAATGGCTGAGTAGTAGGCCTAGACAATGGATATCTATATGTTATCCATAGAAGCAACCTTGAGAATAACGACGTCACCATTATACATGATTCTCAATCATGTGGTTCAGTCTCTCATTTGATTTTGGACCTTGATGAGACCTTGATTCCCTGGCTTGAGCTATCGCCCCATTAGTGTCATACACTTTCTGGTTGGAACCGAATAGAGAGTTCATAAATGAACTTTCCCATCCAAACAACATTGTTGTAAACTTCTATATGGCAATATATTTTGCATTCATAATGGAACACACTAAAGTCATTACTTTAATGTTTCCATCCAAATATCTCTTTAGTCATAATAAAGAGATATCTGTTTATCTCTTCATTCATAATGAAGAAACATCCAATGATGGATTAGATTCATAATCTAATACATTTACGCTTCCATTACGTTACTCTAATTCTTCCTCGATCTTTGAGGAATTTATCCTTTAGTATTTCTTAAATACTTAAGGACTCACTTGACAGTTGTCATGGTTCTGATCCTGGGCTTGCACTGATATCGTCTTGCACCTTTCTAGGTACAACTCATATCAATGTTTTTCATACAATATGAAATACATAAATCACCTTTCTGCGTATGCATAAAGGATTCTATTTACGCATTATTTCTTTGGGAGTCAAAGAGTACGTTCTCTTTGAGAAGAGCAACTCCTTAGTCTTACTAGAGTTGTCCATTTGATTGAAGTTCATCATCATATGAGAAACTTCCTATCATCTTTTGTCTATATTTAGGGCTTGATATAATCCAATTATATCCTAAAATCTATCAATATAGATTTCCATCCCATGTATATATACTATGTCTCCCATATACATTCTATCTTCATATAATGTTTTAAAGTCATAACTTTAACGAAGAAGTATTCTTTTCATTTCCAAAATTAATATATCATATATATATTTAAATTTTAGGAACATGATTAACTTCCATATACATTCTATCTTCATATAATGTATTAAAGTCATAACTTTAATGGAGAAGTATTCTTTTCATTTCCAAAATTAATATATCATATATATATTTTAAATTTTAGGAACATTATTAACTCCCACTAATCTTTTGTAAACCTAGTAAACAAAAGATTCATTTACATCTTTATGAGAAATCAAACGATTTGATCCTTTTCTCATAAGATGCTTATAGCTCCCACTAGCTTGCTAAGATCCATGATGGATGGATCTCTACAACTTACATGTCTTGTGATTTATAGTTTTAGACATATATTATCAAGACTATCTTAATAATGGTTTCGGAAACCCATATAATGTCCAAACATTGAATCACAATTTAGTTGTAGCTAGCAATCTTCGAATTAATTGAAACCTAGACTATCTCAAAGATGGTTTCTTCAAAGTCAACCATTCTCTTTGATTGTAGTCACCTTAAGCTACCAATTAGCTTATGAAGGTTTCATTATTTCGGGTCAAATGGTACTTTACCATTTCCTTGAGTATATATCATATATACACTCAATGTAGTCATAAGGATTTTCATTCTTATTTCTTTCGAATTAAGAGGTGTAACTCTATGACATAGTCATAAAGTTCAAACTATTCAACTGAGACGGTTTATAAATTCTTCTCGACTACCTTGGAGCCTTTGGTATAGGAACCAGGTTGTTATATTTGTTGATTACTTTCTTGTCTCTCAAAGAACCCATCCTTTGACTTCTATCTCTCGTTCATTAGCTCTTAGGCAAATCACATTGTAGGATTACAATGAACTACCCAACAAAACAACATTTGTTAGTTGGTTTATAGAAGCGATATCCAAAAGTTAATTTAAGGATATCCCACAAGATTGTTATCAAACAAATATTGCTAATTAGCACACAACCCCAAATCTTAACATGCTTAAGATTTGTCTTTCTTTCCAACTACATCTTATGGAGTCATGAAAATTTTGGAAAGATCTTCTAATTTACAATCATATTGTTTTTAGAAGTATATATCCTATATATGGGTAATAGATAACATCTAACGAACTAAATCTTATTCAAGTTTGTTCTTCTCCTAATGGAGAAATTCATTATCTTATGATGCTTCATTCCTTGATATCTTTCAAGGAAACTCATCTAAAGTGTTACTTTTCCTTGGATCAAATCTAAGGAGGTAAATACTTTAGACGTCTTACTCATTAACTTACATTTCTTGAATTCTTTGAAACCTTTTGCAAAGTATTCGGACTTGTGTTTATTCAAAATAAACTATAGTCCAACCGAGAGTGATCTTCGGTGAACGTCATACAACATGAGTAGTATTATGTTGTGGACAAGTGCCACTAACATCTAAGTGAATTAACCTCAACAACTTTGTGATTCTTTCTTCTTTCCAAAAGAATAAAGATTTGAACATTTCGCCTCTATACAATTTTAATAAGAAGGTATTGGATCCGGATCTAACAATCCAAAGCATCCATTTTTCACCAACTCATAACTTATGTTTTAGAGGTATCACAACTCAGTTGGGATTAGTCACTACCTTGCAACCTTTTGGGTTTTAAGCATCATTATATTCTAA
This sequence comes from Malus sylvestris, assembly GCF_916048215.2. Taxonomy (NCBI): domain Eukaryota; kingdom Viridiplantae; phylum Streptophyta; class Magnoliopsida; order Rosales; family Rosaceae; genus Malus; species Malus sylvestris. Next base: position 932,906 of record NC_062264.1, read on the forward strand.
ACAGTTAACACTACCATATCATCTCTACTATAGAGACAATCAATTAGATTACTATAATCCAATCATTGATTAATAAAGAACAATGTTTTGTCAAACAAAGCATTCATCCATCTCTACTATAGTGACGAAATTAAGTTCCTTAAAATTGGAATGTAAAGACTATCTTTGGTTTTTCCAATTTCTTTGGTAGTTCATATGAGGAAGTAAGTACTATCTGCTTTCGCAGAGATCTATATTTTATTCACGTTCCGAATGTGAAGCACATTTTCTTCTCTCATATATCTTCTACTTCTTATTAGTCACACTTTTACAACGATTGTAAAACATAGTTACTAATACGGAATCAAGCATTCAAGTAGAAGAACCAACTGTTTTGAACTATTCAAGAACAATTTACAACACCTTCGAAAGGTGTGTTCTTGACACTTGCAAGACATTTCTTGCAAATACCCCTTCCAATGTCCATCCTTTTATAAAGAAAGTTTGTTCCCTTGGAGTTAATTTTTATCTTCTTCATTTGACTTTCACCTTTGACTACAATAGTCATGGTCCCTAAACTCCCACTATCTCTCTTGAAACTTATTTCAATTGTGTTATACACATCAAACATTTTGGAGAGCATGTGGTTATTGTTCACTACATAGTTTACAATAAACTTAGTGAACCATTAGGATAAGGAAACAAAGGTGAAGTCCTTGCCTAGTTTCCGTCTCGTTAAGTGGTTTTAACACTTCAACACTCAATGATTCAAAATCATCATAAGTCCATGTTGATGGACTATTTTTGTCAACCAACCATTATGTTCTAAACATAATTACAAACTTTCAAGAGTTGTTCAAGGCAACTCTCATTTCTTCATACAACAATTTGTAAGTGAAGAATCATGGCACATAAAGTGTCCATGCCCTTGTGCTTACTTCTAAAGTTCCTTGTTCATGTAACAAAGAAACAAGCACTAATGTTTGCATTGATTAAGGGTTGTTCAAAGCAACTCTTATTTCTTCATACAACAATTTGTAATTGAAGAATTATGACATTAAAAGTGTTGTCCTCTTTATGATAGACATTTTCTAACATATTCTTCTACTGATACATTATCAATAGGAAGATTGTGAGGATGAGACTACTTAGGTACATTTACAAGCCATTAAAGACAATCTATGGTTTTGTAGTACCAAGTCTGGAAACTAAAGCTTTCGGCTTTTATTTGTCAAGTGTTGGATAGCGTTTGCAAATATATTGGTAAACAAATACATAACGAATATAAATTGATTGATTTTAAGCCATTTGATTCGGGTCTTTAAATCAAATAGCACCACCCACAATTTTTGGCAAATTCCATATCCCTCATTGGAATTCGAGAGTTTTGGAGGAAACTCTTAGTAGGGTATGGGAGACTCAGTACTACCAAGCCCACCTCAGAAGAAAATCATATTGGCTAGCTTTAATAATAATGAGAGAGTACGCTTACTCATTTGCATCTCTTGCAAGTACCCATCTAGTTTGGCCTCTAGAGAATGATGCCTCAGAAGAATATCATATTGGCACATTGCACTTAGTTAAGTCATTCCCACCATGCTAGTTCAAGTAGGGGTTCAAGAATGGCCTCAGAAGAATATCATATTGACCACACTCGTTGCCTGCCTTTCACTTCATCATATGTGTATAGGCTTCTCCTGAATGTAAGCACATACTTTGCAACCCCAGAACTGGATGAATACGGTGTATGAGTCACAAACGATTGAAGCCCACCACGGTGGAAGGCCACGAAAGAGTGTTCAAAGCACTCTCACGCTTATCAACTTAATAATGGTTTGGTTGAGGGTTTTAGGTCTCATCACATATAAATATTCATTTTAATCTTTATTAAAACAATTTTGGTCCTATTACAACTATTGGTCCATATGATTGTTTTAGTTGTATATAATACTACCACTATGCTTATAAAACGGTTTTTAAAGCAAGAGTATATGATACTACTAACATAAACTTTGCATTCATTTGATGGACTATATAGTTGCCTTAGGGCCTTAGGATGACTATGAACCTTTGTTTAGATTCAACATGAGCCTTGTGTTGAATCTCGGTCTAGGGATGGAGATTGATTTTAGTTACGCGTTTAATCACATTAAGGCGTGTTGTCTTAGGGGCGTTGGACCCAACTACTTCATTTTCATGCATATCATATAAAGCAAGAAAGAAGTACTTCAAAGTAAAGGTGAGCTTATGCTCATTACAACATTTGTATAAAACAAATTACCTTAAAGTAAAGAAGGGCTTATGCCCTTTTACAACATTTGATCAAATCAAATTACAACCAAAATCTAATCTACACATTCCCATGGTTCAAACAAATTTGAAATGGCCTTTCACATAGCTCAATTATATTAGGCTTAGGTTCATAATCATCCTTTAATTAATTAACACTTTAACTAATTAAATTGAATGCAACATTTTCATTTGGTTTTTTGTATCCATAAAATTGATTTAAATGGAGCTAAATGAAATGAAAATCCAATTCTCATTTAAAGAGACAAAACAATTTTGTTCTCTACCTAATTTGTGCGAAAATGCAATTACCACAACCTTTGGGCAATATTGCAAAAACATAAACTTTTGGGGTCACTTTGTAAGAGCACAAAAGTCCACTACTTCATGTAATTACACTAGAACCCAAAATTTAAACAATGTAAAAACTTCATTAAAGGAGCAAAACAATTTGTCCTTTAGCGTTTTTGGACCTAAACGTAAAAACGTAAACTTTTGGGCCAAAGTGCAAATACACAAAAGTATCAAAACTTTATGTAATTGCATAAAAGGCCCCAAAAGTACCCCCACTAGGGGGTGGCCGGTTTTGGAAGAAGAAATGGAGTGATGTGTGTGTTGATTTGTGAGTTTTGACATAAAGCAATCAAGTGGTGCAAGTGGTGTGTGTGAAAGGAAATTAATCCTTACACACCCACCAATATCTCTTACACCATTTAAACAAATATCTAAAACATTTAAACATTTGAAAATCATAAAACATAAACTTTATGAAATAAATCAAAACTTTGAATCAAAACACAAAACTTTTTGTTCTTGGCTAAAATGTCAAGAACAATGAAGAACATTCATGAAAAACTCAAAAAAAATCCATGAACATTTTTCACCCAAAAACATTCCAAAACCATTCAAACTTTAGGGAAATAACATATAACCAAACTAGGGTACATAGGGGTTCCAAAAGTCACTTTAAAACACTTTTAACAAGTCAAACAAGAACCCAAAAAATCACCCTATGTATTTGGCCGAATTTTCCCAAAATCATGGCACCAAATTTTAGCTCCAATATTCATGCTCATATGAACTACATCTACAACATTTGAGATGGCAAATTTTCTAACAAAATTTACATTCAAAGAAACAAGAATAAAGCTTGTAACATATTACAACTTTTAAATCAAAACTATGAACTACAAAACCCAAAAGGATTCACCAACTACTAGACCTAGGCTCTGATACCACTTGAAGGATTATTTTGTGAAAACATGTTCATTTGAATAACATCTATAGCATGCATTTAACAATTAAAAGGCGGAATCATGCTTGCATGCATTCAAAAACAAAACATTACCCATGAAATTCAAAGCCTAGTAGATTGGTGAACCATGAATCAACTCAAAACAAAGTGAGTTGAAATTTATACCTTTGTAGATTCCTCTTTGCATAAGCAAAGGCTAATCACCCAAAGAGAGGGCCTTCATTCCTTGCATCTTAAATCTATGGATTTGGATAGAAGAATAGGTTTCTCCAAGTTCCCAAAATTGAGAACCTCTAAGTCTCTTCACCAAGGAGAGATTGGAGAAGAAATGAGTGACCTTGGAGTAGTAGTATGGCTAGATACACCCTCCAAGGGGGCCTTCCTCCTAGAGAGAAAAAGGAGAGACATGTTCTCACCAATTTTCTCCAAAAGAACCCTTAATGAATTTTAGGCTATAAAGTTCTTTATATAGTCACTTCTATAAATGACCTAAAGAACCAAAAAACCCTAATTCAACACATATGGCCGGCCACATTAGGGATTTTGGCTTTTGGGCCTTTGTGAATCTTTATTCATTAAATTGTCATACAACTAAAGTCAATGGGCTTGACGTTCGAAGCCCATTGGGCCTTAAGGTCCAAAACTATCCCGAGATCTTTAACGAACTTATTCGTTTGATTAATTAACATATTAATTAATCCTTGCCATAAATAATTAAACCTTTTAATTATTCTTACTCATCTCCATTGTTTCTTCAATCTCCACCTTACACGGTGTACGATCCATTAGGTTCCTTTTAGCGAGGCAGTGGGCGATTAAAACTCTTTCAAATCGATTGTGAATTGAAACTTACTTTCAATTCTCCCTTTAGTGATTATACACGTTCAGGGCTTCCACAAACCATGAGTGACACCTAGCAGCATATCATGGTTACCCAAGCTAATCAGAAGAGGTGGAGAACCTATTCAGTTTAGGATTACAAATGCAATACGGTCTTTCTCTAATACAATACTCTTGACCACATTGTTTGGTTTGATAGTTTATTCATGTCTACTATCCAATGTGATTCGTGTGCTTATATGATTACCTTGAATGTGATTTGGAACGCCTTCCTAAATCTCATTCATACTTTGGCCAAAGATTCTTAATCATATCATAGAGTATTCTCCCTCAAACGGTTTGAAGGTTAGAGATCCCTTGTTGCGCATTCACTTGCCTCCATGGCTAAGTAGCTTAACCCCAACGATGTCGTGGACACCCGCGGATGGGGTGACTTTGACATAATCAAAGATCAAGGACTTAACCACAAGACAGCTGTGATGCCTCAGGTTAAAGGACTACTTTGCATTATCCCAACCATGAGTTCTCATGTGACATGAATATGAGAACTCTTCGTTGATCGTGTTCAGTGAACTCATTCTCTATTGAGCACCTACGTACTTGTCTTGATGTCACACACACCAATGACTCGAGACTAGTCACTCTCCCTGAGAGAAGACACAGCACGTACTGATCTTAACGGACTGTCAATGCCCAATTGGCAATCCTATGATCAGGAACGTTTAGGATGTGTCTACGAAAGAATTGTCTCATGAATCTAACTTCTTTAGATCGTATTCTCCCAATCACATATTCCTTGGACTTATCGTTTAAGCATATAACATTTATATGAGACGGCTTTGATAGGAGCATATTTATGCGCCTTAGTTAGCTAGTTCTTATGCATCTTTGTTATGTTTTCTTCGTTAAAGTAGTCTTTTAAGCTACTTTCATGTGTTTTCAGGTTTAAAGGACATATTACATGAAATGATGCAATTTGGAGCTTTTGGAGCAAAAAGTGAGCTTGGAATGAAAAGGACATGCTTGGAACACAAGGTTGGGTTGAAATTGAAGAGTTCGAGATTTGAGGTTTCCTACTTGAAGTAGGAAAGCTAAGCCTAAAAGTTTCCATTTTGGGTTGATCTTTCCTAAATCGGAATTGGCAACCAAAGTTTCTAAAGTTGGAAGTTTCTATTTTTGGAGGTTTCCAATTTCGAGAGTTTCTATTCTCGGCTTTGGGCTTTTGGATGACCCATCTTTGCCTCTTGGACCTATGCCGCACCTAACCCTAACCCTAGCCCACTTAATCAGCCACACCTAGGCCTTGTTCACATGAAAAAAATCTGATTACTTACCCTAAGCCCATGCCGCACCTAATGTTCTAGAAACCCTAGTTTTTGGTGGATTTCCTAACCCTAGCCCATTTGTCTAATCTGATTTCTTTAGGGTTTGGCTGCCTATATATATATGTTTTACCTCCCTTGGCCGAATTACAACCCTCTCCATAATCCAGAAATTAATCCTTCACGCCAGAAACCATTCCCCATCTTCAACAGCACCTATCCTTCATCATTCACCATATTTTCTGACCCAAAACCACCCTAGCCGTCCCATACACCTATCCTACACACTTTTCCACCATTCTACACCATCCATAACCCCCAAAAACCATCACAAACCCCTGTGCCGCAACCAAGGAAGAGGAGGAAGGTTCTTAGATGTTCCTGCTGTGCAATTTAGATTGCTGGAATTTTTAGGTGTGATCTTTCTTATGTTTCAATGTTTCAATTCAATAAACTTTGTGTTGTGAGTATGAGGAACTAAACCCCCTTAGTTGGGGGGTAATTCGAAACCATGTACATGCTTGCAATTTGATTCGATTACATTCAGTTGTTATTTCATAAGTTGTGGATTCAATTCGTTCATCTATTTGATTGATACTTATTTATGTATGTTGATTGAGAGTGCACGCTTAGTTTTCATGCATGAATATGATGCTAGATTATGAGGGAGTTTCACCTAATAGTTACAATCTTATAATCACAAGTAGTGAAGATCGCTTGAAAACGATCGCGTTGAATGAATTCTTAGCATAAGTTTCATGCAATTCATAGTAACAAATGCTTCGTCAATGCTTATGTTTTTCATAGAACGTAATGATTCTTGCTTGTATCTCTATTATGCAATTCATGTAGGGAACTTGTAGGGAATGTTTTGGGTTGTCGTATGCAATCATCCAACTTAATAACTTGTGGAAAAACTGAGGGTTAATTAGTGCAATTCACGGTTAATCTGGGGCGTTGAGTATTTATAATTTATTGGAAGAACAACTGAAAATCGTTTTGTTTGCAAGTGTGACATGTGTGGAGAAGAACCTCCTAACTAGCCTTTTATCCATCTATTTCACCAAAATCGTTTTTACAATCTGTGCTAATTAAGTTTCTGTTTTGTGTTAAATTTTCGTCCAAAACAAATCCCCCTCTCATTTGAAGTCTTAGATTAGTTAGAAAGTATTTTGATTTGTGTTTCTAAGTATTTTGATTCAAGTTTTCATCAAATTTCGTCCAAATTAGTGTAGGTGCTCAAAACTGCCCAGAAAGTGGTTTTTAGGCAGTTTTGAGCCTTCTAGTTGCTGTTTTGAGTTTTAGGTTTGTTTAAGTCTTTTAACCTTTACTTTTGCATTCTTTGAGTCTAGTTTAGTGTTTTAAACTTTGTTTTTGAGTTTTTAAGTCAGTTTCCAAGTGTTTAGCAATCCCTCCTAATCCCCGGTTTAGAACGATCCCTACTTACATCTTTGCTACAATTTGACAAAAAGAGGGTTTAATTTGTGTGCTTATCTATTTCGCATCAGGCTTAAAACAATAATCTATGCCCTTGATATTAAACTAGATTAGTTTAACATGTGAAATGTCCGAAAAGTATCATCATATGATTGGTTTTAGGGCACATTTCCAACAATCTACCACTATAATCTATTTTCCAAATGTACCATGGTACGGATACTCAAATCAAGAGGTGCATAAAATTAAAATACAAAGGAAATTAATATAACTAACAAGGGAGAACAGAAGAGTGTCAACTGGCATGAGTAAAGAAATGGCATGAAAAGATTGTTGAATGGTCGTGGAAGAAAATGGCAGAAGTATATACCACGTTAGAAGTAGAAATAGATCAAATTGAATAGTTTTTAGATTTTTAAAACATACGTCTACTAGATTCTAGGAGATTTGGAATATTAATATAATAATTATTAATTAATTGGTACATTATATATAATGGAAAATTGTGTAATTTTGAATTAATAAAATGCTACTTATAATACATGTGGCAACTAAAATGTAGGAAAATGTTTAATAAAAAATCTAAAAGCTATAGATGTTTAATCTAACAAATAGCACAATGAGGCATCTAATTATAAATGCCCCCTAGTTTATCTGTGAGACAAGGAAGGGGGTCGGTGGCATAGAGAGAAAATAGAGAGAGATATGTTTGTAGGGTTGTATAGAGGAATGTGTGTTATTTCTCATACGCAGTGCCTTTTTTTATTGTAAGGGAGATTATATTCACACATCCCAAATTACTTCTCCCACACCCTTTTAATTTTTTAATATTTTTCTATCAAGTGTTAGTGGTGTGTAGAAAAAATTAAAAAATTAAAAAATTAAAAGGATGTGGGAGAAGTAATTTGAGGTGTGTGAATATAATCTCTCTTATAGCAATAAGAGAGAGAAGAAATCCTTCTTCTCTAAGGAATATAAGTCCATATAGGAAAGAATAACTAGAAACAAATATAATCTAGGATTTACATAATCATACTTAAACTAGAAGTTTACAACACTTCCCCTTGAGTGTGTAAATACTCAAGTAGATTTGGCATCATGTAGAGGTTGAACAAGTCAACTCGTCAGCACTAATTCTAGGAACACGCTATTCTCAATAAGGTAGGAACTTGCATAAGGAAGCAAGTCTCACAAAAAAACCCTATGGCTATGGTAAAAACCCGAGTAGGGACATAACCCATAGTCTAAGGAAAAATGTGTGAGAAATGCAAAATCAAATGACACGTCTACAGGACGTCATTAAGGATATGATCAACCCAAGGTGGGTGCCTCGCTCAAACCTAGTTAGGTAGCAAAAACCCAGTAGGAAAAATGCTCTTAATCGTAGGGAAAAAGTACATTAAGATCAAGCAAGTATACTTCAGGATACGTCCCTTGAGTTTGACACAATTCCAAATAGAACTAGCAATGTTACAACTCAGAAAGTTTACGCATACCAATAGGAGTGCTCGAAGGCTTTACTTTATCCTCATTAAAGCGGCACAACACCTTCTGCGTGTAGTTCGTTTGATGTAAAAAGATTCCATTCAAGCGGTGCTTTATCTCGAGACCAAGATAGTATCGAGACTTTCCTAGATTTTTCATCTCGAATTTCGACTTCAAGTGCGCGGCAATTCTCGCGAACTCTTCAAGAGTTCCTATAAGGTTCATGTCATCGACATATCCTGCAACTATCGCAAAACCGGATTGTGACTTCTCAATGAATGCACAAGGGCATCATTCGTTGTTCACATATCCCTGACTAGTTAAATACTCACTCAGACGGTTATATCACATTCTTCTAGATTGAACAGTTTTCAACATAGTATTGGTGAAGGTATAAAGCTCGACGATTGTGGTGTCAATTTCTATGTGTGACTCGAGACTGCAACTGTCATTTGAAAAATGTGGTCAGAGATATAGTTTCTCTAATTCAAGTTTTCAGATCTTATACCATCGATTTGGAAAGCGATCATCGTGGTTAGTCGTGAAAGAAATGTTTTACGACAAATGTTCGTCCAGATGCATTTTCACGACTTCACTTTAGGACTTGATGGTTTGGGCTTACATGGACGTCGAAACACTTCTAGCAGCTGGATTAGTGCGCTCTGAGATAATATGACATCGCGATCGAGGCATGAATCGGCTAATCTAGGCATATTCGCACATGAGGAACAAAACGATATTTTGGCATCCTCGGGAACTTCTCACTAGCTTATTAGGACAACAATGGGTTATCGGCGTTACAGGCTGCAGACTATAATATCGATGGCTTATTTGTTGGGTTCGATAAGCAAGTGGGCAAGACGGCTTGTCTACGGCAACACTTACTGGTTAGCTATGGTTCAGACTCGCCTCATGGCATACATGCTTAATCTCGAAGTTCATGACACGATGAATGCTTGGCAAGGTCCATTTTCATTTTTGGTTTTGATTTTCAATGCAAATTATTTTCCTACTACATTATTTTATTTATATGGGTATTTTTACCATTTTAAATTTTGGGTTAGTTATTTCCACTCTTGGTTTTAAACTCAACACAAGTATTTGAATCGTATGTTTTTATATATCTATTTCTTGTTGTTATCTTATTATATGCATATATTTTTGACCTTGTGTTGTTACGTAGTATTACATATTTTCGACTCTATATTTTATATTATAATTGTACTACTATATTATCGAGGAAGGATGAAGATATGAGCTTGGAGGCATGAAAGAGAAATAATTGCAACCGATCATGACGGAATGACATTCTCTTTTATGCAACAGCTCTAACTTGATTTCTTCCTTATATATATTTATGTACATATTTTCTCTCTATTTCCAAGTATTTTACATTTAGCAAGTTATTTTAAATTTCGGGGACAAAATTTTCTTAAGGGGGTAGATTGTAACGACCAGTCCCCAAAAATTTTGATTTTTATAAACTTAATACGTGAATTTACGAAAATGCCCTTCGAGGCAAATAAGTTGACTTATGTTGACCACCTTGTCGTGTCACGTAAGGTTCGTTTTCTTGGCATATCCTCGTAGTACTTGTCATTACGAACACGTGGGTGCAAACAGAATGTAATTTGGAGCTATAATGAAGGAGCTATTAACGAACGAAGTCGATGACAAAATGGTCAATTAATTATTTTCTAGAATGCTGCAGATTTTTGGAGCAAAATCTGGAAAGCCACATGTGTGGCCCATATTAAAGGACAGGAGAGATGGTCGGTGGAGATGGAAAATAGAGGAGAAAAATGAGGGAGAGGTGAGGACCAATCAGGAGAAGGGAGTGAACCAATGAGGAAATAAAGCAAGGAGGAAAAGGAGAGGAGTGAGGAGCACCAGATCACCCTTGACTCGGTTCCGGACCCAACTTGATTTCTTCACACCTCGACCCCAATTTCGACGTTTTCCCGATGAATTGATCATCGCCACCACCTACACATGACTCCACGACCCTTCTTCTTCAAGTTCCACCCAAAACCCGAAGGTTTTTGGTCTTGTTTTCATAGGGATGGCATCGGCGGCACCGTGGGGGAGATCTGCGAAAATAAGCCATTTCTGAAGGTTAACCCTTCGACCACTACCACCATTAGCCTTCCCTTGAGCTCAGGAACAATGCCTAATCATTGAGCGTCGGAGTCGATTTGAGGACGAATCAAGAATCACCATTTTTAGGGTTTCCAACGGGTTTTAGTGGTATTTGGGCTTTTCCTGGCCAAATTGGCCTTAGTCGTAGGTATTAAAGTTGTTCCTCTCATCAAGATCTTCATTCTTGTAAAATTTGAGAATTTTTGGAATTGTTCAATTTTTTGGCGAGTCGGGGCGGCGGCGCATGGAGGAAAAACCCTAGGTTCCTCCTTAGGTTTTTCGACGTGTTGAATCCGAATCCTCCATCCATTTTCCCAAATTCTATCGTTCAGGTATAGTTATACTAAAAGGTCTCTAATTGTGTTTAGGCGCATTGGCGAAAAGCGACATCATTCTCGCTAGTTCATGCATCCTATATTTCGTGCATTTAATATGTTTTATATTATGTTTTTCCAAAGTTTTATAATTATGGTTTATATAGAATTCATGATTTAATTAAATTGCTTCACAGAATAGTATAATTTATCGAATTTACGTTTAATAACGGTTATGAATTATTGAATTTGCTTATATAAATTTCTATGAATTTTGAATATGACTTATATTACGGTTTTCAAATATGAGTTATAATTATGGGATTTGAGTAATGATTTTATATGGCTTTCAAGTATGATTTATTTTATGATTTTATGAATGTGATATATCTTGGATTTATGAATATGATTGCCTTGATTTTATGAGATGATGCTTTGAGCATTTGAACTCCGAGATTTAATATGAGTTTTTGAGACATGTTTTTAGTACTTATCTAGTTGGTTATCATACGGCACATCCGCACACCACTGGTATTATGTTTATGGCCATAGGACACAGATGATGGAGGAGTGAGATATGATATATTATATACCCCCAGCTTCACCGTCGAAAGCAATGTCGAACGGCTTCACTAGCCACAACTAGTGTCGATGTGGATGTTATGCTATTTGATTCAGCTTCACCTATGGATGATGGATAGGTTATTAAGCTTCACCTTCAGGTGATGGACAGGTTATACAACTTCACCTTCAAGTGATGGATAGGTATTGCCTTCGGACGACTATGATACCCTTAGTTGAGTACTTCACTGATGAGATTTACGGATTTGCCTTTGGGCGACGTTTTCAGCATTTTTGAACCCATATCGATTTAATGAACATTTTTCATTGCATGCCAGGGTTTTTCATAAAACCTATATGTAGTATATTATATACGTTTTCAAAACAGGCGGTTAGTATGTTCATAAAGAAAATGTTTTCCTATTATTATTATTATTATTATAAACTTGGTCCACTCACCTTTTCAGTTTTTGAGCCCCCTCAGGAGATAGAATCAAGGCACATGATCCCGGCGTCAGGGTATTTCGGCTTAGTTATCTTTGAGTCTTCTTGGTATAGGTATCACTTTCTTGTTCGTATCTTTTTATAGTCATTCTTTCTTACTATTCTTTATTAGTTTTGTGCTCTGAGCACGTTCCTACTTTGGTATAATCATTCTAATTGCATATATTTTTATTATATACGGGTTTTAAATGGCTTCGTCACCCTCGGGTGTCAACCAGCACGTGCCTACCCTGGTATGTGGGGATATCGGGGTTAAGGCGTGTCAATCGGTCCACAAATATCCCCCTGAATCCTTTGTAGAAAAATAGGAGGATTCGAATGAATCTTGTCAAAAGAAGGCTTAATAATAAGCTTTCCCAATGAGCAAGTTTGACATGCGATTTCTTGAATCGAACCTAAACTTTGGGTTAGTGGATGCTCGTGTGATGATTTGAGGATACAGCACATCACTGTTCGTCCAGGGTGTCCTAAACGATCGTGTCAAAGTGTAATTTTGTTCGGAATCCCAGAGGTAGGGTCGGCCGCATAATGGCTTTCTATAGGGGGTATGGTCATAGTATACATACCACTCGGGATACACTTCATCCTCTCTAGAATATGCTTCTGGCCATATTCGTAGGAAGTTATGCACATAAATTCAACTCCATTTTCTACATAGATTTCAGCATGGTAATTATTATCTCTAATGTCCTTGAAACTCAACAACGTTCTTCCAGAATATGGAGAATAAAGTGTCTCATCAATGGACAAAATTGTACCATTGGACTATCACACCCTAAAAACAGGCACGTAATAGTGCCACGCTCTATTAGCAACGCAATATTATAGTGTTAAATTCCAACACTATAGCATTACATTCCCAATAGAACATAAGGCTATTTGAAGGGAAGTAAAATAATTTATTTTTAAGCAGTACGAAAGCGGAAATCATTTTGGTAAAACGAAGAATAAAAGGGCAATAGAATTTGGATAAATTTTTTACATAAAAGATGAAGTTTACAACATACAACAAAACCAAAAAGTTTAAAGTAAACATACTAAACCAACTCTTAGGTACGATTTGGAGAGTACAAAGTGCTAAGTTTAGCTACAAAAGATACCTTCAAGACGGTGAGGCAATGAACGACCAAGAAGTTGACAAGTAATAAACAATGCTAGTTCTGACTTTAGTCCAGATCGTCTATTTGTAGGTGCACCGGTCTTGTAATAAAGTAGTGGTGAGCATCATAAACATTCATCACTCCCCCTTAGGGAATCCACCCTAGCTAGGTTTGAAAATAGTATACAACACTATATATACTATAGGAAAATGATTGATGCACAACAAAAGCTTTAGTTTCGAAAATAGATTGTATGCTCACATAATTTCCTTTTAAAAAGAAAACAGGGATCCCTATTAATCGCTACATGCCTGATGACTGGTCTAATGACCAATTACCCCCTTACTTAGACCAACTCCAAACAAACATACTTACAGTGAGGTGTAGCGAGAGTGTCCTTTAATGTCCTACCCTTAGATATCCAAGTACCTCTCCTAGAAAGGTAGCAGTACTAATCCCTTTGTAGTAGCGCCTCCGGAGGTTTAGGGGATCGAAACCAAAGGCGGTCGCTATGCCCCCTTCACTCTCAAGTCATCACTTTAATTTGTAGCATAAAACAACATGCATGTCATGATATAAAACAAAACCATTTACATATACATACATGCACAAAATTCCATAACTAGGGTAAGTGAGGATCCCCCTACCTGGTCTCCAAGCCAAGCAAGCAATATTCCTCACCAATACCTCGATCAAATGCAAGCACCGTGAGTAATTAGAGTCCCTAGTTCAACAATTACAGTATGTCACTATATGTCCATCTATAATGACTAAACTTTATTCCCATAACAACAACTATTTTCGTAGTTCAATCCCTGGTATGAAACCAGGGGCTTTGAGATTTGTTTTCCTAGAAATTCAACATATCTTTCAAGCCAAAACACAATCCATCAATATTACAACTCACTTCTTCCATACAAATGTCCTTTAAAGACCAAATTTGATGAATTTTGAGTCAAACATCATATTTCTCTAAATCTCATCCATATAAAACTTGTACAAAATCCCAGAAATCTGATCATATATAAATCTTTACCTTAATGTCTTAGAAATCGTTGTCCAGTCATCAAATAGGCTTCAAAGCCCTCAAATCGTGCAAGAACAAGCTTGAATCGAACATTTAAACCTAATTAGTCATAAACCCAATTTGAACGAATTATTCAAACCTAAATAATAATTTCTCAAAATTTACCTTAGAACGTTAAGTTCGATTCACTGAACATGTAGGCGAAAACCGCTCTTCAATCGGAATCCCCGATTGAAAGTTACAAATTTCAAAAGATTAATAGAAATTTTCTTCTCTGCAAAGGCATAACATGCATGCTTGCATGTAACCATGTATCTCACCACATGGTCCAACCCATGCACCTGTTGGTAACCAAAACCAAAGGAATGAAGTCCCTATTTATAGGGGAAAAGGTGGCTACCAATGTAACTCGATTGGATGGTGTGACGGCAAGGATAAAACCAATGGACCTATCTAGTTCTTCAACAAGCTCCTGCGTGTAGGTTTGGGAGAAACTTATTCCATGCATGCAACACGTATTAGTCATCAGCATGCCATGCAAAGTTGACAACAATGCTTCTTGATAATTCTTATAAATTAGCAACATGGTGGAGCTTATCAATATATAACCATGAATAAGCTACTAGGTTCTCTTACGGAAGGTGGCTATCAAATTGATCTACACGTGGCTAATTCCATCACTTGTGGGCCATGTGTCCCTTAATCATTGATCCAACATGTAAATCACCTTAAAAATTGGTCTTAGTTCTAAAAGGTAATCCGAAAAATGCTACGAACTCTTAATGACGTCCACTTTCATCTTTTTACCCCAAAATAATCTTGGAACTTGATGCGAAATATATAAGCACACAAATTAAACCCTCTTTTTATCAATTGTAGCAAAATATGTAAGTGGGGATCGTTCTAGACCGGGGATTAGGAGGGATTGCTAAATCACTTGAAAACTGACTCAAATACGTAAAAACAAGTTTAAAACACTAAACTAGACTCAAAGAATGCAAAACTAAACTTTAAAACACCAAAACAAACCAAAACACTCAAAACAGCAAACAAACACTCAAAACTGCCTTAAAAACACTTTCTGGGCAGTTTTGACACCTAACACTAAATTGGACGAAATTGGGTTATAACTTGACTCAAGACCCTTAAAAACACAAACTAAATTAATTTCTACTTAATCTAGCACTTTAAAATAAATGGGGAATTGGTTTTGACAAAAATTGAAAACAAAAACAAAACTTGTAAATTGAACAGATTCTAAAACGAATTTGAGAAAAGTGAATGGATGGAAAGCTAGCTAAGGGGTTCTTCTCCACACATGTCACACTTGCATACAAAATGATTTCCAATTGCTTTTCAATAAACCATGAATTCCCAACACCCCAGATTAACCGTGAATTGCACTAATTAACCCTCAGATTTTCCTTAAGTTATTGAATTGGATGAATTGCATACGACAACCCAAAGCATTCCCCACAAGTTCCCTACATGAATTGCATAATAGAGATACAAGCAAGAATCATTAAGTTCTATGAAAATCATAAGCATTGACAAAGCACTCGTTACTATGAATTGCATGAAACTCATGCCAAGAATTTACTTAACACGATTGTGATCAACAACCTTTACTACTTGTGAATATAAGTTCATAACGATTAGGTGAAACTCCCTTATATCCTAGCATCAAACTTATGCATGAAAATTAAGCGTGCACTCTCAACCAACATACACAAATTAGTTTTAATTCATGTAGATAAGTAAATTGAATTCACAACTTATGAAACGCAATTAGAAGTAATCAAATCATATAGCAAGCATAAACATGGTTTCGAATTCCCCCCTAGCCAAGGGGGGTTTAGTTCCTCATATTCACAAAGCAAAGATACATAAATTTAGACATTAAAATCCAAAGAAAGAAAACACCTAGATGATCCAACTTGGACAGCAGGTGCATCCACAAGTCTTCTTTCCTCCTTGCTGCGGCACTTGGTCTAAAGTCAGGTTCTAGGGTGGTATTTGTACGGGAGAATGGGTAGGGAATGGTATGGAAGGGTTTAGGATTGATGGGGGGTACGGCTAGGGTAAAAAGAATCAGAAAAATATGGAAGAATGGTGAAGGAAGGCTGTGGCAAAGAGAGGGAATGATTTCTGGCGAAAATTCTGAATATGGAGGGGTGGTTGATGTGTTTTTTATGTAGTGTAATCTCTAGTGTTCTTCCCTTCACTCCCTATTTATAGAAGCTCCAAAGTAAAGAATCACTCAAGTGGCTTCAATAAACAATACAAACAAAGACCAAAATGATGCAAAAACAGCTAGTTTACATGCTCTTTTATCATTGTGTCTTGCCTTTAACAAAAGGCAATCATTCCTCTTTTGCTAATTCAACTCCTTTGTAGCTGTCCATGTGCCTTCATTCTTCAATTTCTGATGCATTTGCCTTGTATTCCATCCCTTTTCCACATGTACTAGCTATCAGACAACTTTCACACACATGTTTTGCATCATTTCATCTTGCAAACATCAACTTTCGGCCACTTTACACCTCTACACACATGTTATGCATCATTTCAGCTTGCAATTATGTTTGTAGTTGCTGAAAATGTGAATACATCTTGTAAAGCAATCCAACAAATGGCATCTTTCACTTCTTTTCCTTTCAAATTGTTCCTTAAGTATATGTATCTGCACACTTCCACACTTCAACTTCATTATTCAGATTTTTACATGTGTTGAAACCCTTTTTAAAACACCAAAAACGTCCATCCCACTTGCTCCATATGCATGCAATCCATTTTGGCCCAAAATTGCTCCAAATTGCACCAAAATGCACTTTCTTTCCAACTTAGTTATTAGGACCTACAAACACACGAAAACAGCTTAAAACACTCTTATAAGCAATAACTAACTAAGTAAATGCAAGAAAACATGTTAACTAAGTCGCATAAATATGCTTCTATCAGAACTCAAGTAAAATTATCACCCATTTAAAATGAACTATAAATCGTAAAATTCGAAAACACTCCAAAATTCATAACAATACTTTATAAGCACTTTAAAATTTCGAGGTCTCACATGGACAACATTATGCATGTCTTACCGTATCCTTCGATCAGGTTGGATGGGCCAGAGAGGGTTGTCAGAGGTGTATTCTTAGGTATGAAGTTAGTGAAATAGATGCGTTCACGTAAAACGGTGTGCGTGGTTGTACTATCTGCCAGACAACTAACCTCCCCGTTAGTCATACCTAGAATGAAAATTAATTTGAATCGGTCGCATGCATAAAAGTTCTAAAAACAAATATCCATTCAAAATAATTTAAGTATTCAAGGATGGTAATTAATTAAAAACTTAATATCCAAAAAAAAATCACCAACAAATAATCCAAACATAAAGGAAAAATTGTTCAAAAAATAAACAAAAACAAAGGGGGAAGGTTCGGCCACTAGGTGGAATTCGGCCCCAATGTCTAAATTTCAACTAGAAAAATAGTTTATGTCTAAGATTCTAATCTTCCATAGGGGTAATATTCTCTTGAACGTCAAAAACCTTCATCTTGGTAATCTCCCGTTCATCCACTTACACAAAGTTTGATTCAAACTTCTTACGACGAGAATGATAGTCAGCTACAACCTCTTGGGGAGCTCAACAAACATGGGACCAATGATCCTCTGAACCTTAACGATAGCACATGTCTGCATCCATGGTTTCAGGTGCTTTGCCCTTATTCTTGAAGTTTGGGGCCTTGGGAGCGAGGTTAGGGCACTTCTGGGCTTTGTTTCCCCCCTTAGATGGATATTGGCTCTGTTGACCTTGATGGGGTGGCTTCTAGTCGCCCCTACCATGCCTATGTTGGCATTTTAGGCGTTTGTCTGTGCTATAATGTGCTTCAGGCACAGCAGTCACCCTAGTAGGTCGAGCTTGATGATTTTTCATCAACATCTAATTCTGCTTTTTAGCGATAAGTAAAACAAAGATTAAATCTGAGAACTTAGTGAACTTCTGAGCTCTGTAGTTGTTGCAGGACAATATTAGTAATAGAGAAGTTCGAATAGGTCTTCTCCAAGAGATCCTCTTCGATCAAGGTCTCATTACAGAATTTGAGAAATGATCGAATTCGCCAAACTTCAGAATTATATTCATTCACAGACTTAAAGTCTTGGAAGCGCAAATGCTGCCAGTCATGTCTTGCTTAAGGCAAGAAGATGTCTTTTTGGTGATCAAAACTATCAACCAAAGTGACCCATAGTGCTCATGGATCCTCCTCAACAAGGTACTCGGTTTGCAGTGCGTCATGATTATGTCTTCAAATGAAGATCATGGCAGTGGCTTTCTCAGCTTCGCCAACTGGGTTGTCTATCTCATCTTCAATGGCAGGACGCAAATTCTTTGCAATGAGGTGGAGCTTCACATCTTGGACCCACTTGAGGTAATTCCTTCCAGAGACCTCTAAAGCGGTGAAGTCAAGTTTGTTCAAATTTGATATGTTCCTATCACAAAATGAATGGATAAGATGTGGTTATAGTGTAATGGAGAAAAAATCAATCCATTCACATAGGAGAAGAACATTCAGGTTCTAATAGACATATATTGGTTTAAATTCGCATGAAGAGTTTTCATGGGTGATGTTTTTAAGGAAAACTTTAGGTTTTCAAACAAGATATGTTTCTAGAAACTTCACGTTTTGAAATAATTATGAACTTCAGGTTCATATATTCTTGCACGTGCCTAGCATGTAGGGAGGCCTAGCATCATAGAAAACGGGCTGCAAGTGCAAGCCCAAAGACAAAGGCCCAAACAGATTCTGATCTGGTGCGGCGAGGAGCAAGCTAAGACTGCAAGCCCTATGCAGAGGAATGCTCCACCGCTTCGCAGTGTATGTGTTCCCAAGGGACGCAATCCTATGTGTCACGGTATGTAATACCCTAAAATTTAAATATATGAATTTTATATTCATAATTGTGAATATGTGAAGAAAATCAAAATTAAATCAATGTACAGTCCCAAATATAGAATTGGGAAAATCCAAAAGTTTTGTTCCGGGAATTATTATAATGTACGTATTCATGGTATTGAGAGTTTATATTATTTTTCGGGAATTTATATTAATTCAGTTGAGTTTAGTTTTAAATTAAACTGCTTACGGGGTTTAAAGTTTGGAATTTAACTATTTAAAATTCATAGACCTTTTTAGGTCACAATTTATCTTTTTGAATAGGGCTTGAACTTAGGAACGCGTAGGCATAAACCGTTCATAAAATGGAGTTATAACAAAGAAGTTAATAACGTTTAAACTCAAGGATAAATTGGTAATTTTATCCTTCTTTGGAAGGCTCCAGAAAATCTGGAGCCATGTGACATGCCACGTTTGTGGCTGGGATTAAAGGGAAAAAATGAGATGGACGACTATGATGAAAAGAAAGGATTAGAAAGGAGGGAAATGAGGGAGAAATGAGGGGGAAAACGGACGAATGAGGGAGAAAGAAAATGAGAGAAAGGAGGGAAGTGAAAAGGAGGGGAAACCGGGTTTTCCCTCGACCCGCGCCCCGACCCAGACCCATGTTGAGTTTCCAGCCACCTTTGACGATGGCAAAGGTGCCAAAATGACCCTCATGTTGTTTCCATTCGATATCCCTCATAATTTATCTCTAAACCCGACAAATTTGGGTTCGATTTTATGGAAAACCCTCAAAGAAGGGTGCGGCATGTTTAGGTGGTGTTTCACCAAATTTGAAGCACCCACCTAAAGACTCCACTCAATCCCAGGAACAAAGCCCATGCATTGTTTGGGGCGTCGGAGTTGTTTTGGAGTTGAATCAAGAACACCCAAAAACAAGGGTTTTCGGCGGTTCGTGGAAAATTTGAGGTGTTTCTCAGCTAAATTAGACTTGGCCTCAGGTATGAAAGTTGCTCCACTCATTAAGATCTACTTTTTTGTAAAATTTGGTAATTTTTTTAAATAGTTGATATTTTCCGGCGATTCGGGGTGGCCGACCGCCACCTGCGGCGATGGGTGCGGCGTCGCATTGCCAGGGAGCCGACATTGTGTTTTTATGCGAATTTCGTTATTCTAATTATGCTTTTGAAATGTAACTGTTGTGGTTTGAATATTAATACGACTGTGGTATATGTTGGTTTTAAATGAATATATTTGGATTTGGTTTGAATTTTTTGAAATGTGAACTACGAATGGCTTGATCCCTGTTTAGGGTACGTAGGCAGTCTAATGAGACATTAGATGCAACCATACAATAAGTAAGATTAAAAAAATCGAGAATTAATAATTAGATGGAATTTTGATCTAAGAGAAAGAAATGGTTCTAAATTAGAAGTCAATTGTATGTTTTGGTAAATGATAAATGGTTATGGATTACGTGGGATGAAGGAAATTATTTGGAGAATAATGACTAATGATAGTGACTTCAAATGTTAATTTAAAGATATGTTTGGACATTTAAGAAATATGGATAGATTTTAAGAATTCTAATTATTGACTTAGAGGAATGTGATTAATGGAAATAAATTAACTATGATTGTGAGTTGGGCATACTATAATTAACTCCCGAAAACATATATTTCGGGGACAGGGCGTGACACGGTACATGTGCACCTATTCACCAGCTACAGGCTGGGATCAGGTGAGGTGTCATGCACGGAGACACTATAGCCCTAAGGGCTGGTGTCGAAGTAGGCCTAGCTAAAGGTTTGGGTTGTTTTAGGCGAACCCAAGAAGAAAGGAAAAAACTATTTCTTTTAGGCTGAGAAAACCGAGGCCCAATTAGGCTTGAGTTGGGACCAAAAACACCCATAGTTGTAGCTGGGTGCGCTCGTTGGGAAAAAAGATCTGCATCGTCGCTTCAGGCGGCTATGTTTTGGGACAAAAACTCTCGGGTGAGCTCGCGAGGCAATAGGGATCACGAATATGAACGGAGATAGAGGAATCTCAACGTTTCAACCAAAACCCTAGAAATTCGAATTGGAATTTCAAAGAAAATCCAACGAGATTCGAAGGAATCTTGGTTAATCTACGTCGATGGATGAGCTTCAAGCTGTCGAGACGATGACCCAAGGTCAAGGTTGGGCTATAGGCCCACCTGTGATGTGAAGACACCATTGAAGGCATCGGGTTTTCTGGGTTTCAAAACCAGAAGCCCATGACTCCAGCTCTATGGTCTCGCAACTCAGCTCAGCCATACAGGTTGTAGGCCTGGGCTAACAACTCGAATTTGTAGCTCAGGTCATGGGTTCAAAAAACCCTAGAAAAATTTTTATTTTTTTTTAGATTATAAAATTCAATTGCATGCATATTCAATTTAATAATTGAATGCATGGATATATATTTGATGCAATTCATGGCAATATCAAATTCACATAATTCAACAATTATGGATATGATGCATACACAATTTATGTAGAATCTAAAATTCAAAAAACGTAAAGTTGGGTCATGCATTATGGTGAATGTTCATGCTATCAGGGCCACAAAAATATCGAGATAAAAACCGTTGTTTTGGAAGAACCTGATTACGTGATGATATTGGTGAACTAGTTTGATGCAGAAAACTTCCACGTCAGATTCCTAGGTGCAACGGTATGAGCGTTCTGATAACGCGTTGTAGCCTATTTTATCTGACATGGGATGCGGGCCGGCGACATAGAGAGAGATGTGTTTGTAGGGTTGTGTAGAGGAATGTGTGTTATTCCCTCTACGCAATGCCGCCAAAAAAACCATCACCGCTGCCGCCACTACCGCCATCACTCTCTGTCTTGAGAATTTGAACAAGAAGAAGAAGAACAAGGAGGAGCAGCATAGTATCTACTAGCATATTAGATTAGAGATTGATAAGACCGACCACTGTTAAAGGAGAGAATGAAAGAATTAAGAACTAGGAAGAATGTTGGGTTTGGCTGGCACGTGACACACACTTTTACAGTTTTACTTGCAGTTAAATGTTAAATACTACATTTTCTTTCTGTTTCTTTCGCTAACTTATCTGTGAGAAACTTGTTAAAATTGCGGATAACAATCTCAGCTACAAGAAATTTTTCATTGTGATTCTCACAGATAAGGTTGTTATGCGCAATTGTCACATTTTTAAACGTTATTTTTTGTTGTATATGAAATTAAGACTTAAGACTTCAAATTTTTTGAATTTGCATTATGAACTTATTGATTAATTTTTCTTTCTAGTGTTCGAAACTTTGGAACGTTTTTTAAAGCATTGACAGGATTATTGGGCCAAAGTCTTACAAGTTCATATCAATAGAGAGGCCCAATTCGTCTTTTCCTTGCTTTGTATTACCCTTGTGTTGCTTTGGTTTTTACATTGTTATTGTCCCTTTGGCTTCGGCTTCGGCTTCGGCTTTTGGCTTTTGGCTTTTCAGAGTTGTTTAATTTGAGTTTTCCTTTATATTGTGTTCTGTTTCATTTCATAACCGCTTGTTCGAAAAGAAAACCGTGCACGAGGGAGGATCATCATCCCTATAAGGCTACATAAGTCTGCTAGCCATGAAAGATTTTTCAAAGTGACCGAAATGCGGGATGGTATACCACGTGTTACTATATAAATAGTGGGATACGTTCCGGTCACAATGAAAAATTTCTTGCTAGACATAACTTAGTTTCATGTGCTTTCATTTCATTGCCAAATACCAAGCACTGCACTAGCAGTTCAAATTTAATAATCTTGGTCAAATATATATGTTTATACCATATTTAGGGCCTCGTATTTAGATCTCATACAAATACTTGTGGGACTTAAATGTAATTATGTGATAAAGGAATAGGCAAATATGTAATAAGTGAGGAGTCCTTATTCTACAAAATGACCCATCACCCTCACAATTGAATGAGGCCAATTCCTAGGCCCTCTCAACCCTCTCAAAGCTCTCACTCTCAGAGCTTTCTCTCTCACCTCTCAGATAAATACATAATCAATGTGGACGTAGCCCAAACCTTGGGGTGAACCACGATACATCTTGTGTTATTTACATTTCTTGCAGATTCACGGTCGGATTTACGTTGTTCCAAGACCTCTGGTTTTGTGCCTCAACGATATATACACAAATATTGGATACATAATTGCAGTAATGGAAGCCTGCTAGCTGCTGCATCTACATCATCGATCCTTCAAACATAAAACCATGCATGTTACATGCATCTCATCTCGATCCCCCATTCTTAAACATACACACACACACACACACACACATGATTCCTTTTGAATTCTATTGATGGATCGCAGCGGAGTTAGAGGTTCTCTTCCTTAAACAAGTCTAACAATGCAAGTGCCTGCAAAAGTCAATATTCCAAACCATAAGTTTCAGAAGCAAGCCAACCCAAAAATATTAACTAACTTTCACTATAAAGCAATACATAGTTATATATATATATATATATATATATATATATATATATGTATGTATGTATGTATGTATGTATTCTGGCATATATAGAATTGTAAAGAAACAAGTTAATTGTGATGAAAAATGACCTCAGGCACAGAGAGTTGTAAACGGAACTTGGGGCCATCATAATGGTAGAGTATTGGCCTAAATGCATCCTCTTCTAGTGGCTTGCACCTTTCCTTCACTCCAATTCTAAACTGAAATTAATCAAATCCAATTCATTCTCAATTTCAAATGACCGAATCGAAACCTTAAATAAATAGTATGTCAATTGAACTACTAATTGATACCTACTAGCACTGTACCTGTGCTGGAAATCTTGATTCTCCTTTGCACTTCTTGTCTTGCCACGCCGTTGGGTCAATGTTTGATCCTCCAAAGCTTACAGCCTTTTTCACAAAAGATCACACAAAGGTAGTCAATCCAATTCTTAAAATTAAGGATATATATATTATATATGCAGTTGATTATTTGATTATATAGATATAGATATAGCATTATACTAGAAAACTTCCTGCACTCTGTTGTGGGTTTTGAAACTATAATGTAGGACAAGCATAAATTATTTCGACAAAATTATTAATAGATGTATGGTGGAGATTGGTTTATGATCGAATCGTGGAGATTGGTCTAGTAAGAGTTTGTTAGAAGGTTAGAGTTTTACTTTGTAGGCTAGTATAAATTGTAAATTCTCTCTCATTTTCTGTAATTTGTTCAACTATCAAATACAAGCTTCGATTTCCTTCTAAACCTTCATCTTCTTCTTCTCTGTAATTTTGATAGTTTCATGCCTCATCCACTGTAGTTAACATGGTAGGTTCAGGCCCGTGCAAGCCAAGGAGCTTGTCACCAAGAAGGAAACAAGCCATGACTCTTAACATAGAGCCGGCCACTGAGTTCCATTGAAAACAAGTTTGGACTCCATTGGAGCCGACCTTTGAGTTTCAATTACCGATATGTGGATCTCCACGTGTGAACCACTAAATGGGGTTACACGTGAGGGGGAGTCCCACATCAGTGGGTGCAAAAGAAACCAAGGGGGGTTTAAATAGGATTACCCCACTCTAACTAATACTATTAAGACCTTTTGTGATAATACCCTACACCTGACGGATTGGGCAGGTGATAAAGTTGGGGACAGTATTGGTGTCGTTAGAGTGGGGCGGGCCCGGCGATCCAAAAATCCAACATGGTATCTAAGCAGAAGAGTCATATATTGGAGTCTGAACCGGGTGCAGGGCAGACCACTTTGGAGATTGCAAAGATCAATAAGAAGCAGATGTCTCAAATTGTAGTACTCAATAATTTATCTCATACTCACTTTGCTACAATCTCAAACTGGGATACCCCAGTTGAGATTGGGGGGGAGTATTAATAGATGTATGGTGGAGATTGGTTTATGATTGAATGGTGGAGATTGGTCTAGTAAGAGTTTGTTAGAAGGTTAGAGTTAGTTACTTTGTAGGCTAGTATAAATTGCAAAATCTCTCTCATTTTATGTAATTTGTTCAACTATCAAATACAAGTTTTGATTTCCTTCTAAACCTTCATCTTCTTCTTCTCTGTAATTTCGATAGTTTCATGCCTCTTCCAATGTAGTTAACAAAAAAGACACACAAATTGTTGATGATGGCATGTTTTAACGAATCATATTCAAACGCTGCCCTAGAATAGGATTTGAAAGTGCATTGAAGACGTCATAGAGTATGGAACCATCACAAAAATTGCACCATTCCAAAACTTGAAGACAATCCATGGGAAAATAGAACTACAAAAATAATCACAACATTGTAGAGTATGAGTTCAAATGTAAAACCAGAACCATAAATAGACATTGCATTGTAAAGTCTGACTCCAAATGTAAAAGCATAACCAGAAACAGTGATTGCAAGGCAGAGTCTAAATCCAAATGTAGAAGATAAACGAGAAACGAACACTGTAATGTAGCGTCTGAATCCAAATGTAAAAACAAAATAAAAAACAGAACTAGGAGACAAACGTACTGCAACGTAATATCTGAATTCACAAAGTCATGCGAGGTGTGAAGTGTAGGAGACGTGTAAGTGGTGCATGAGATTGACCTGATTCGAAATCAAAGGATTTGCACGCTAGCAGCTGTAGTGGCATGAATTAGTAAATTTTGTTAGATTGACATGTTATAGTGTACCTTAAAGTCTCATTGAAATTTGATTAATATATTGTCAATATCATAACATTATATTAATTTTATAAAAAAAAAAAAAAAAAACTTTAGAAAATAGCCTAGGCAACAAGACCAAAGAGTAGATGATGATCAAAGACAAAGTAGATGAAATGGATGAATCTTGAGAGAAACGGAGCCATATGCATTTAGCAAATTATTCATGTCATGCAAGTGGCGTACTATAATTAACTAGCTAAGCCTAAGCCTACATTCGTGGTTGGTCTCATGCATGGGTTGACAACATTGTACGTCAAAGAAAATAAAATCCTCAGATTAAACAGCTTAAGATGATAAGTAGAGAGTAGTCCCGAACAGAAAGGATAATAAATAAATCAAATCACAATAAAACAGAAAGGAAGAGTGCAGTTCAATCAAGTGGCTTGTTAATCTGAAGCCCTTGAAGTTGAAGGTCATCCCCCTACATACATCATACATGTGCGATCGAGCTCTAGCCTCGAGCTATGGCGACTGCATCTCCAACTGTTTGATATTAAGATTTAAGACCAAACCCAAAACCATTAAACCTAATATGAATATTGCCAATAATGCATATAATATTGCAGCCGTCCAAATAAATGTGAAAATCCCAAGAAGGCTTAGTAGTTGGTTTTCCAAGCATTGCTTTGGAAACAATCAAGTATCCCATAGTTATATATTGCTTCTTATTTTCTTGGGATCGTTTATTGCTTTAAATATATAGTTCCTTTAAACTAACTAGAAAACTAGTTAACAAGAGCTACTCCAGAGTCACAATGGAGCACGTGGATTGTATATGATCATTAAGGATCAAACTTCAAATTTGATGGGGCTCATTGGCTTAAGTCTCGATTTAATTACTTAACACTTTCTGTATGTGCTTACTTGAAAATGGAGGAAATCATATGAATCGACATGAGTAGGAATGTGGAACAGAAATGAGTATGGGTTGCACGACATCCCATTACAGGGTGGAAAATGCTTGTATGGACACTACATTGCATCCTCTCTAATAAAAGTTAGACCTAATTATATTGGTGAGTCTTAAATCTATTAGAGAAAGAGTATGTACAGTATAGGTCTTCCTAACATATCATATGTTTGATTGATAAGTGAAGCAGGTGATTAAGAATGATGAATGTTGATGGAAAGTTTGGTACAGATAATCAAGGCTTGATAAAGATTTGGTGGAGTACTCTATTGAGAAACAGACTGATAGGGAATTTACCACCTGCAAAAGTATGGATAAAAACACTTTAAAATACTAGCAAGAGTACAAGGTTATCATAGTATAGCAACTCAAGCAAGGTCGATCTCCACAGGCATTGAATGAATAATTTATGTTAAAACCAAATCTTAATTAATTATTTGAAACAAAATTTCAAAGAGGTTGATTTTATGATCTAAAATATTGAAAACGAATTTAATTAAAAACAATTAAATAAATTGGGAAAATAAATAAAACAAAAGAAAATAGTTTTGAAAATAAATTTGAGCACTAGGGTTCCGCCGTCACCTTAACAATCCTACGTAATTCTTCCAATTACTTATGAATTACACATGTATATTTTGAAGGTTAGGTTTTCCTAAAGTATATCCTACTTGGAACCTCCAACATAGAACGTATATCTAACATGCAACCCGTCTGTCGCGTCCAGATCGAATGTGAACAAGCAAGACTCATTAAGTTTTGTGAAATCCTTTTGAAAAATCATACAACCCTTAACACGTGTCGTCCATCCTAAGAAGTTACACAAATTAACCACAAGAAGCCAGCGCCAATTTCAGGGACAGCCCTCCGCCAAAATTACATCAAATTAGTTTTCTAAATAACCTAATGGTGGCCAATCATCAAGACAATTAAATAGTTTAAAGCACAGTGATTAATAATTCAAAACTTGCATGCATAATATCATAAGCAAATTGAAAATTGTTGATGCACAAAATCAGTGAGGACTTTGGTACAACAGAAAGTGTTAAGTTTGTGACCTTCGCTAGATTGCTTCGGTCACTAGTATGGATAAGTATGTAAATGGATAGAGATAGGGAAGCAAACACAAGATGTACATGGTTCACCCAGATTGGCTACGTCCACGGAGTGGAGGAGTTCTCATTAATTGTGAAGGGTTTACACAAGTACATAGGTTCAAGCTCTCCTTTAGTGAGTACAAGTGAATGATTTAGTACAAATAGCATTAGGAAATATTGTGAGAGAATGATCTCTATTTATAGAAGAGAGTTTCTAGTTTCATTCTGACATTGACATGTGTCGTGTTGTGATTGGCTTCTGATGTTGACACGTGTCGCGCTATGATTGGTTTTTTATGTCGACACGTGTCGCGCTGTGATTGGCCTCCTAGTTGGAGGGAAACTCTTCTAGGTCCTTGACGGTATAACGTTGACCGGTGCTCAGTAGTTTCGAGATTGGTCAAGTATGGTACAAACAGTGCTCCTCTAAGTTCCCGAGTGAGGGAAGCTCCTCGGTTAAGGACTTGCAAGATCCAAGCCATTGAGTAATCACAAAACTTCTAAGTACCGCAGTGTGGTATCATTTTCACTTGCCTTATCTGTCTCATACGTAGATGTGGCATCTTCTCTGGAAGTACTTTTCCTCCATCCAGGGGTGGTATCTTTAACCGATGAAGATGCACAAGGTAATGTATCAATTTCACTTGAAGCTTACTTGTAGTTTCGGGCTTGGTCAAGTGCGATACAAAACCCTATAGTAAGAGTCCCCAAGTCGCCGAGCTAGGAGATTTGCCGAAAGAGGTAACAGACAAGGTAAGCAATCAGACTTCCAAGCAAGCAACCTGGATCGGAGGTTCGATTTCGGCTTCTGGTTGATTGTTCTCCTTCTCCTTGTGTTGTAAACAGCAACAAGGATAAGGAGAAGCAAATGGAGAAGAGATGATATAAGATACTTTTGCTTTTGAAGAAGTAACTTTCCATAGGCTTATTCTTGAACTGGGCTGGAGGGTTTTCTGGTTTCCTCCAGAGTATAAGGCCGACTCAAGAACTTGAGGGTCAAAACAAGTTCATCAAATCAAGAGTGCGTTCGACCTTGATGATATGGGATACTTTTACTGTTGACGAAGTAATAGATGAATCGGCATGTGTTCTGTTGCGCTTGTCTCCACATGCTTCCTTGTATCCTTCTCACTTGCCCTATTTGTTCCTCAGGCAGATGTGGTATCTTTTCTGGAAGCATAAGATGTTGAAGATGAGTACTCGAGAGTAATGCCAGGTAAGTAATCAAACAATGGGTTCCAGGCAATCAGTTCCTGATTGTAAGTTTGATTCCAAGTGCTGACTGATTGCTCTCTTTCTCCTTGTCTTGCAGGTAAGAACAAGGGCAAAGGAAAAGACAGGGAAAAAGCATGATATGGGATACTCTTGCTTTTGACCTTGATGATATGAGATACTTTTGCTCTGGTGTGGCTGGTTTGCATAGGTATTATTGGAGGGAAGAAAGCTGAGTATTTCGAGAGGTTTCGTTAGGAGTGCCCTCTCAGATATGAGGAAGGGTTGAGCATTTTTACAGGTCTGCCTGTCCGTGGAGGATGGAGGTCGACATATATAGGAGTCTCCCTAACAACAAGTAGTAATGTTATTCCTTTACCCTTCTTGGTCGTAGCAACGTAGTGGGAGCTGCAAGCTTCACGTGTTTTAACTTTGTCAGGGTACTTTGAAAAAGTGGTATGTGGTATCTGGAAAGCTAATGTTGCGTGTGAAGATTGCAGACAAGCTTTATCCAAGGAAATCTGGCTCTCAAAGTTTGGAGAGCGATGCCTCTTCGATTTTCGAACAAGCAATCCTGTCGGGGATTTGGCTCTCGAGATTCGGAGTGCGGTGCCTCTTCGAGATTTTTAAGAAAGCAATCCTGTTGGGAGTCTAGCTCTTGAGATTCGGATAGCGGTGCCTCTTCGATTTTTGAGAAAGTAATCCTGTTAGGAGTCTGGCTCTCGAGATTCGGAGGGCGGTGCCTCTTCGATTTTTGAGCAAGTAATAATGCTATTCCTTTACCCTTCTTGGTCATAGCAATGTAGTGGCAGCTGCAAGCTTCACATGTTTTAACTTTGTCAGAGCGCTTTGAAAAAGTGGTATGTGGTATCTGGAAAGCTGATGTTGCGTGTGAAGATTGCAGACAAGCTTTATCCAAAGAAATCTGGCTCTCGAAGTTCGGAGAGCGGTGCCTCTTCGGTTTTTGAACAAGCAATCCTATCGGGGATCTGGCTCTCGAGATTCGGAGAGCGGTGCCTCTTTGATTTTTGAGAAAGCAATCCTGTTGGGAGTCTAGCTCTTGAGATTCGGAGAGCGGTGCCTCTTCAATTTTTGAGAAAGTAATCCTGTTGAGAGTCTTTTCTCGAATGTGAGTAAAGGTTGGGCATTTTTGCCAGTCTGCCCTGCCACGGAGCACGGAGGTTGACACACATTGGGACTTTCTAGTTATCAAGCAGTGGTGCTGTTCCTTTACCCTTGTGGGTAATAGTAGGGTAGCTGGACCTTCAAAATTTATGTGTCTAAACTTTGTTAGAGATCTTTGGCAAAGTTATCTGTGGTACCCGAGGAGCTGATGTTGCGTGTGGAAAGTGGTGCCTCTTCGAAATCCGAAGAGTGGTGCCTCTTCGATTTTTGAACCAACGGCCCTGTTGCCCTTTCTTTTATAAGGGCATCAATTGTGTGCAAAGAGTACATTCAGAGAGTTATTGCTTGTAGGAATTTTCCCCTTACTTCAGATATTTATTGCACCTCATTTCTCCTTCATCATTGGCCCCCATCCTTCTCAAGACAACATATGGCGCCCATCTTTCTTATCCTCTACTGGTCCTCTTACCGTTAGGGACTCTGTGATGAAGAATGATATGATCGCTGCGGTGGTGGCCAGGAACCTTCTCACTCCCAAAGATAACAGACTACTTTCCAAACGGTCTGATGAGTTGGCTATTAAGGATTCTCTGGCTCTCAGTGTTCAATGTGCAGGTTCTGTGTCTAATATGGTCCAACGGCTATTTGCTCGAACCCGCCAAGTTGAATCATTGGCGGCTGAAGTGATAAGTCTTAAATAGGAGATCAGAGAGCTCAAGCATGAGAATAAACAGTTGCACAAGCTCGCACATGACTATGCTACAAACATGAAGATGAAGCTTGACCAGCTGCAAGAATCTGATGGTCAGATTTTACTTGATCATCAGAGGTTTGTGGGTTTGTTCCAAATGCATTTATTGCCTTCGTCTTCTGGGGTTGTACCGCGTAATGAAGCTCCAAATGATCAACCTTCGGCGCCTCCTCCTTCTGGGGTTCTACCTAGTACTGATGCTCCGAATAATCACCCTCTGGTGCCTCCTCTTTCTGGGGCTCTGCCGACTGCTGAGACTTCTCCTGAGCAACCTTTGTGAAGGCTCCCTCCCTCTTGTTTATTTATTTTGATTCATGTATATGTACATATTTGTAACTTATCGGAGATATCAATAAACAAGCTTTGCTCCATTTTAACGTATTGTGTTAAATACACCAAAGCCTTCTTCACTAAGTTCTTTGAATTTTTCCTTTTGTTGAAGCTTGTATGTTAAAGCTTTGTGAGTGAAGCATGTAGGTTAAGGTAGTGCTCCCTTAATTTCCCGAGTGAGGAAAACTTCTCGTTTGGAGACTTGAAAAATCCAAGTCACTGAGTGGTCGTGAGACTTCCGAGTATCAAGGTGCAGTAGCATATGGTAGGAGTCCCCCAAGTCTCCGATTGAGGGAGTTCACGAATGAGGCATTTCCTTTCTAAGTGGTAGCCCAAAACTCCTTCTTCATATATATTTGTTACGAAAGTTGATAGACCCAAAGAAAATGAGGCCTAGACAATTTTTTTTTTTTTTCGAATGATCTAGTACAAATGAGTACAAATGACATTAGGAAATATTGTGAGAGAATGATCTCTATTTATAGAAGAGAGTTTCTAGTTTCATTCTGACATTGACATGTGTCGTGTTGTGATTGGCTTCTGATGTTGACACGTGTCGCGTTATAATTGGCTTCTGATGTCGACACGTGTCACACTGTGATTGGTCTCCTGGTTGGAGGGAAACTCTTCTGGGTCCTTGACGGTATAACGTTGACCGGTGCTCAGTAGTTTCGAGGTTGGTCAATTATGGTACAAACAAAAATAAACTACATATTCTTGCTAAGGCTCATGGTCTCGTCCTAGCAAACGAAACTAGTTATGAACAATCATAAAATAAAATATTATTAAAAATGTGGATAGAAAACACCTTGAAAATAAACTTGAACTCAAAAGCTCTCTAAAGTGTGCGTATGTTCTCCCCCTTTTTTCTCCCCGTTAACATAATGGCTAAATATCTTATTTATACTAATACAAAATAAAATCCTAAAATGTCTTAGAATAAAACTAGGAAACATAATAAATAATAAAACAGAAAATAAAAGGTTTCCTATTTAAACTAAAATTCGGAATTATCAGAAAATTAGTCTTTTAACTGACCAAATCAACTCCGATTTGGTCCTAAAAGGTCTCTTTTGAAAGCTATAGAAGTCCGCTACAAATCCTCAGAATGAATATTCCTCAAAATATGCCGTCTTGACCTTCAAAATACCCAAACGTCCAGGAACGTCAATCTGGGAAAGCTGCACGCTGGGCCTTTATTTTTTCGCCACTATCAAACGGCTTGGTAGAAAAATCTGGAATTTTGACACAATCATTATGAAAGGCACATGAACATCCTCCAATTGGAATCACTCCAAAATTGATCCGTTTGATCACTTTCTGCTCCAGAGGAAGTCGAATATCCTACATTGAGAATACATAACAAAGTATCAAAATTACCAAAATAACCAATAAATTAATATTAAGATTATGGTAAAATATATAGTATAATATTGACTCATCACAGACCTTCTTTATGTTCCTAAACACCAATGATACAAACAGGTCGCCAATTGTAGTTGTATTGCCTCTAATGATAAAAAGAGACATGCTAATTATGTCTCTATAAACAAGATAGAGACAGTTCCACATATGTAGCTATGTAATGAGTTGAATGGATTAACTGATAGATCAAATTAAGGACAGTTAACAAATATATACCACATATGTACCTCTATACGTACATCGAACCGAAGCTAAGAGTTTTATTTCTGAAAATAATGCTCCTTTAAACTTCAATTGGTAACCAGATCTCTACATACCACATGAAGGTGTGACCCAAAATGCCGCATATTGTAACAAAAGGCAGAAGAGTAAGGTTATCTTGGACAGTTCGAACTATGAATTACTTAGTCTCTTATCCATCACGCAACTCGCGTTCAGCATTGGGCTAACCCCAGTAGCTTGAAAGGTAATCTTTTTGCTTTTAAGTACTATGAAACAAAAAAAGAAAAATTAGTATCTGGTCCCTAGTTACTAATGTTCATTGACTGAGATCTTATTAGTTTTCAAATTTTAATTGAAATCCCTATCATTAATGTGATAATGAATTTACATGTTAATTACATAATTTTTTAAAATAAAAATTAGTAATTGATTTAGGGTTTTAATACTCACACTTCTATTAAACTCCTAATTAATTTTCGATTCAAACATTTCCAAAAAAAATAATAATAATACACATTTCAATTTTTAATTTTTAATTTAAAAACTATAGTAACTTACATTATTATATTAATGTCAAGGAATTCGATCAAAATCTAAAAATAGATAAAGTTTCAATAAAAGAATATTGATAGTTAGGGACCACATCCAAAGTGTCCCAACAAAAAATTAATACAAAGTAAAAACTCCAAAGGTGCATGGCGCTGTTATTGATGAGTAAATTGGAGAGAGTGTAACCACTCTCCAAGTTAAGCAGGTGAAGAAGATCGCACGAAGTGTAAATTATAGCGAAAAAGCCATCCTAGTCGTCTCATTCCGTAGACTTGAGTTTTACGATAGCTTTAACCATCTCCGTCGGCGTCGTCACCGGCCGTCAACCATTTCCCATAAATCATAGCCCCCGTTGACAATTAGAATGATATTTAAGCCCCATGACAACATCCCCACGTAAAATTTGATTCATTGTTCAAACTCAAAACACAGAGAGAGAGAGAGAGAAGGGCTAAACCTCTATAGCACTATAGAGCTAGCAAACTTGATTGTTTAGTGCAAATATCTATTTTACATTGAGATTGAGTCGTATATATATATTTGAGATTGGTATAAGTGAAGATTGATGGCTAATTCATCGAGTGGTGGTGTGCCTCCGGGATTCCGATTCCACCCCACGGACGAAGAGTTGCTTCACTATTATTTGAAGAAGAAGGTGTCCTTTCAGAAGTTTGA
The DNA here is from genome assembly GCF_916048215.2 of Malus sylvestris. NCBI lineage: Eukaryota > Viridiplantae > Streptophyta > Magnoliopsida > Rosales > Rosaceae > Malus > Malus sylvestris. Next base: position 967,060 of record NC_062264.1, read on the forward strand.
CATGGAGGTCATTAGAGAGGTGGACTTGAATAAGATGGAACCTTGGGACTTGCAAGGTATGAAAACTTTTTTATGTTTTTGCAATTATATTAATTCTACTTTGAGCTCAATTACGATCTAGTTAATTTGCTCAAGAGCTTCGTTTCTAATTAATAAGCTGGCCGGAAACACCCAATAAGCTTCGCTTCTAGTTAATTGAGATTAATATATTCAACTTTGAACTTTGTTAATGTTTTTCTTCAAGATTGTCTTTACTCGATCTTAATTGGTTTCGGTTAAGATTTTTTTTAAGTAATTGTAGCTGGAGTAGAAAAAATTTGATACAAAGAGGAGAAAAAAAAAACGTTTAAAAGATTTGAAGTTTCTCAATTTATGCAATTCCATGAAAAGTAAAAGGGTATGCTAGAAAGATCAAATTCTTAAACCAAATTTTGTAAATTGAATGATGTGATTGTTAATAATTGGATTATTACTTAACTGTTGACTAGCGCGTTTATTTTCTATTAGTGACACATTATTTAACTTGCAAATTTGTTTTAAAAAAAGTATGTTAGGAAGACTAAATTATATCAATATTGGTTGAGTCTTGAATAATATGCAGCGCGCACGACTTAACAATTAGATTCAAAGAATGGTTTGGTTGAACAATTTATATATGAATATAAACCAAGGAATATTAACAAATGCATCATATAACTTAACACTCAAGAGCGGGAATTTACACGTTAAAAAGTTGATGGAATTAGTAAACAAAAATATTATTTATACCATTATTTATTTGTACTATCTATATTCCATATATGTTGATGAGTCTTACCTCTAATAGTGAGATAATACACATAATGGTATAAATAGATCGTAAGTATAGCATTTCTTGTAAACAAATAATTAGCTGGTCTTCCTTGTAGATACGGCTTTCTCAGGCAGTCAAGTCAACCGGTTGCCCAGGACATGCACATTTTGAAATTAATTTTTAACTTAATGACACACACATAATATATATATATATATATATATATATATATATATATATATGCACACAAAAAAAAAAAAACCAAAAAAACCAATTCCTACATAATCTGTAATTATTATTTTTTTTTTTTTTTTTTTTTTTTGGTGCAAGTACACAGAGAGATGTAGGATTGGGTCAACTCCACAAAACGAGTGGTACTTTTTCAGCCACAAAGACAGGAAGTACCCAACAGGGTCGAGGACAAATAGGGCTACAAATGCTGGGTTTTGGAAGGCAACAGGGCGGGACAAATGCATCAGAAACACCTTCAAGCAGATTGGCATGAGAAAAACCCTTGTTTTCTACAGAGGCAGAGCTCCCCACGGCCAAAAGACTGACTGGATTATGCACGAGTACCGCCTCGAAGATGGCGATGATCCTGATGGAAACCTATCTAGTGTATGCACTACTATCTCCATCTCCATTTCATTTTCATCAGTCTATATCTCGATCGTCACTTTATGTTATATTATTTATAATAAGGAAATTAATTAGCTAGGGTTTAGGATTTTTGTTACCTAATATATCTTTCATTAATTCGGAGATTTTAATTGGTCACGATAAATATTGCAAACACATGCAGGAAGATGGGTGGGTGATCTGCAGGGTTTTCAAGAAGAAAAATTTATTCAAGGTTGCGAATGAAGGAGGAAGCTCTAGCATGAACTCTTCAGACCATCAGCAGCTCAAAAATACATCAAGCAACAGCCAATTGCAAGCTCGCTCCTTCATGCATAGCCACAGAGACAACCAGTACTTACTACGCCAACAACACCATGCAGCAGCCCAAGCATTCGAGCTAAACAACAACCCAAGCCTTCACTACGCCCACCTGCAGCCACCCCCTCCCTACTCTCTTTTCCAATCCCAAGCCCTTATCCCCACCCTCGCCCACAAGCCCCTTTCCGCCTACGACGACTACTCATCCCAGCACCCCTCCGACGATTCACCTAGCCACGGCATGGTCAAGCAGCTCATGACAAACCCTAGAGACCGCGAAAGTGGCAGTGAGGGCCTCCGGTACCAAGCTTGTGAGCCAGTGTTAGAGGTTGGCACGTGCGAACCAAACCATCAACTGAATACGGTTGCAGGAGGAGCTGGAGCAGCTGGCGGAAGAGATAATAATCATGATCACCAGGGGATGAGTGAATGGGCTATGCTCGACCGCCTGGTTACTTCTCATGACCTTGGAAATGATCAAGATTCGTCGTCCAAAGGAGCAGCCAGGTATGAGGATGCAAATGCACCCTCTTCTGTCAACCAAATTAACCCCCAGCACCTCTCGTTGCGTGGAGAGATGGATTTTTGGGGCTATGCAAAATAATATGGATTAGAGCTAATTACCAAACCAAAATGGCTCTAACCATGCATATTTTATATATTAAGGCAAATATACCAAATTCGACAGCCATGGAAGGAATTTATAGTTGTTCCTTTTAGAGAGAAATTAAAATATTGGACGTTTTTCTGGTTCTTAATGAATTTATTGTGAATTTTCAATTAATTATTTTAATACAAAAGCACTTGATTGAAATGGTTGTCTGCATAGGCCCCTTGTGTTCTCACCTAACGGTCCATCAGGAGAAGGATTCATAATCATTTATTGTGTGCGATCCTTATAAACCGTATATTATAAACTTAATTTTTCATATAATATTGTATCTGTAGCTATTACAAATGCTAAATGTGAACCCTCGCTCTAATTACAGAGCTGAGATTATACACATACATAAGTGTCTCTTTCATGGTATGAATAGCCTGCGTCTAATGCCAAAGATTCAATTTTTTTTAAGAGTGGGCCCAGATGATATACCGATCGAAGTGTGGAAAGTTTTGGGAGAGACAGGTATAGCATGGCTCACTAACATTTTCAATAGGATTTTGAAAACAAAGAAGATGCCAAATGAGTGGCGAAAGAGCACTTTGGTGCCTATCTACAAGAATAAGGGCGACGTACAAAATTGCATGAACTATAGTGGTATTAAGCTAATGAGTCATACAATGAAGCTCTAGGAGAGAGTCATTGAGCATAGATTAAGGCAAGAGACACGGGTTTCGGACAACCAATTCGGGTTCATGCCAGGGCGCTTAACCATGGAAGCAATCTATCTCTTACGAAGATTGATGGAAAGATATAGAGAGGGGAAAAAGGATTTACACATGGTCTGTATAGATTTGGAAAAAGCGTATGATAGGGTCCCAAGAGACATTCTCTGGAGGATTTTGGAGAAGAAAGGAGTACGAGTAGCATATATCCAAGCTATAAAGGATATGTATGAAGGAGCAAAGACTGCCTTAAGAACTCATGAAGGACAAACCAAAAGCTTCCCCATAACTGTAGGATTACATCAAGACTCATCCTTAAGTCCTTACCTTTTTGCTTTGGTAATGGATGAGTTAACAGGACATATTCAAGATGATATTCCTTGGTGTATGCTTTTCGCAGACGATATAGTGTTGATAGATGAAACTCAGGAAGGGGTAAATGTAAAGCTTAACCTTTGGAGAGAAGTGTTGGAATCTAAAGGTCTTCGTCTAAGCCGATCAAAGACGGAATATATGGAGTGCAAGTTCAGTGCAAATGGAGGCCAAAATGAGTTAGGGGTGAGGATCGGAGATCAAGAAATACCAAAGAGCGACTGCTTTCGCTACCTAGGATCTATCTTGCAAAAGAACGGAGAATTAGATGGAGATCTCAACCATAGAATACAAGCTGGATGGATGAAGTGGAAGAGTGCATCCAGCATGTTGTGCGACCGTCGTATGCCACTGAAGCTCAAGGGAAAATTTTATAGGCCGGCGATGCTGTATGGCACAGAATGTTGGGCGGTGAAGCATCAACACGTACACAAAATGGGTGTAACGGAGATGAGGATGCTTCGTTGGATGTGTGGGCACACGAGAAAGGATAAGATTAGGAATGAGGATATCCGAGGTAAAGTATGAGTAGCCGAAATTGTAGGAAAGCTGAGAGAAAATCGGTTACGGTGGTTTGGACATGTGCAAAGAAGGCCTACTGACGCTCCGGTTCGAAGATGTGACTATAGGACAGAGGTTCAGGGCCGAAGGGGTAGAGGAAGATCTAGGAAAACTTTGGAAGAGACTCTAAGAAAAGACTTAGAGTACTTAGATCTAACGGAGGACATGACACAGGACCGAGCACAATGGCGTTCTAAGATTCATATAGCCGACCCCACTCAGTGACTTGGATTTTTCAAGTCTCCAATCGAGAAGTTTTCCTCACTCGAGAAATTAAGGGAACACTACCTCAACCTACATGCTTCACTCACAAAGCTTCAACATACAAGGTTCAACAAAAGAAAAATTCAAAAAACTTAGTGAAGAAGGCTTTGGTGTATTTAATACAATACGTTGAAATGAAGCAAAGCTTATTTATTGATATCTCCGATAAGTTACAAATATGTACATATACATGAGTCAAAATAAACAAACAAGAGGGGGCATTCACAAAGGTTGCTTAGGAGAAGTCTCAGCAGTCGGTAGAGCCTAGAAAGAGAAGGCACCGGAGGTTGATCACTCGGAGCCTCAGTACTGGACAGAACCCTAGAAGGAAGAGGCATCGGAGGCTGATCATTTGGAGCTTCATTACGCGGTACAACCCCAGAAGACGAAGGCAATAAATGCCTTTGGAACACACCCACAAACCTCTGATGATCAAGTAAAATCTGACCATCAGATTCCTTCATCTGGTCAAGCTTCCTCTTCATGTTTGTAACATAGTCATGTGCGAGCCTATGCAACTATTTATTCTCATGCTTGAGCCCTCTAATCTCCTGCTTGAGGCTCATCACTTCAGCCGCCAATGATTCAACTTGGCGGGTTCAAGCAAATAGGCGTTAGGCCATATTCGACACAGAATCTGCACACTAAACATTGAGAGCTAGAGAATCTTTAACAGCCAACTCATCAGACCATTTGGAAAGAAGTCTGTTATCTTTGGGAGTGAGATTGTTCCTGGCCACCACCGCAGCGGTCATATCATTCTTCATCACAGAATCCCCAACGGTAAGACGACCAGTAGGGGATAAGAAGGATGGGCGCCATATGTTGTCTAGAGAAGGCGCGGCTGCATCTTCACCAAGGTTCAAGTCAAAACAACGGTCGGAAGGGCCAGACATTTTCAAAGGTGTTGAAGAGAGAAGAGGTCGGACAAATCAAGATCTTAGAATTGCAAGAATGAAGCTTCTACTGGTGGAGATTCAAGTGTGCTTTGGAACTTAATGCCAGCCTTTATAAAAATCTACACTCGACGGAGCTTCAGAAATCGAAGAGGCGCCTGCTCAGAAATCGAAGAGGCGTTTGCTTTCTCAAAAGCTGGGCTGCTCAGAGACCACGAGGGCCGATCTCAGAAATCGAAGAGGCACCTGCTTTCTCAGCCTTGTCAGCACCTGTCACATGCACACTTAGCTTTGCGAAAATTACGGGCAATCTGTCGAAGATTTCTGGTGAAGTAGAAAGCACGCGAATCTTACTGTTCAATCATCCACTTTCCACACACAACATCAGCTCATGGGTACCACAGATAACTTTGTCAAAGATCTCTGACAAAGTTTAGACACGTAAAGCTTGCAGTTCCCACTATATCGCTATGACCAAGAAGGGTAAAAAAATAGCAAAGAAACAGCACTAACAAAGTTTAGACACATAAAGTTTGAAGGTTTAGCTACCATATTATTACCCACAAGGGTAAGGAATAACACCACTGTTGGATAATTGGAAAGTCCCTGTGTGTCAACCTCTGTGCTCTGTGGCAAGGTAGACTAGCAAAAATGCCCAACCTTTACTCACATTCGAGAAAACACCTCAACAAGATTGCTTGCTCCAAAATCGAAGAGGCACCGCCCTTCGAATCTCGAGAGCCAGACTCCTAACAGGATTACTTTCTAAAAAATCGAAAAAACAACGGCAGGATTGCTTTCTCAAAAATCGAAGAGGCACCGTTCTCCGAATCTCGAGAGCCAGATCCCCAACAGGATCACTTGTTCGAAAACCGAAGAGGCATCGCTTTCTCAACTTCGAGAGCCAGATCTCCTTGGATAAAGCTTGTCTGTAATCTTCACACGCAACATCAGCTTTCCAGATACCACAGATCAGAGTTAAAACACATGAAGCTGGCAGCTCCCACTACAGTGTTATGACCAAGAAGGGTAAAGGAATAGCATTACTACTTGTTGTTAGGGAGACTCCTATATATCTCGACCTCCATCCTCAACGGACAGGCAGACCTGCAAAAATGCTCAACCTTTCCTCATATCTGAGAGGGCACTCCCAAAGAAGCCTCTCGAAATACTCAGCTTTCTTTCCCCCCGATAATACCTCTGCAAACAAGCTACACCAGAGCAAGAATATCTCATATCATCAGGGTTAAAAGCAAGAGTATCCCATATCATGCTTTTTCCCTATCTTTTCCTTTGGCCTTATTCTTACCTGCAAGACAAGGAGAAAGAGAGTAATCAGTCAGCACTTAGAATCAAGCTTCCAGTCAGGAACTGACTGCCTGGAACCCCTTACCTGATTACTTACCTGGCATTGCTCCGGAGTACTCATCTTCAACATCTTATGCTTCTAGAGAAGATACCACATCTGCCTAAGGAACAGATAGGGCAAGTGAGAAGGATACAAGGAAGCATGTGGAGACAAGTGTAACTGAACACGTGTCGATACTTCCACTACTTTGTCAACAGCAAAAGTATCCCATATCAGCATGGTCAAACGTACTCTAGATTTGATGGACTTGTTTTGACCCTCAAATTCTTCAGTCGGCCTTATACTCTGGAGGTAACCAGAAAACCCTTCAGCCCAGTTCAAGAATAAGCCTGTGGAAAGTTACTTCTTCAAAAGCAAAAGTATCTCATATCATCTCTTCTTCTTTTCTTCTTTTTATCCTTCATGCTGCCTGCAAGATAAGGAGAATAAGAACAATCAGCCGGAACTCGAAATCAAACTTCTGATCTGGGAGTGATTGCTTGGAGCTCTGATTACTTACCTTGTCTGTCACCTCTTTCAGCAGATCCCCTAGCTCGGCGACTTGGGGGACTCTTGCTACATGGTTTGTATCGCGCTTGACCAAGCCTGAAACTACAAGTAAGCTTCAAATGAAATTGATACATTACCTTGTGCATCTCCACCAGTTAAAGATACCACCCCTGGACGGAGGAAGAGTACTTCCAGAGAAGATGCCACATCTACCTATAAGACAGATAAGGCAAGTGCGACACGTGTCAACATCAGAAGCCAATCACAACACGACATGTGTCAATGTCAGAACAAGGCTAGAAACTCTCTTCTATAAAAGGAGATCATTCTCCCAAAATATTTCTTAATGCCATTTGTACTAAATCATTCACTTGTACCCATTAAAGGAGAGTTTGAACCTATGTACTTGTGTAAACCCTTCACAATTAATGAGAACTCCTCTACTCTGTGGACGTAGCCAATCTGGGTGAACCACGTACATCTTGTGTTTGCTCTCCTGTCTCTATCCTTTTACATACTTATCCACACTAATGACTGGAGCAATCTAGCGAAGGTCACAAACTTAATACTTTCTGTTGTACCAAAGTTCTCACTGATTTTGTGCATCAACAATCCTTAAGTCCTTACCTTTTTGCATTGGTAATGGATGAGTTAACAGGACATATTCAAGATGTTATTCCTTGGTGTATGCTTTTCGCAGACGATATAGGGTTGATAGATGAAACTCAGGAAGAGGTAAATGCGAAGCTTAACCTTTGGAAAGAAGTGTTGGAATCTAAAGGTCTTCGCCTAAGCCGATCAAAAACAGAATATATGGAATACAAACGGGATGGATGAAGTGGAAGAATGCATCCGGCATGTTGTGTGACCGTTGTATGCCACTGAAGCTCAAGGGAAAATTTTATAGGACGGCAATAAGGTCGGCGATGTTGTATGGCACAGAATGTTGGGCGGTGAAGTATCAACACGTACACAAAATGGGTGTAGCGGAGATGAGGATGCTTCGTTGGAGGTGTAGGCTCATGAGAAAGGATAAGATTAGGAATGAGTGGGTTGGACATGTGCAAAGAAGGCCTACTGACGCTCTAGTTTGAAGATGTGACTACAGGACAGACGTTCAGGGCCGAAGGGGTAGAGGAAGACCTAGGAAAACTTTGGAAGAGACCCTAAGAAAAGACTTAGAGTACTTGGATCTAACGGAGGACATGACACAAAACCGAGTGCAATGACGTTCTAGGATTCACATAGCCGACCCCACTTAGTGGGAAAAGGCTTTGTTGTTGTTGTTCTCCTGTTTTTTCTTTTTCTTTTTCTCCGAGTGAGTTTGCACTAATAGTGTTTGCCAGCTCCATCATCTCCATGGCTTCCCTGTAAAACATATAGAGAATTTGATTATGAACTTTGAATATTATATCACAGTACCAAGTTAACCACTTACCTGTAGACGATGACATGCTTGTTGGGATTAGAGTTCTTCTGCAGCTCTCCTCTTCAGTATGCAAGGTCTCAAGAATAGGGTTTGAGTTTCTGTAATCTTGCGTAATCAGAGAGAGTGCAGAGACCCTAATACATATACCATACATAGTGGTTGTTTATACCATTTGTGCATGTCCCAATAAGCGAATGTCCGAGCAAGTGGATGTCCGGTCAGACAAGAGATCACCACAAGCACGTGGCTCATCAATCTATAAGTTGGTAGACCTCGTTAATCAGCAACAATGTTGATCAGTGGACCTAGTTGCTCGATAATTCCTGACAATAAATGACAGCATAAGTATGACTGTATAATGAATAAATCACATTTGTCATAGTTTGTCAAGGCAAAATATTGTATGATGTGCCTACTACAAACAAATGATTTATTCAGTTGTGTGGTAAATCACATGTTGTATGAATTAATAGCGTGGTATTAATCATGTGATATCAGAAATAATAATCATATTATTTAATCATGAGTCATCATGATATAAAAATAATATAATCATTATTTTATAATAATTATGCCATATAATAAAATAATAGAATATTTAAAGGAAAAGAATCTTCTCCCTTTTTTCGGTGGAGGCATGGTGGAGACATAATGGGTGGTTTTCTGAAAAGAAAATGTTTTTCCTTTTCTTTCTTTTTCCTTTTCTTTCTTTCTTTTTCTTTCTTTCTTTTTTCTTTTCTTTCTTTTTTTTCTTTTCTTTCTTTCCTTGGCCGACAATGGGGTGTGGGATATTTCCCACCAAACCCGTTCCATTTTCTTGTTATTCCTTCTGTCTCTTCTTTTGCTGTTGGGTATGATGGAAGGTGGAGTGGAGCTTCCACTTCTTCTGTTCCTCACTAATGTTGCTGCACTCCCTCTTTGTTGTTCTCTCGTTCTCGCCGCTCCTCCTGCAGCAGACGGGGTCAGCCACCGCAACAACCCCAAAACCTTAATTTCCCCCACCAAAATCCCATCAACCCCAAAAACCCTGGCTTCACTCCTCCTCAGGTTTCGAGCTCTGCGGTCTTTTGGCCTCAGTTGTATGGATTTTCCTCCGTCGAGTCTCCGGAAGCAGTGGCAGCGTCTCTGGAGAAATACACTGGACAATGATCTATTTCTGATGTGAAGGTTTTTCCCCCGAAAGACAGAAAATCAAAAGTGTCTGCCATAGTGAGCATGGCGACGATGGATGTGGAGATCGGCGGCGATGGAGTCGGCCGCCACCCTCACTGTTCACGAATCAAGCTCACCCATTTGGAAGAATCAGGGGGCAGGGTCTCCACGAGGATTTTGTGGTGCGGAGCTTTGAGACCTTTTTGGAATTCTGGGCAGATGGGTTTCTGAGGGATTGTGTTGCGGTTGTGTTGGACATGAGTATGGTACAAAATTGAGAAGAGGTAATTTGCAAATTTCTGCAAAGACCACGGAGATCCAATTTCAGGCTTTAAGCAGATGAATAGAAAGTTGGCCCATCTGAAATTTTGAGCAACAGCTTTGAGCTGCCACAGAGATCTGAAATTTTTATGATTCTTGCAGATTCACGGTGGTGAAATTTGATGAAAAAATGAAAAAGAACCGACATAGTTTTTTGTGTCGATTCCCACAGACGGCGCCAAATGTTGATGCACAAAACCGGATGGTCTTGGTACAACGTAAATCCGACCGTGAATCTGCACAAACGCTCAAGAACGAACACAAAGAACACAAGGATTTTATCGTGGTTCACCCCAATGTTTGGGCTACGTCCACACTGTATATGTATTTATCTGAGAGTATTTGTGAGAGAAGGAACTCTGTGAGTGAAGAGCTTTGAGAGGGGGTGAGAGGCTTAGGAATTGGCCTCCGAGAGTGAGAGTGAGGCCTCCTCTCAATTGTGAAGATGAGGAGTCCTTTTATAGAATAAGGACTCCTCACTTATTACATATTTGCCCATTCCCTTATTGCATAATTACATTTGAGTCCTCCGAGTATTTATACGAGGTCTAAATACGGAGGCCCTAAATATGGTATAAACAGTGGTAATCAACTAGGACTCTTCCCATTGAGTAATCCTGATTGATCTCAACCTTATCACTATGAATTCCTTTATTCATATTAGCTAGAAAGACTTCTAGTAATATCATGAATGTTCCGGCTAATGAATCCTAACATACATGTTCCTTATCAGCTCAGAAACATTGTCAATCTTGATCTCTAATATTCCCACGTGAATAACAAGTGCTAACCAAGTGTATAGCTCTCATCAGAACTTACATTCTCTCACTAGAGGTACACTTGGTTAACCATTGCTAACCTTAATGCGAGATTATTCTTAAATGGCCACAAAATCAATATTGACACAAATCATGATTCCAGGCTTAGGTCATTAACCAGCATCTGTAAAGGACTAAAAGGTAACATACTCTTTATCTTGAATAATATCCCCATAATCACATTTACAAAGCTGACTAACACATTAAACCCCAACGAGATATGAAATTATAGTATTGAAAATGTCTGCAAATGTATTTATCATCATCTTAATACATGGTCCTCCTTCGAATTGAAAAATAATTCATCTTGATGGTTGTTAATCTTGATAACAATTGCACATATTGTCATACCATTATGCAAATAAAAATATATACGAACATTCTCGACTAAACTGCATATTGAAGGGAAAACTTTGACAACCTCACAGTTTCAACTTTATTAGTCAAGAATCCTTAGTAGTCTTTAAATAAGATAAACAAACAACCTTGGCAACTAGAAAACAAGAAAATTCTTTAAATAATACTTAGCTCCCACTAGTCAGCTGCATCGAAACTTGCCAAAACACCCATCTTTGCGACATGCTTCTTGAAAACTGAAACTAGTACAGCCTTGTTCAAAGGATCAGCAATCATAGCCCCAGTTTCTAAGTAGTTGATCTTTATTAATCCAGCCATCACCTTCTCTCGAGCAATAAGATACTTAATATCCAAGTTCCTTGTTGCTGAAGATCTTTTGTTATTCTTGGTGAAGAATATGGCTGCATTATTGTCACAGAAAAGCTGAATTGGTCTTGAAATTGAATCAACCACTTTCAGACCTGGGATGAAATTTTTCAACCAAATAGCTTGATCAATGGCTTCACAACAAGAAAGATATTCAGCCACCATGGTAGAAGCTGCCACATTCGCTTGCTTTACACTTCTCCAAGAAATAGCACCGCTTGCCATTGTGAAAACAAACCCCAATGTGGATTTAAGATCATCTGGACACCCAGCGAAGTCTGAGTCACTATAACCCTCAAATACAAGATTATCAGTGTTTCTGTAAACCAACATGTGTTCTTTGGTCTTCTGGAGATACCATAAAACTCTTTTTGCTGCATTCCAGTGAGCTTCACCCGCGCAAGATTGAAATCTGCCAAGCACACTTATCTTGAAGGCAAGATCAGGTCATGTGCACACTTGTGCATACATCAGGGTTCCAACAAGAGAAGCATATGGTCTTTCCTCCATGTTTTTCTTCTCTAAATCGGTTTTAGGGCACTAAGACTTGCTTAGTTTATCACCCTTTGAGATCGGCATTTCTATGGTTCCACAAGAAGACATGTTGAACCTTTTAAGAACCTTTTCGATATATCCTTTTTGTGACAGCCCTAGTAATCCCCTCCTTCTATCTCTTTTAATTTCAATTCCAAGAACATATGTTGCTTCCCCGAGATCCTTCATTTCGAAATTCTTCTGCAAGAATGTTTTAGTTTCATTTAACAAACATGCAGCATTGGTGGCAAGGAGAATGTCGTCCACATAAAGAACAAGTATGATAAAATTGCTCCCACTGATCTTCATGTAGATGCAAGCATCAGAGGGATTTTCAATGAAACCATACTCTTTCACCACCCTCTGAAACTTAAGATACCACTGTCTCGATGCTTGCTTGAGGCCGTAGATAGATTTCTTCAACTTGCAGATTAGTTTCTCCTTTCCTTCTTCTATAAACCCTTATGGTTGTCTCATATATATATTCTCATCTAAATCACCATTTAAGAACGCAGTTTTAACGTCCATTTGGTGTAAAATTAAATCATAATGAGCAACAATCGCCATGATCACCCTAAACGCATCCTTGGTTGACACAGGGCTGAAAGTTTCTTTGTAATCGACACCCTCTCTTTGAGTGAATCCCTTGGCTACAAGTCGTGCTTTGTGTCTCTCCACATTTCCATTTGAATCTTTCTTTGCCTTGAATACCCACTTACACCCTATTGGTTTCATTTCTTCCTTTTGCTCTACTAATTCCCATACCTCATTGTTCTTCATCGAATTTAGCTTACATTGCATAGCTTCCAACCACTTTTCAGAGTTGTTTATACCATATTTAGGGCCTAGTATTTAGACCTCGTATAAATACTCGGGGGACTTAAATGTAATTATGTAATAAAGGAAGGGGCAAATATGTAATTAGGGGAGGAGCCCTTATTCTATAAAAGGGCCTCCTCACCTTCACAAACCCTAAGCCTCTCCTATCTAGAGCAAAGCTTTCACACTCTCTCCCTCACTTCTCAGAGAAATACAATACAATCAGTGTAGACGTAGCCCAAACCTTGGGGTGAACCACGATACATCTTGTGTTCTTTACATTTCTTGCAAATTCATGGTCAGATTTACGTTGTTCCAAGACCTCCGGTTTTGTGCATTGACATTTGGCACCGTCTGTGGGAAACGACACGAAAAGTTATGTCGGTTCTCCTTCATTTTTTCATCTCACCACCATGAATCTGCAAAAACCTAAGAACCAAATACCTACACAGTCACTGCAAAATCCATACACTCTTCCTCCCACTCATTTCTGATTCAATTATTCATCCTCCATTTCAACTAAATAAGCCTAAATGATTACCTGAAAATCCAAAGATACCCAAATCCATCTTGCTGCTCTCTCTCTCATCCACACACATAGTGGTTTCAAAAAAGACAATGAAATCAGTTCAGAAATCATTGCAAATCCTGTCTCGTGCCTCAAAATTCACAACTACACCACTCTCATTTTCCATCTCCTCTTCAGCTTCTGAGCCAATCACTGCACCAAAACCAACCAAGCAACCCCAACCTGATAGCCTAACCCAAGAAGATTTCACAAAGATCAACCTCATACTCCCGCACCTCTGCCTCTTGAACCACCTCGACACGGCAACCCATCTCGCCATCACCGCCCTGCTCGTAAACCCACCTCTCGAATCCGTCTCAAGCACAACCCACATTCGCATCCCCACCTTACGCCCATCGCAACCATGCCCATTGCCTCATACGTTAAGAAAAACAGACCCAGAAAGGCATTCAAGGTGTTTAGCTGGTTGGTGAGGCCAGGGTCCCAGTGTGGGCTCGATGAGAGATTTTGTGAGGTTTTTGGTTAATGGGATTTGTAGGAAAGGGATGGTTCGTGAGGGTTTGAAGTTTCAAAGGGCAATGCTAGGTGCGAATATCATGCCGGGAGGCGGTGTGAGGAAGTGGGCTTATAGGGGGTTGTTGAGGGAGGCTAGGATTAAGGAGGCGGTGGAGTTGAATGAGGCTTTAGGGTGGGTCGGACTTGGGGCGAATGATGATGAATCAGAGGGTGTGAAGAAGGTTTTGGCTTTGTTGGATCACATGATTTTCAGTTGTACAGACTAAAGCAGGTATAGATTTCTGGATTACTGCTTGCATTGGCACCGATTGAGTGATCTTCGCCTAGTTGAAACCGAAGCAAAAGCGAAACTGTCCGAAGGAACACATGTGACAGGTGACGAATCTTTCCCATGGTAGAGGAAGGAAAGCCAGATGCCCAACTATTTTAGCTCCTCTTTGGTGTCCTCCAACAAGTGGAAGCATGGATCAATGAAGAAGAAGTTGAATTGCGTTCAAAAAATTGAAGCCCTTGGATTGGAGGTTACAAAACTTTTGTCGCAGTCAACGCAACATCTGGACGAGTTGGAAATAGCCAAGGATTTGGATAAATTATCAGCAAAGTTGGATGATGTGGATGAGATGATTTCTTCAGCGATGGCTACAGATCCCAACGACAGATGACAGCATAAAAAGCAAAAGAGAAAGGCAGTGGGAAACAAAGTGAAAAAGGAAAAGGAAAAGATGCTTTTACAAATGGTATCTTCTTGCTTTTACAAACAGGAGCTGGCTACTTTCCAAAGTGGAAAGGAACAGCGTCACGAAGTGGAAGCCAGATCTTTGGCAACACAGAGATAGAGTAGAGAGGTGCGGTGGAAAAGAAAAAGCAGAAAGCAAAAGCAAGGAATAAACACCCCACCAGAATGATGTGATTTACTTTTCTTGTTTTTGTATGATGTAATTTATTTTTCCTATCTTTCGGAGACATCTGTATAAACCCCATCAGAGGGTGTAAAAAAAAAAAAACGGAAAAGCCCAAAATAAATGGGCTGGCATGTTGTGGAGGGCGAAGGCCCATAAGCACGAAATAGCACCAACCAAGTCATCAAAAGTACGCCCAGTACTCCATAATTATTCGGCAACCTGCCGCTATTACCACCAACCAAGTGATCAAAAGTACGCCCAGTGCTCCACAATTATTCGGTAACCTGCCGCTATTACCACCAACCAGGTGATGAAATGTACAACCAGTACTCTAATATCATTTGACAACTAGCCATTCATGCCACCAACCAGATGATCAAAAGTATGCCCAGTACTCTAAAATTATACATGAGCATTACTCATGTCATTCATACATAAACATTCATGAGTATCACTCATGACAAACATACATAAACATTCATAACCATCATTCATGTCAACATTCATGAGCATCACTCATGTTAACATTCATGAGCATCACTCATGACAACATCCATGAGCATCACTCATGTCAATCAACATAAACATTCATGAGCATCACTCATGTCAATCAACTTCAAAAGCTTCATTTACAGAGCTCTAGCTTCAAAAGCTTCATTTACAATAGCTCTAGCTTCAAAAGCTTCATTTACAGAGCTCTAGCTTTGAAAGCTTCATTTACAGAGCTCTAGCTTCAAAGCTTCACTTGCAAAGCTTCACCTACAAAGCTTTAGTGCAGGGTATACAAATACCGCCTCCGAACAACCACCACTTCAGCCCATACATGGATTCAATTTGAAGTCTTCAGCCAACAGACTCTATTGACTGAAGACTTGGGGGACTACATTATGTACCATATATTGGGCCTCAACTGGGCCTCATGAAAAATACTTGGGGGACTTAGCCCATTACTTATGTATTGAGGAGTAAGCCCTTATTCTATAAAAGGGACTCCCTCACTTTCATTAGAGAGCACCCATTATTCATGTACTGAAAAGTGAGCCCTTATTTTATAAAAGGGACTCCCTCACCATCATTAGAGAGCAACGCCGCCAGCTGAGCAACTGGATCGTCGCGAGTATCACTCCTAACCCATCACTTATGTATTGAGGAGCGAGCCCTTATTTTATAAAAGGGACTCCCTCACCATCATTTGAGAGCATCAACTCTAGCCCATCATTCATGTATGGAGGAGCGAGCCCTTATTCTATAAAAGGGACTCCCTCACCTTCAAACACCACAAGCCGAGCCAACCAAGGCAACATAAGCCACGAGCCGAGCAGCCTCGCAGCGTGTGCTACTTCTACTTGAGCGTCATTTCAGATTGAGCATTGCCTCATATCGAGCATCAGTTCAAGACAGCATCTAGTTACTTCGGCCTACACATGGACTGAATTTCAAGTCTCCAGCCAAAAGACTCTCTTGACTGAAGACTTGGAGGACTACTGTTTATACCATATTTAGGGCCTCGTATTTAGACCTCGTATAAATACTCGGGGGTTTTAAATGTAATTATGTAATAAAGGAAGGGGTAAATATGTAATTAGGGGAGGAGCCCTTATTATATAAAAGGGCCTCCTCACCCTCACAAACCCTAAGCCTCTCCTATCTAGAGCAAAGCTCTCACACTTTCTCCCTCACTTCTCAAAGAAATACAATACAGTCAGTGTGGACGTAGCCCAAACATTGGGGTGAACCATGATACATCTTGTGTTCTTTACATTTCTTGCAGATTCACGGTCGGATTTACGTTGTTCCAAGACCTCCTATTTTGTGCATCAACAAGAGTTAACACTTGAGACAGCTTCTTTAAAAGATTTTGGATCATCGAACTCAGACAAGTCTATATCATTCTCAGTGTTTTCAGTCATATAAACGAAATCAGTTAGGGCAGTAGTTACCCTAGTTGATTTTCTCAAGTTCATGGGATGAGCTTGGATTGTTGTTTCTTCTTCTCCATGTTGTTCAGGTTCTACCATTGTCAAATCTTGATTAATGACTTCATTTGCAGTTGTGGGCCCTTCCACTTCATCATTGTGTCCTTGTTGCAAGTCATCTGTAACTTCTTCGACATCTTTAATTGCATGCCCAGGTATCTCAATATAAGGCATTGAAGTTGACGTAGTATTTGCATTTTCCACTTCATTCTCTTCTTCAAAAATAAAATCATCATCATTATTCCAACTATCTTGTTCCAAGTTGTTCTCCATGAACATAGCTTTCCCTGTTTCTACAATTCTAGTATCATGACTGTTAGGGCAATAAAATCTGAACCCTTTTGATCTTTCTGAGTAACCAACGAAAAAACAACTAATAGTTTTAGGGTCAAGTTTTCTTCCATTGGGATTATATACCTTGGCTTCAGCCGCACACCCCCAAATGTGTAAATGGTTTAAGCTAGGTGTTCTAGTAGTCCACAATTCAAATGGTGTAGACTCAACGGCTTTTGAAGGGACTCTATTAAGCAAATAATTAGCAGTTTTCACTGCCTCTCCCCACAGAGTCTTAGGCAAATTCACCCTACAAATCATACTTCTCACCATGTCCATTAGGGTTCTATTTCTTCTCTCTGCAACCCCATTTTGCTCGGGTGTGCCTGGGGTGGTATATTGAGCTATGATTCCATGTTCTTGCAAATATAAAGCAAAGGGTCCAGGATGTCTACCAGTTTGTGCATATTTTCCATAATATTCCCCACCTCTATCAGACCTAACAATCTTTATTTTTCTTTCTAGTTGATTTTCCACTTCCTTTTTGTAAATTTGAAAACGTCTAAAGCTTTAGATTTTTCAGAAATTAAGTATAGGTAACAATATCTTGAAAAATCATCAATAAAGGTTATAAAATACTTGTATCCTTCAATTGTTTGTGTAGGGAAAGGACCACAAATGTCTGTATGGATTATTTCCAAGAGATGTTTGCTCCTAGTCGAACCCTCCTTTCTTTTATTTGTCATCTTTCCCTTAACACAATCAATGCAAAATCAAAATCGTTGAAATTCAAAGGAGGCAAAATTTGGTTTTTGACTAAAAGTTCCATTCTTGGTTTTGATATGTGGCCAAGCCTTTTATGCCAAAGGTTTGATGAATGCTTTGGATTCGACACTTCTTTTTCAACATTAAAAACATTCTCAAGATTATTAAGTTTAAATTTAAACATTGCATCACACAAAGAACCACTTCCAATATGAGAAGACTTGTAAAAAACGTTGAAGCCAATGTTATTCAAAGTAAAATAAAAACCTAATAAAACTAGCTTAGAAACTGAAACAAGTTTTCTTCTCATAGTTGGTACGTAGACCACGTTTTCTAGTTCTAAAATAAAACCAAAATCTAACTTTATCCTAGCAGTCCTTATTGCCTTGACTTCAACTCTTCTTCCATTGCCAACTGAAACTTTGACTTCATCCTTATTTGGTGTTCTCTTTGTTATGAAGTCTTGCAATGAATTCGTAACATGAATAGAAGAGCCAGAGTCAAGCCACCAAGCATTGCTAGGAACATCAATTACGTTTGACTCAAAACAAGCAAAAACACTTGAAATTTTATTTTTACCTTTCTTTGCCTCCTGTTTTGCAAGCCATGCCTTGTATTTAGGGCAGTTTCTCTTCATATAGCCTGTCTTTTTGCAAAAATAGCATTTGAAAATTGAAGAATTGTTAAGTTTTAAATTCTTTTTAGAGATTGGAACCTTAGCACTATCCCTTTTGGTAGCATCAGACATGGAATTTTTGTAGCCCTTGTTGTAACTTTGAACATGGTTGACTGACTCCCCTTTTTCCATTCTATCCTTTTTAATCCTTACTTTCACCCACACATATAGAGATTAATTCATTCACATCCCATTTAGCTTGCAAAGCATTGTAAGATACCTTCAATTGAGTGTAGGAATACAAGGAAGGTTTCAGAAATTGGTACCTCTAGCCTCTTGAGCTTTCCAGCAATATCGATCACTCTGAGGATATATTCACGCACACTTCCTTCACCATCATACCTGATTGTAGTGAGTGCATTCATTAGATTGCCTGTTTCTGTCTTCTCAGATTCTTTGTACTTTTCTTCAATGGATTGCATAAACATCTTGGCGTTGGTTGCCTTACGGAAACCTCCACGAACAACATCTGTCATGGTTCTCTTGATTATCATCAGTGAGATTCTATTGGATTTCTCCCACTTCTCATATTTTGATCTTTGGCTAGAAGTACTTCCATCGGCAGGCAGTGGGGGTTCCTCAGTTCTTAGTGCCAAGTCCATATCCATAACACCCAAAACTATCTCCAAGTCTTGTCTCCATTTCTTATAGTTGACCCCAGTGAGTGGTTCAACAGTATTCAAGTTCATGGAGTTAGGGTTCATGGTTGAACAATCATGTAACATGAAAGATATTAAACTTTAATCCCCAAACTTTATATCACAAACTCAAGAATCTTTGGATTAAGAGTTGTATGAAAATTTTCTTGATCATGACACTTTCACATCCAATATGCGATTCTTTGTAGCCATAATTACTAACCTTTGTGGTTGCAATAAGTGACTTGGTTAGCATATCGGTATATGAATTGTCATGCCACTATGAAATCAATACATAAACAACTAAAACATCTTTAGATGATCAGTGATTATATTTTGACCCATAGTGCCAATTCTAATTCGTAAACTGTATAAAAAACCATGCATAGCACAGATAGCTTTAGCTACCGTGTTCGAATATATGTCTTTCCTGTATAGTATACCATTAGACCTTAATCTGAAAATTCACACAATTCCTTATGCTTTCTTCTTTTAGGGTTAGTTGGTATGTGAAAGCTCTGATACCAAATGTAAAATATATGGAGAATTTGATTATGAACTTTGAATATTATATCACAATACCAAGTTAACCACTTACCTGTAGACGATGACATGCTTGTTGGGATTAGAGTTCTTCTGCAGCTCTCGTCTTTAGTATGCAAGGTCTCAAGAATGAGGTTTGAGTTTCTGTAATCTTGCGTAATCAGAGAGAGTGTAGGGACCCTAATATATATACCATACACAGTGGTAATCAACTAGGACTCTTCCCATTGAGTAATCCTGATTGATCTCAACCTTATCACCGTGAATTCCTTTATTCATATCAGTTAGAAAGACTTCTAGTAATATCATGAGTGTTCCAGCTAATGAATCCTAACATACATGTTCCTTATCAGCTCATAAACATTGTCAATCTTGATCTCTAACATTCCCACGTGAATAACAAGTGTTAACCAAGTGTATAGCTCTCATCAGAACTTACATTCCCAAGATTATGGTTTTTCTCCTTCCTCAACGTCCTTTCTTACCATTAAACTTGATCACAATAACTATCTTTGGCGTGCATAGATTATACCACTTTTTCGTAGTCCGAATTTTGTCCAAGATGAAACAAGTGTCATTCTCCTGTTCTTCTTGATGAAAATAAAAAATAAAACCGACAAATTATATGAAATTAATGCATGAATCTTATAAGGAATGGAGTTTCCATGAAATATCTTTCCATCCTGGAAACGGAACCATTGAGCTAATTAATTACTCATGTCATGCATGTCCTAATTTACTACCTAAGCCGACACTTGTGGACGTGTCTGTAATGAAATAGCCCCTCATCGCATGCATAATATGTAAAACAAACTCTTAAGAAGTGTTTGAATCAAAACCTAAACTTTGGGCTCGAGGAAAGTTGGCCCAAGGTGCAGCCTAAAAAGGAAGAAGCCCAGCCGAAGTCCAGAAGACAATAGAAGCCCGTTTCTGACTAGGTGCAAGCCATGCAGACTACTTGCTCACCTACCCAATGGCCAAGTGGTATAGACCAGCCAACTAATCAGCCCAAAAAGTACTTTTAAATGGCAGTACAAGTAAATAGTTGATGAGTCACTATCCTTCAAACTACATTTGGGCAAGATTATTGCTACAGGAGGCCAAGCCAAGGTGGCTATAAAAGGAGAATGAGAAGTCAGAATCAAGGACACTCAAACAAACAAACAAAAGCACAAACTCTGCTCAAAGCCAGATTTGCCTTCAAAACGAAGTTGTAGTCAGCCCAAACCTTCATCCCTTTCGGGATAAACCCTTTGTAATAGCTCTTCCTGTTCAAACTCTTGCTGTAGTATCGATTTCTTTTGTAAACTCACCTCCCAACCCATTTTCTAAGCTTTCAAACCTTCTGTTAACCCACAAAGATAGGAAGTTACAAGACGATCAGCCTTGCCCGACAAGGTTAAACCTTGCCCGACCTTCTTTGTTTTTGTCTTTTTCATTCATTCGACTAGCAATATGTTGTATACTTCAAGTTGTATCCAAGTTATTTCTAGTAATATGGCTATTAAAAGACTCTCTCAGTGCTTGAATCCGACTTGAATATGTCTTCACAATTCAAGCCAGATCTAAGTTCTAAGCCTTCGGGCATATAAGATTTGATCACACTAAAAAGTCCTTGGCCTCAAGGCATAAAAAAAGAACCTGATGTGGACTTAACCCATCCACTACAAGCTTTGATAACAAGAAGTCCGAAGTTACTTAGGGCGCAAGTAATCGACCTATCACTTAGTTTTATTACTGTTATATTATGATTACCATATAACGTTCGGGGATGGGATGAATTCTGATGGGAAGCCTCAAGGCCTATTCAAGGCCCCACAAAGGCACCTATTTGGATTCATCTTATTTCTCGGGCAAGAACATTGAGTATAGAAGAGGTTCTGATGGGAAGTTTCAAGCCTATTCAAGGCCCCACAAAGGCACCTATTTGGATTCATTCTGCTCTTTGAGCTCAGGTAATCAGAAGTATGATGGTGATAAGACCCATATAATCACCAAAAGGAACCTTATGTGTTTGAGTACTAAGTTAGTTACTTACGAGAAGCCTCAAAGCCTACACCTAAGGCCCCACAAAGGCACCTGTCAATAACTAACATAGTCTCTCGAATACATATGACTCAAACATCCGTTCTACATCTGCCATGCTGAAAATAGCAGTGGCACGCCTGAGCACTTAAAAGTTAATCTTGATTGTGAGCCTCAAGGCCTACACCTAAGGCCCCACAAAGACACCTTTCAAAGTTAACTTTGTCCTTCTCTTTCAGCCTTGCCCGACAAAGCTTTGCCCGACAAGCCCGCCAGTAAAGCAGAAGCCCGACAGAAAGCATCAACCGGCGTCAACCTCTCGGGGAGCTATGTGCTCGTCGGACAGGAAGCATCCTCCACGGAAATTCCCGCCACGAACAAGAAGTATATCGAAAATCAACTAAAAAAAAAACATTTTTAGGGCTTTACGATTTAGTGGTATTAATTTCTTCTCATTTGTATGTGAGAAGTTCAATTTTCGTCATAAGCGAATCAAATTAAAATCAATATCTGTCTTAAGTTTTTAAGTCCCAGATCAAAATTTCAAATGATGCCCCATTGTGGATAGATGAATTGATATTTTTTTTCAGCAAATTGATATTTACTTTGCAAAACAGAAATTTCTAGTCCATGTAATTAGTAATCCTTGGAATCCTTGGAATCCTCGTTGTTATCGTAAATCCTATTGCTTTTGGGAGAATACATAAGGATTAAAGGGGCGAGTCAAGGCTCGGTCCAACTTGTCACGGGCCGGCCCGAACAAGCTCAAAAAGCCCTGGCTCGTGTGGACCGGTTGAGTCGAGAAAAACGGCAAGTCGTCTCGAAATTCCAAAGGTATCGAAGCAGAACTGCAGAAGCATTAGCAGTGGCATTCCCCCCCCCTCTCTCTCTCTCTCTCTCTCTCTCTCTCTCTCGCAAGTCGCAACAAAGATGTTGAAGGTGTTGCGCGTCTTGTCCTCTTCCACCACGAAATTCAGGTACCATTTCTCTTCCCGTTTTTTCTTTTACTAATTTCTGTTTTACTTTGAAGGAAAAAGGAAAAACCCTTACAATTTATCTGTTTTACTTAAAACCCTGAAAATATACCCTTCAAGTTCAAAACTACCTTCTCTAGAAAACTGGCTGCCAAGAAATGTAAATTTGCTTCCTTTTTGCAAATCGATAGGTGTATTGGATGTAAAGGCTGAAACTTTGAGTGGCAACGTTTTGTTAATTTCAAAATCTAATTTAATCTGGCATAAATAAATTCTGCCAGTTTATCTGTGTTGATACTAGATACCATCTACTTCCAGTTAATTCTGGTTCACATTGGTAAATCCGTAAAACCCAATTCTTGTAATAGAAGCACATCTCCAGCCTTTTTGCTATTGTTTCAAGTTAAGGTGAAAATCTTGCGATAATTCTTTCTTAAGAATGTAAGTTTTTGAATGGTTCTTCCATTGAATCCCGTTCCTAAGATTACGCTCCATTCTTCCGTCTCTCTTATTATTGTTCTGATTTTCTTTGTGGAAACCAGGAGCCATTTCTGCACTAGAGATGCTTCATCAATGTATGCTTATACTCATATCACCAGATTTTCAACTGCCACTCAGAAATTTTCTGTTAAAGGTAATTAGTTTATGCGGTTAATATTTCGAGTTTTACCTCTTATAGATCAAGTTTTACCTTTTGATCCTGAACCTTCAGGTCCCAGTTCTCATCAAGTATATGCTTCTTTTGATATCTTCAAGGGCAAAGCTGCACTCTCTTTGACTCCTGTTCTTCCAACATTCACTAAATTGGAAGTACGCATGTCTCTTTTCATTCGTAATTTCATTGATCTCATGTCTTTTGAAGGGAGCCAATACCATATCCCCTCATTCGTCTCTTTTTGTATTGCATAGTCTGGAAGTCTTGTAGTTGATCGGCGTGGTTCTGTCATGTTGAAGTTCACTCCTGCCATTGGTGAACGTAAGTATGACTGGGAAAAGAGACAGGTAACTTCTGTACCTCTTCTTATTTACATTATGTAGATGTATATATTGTTTACTTTCCAAACTACTCTCTCTTCATGCTGCTTGACTTATAATTTCAATGACATTTGCTTCCAGATGTTTGCTTTATCAGCTACAGAGGTTGGCGCTCTGATAAGCTTGGGTTCCAATGATTCTTGTGAACTATTTCATGATCCCTCAATGAAATCAAGGTTGATTTTCCTCCCACTATTGTGGAAACATATGTAACAAGGGTTTATTTCTTTTTTCATACGTCATGGAAAGAACCGGATTTTGATCAAAGTTCAAACCAATTTTCAGATGGCATAATATCGACCATGGTGCTTTAATATGAAAGCGTCACTTTTTTATTTTTCCTAAAATTGTTATTATTTTTGGAAATAGATAGTTAGACTTTAATGAGCAATCTGTGCTACAGTAATGCTGGTCAAGTGAGGAAGAGCTTATCGATTAAGCCTCATGCGGATGGCAGTGGCTACTTTGTTTCCTTAAGTAAGCGTGTTATATCTTCTCATATTCTCTTGTGTACTTAATGAATGTGAAGTCCTTAATAAGTGGATTATCTTCTCGTATTTGTTATTTTGTATGTGCTTTATATATAAGAAGAATAATATTTGAAGTTGCGATATATCCAGGCATCGACTTAAAATCTGACCGAGTGACTTGGAAGTTTTTATGTATTGATTATCACATACGTGTGCTTTTTGGTTACTGAAACTTAATATAAAATTAAGTTTTTGAGTCATTTGCTGATGTGGGGATTGATGCTATCTGAGTTGACATTTTCCTCCCGTTTTCATTGGCAGCTGTTGTCAACAACCTGCTAAAGACCAGAGAGAGTTTCTCAGTTCCTGTCACGACTGCTGAATTTGCTGTTATGAAGACTGCTTGCAGTGTATGACATGACTATAAATTTGAAGTTTTCTATAACTGGAAAAACAATGATTGATATGCACTTTAATATTTCAATAAAATTGTATTGCATGTAAGAGAACGAATATTTCTCATGCAGTTTGCATTGCCCCACATCATGGGTTGGGATAGATTGACGAACAAGATGCCAGCAGGTGGTGGTGGTGGTGGAGGAGGGCAAGAATCAAAGGCGGTTCCACAGCTTTTGGAGGAGTGGGATAGATGAAGTCCGCCTCTCGAATCTCATCTTTATAACAAGCTAAAGGAACTTGGACTTGCAAATTTGGGTTCCTACTAGGATGGACTTGTTATGGACTTATGGTGGTGTATGGTGTATTTTGCTGTGTTGCCAAAAGCTTATTTGACCTGGTGTAGGCTTTTCTTTTGGCTTACGTGATTATTTTCAGCATGAAATATATGTAACTTTAAGCTAAAGTAGGAGGTAATTGGGTGAAGATTTTTTCATGTTTACTTTGGTGATGTACTTGTTGAATTTTGATAGTTCAAGTGCCACCAATTGTTGTTATATATCCAACAACAGGAAGCAAGAAGGTGAATTCAACGATTTTAGTTTGAGTGACCCGTCGGATAAACCCCCAATCCCAATCCCAATCCCAATCCCAATCCCAATCCCTCCTGACCAACAGCCTACGGTGGATGCCATTGCTTTAGTCATACACCCTAACTTTGCCAACGCTCGTTTGGTAAGCTTGGTTTCCTTTACTGCCGGCCGGCTATGTCCCAATTCTTTACATTCTTTCTTACTTTTGTTTTCACCAAATAGCGCCGCTGGAAAATCTCCGACACCTCAAGCGGGTGCACAAGAAATTTGTTCAAGGAGGTCTGTCTCTCTCTCTCTCTCTCTCTTAAACCCTAAACCCCCTTTTATGAGAATTAATTCCTTTCCAATTCAATTTTTACAAACAACAAAAACAAGAAACCAATTCAGTATAGTTGATGCATTGAACATCTTTTTACTGCTAATTGTGTTTTTCGGTTTATACCATATGCGGTTTATTCTGTGGTTCATTAAGTATTCATTTTATTCACTGCAACTTTTCCAATGATTTTGAATAAAAATGATAAATCTTAAATTTATTCTAGTTAGTTATTAAAAAGGGTTCATCGGTAGCGAATCGGAGATGTTCATATTCTTTACCAATGAACAAGTTTTTCTTCATTGCATTGCATTGGTCAGACAAAAGATTATTTACTGAGGGAAGGGCCGTAGAAGATTGTCTAACCACAAAGCTCAAAGCAATTGGTCAAACAAAACTACACATCTCTATGATGGATTGGGGCGTTATGTCCTATGTTACCTTTAATATCCTTGCAAACGTGTCTATCAGAACACAATAATCATCAAAGTAATATAAATGCACAAATAACAAATAATCTGAACAAATGTATCGTGCATTCTTATTATCTAAGTGTAATATCTTTTATTCTTTCATGATTGAATACATTATAACGACTAATTAATTAGTTCTTTAAGTTTGATTATCTACTGTATCGTCCATTCTTGTTATCTATTGTAATATTTTAGACATTATAATGACCCCATTTAATGGGATAAGTGTCACAGCCCGTTCCGGGATTTTATATATCGGGGACGTGAAATGACAGAATTACCCTTGACAGGTATTAAGGTATGTGTGTGTGGCATATTATTGGACTAAATTCATTCCTAAACTTTAGGAAAAATATTTAAGTTAGATTAAATTGGGTTGTATGTTTGTGTGGTTATGAGTTAGGAAACAAAAAAAATGGATGATGATGGGTTATGATGGACACACACAATCAATCCTTCTCTCTCTCCCTCCCCCGTGCCTCTCTCTCCTCCCTCACGGCTTTCTCTCTCTCTCTCCCTCTCGAATTGTACGGACAAGGGCCATACCCTCGAATCACCACGGATCGACGCCAACAAGGGAATTTCAAGCTCACAGTGAGCTTAAGGAAGTCCTCACGAGCTTCGGGGTACGTCGTTGGTAGGATGTGGACGTCGGAGGACGGAGAACGGAACTTTCAAAGCTTTTTCCGGTGAATCCCCGGCGAGTTGGGGGTCGAGGCAGGTATGGATGTGTTCATCTCATCAAGATCTTCATTTTGATATAAAGAACGTTGAAAATAGTGAAGAAATGAGGAAGATATAGTGGTTTAAAAATTCCCCAGAAACCGGCAACTTTTCCGTCGCCGGCGAAACCAGTCCGGTGACTGGAGGAAAAAGAAAACGCGCGTGGGGGCGCGTGGGTCCGTGCCCCTCCCGGCGCGTGGGGGTGCATGCGGCCTCAGAAAATTTTTCTAAAAGTTTCTCGACGTCCGTGACGTCGAATAGGTCGATGTGGTATATTCATATACCCAATTTGAGCACCGTATGAGAAGTTATTTTGAATTGTGGGTTATATGCATTAATTAACGTTTTTATAGTTGTTTCGCATATAGGTGACACCTATCCTGAGGACGAGCGCATTCAGGGACGTCACGGGGGTTACGACTGAAGGAAATTTTGTGAAAAACATGTTCATTTGAGCAACATCTATAGCATGCAATTAACAAATTAAAGGCGGAATCATGCTTGCATGCACTCAAAACAAAACATTACCCATTAAATTCAAAGCCTAGTATTTTGGTGAACCAAGACTCAACTCAAAACAAAGTGAGTTGAGATATTTATACCTTTGTAGATACCTCTTTGCTTAAGCAAAGGCTAATCACCCAAAGAGAGGGCCTTCATTCCTTGCATCTTAGATCTATGGATTTGGATGGATGAAATGGTTCTCCAAGTTCCCAAAATTGAGAACCTCTAAGTCTCTACACCAAGGTTAGATTGGAGAAGAAATGAGTGACCTTGGAGGAGTTGGATTGCTAGCTAATCCCTCCAAGGGGCCGGCCTCTTTAGAGAGAAAGGGAGAGACATGTTCTCTCCAATTTTCTCCAAAAGAAACCCTTAATGAATTTAGGCTATAAAGTCCTTTATATAGTCCCTTCAAATAAGTGACCTAAAGAACGAAAAAGCCATTCTTTTAACATGGCCGGCCAATTGAGGGATTTGGGCTTTTGGGCCCTTGTGAATCTTTATTCATTAAGTTGTCATACAACTTAAGTCCATGGGCTTTGACGTTCGAAGCCCATTGGGCCTTAAGGTCCAAAACTATCCCGAGGTCTTCAACGAACTTATTCGTTTGATTAATTAACATATTAATTAATCCTTGCCATAAATAATTAAATCATTTAATTATTATTACTCATCTCCATTGTTTCTTCAATCTCCACCTTACACGGTGTACGATCCATTAGGTTCCTTTTAGCGAGGCAGTGGGCGATTAAAACCATTTCAAATCGATTGTGAATTGAAACTTACTTTCAATTCTCCCTTTAGTGATTATACACGTTTAGGGCTTCCACAAACCATGAGTGACACCTAGCAGCATATCATGGTTACCCAAGCTAATCAGAAGAGGTGGAGAACCTATTCAGTTTAGGATTACAAATGCAATACGGTCTTTCTCTAATACAATACTTTTGACAACATTGTTTGGTTTGATAGTTTATTCATGTCTACTATCCAATGTGATTCGTGTGCTTATATGATTACCTTGAATGTGATTTGGAACGACTTCCTAAATCTCATTCATACTCTTGCCAGAGATTCTTAATCATATCATAGAGTATTCTCCCTCAAACGGTTTGAAGGTTAGAGATCCCTTATTGCGCATTCACTTGCCTCCATAGCTAAGTGACTTAACCCCAACTATGTCGTGGACACCCTCGAATAGAGTGACTTTGACATAATCAAAGATCAAGGACTTAACCACAAGACAACTATGATGCCTCAGGTCAAAGGACTACTTTGCATTATCCCAACCATAAGTTCTCATGTGACATGAATATGAGAACTCTTCGTTGATCGTGTTCAGTGAACTCATTCTCTATTGAGCACCTACGTACTTGTCTTGATGTCACACACACCAATGACTCGAAACTAGTCACTCTCCCTGAGAGAAGACACAGCACGTACTGATCTTAACGGACTGTCAATGCCCAATTGGCAATCCTATGATCAGGAACGTTTAGGATATGTATATGAAAGAATGGTCTCATGAATCTAACTTCTTTAGATTGCATTCTCCCAATCACATATTCCTTGGACTTATCGTTTAAGCATATAACATGTATATGAGACGACTAAAACAATAACCTTTTGCCCTTTATATTTAAACTACATTAGTTTAACTTGTGAAATGTCCGTAAAGTATCATCATATGATTGGTTTTAGGGCACATTTCCAACAACGACCCATCGACTTACCAGTGAGTGGGCAGTTTTGTTTTTCGTATTACCTATATACTATTGATTTTCCCAGAAATTGAATTCATATGAAAGTACGTTTTAAAATGCCGTGCATGCATATTATAGATATATGAATTGATATTGATGCATATATATATGCATGAATTGGTGTTGTGGACGCACAGGTGAGTATCAGGTGAGTTTTATGTTAATCATGTGAATCATTGATGATGTAAATTGTGTTGAGAGCTCATAACCTGCACCCCTGGTGTTAGTGCTTATATTATTCACCGCACCGCACGCTCACCTTGGATCCAAGTAGGTGCATGTCGTACAGACCATGAGAGGGTTCCGACATGCTAGTCGTACAGACCACTAGAGGTGGTTCCGACTAGTAGATGACCTTAGATTATGCGCGCAGATGATTGATGAGAGAAGCACTAGAGCGTATCATTACACCATTCTTGTCGTACAGACTACTTTAGGTAGTTCCGACTTATGTGCAGAGTAGTGCCGTACAGGTCACCGTGGTGACTCCGGCTGGGTTGGATATTGAGCTATGGAATTAACCGTACAGGACCAACTGCAGGGTCTCCGGTTAATTCATTATGTCACCTGTTATTTTGATGCATCCATGTTTTGTTATCGACATTTATGGCATGGCATATTCCTGAATTTGTGATAGATTGGTGATTTGTGACGTATGAGGTTTTATATACTATTATGTTATTTTCTGGGAAAGTATACAGGTTTTACAGTAAGGGGTTAGAAATGTTTTTAATGAAATGTTTTGGAAAACTTTGGTTTTACTGACCCACTCAATTTTGTTTTTGCGCCCCTCCAGGTTCTAGTTAGCAGTTGGTGGCTCACGAGGTTTTCTTCGGCATTCTGACAGACTTCTTGCATGTAGGACTCACATGCGGGTGTTGTAATTTAATTATAGTCCTACTTGACTGCACCTAGTTTTTTTTATGCTCTGAAATTGTGTATTGCACACTTAAACTCACTCTAGTATGCTAGTTGGATATTACTGCTAGTAGTTGGTTTTTCTTCCTTCGTATTTCTCATATCTTTTGCTTCCGCATCACACTTTTGGTTACGTCACACTCACGTGACGGCTAACACGCCTTGATTCTAGGATCGGGGTGTGTCAATAAGGCTTCGTTATTGTTGTTGTTTTATTTCAGAATGTAAACTTCAATGTTTCTCTTTTAAAATTATTGCACAATTAATAAATTTACATTACAAGTTAATTAGCTCGTTGTCAAACTATATGACTTATAAATCATCTATTAATTTGTTTACTTGCTTATGTTTTCTTTATGGAAGTTAGGCCTCCTGTTAATTTACATTAGGTAAGGCTACTTGATTACTTGAGGAACTTTTCTTTTCTTTCTCAAGATTCTTAGAAAGAAAGGAAAACTAATAAAAATGGCTTGAAAACTTTGAGTTTTAACGATAAGAACAAAATAAAGAGTAAAATGAATAGTATCAAGATTGACTTTCTAGTGTAAAAATGTGGTTTTTCATTAAAGTGAACAGTACCAGAAGCTTTTCGTTAAAATTCCCCTGTTAATGGGCTTTGGGGATGTATGATCAAAGTGTTCCCCCTTAGGTAGTCATAAGAGACAAATCCGTGGATTTGTAAGATATTAATTAGTACCACTATTATTCTTCGGTATAATCTTAGAATTGAATGGAATCATTGTAATTCCATTTTACTGAGTTCCATTTAGTGGGATGAGGCTTTGTTGCTGCTGTTGTTATTTTAATTGTGTTTTACTGAATTCCAATCTAGTCTTAGCATTTTGTTTACTTCATTTTTGTGCAATCCCTCGTAGGCCTTGTCTTGTATATACAATGATATGGATCCCTTCCGTATGAACTTACTATCTCATTTTGGATATTGAATCTGATTTGTTTGAGTGTTTATTATTATTAATAGTATCTGGAGAGAATTGTTATTAGCACTCTAAAAATCTTTTTCTACACTCCAAACTTTCTATATTGGGAAAAAAAATACACTTGTGAGGTGAATAAGATTTTTGGAGTGCCAATAACATTTCTCTATCTGAAAACCTACTATTCTTCTGGTAGTCTCCAAATTTATCGTTAAACAAGAATATGGCAAACATCTAAATCCACTAAATTTAGGTTTGCAAGTATGCAGCATCATCAAAAGATGAGTGGGAAGAACAGTGCAAGCTATGGCCAACATCTTATCATCCACCAACCTAGTAAGCTTCTGTTGGGAAAAAAAAAACCTAGTAAGCTTCTGCTCTTTTAAAATTAAATGTAATTTAAGTGTGTTTGTTTACCTAATTGTGTTTTGGCACTAATTTTTTTCTTTAATAATGTATCATTGCTGTTCAGGAGTCTTTAGTTTTTCCTTTCTAAGATTGAGGTGATGAGAAGGTGAAAGATGTTCAGTAAGGATGAACAGTAGTCCTAGAATGATTAAAATCTCGAGATACTATAAATGTTGCCTCAATGATACATGCATGAAGTTATGCTAACACCAACAGGAAAATTAGGCACTTACAAGTATAAGGCATTATATGGGATAGTTACATAAAAGTTCTTTTTTATCAGCACCTCTGCAGTGTGGGTTTGTTACTTCCTTTTTCTGCTGGGGGCTCCTCGTTCTGCATTCCCAGAAT
This sequence comes from Malus sylvestris, assembly GCF_916048215.2. NCBI lineage: Eukaryota > Viridiplantae > Streptophyta > Magnoliopsida > Rosales > Rosaceae > Malus > Malus sylvestris. The sequence goes on from NC_062264.1 coordinate 998,564, forward strand.
ACAAATGCCAAATCATATTTGTTTAATATTGTCCTGACTCTTTTTTTTGTTTGTCCTTTACCTTTTAAATACAGTAATATCGAAGGCATTACTGGATTCAGTGAAGAGGACTCACATTCGGTCTTCAGCTTCATGAAGTATGCTATTCAGTTGGCAAAGTCTGGTGTAATTCGGTAAAGTATTACTCTCTCTCTCTCTCTCTCTCTCTCTCTCTCTCTCTCTCACACACACACACACACACACCCATTATATTTTCTCGATCTCATATCAGCATTGTGCTTTCAGCAGTATTTACGTCATCCTTTTCTGATATGCTTTTAAATATTCAAAATGACGCTAATACTTTAAAAATTCCTAAATGAAATGGAAGGGTTAGGATGAATTTATTCTTGTTCTCTCTTGCAGTCTTGTTATTTACTTATTTTTCAGCCAGTACCCTGTTGTAGTCTTAGTGCTACTGCTGTTCGACATGCTTGGATCAGCATCAGTTTGAGGACAATACTAGCATACACTTGAGGAGATATTTACTTTTCCATTCAAGAATAATGATAAATGATAAATGACCTTAAAGGAGTTGATCATAATCTTGATTCTTAGTTTATTCTAAGCTATGAAACTAAATTCTATGGTAAACTTGTTAAGGTTGATGTAACGCTTTACAACGCAATGTTGATTCATATTACCGACGCATCCCTTCACAAGTGGTTTTACTGAGCAAAACACGTGGATTGAGTGATGTAATGTGACCAAACTGGTCTTAGCACATGGATGGATTAGCTGATAGGCTGATATCGTTTCTTGTGAAAGTTAAGCAATCCAACCTAAAACCAAACGGCAATGGGTGGAGAGTCCAAGGAGTTCATTTTGTGCAATGCAAGGCCTTAAATCAAGGCCCCAGTTCCCCAACACACACATAATGCCACCTCGTGTAGTTTTTCTTTTTCTTATTGACTTTTTAAGTGTCCTTTTAGGAGTTTTTAGAAGACTATTTCTTTCAAGATACCCCTTCTGGCTTTGGATTGGACATATAAGCAGGTTTTCCTGAATGGTTTTTTGGTTCAATCCTACACTGAAACTTAAGTCTGGGGTTGCAGGGGATGTCTCTACGTTTTCTTGATATTAAATGAAAAACAATGCCGTCAGAACATTTGAACAGGCTTTTATGTTTCAATTTCGTCAGCAGACTGGACTGAACTGGATCGGATCGGATCGACCCGGCTCGGCTCTTATCTAAAATATTCAATTCATGGTTTGATGGGTTCATGTTACTTCACATTCCTCTCCATTGAAATATGTTGTAAAAAATCTGATGCCCTAACATCTCTTTTTAATTTATTTGTAATATTATCGATGCCGCGTCATCATTATTTCAAGCAAATGTTCCCTTTGAAACGGTTTGCTCGAAGGGTTGGGCATGCCAGCCTCCCTTCTCCGGGCGAGGAACATGACCGGTTAATGCAATGGTCGGAATGCAAAGATTATAAGTATTTGCCTTGTTACTTGGAAGCCATCCATTCTTCCCCCAAGGTTGGGTCAAGGAAGAAACCAAGAAATAGGAAACATAGATGGTTTTAAAATGAACAAATATTAAACAAGAAAAAGGTTAAGCAAACGACTTTCCAACAGAATGCTTCAATCATTGCATGATGATGATGATGATACGATACACAAAGCACTACCAAAAATCCCAGCAGCAACTACAAGAGAATATTATGAAATTGCATAAAGGCATCCAAACGCTCCCTACTGACTCACAAGTTTATAATTTTCTAAATCTGCATATGCACAAGAAGCAAAGAAACTGTAGAACCAACTATATAACAAATTCCTCCACCATCTGTACCTTCAAATCAAATAGATGCAGAAACATCATTCAGAAGGTTAACATGCGACTCCCGTAGACTTCTCTGCGACAACTGTTTCTTGATGACATGATTTTCCACCTCTCCAGTCACGATCTCAAGCTCCACTTTAGACACCGATCACAACATATTCAACGGATGCACTCGATACCATGACAAATCCATAACCAAATCACAAACAGTATAACACAAACAGCTGCATCAACGGCAAGGACAATTCGCACTTGGCGGCACCACTTCTTTCGAATGCTTTGAGAACCTGACCTAATCCTCATTGATCCCAAATCCTTTTGTAATGCAATTGAAGAACCTGCTCCAGCTTGGTTATTGGAACCCGAATTAGCTGAGTCAATACTGACTCCTCTATCCGTAGATTTCCTATGTTCCTCCAACTCGATGTCTCTCATTGCAATCACATGCTCTTTAGCCTTCTTCTTGTCTTGCTTGCTGGACTTCCCCAAGAGAGGGGCTTTTGTAGAATTGGCAACTTCAATTTGACCATTGGCACTACTTGGTGATGGAGAAAGACCAGCATGAAGTGATGGAGAAGCTTCAGCTGTCCAATTGCTACCACCGTGAGAAACGTTCTCCAAGGAGGTGATCAAGCGGTGGATAACAGGAACTAGCTGTTCTTGTATGCCAACAGAACTCATAACACTCGACAAACTTCCCCTTGAACCCTTCCTGGATACCTTCTTGAATTCGTCTCTCAAATGCTCTAAAAACTGAAGAACCCCGGTATTCCCCAAACTATCATCAACAATTGTGAAATAAACATAGGCATCTTCAATTAAGAAACCATAAGTCCTTTTACCAACCGTCTCAAAATACCACCTATGAAAAGGAGGAGTCTTTTCCAAACACAAAGAAGCCAAGTTGTCAATTTCACCATCTCCGCTACTATGCACGTAGAGGATCCGGTTACCCCTTGACACACAACAGTAGTAAACTGTATTTTGAACGGAACCCATCACTAGTACACCGTTAGAGTTAATACGCAATTCCACTTGTAGTCTGCAAGCAATTACAGTAGAAGCTCATGCTCAGCATCACCAAAACCGCCTTGGTCTTTCATTCATTTTACCTAGTGTCAGACGATGATTTGAAAATTGGATTCCTTAAAGGGTTCCGGATATGATTTTATGTTGAAGTCAAACTCAAGGATCCGAAGACCATAAGCTATTTTCGTCATCAAAAAAGCAGGACCAAATGAAATGCAAACAACACATGCGCTACAGAATCAAAAGCATATCCAGAAAAAAGCAACAAGGGTGGTTGTTCAGCTAAGTAGTTGACGTCGGCGTTGTAGGCTTGTCCGACTCTCAGGAGCAAGATGAGAAACTAGTCTCTGAAGGTACTAATCCTAATCCGTGATTACAAGGAACGGAGAGCACTCAGGACATTGGAAGGAAGGTTTCAAATTAAACAAAGACATCAAGTTTGGGGTTTTCCACAAGTCTAAACCCCAAATTAAGTAAATTCAATGAGAGTAAGGTAAATTCAAATTGGTTATTGGTTGCAGTCAATGAGTGTTTGCTAATTGGTACGGAGAAATAGTACAAATACAGGGCGGTGTGAGTTTACAAGATTAGACACAGATTTCTCATCGACCAACCAAACAGATCCAAAAAAGGTTCTAACAACACACAGATTCAGATTTACCTCCGAAAAAGGCAAGCCTTGAGCATACGGTGACACGTGACGACTGACCGACGAGACAGACACCTGGTGCCTCCTGCTGCTGCTGCTCAAACTTCAAACGCCAAACTCCAGACTCCAAACTCCAAAGTTCAAACTGAGAGGATTATAAGATGCGATGCGAGTTAAACAAGAAGTGAAGTCAAGTAGTACGCTACGCGTTCTTTCCGGTTGACATTTTGACTTGTCTTGCTTTGGGTTTGGCGACTTTGCTTGGGTCTTCTTACCATCACAAATACATGTTACAATACGGACGCGTAACTATGAATTGAAAATGACATGATAAATACTAGTCTTTCACACTCAGTATATCCGCTGCTTTTTTTGTTTGATTTTCGCTATTCTTCGTAAAAATAATTTTCATGATTTAAGGACAAAAGAAACGGAATGACCATATTAGCATTTTGTAATTACAAATTGAGATGAAATTGTGTTTTTTTTTGGAAGATTTAAATGGTCTTATTTGGGTGTCTAATCTAATCCATGCTTCTATGCTTAATGCTCATGAGTCTGAGAGGAACATATATCTTCTGATTGTCGATTGGAAGATTTAAATAAGACAATATTCTCAATTAGTGAGACTACGTAATCCTTGCAAAATACCATACAATGCTCGCTCTCAGTGCACACTAAACCCTTGTTCAAATCACGTCTTAATTCTCATACGCCAATCCATTGACAATCACATAACAGTGGATGTCGCTTATCTATTCATTCAGCAAATGAGAATCGTAGCCGCTCACAGTGTTCTTGGGCACGGGGATAAACTTGCCTACAACCAAACCAAAATTGTTAACTACGTTCCCACCCAAGCAAGACCAATGCCAGATCAATTTGGAAACTCTGCAACGAAGATGTGGTTTCCCATCTGAAAGCATCGATATACTTTGTTTGTTCCTGCATTCATCAGTTGTTCTTGGTACCTCCCCCCTTGCTGATGCGGAGGTCTAGGACCTCAACATCAAAAGAAACATCTTCTCGTTTGTTTTACTTTAGCTGCTTCTTGGCTTCTATATACAGAAGCATATGGCCAAATATTCTCTCAACATATGGCATGTTTGGAAGCTTTTATACTAACCGCCGCATCTCACTTGGATACTAGTATGCAGACTGCAGCAATTGAATTCTTGATGGTACCACCAGCTCTAATGCCTCAAATCAAGTCCATCTGCATGGATAGACAGACAACCAGATGTCATTAGCTGAAAATTTATCATATGGAATAAAATTAGTATATTGGCAGGGAAGGAGACAATTTGGACAATCTTCCTGACAAGTGGTTTGGGAAATGACTAAAACCAGATTTTATTATCTGGCAATCTACCCAGACAAACAATCAGCAGTGGAGGCCGATGACTTGGGAGATACAACGGATTAATTACTTTATTACTTTCTGTACTACTTGCTAGTGCAAATGAGAGGCATTTGTTAAACATATTCACAAATGAGAGTTAGTACAAGAAGTTGTGTCTCATAATCTTAAAGTTAAAGACAAAAAATAAGAAAAAGGCACAATGTGCATCACCATATGACGTTCAGTGGAAATGTAATAATCAAATTATGCTAATTGCATTTAAATAATAACAGAAAAACCATTTTTAAGCAAACTGTTCTGAAAAGGGGGGCAAGAAGGCAGGAAAAAGAAAATCAGTTAAGCTAATCTTCAGCAAATCACAAATTACCAGATGATCCACCAGTATGCTGATGCACTTGAGTTGCATTTCCTGCATCCCTCAATCCTCTCTTGCAATCAACCCACTCAGAACTTGCATCTTCTTTGGAACTGTTTTGGGCGCTTGTTGGTTCTCCATTCCTCAACCCAGAAAACTCTGTAGCTTTTGTTTCTTCACAAGCCTGAGGCATCTGAAGAAGAGATGTTAGACTATTATTCACTGCAACAGAAGATTCATGACTCGGTTCCACTGGTACATCAGGCGATTCATTTTGATATTTATGGGCAGAAAGGAGGGATGAGCGGCAGAGTGGACAAGTGCTGTGGGTAGAAAGCCAGCTGTCAATGCAATCAATGTGAAATGTATGGCCACAGGATGGTATCTGTTGAAGTCTATCCTCCGCTACATAGTCACCCAGGCATACTGAGCATCTGCAAAAAAATACAAAAGGTGCCTCATTTGTTGAGAGAAAGCTTAAGATTTGAAGGCACTATTTTCATCTAAAAATAGCACACTATACTGGAAGTAAATTTGAAGCTATTGTAAACCACTGCAAACACATCATGCTAAATATAAAATTATGGACAATAAGCGTTCTAGTTTAAATATGATAAATTATTCCAAAGTCTAAACAACCACAAGATGTCACCATCACCGTTACTTTCCTATTTTGTTTTGTTTTATAGTAATATCCTGAAAATATAATTCCTTATCATCAAGTTTCAGTACCGATGAGAAATCAAGGTAGGAGTGAGGGGTTGTGTGGTTGGTATAATTGCATCAAAGGAAAATGATTCAGAGAAATTAAATCATACTTATTTGGAAACTAAAGCCTATGCCTCAAACAATTTGATTTTGCACAAACAATCATTCACATAAGTGGGGGTAAGGCTAGCCGACATTTACCTCTCCCAGACCCTGCGTAAAGCGGGAGCCTTGTGCACTGGGTACGACGACCAACGACGACGACCAATCATTCACATAAGTCATTCCTATAGCCTTGTCTGTTTTAATATTCCTTCTTACGGATTTTCATACAGCCGATCCCACTTGGTGGGATAAGGCTTGGTTTTTGTTGTATGAAGTACATACACTCATTGTTTCACAACTCTTGTGATGTAGGACAATAAGAAGGGATAGATAAATAGAATAGAACTCACTCAGGCCTGTGGCATCACACCAAAGGTGTATTGAATCACTCCAATAGAGAAGTTAGAAAAATTCCGGCATCACATGGGCCTTCAACTTGACGCGGAAGATGCCTTGGAATCACTCCAAGGTTGTTGTGCTTCACACACAAGCAGGAAACCTAGAATTTCTGTTCTCTAACATTTAAAAGCTTACAAAGTAGCCCCTTTTATAGGCTAATTGGTACATGGATCTGGAAAGATTCGCATTATTATCCTTAGGAATTCTGAAGACTAATTTGTGGATAGTCATCTTGTCAACTTACTATATCACTCTTGTCTCTTTCTGTGGCATAATATGAGATTACTTAGAACAACATAATGACCAGTGATCTCACTACTGGAGTCAAATCTCCACACACGAAAAAATGTCAATAACTCATTGCTATCATATTGAAATCAATGAAATGTAAAAACAGTAGCTTTTAAAATGTTATAATCAACTGAAAACTAAAAGATCAGAAAATATAAAAATAAGTAGCTCCATATGATTCTTTATTGTATTACACAAGACAAATTGTTAATGCTCATCAGGAAACATCCAAATATGGACCCTTTGCTTCGGTAAAGTTCTTCCAGGCTTGAAGAATGATATTTACACTATGAATCAATGATATTCCTTTTTGGCGACTACCAAACATAGCATATGTCAAGAAGGATGAACCGATACGCAAGCTATAACTTTCTATTATCCCCGCACCAAAAACTGTACTTAAAATACCAAACTTGACCTCATCTATATTGCTTTTACCATGTTCAATGAAAAGCATTTCTGTCAATTTCAAATTCTAATCATATTAGAACTCATCGTCTATATTGCTTTTACTGAAGATATCATGTTGAAAGCCAAGCTGATAATTTTCTTATCAGCTTGGCCCACAATTCAGTTACCGTATCATTCAAATGATAATTCCATTGATTGATTCCATGTTTCCAGGATACTGAAACAATCGATTGAATTCCCATTCCTCAAAGTTAAATAATAAAAACAAAAAATTAAAAAAAAAGGCAATATTAACTAAGAATTAAGGAAAGAAAAAGAAACCCCACTCACTGTGTATCTCTGACGGAGAAGCTCTCCTTATATACAATAATGGGCAGCATCTCCCTGAGCTCTTTCTTCAACCCCAACTCAACCTGACAGTTGCAGGCAGGAAGCCAATTTAAGAAACATATATAAATGGAAGAATGAATGAAAGAATGAGGTAACACTTACAGTGTGATTCCCCGGAGGCGGAAGAGATGTTGTCGTTCGGAGGGAGGACCAACTGAGGCGTCGAGGGCGAATATAGAACAAGTAGAAGACGAAAAGGAGGATGAAAGTGAACAAGATGGGGATGCAAAACACCAAGAATTGGTACATCTTGAACCAACTTTCCTCCCTTGATGATGATGACTTACTGTTGTTACAAGATTCTGAATTAGCAGAAGACGACCTCGGATATACATGATTATTAACACATCCTTCCTTCTTCACTACAAATTTAATCTAATCGAATCGAATCTGATTATTACTAATATCTTGAGAAATGGCTAATACTTATGATAACTGGACAAGTAGAAGTTTAATTTGGACAAAACCCAAAACCCAGAAGAGAGAAGATTTGTCTAATGGAAGTGTACACAGACAGTCTACAGATTCAGAGAGAAAGAAGCAAAGAAGGAAGGGCAGGCAAGTGGGAAGTGACAAGTAGGAAGTGAAGAGGCAGGTAGGCTGGCAGATCTCATCTACGGATACGATACGATGACGGTCAAAACTCAAAAATATTCAAGACACAAAGAGCGTATCAAACTTAAGGGCGGTAATTGCTCGGGTTATCATGCAATTGGCAGTTTAAAAGTATTTTTACTCTGGAAATGAATTGTCCGAACCATTGGCATTAAAAAAAATTGAGAAAAATTAATATCATGTATAATTTCAAACTCTCCTAAGTTTAGATATTTTCTCATTTTTCTGTGCTTTGTTTTTAATTTTTTTCTAAATGAATAACATAGACCGTTGGATTATAAGTTTTTGCAACCCAACACCCCAGGTTGTGCCACGTGGGCTCAACCCCTTTTTACATTTTTTTTCTAAATTAAAAAAGATAGATTAACAAGGACCATCAAATCTAAGAAATCCAACAGCCCACATGAAAGACAGATTAATGTGGCCTACAATGCCAAGTCCCGCAGGCACTTTTTGGTCAGTCACTCTCCCCTAATCACAAGTGCAGGCCATGCACCCAACGCAAAATAAAATAAAACGTGTCTAATGCCAACATATCATTAGATCACCTCAAGCAAAGCCTCAAGCCATTTTACCCCGACTACTTGGTCCATGGGAGTTAAGCCCATCCAATAGGTGGGCAATTGGCATACTTGAGTGTTCATCAGTTTTGATGGACTAGGATTCTCTCCCTTTACCTAACCCAAGGTGATCATTATCACCCCCTTCATGTCATTGTCATGTGTCAATTTAACTATCCATAATTGCCTATGCATTTAATTAAATATTTTATGAAAAAGAAAAACAATTGAATGACTTAAAAATAAAACTTACCATTTATTCTTTCATCTATATCTCACCTACTTCATTTGATTTTTTTTTTTTTTAACAAGCAATATTATGGTAGGGGAGTGGACTAAGGGGCGGTTTGGGAGTGAGGTGCTTAAAAAAAAAACACCCATGAAAAAAAACTGTGAGGGTTTTAGGTGTTTGGTAAACTGAAAAAAAAATGACTTATTTTGGAAGCTGCTGTTAGAATAAGCTGAAATCAAAGGAAAAAGCTGAAGCTGCTATTTGCAGCTTTGGAAAACTGGCTTTTTTTCAAATCACACGGAGCTACAGTGCTCCTTTAATGAAAATACCCACTATCAGACTTTTTTTTTTTCCAAAAACACTTTTACAAAAAAGTTTACTAAACACTCTGCTGATTTATTTCACAGCCGCTTATTCTCATAGCACAACCGCTTATTCTCATAGCACAACCGCTTATTCTCACAGCAGCCTTTTTTCAAAGCACAGCAATACCAAACCAGCCCTAAGCCTCACAATGAGTGAGCCATAATAATGTGATTCGAATTTGTTTTTTGCGAGAATCGAACTTAAGACCTCTCATTTATAAGTAATGAGAAATACTACTAGACCTTAGTATTAAGTGACATCTATTTCATTTGATTTGATTTGCTTAGTTTAATTAATTTAGATTAGCATTTGCTTACACACTTTTTGTGTATGAACACATTTTTTTAGAAAATGAGAATGAGAGGGGAGAGAGGGAGAGAGAGAACATAGGAGGAGTGGGAGGTTTCTGTTTTTGGTATTTTTTTTTTTAATATTGGAGGTATTTTAACATCACCTGTAGATGAGGTTTCAATAAAAAACAGTAAAATTTGAACTTGTGAAATTACATTATTGCCCATCATATTTATTTTTTTTGTGATAAAAGACTAATTTGTCTTTTCACCCTGTTGATGCACAAAATCAGCGAAGACTTTGGTACAACAGAAAGTGTCAGGTTTTATGACCTTCGCTTGGTTGCTTCGGTCACTAGTGAGGATAAGTACGTAAATGAATAGAGACAGAGAAGCAAACACATGATTGGTTCTTGATGTTGACACGTGCTGCGCTCTGATTGGCTTCTAATCTTGACACGTGTCGAGTAGTGATTGGCCTCCTGGTCGGAGGGGAACTCTTCTGGGTCCTTGACAGTATAGCGTTGGCCGGTGCTCGGTAGTTTCGGGATTGGTCAAGTATGGTACAAACAGTGCTCCCCTAAGTTCCCGAGTGAGGGAAACTCCTCGGTTGGGGACTTGCAAGATCCAATCCCTTGAGTAATCACGAAACTTCTAAGTACCGAAGTGTGGTCTGATCTTCATCTGCCCTTCTCTGGAAGTACTTTTCCTCCATCCGGGAATGGTGTATTTAGCTGATGTTGACGCACAAGGTAATGTATCAATTTCACTTGAAGCCTAGTTATAGTTTCGGGCTTAGTCAAGTGTGATACAAACCCTATAGTAGGAGTCCCCCAAGTCGCCGAGCTAGGAGATCTGCCGAAAGAGGTGACAGACAAGGTAAGCAGTCAAACTTCCAAGTAAGCAACCCAGGATCAGAGGTTTGACGTCGGCTTCTGGTTGATTGTTCTCATTCTCCTTGTCTCTCATTCAACTGCCAGGATAAGGAGAAGCAAATGGATAAGAGATGATATGAGATACTTTTGCTTTTGAAGAAGTAACTTTCCACAGGCTTATTCTTGAACTGTGCTGGAGGGTTTTCTGGTGCCCTTCAGAGTATAAGGCCGACTCAAAAATTTGAGGGTCAAAACAAGTCCATCAAATCTAGAGTACGTTCGACCTTGATGATATGGGATACTTTTGATGTTGACGGAATAATGAATGTGGTATGGAAAGGTGTCGTGCTGTAGTGATCTGTTTCAGCTCACCGTTGAACCTTCTGCTTCAATCTTTTGCATGGCAGAAGTGGTGTGCAACCTTTGCATTTAAATGGTCCTTCAGAACATTCCTTCATAGTGACTCATCCACGCTTGGCAGCTTCAGTGTAAAGAGCCAATATCTGATCAACTGTCATGAGGTATTTGCCGGTGGAATTCGTGACCTTGACAGCAGTTGAGGATGAGTACTCGAGAGCAATGCTAAGTAAGCAACCAGGCAAAGGCTCCAGGCAGTCAGTTCCAAATTGGAGGTTTGATTTCAGGTTCCGACTGACTGCTCTCTTTCTCCTTGTCCTGCAGGTGTGGACAAGGACAAAGACAAAGACAGGGAGAAAGCATGATATGGGATACTCTTGCTTTCGACCCTGATGATATGAGATACTCTTGTTCTTGGTGTGGCTTATTTGCTGAGGTATTATCGGGGGGAAATAAAGCTGAGTATTTCGAGAGGTTATGTTGAGGGTGCCTTTTCGAATGCGAGAAAGGGTTGAGCATTTTTGCAGGTTTGCCTGTCCGTTGAGGAGGGAGGTCAATGTATATAGGGATTTCCCAATAACAAGTAGTAATGCTATTCCTTTACCCTTCTTGGTCACAGTGAAGATTACAGACAAGCTTTATCTAAGGAAATCTGGCTCTCGAAGTTCTGAGAGTTGTGCCTCTTCGGTTTTCGAACAAGCAATCCCGTCGAGGATCTGACTCTCGAGATTCGGAAAGCGGTGCTACTCCGGTTTTTGAGAAAGTAATTATGTTGAGAGTCTTTTCTCGAATGTGAGTAAAGGTTGGACGTTCTTGCCAACCTGTCTTGCCGCAAAACACGGAGGTCGACACACATAGGGACTTTCCAGTTGTCAAGCAGTGGTGCTGTTCCTTTACCCTTATGGGTAATAGTAGGGTAGCTGGAACTTCGAAATACTCGTGCCTAAACTTTGTCAGAGATCTTTGACAAAGTTATATGTGGTACCCGAGGAGTTGATGGTGCATATGGAGAGCGGTGATTGAACAGTAAGATTCACGTGCTTTCTACTTCACCAGAAATCTTCGACAGATTGCCCGTAATTTCCGCAAAGCTGATTGTGCATGTGACAGGTGCTGACGAGGCAGCAAAAGCAGGTGCTTCTTCGATTTCTGAGATCGGCCCTCGTGGTCTCTGAGCAGCCCAGCTTTTGAGAAAGCAAATGCCTCTTCGATTTCTGAGATCGGCCCTCGTGGTCTCTGAGCAGCCCAGCTTTTGAGAAAGCAAACGCCTCTTCGATTTCTGAAGCTCCGTCGAGTGCAGATTTTTATAGAGGCTGGCATTAAGTTCCACAGCACACTTGAATCTCTACCAGTAGAAGCTCATTTCTTGCACTTCTAAGATCTTGATTTGTCTGACCTCTTCCTTCTTCAACACATTTGAAAATGTCTGGACCCTCTGACCGTCGTTTTGACTTGAACCTTGGAGAAGAGACAGCCACGCCTTCTCCAGACAACATATGGCGCCCATCCTTCATATCCCCTACTGGTCCTCTTACCGTTGGGGATTCTGTGATGAAGAATGATATGACCGCTGCAGTGGTGGCCAGGAACCTTCTCACTCCCAAAGATAACAGACTACTTTCCAAACGGTCTGATGAGTTGGCTGTTAAGGACTCTCTGGCTCTTAGTGTTCAGTGTGCAGGTTCTGTGTCTAATATGGCCCAACGCCTATTTGCTAGAACTCGCCAAGTTGAATCATTGGCTGCTGAAGTGATGAGTCTCAAACAGGAGATTAGAGGGCTCAAGCATGAGAATAAGCAGTTGCACCGGCTCGCCCATGACTATGCTACAAACATGAAGAGGAAGCTTGACCAGATGAAGGAATCTGATGGTAAGGTTTTACTTGATCATCAGCGGTTTGTGGGTTTGTTCCAAAGGCATTTATTGCCTTCGTCCTCTGGGGCTGTATCTGGTAATGAAGCTTCAAATGATGAACCTCCAATGCCTCATCCTTCTGGGGTTTTGTCAAGTACTGAGGCTCCGGATAACCACCCTCCGGTGCTTTCTCTTTCTGGGGCTCTACCGACTGCTGAGACTTCCCCTAAGCAACCTTTGTGAAGGCTCCCTTTTGTTTGTTTATTTTGACTCATGTATATGTACATATTTGTGGCTTATCGAAAATATTAATAAATAAGCTTTGCTTCATTTCAACATATTGTGTTAAATACACCAAAGCCTTCTTCATAAAGTTCTTTGAATTTTTGCTTTTGTTGAAACCTGTATTGTTGAAGCTTTGTGAGTGAAGCATGTAGTTTGAGGTAGTGTTCCCTTAATTTCCCGAGTGAGGAAAACTTCTCGGTTGGAGACTTGAAAAATCCAAGTCACTGAGTAGTCACGAACTTTTGAGTACCAAGGCGTAGTAGCATATGGTGGGAGTCCCCCAAGTCTCTAGTCGAGGGAGTTGACGAATGAGGTGTCTTGCTAATAGTCCATGTCGTAAGTACCAAAACTTCATTCTTTTGTTTTCTAAGTGGTAGCCCCGGACTTTTTCTTCATATATTTTGTTTATGAAGGTTACTAGGCCCGAATAAGTGGAATTGCAGAAGGTGTAACGGTTGGTAGCTGTTTTATGGAAAGCCATCTGACTACGATAGTCTTGCACATGATGACTATAGGGAGATACACACACATACTGCTATGATAGAGGGTGTAACCGTTGGTGCATTACAATCATAATGGAAGCATCACAATGATGGAAGCATCACAATGATGAAAGCATCATAATGATGAAAACACCATAATGATGAAACATCATAATGATGTTTCTTTGGTGGAATTGTTTTTCATTTCCCCTAACACCCTGAATTGGTTTTCAATATAAGACCATCATCTGTAGCTCGAATCACAAAGTTGTCTTCATGAAAGTTGTTCTTTAATTCCTGAACTACAACATATCCAAATTTGAGAGCCATCAGATCAGTACAACTCTAGAAATTCAGGTACGACGAGTGATTGGTCATCATTTGTCTGTCAACACGTCAGACCTGTTGTGAGCTTCAAAAACTCCATTTTCTCTTGCTTAGATCAACATACTTTCTTCATCGAAGTTGTTCCTTAACTTGTGAACTACAACATATCAAAAATTGAGATCCCTCGGAGCTGTATAACTCAAGAAATTCAGGTATGATGAATGACTGGTTATTATTTTTCTGTCAACCCGTCAGATTTGTTGTGAGCTTCGAAACTCCATTTTCTATTGTTCAGATCAGCATGCTTTCTTCATTGAAGTTCTTCCTTAACTTGTGAACTACAACATATCCAAAATTGAGATCCCTCGGAGCTGTATAACTCAAGAAATTCAGGTATGATGAATGACTGGTTATTATTTTTCTGTCAACCCGTCAGATTTGTTGTGAGCTTCGAAACTCCATTTTCTATTGTTCAGATCAGCATGCTTTCTTCATTGAAGTTGTTCCTCATCGTCTCTTTCATAACATATCAAAACTTCAGAATGAACTAATGGTTAAATATTTCCAGATCTTCGAAACATCACAGCAGCTTCGAAATCTGCAAGAATCCGACTGTCATGCTTGGAGCTTCAACACTTTAATTTCCGTGGCTCAAACAGAAATGGTTCCTTCTTGAAAGTTGTTCATCTGCTCAAGAACTAGAGGGTGTCCAAAATTCAGCTCCATTGGAGAAAAGCAGCAGCTGCAAAAATTTGATAGAGAAAAGGAGGCGAAGCTTTGTTGGATTTCTAGGCTGGGGAAGATTCCAGTTTTTGTAGCAACTTCAGTACTGGTGAATTGCTTGTATTTTTGTCCATAACTAAATTTTGGACTTTGAATTATTATTTGATCTATCATAATATGTTTGGGAACATATATAAGTGAATAAATAAGAAGGAAAATTTTGGGCCCTTGTGGGTGTAAAACAAAAAATGTTTATGTTTACCCAAGTGTTTTTGTACAAGTTCAAGGGCATCTTGGGTTTTGTGAACAAAATTTGTTTATTTGGAGCAAGGTTTTGTGTTGAAGCTTTGTAGGTGAAGCTTTGGAGGTGAAGCTTTGATGGTGAAGCTTTGTAGATGAAGCTTTCTGGGTGAAGCTATGTAGGTGAAGCTTTCTAGGTGAAGTTTTTTTAGGTGAAGCTTTGTAGATGAAGCTTTCTGGGTGAAGCTATGTAGGTGAAGCTTTCTAGGTGAAGTTTTTTTTAGGTGAAGCTTTGTAGGTGAAGCTTTTTTAGGTGAAGCTGTTTGGGTGAAGCTTTTTGGAGGTGAAGTTTTTTTTTTTGGTGAAGCTTTTGTAGGTGAAGCTTGTTGGGTGAAACTTTGATGGTGAAGCTTTGTAGATGAAGCTTTCTGGGTGAAGCTATGTAGGTGAAGCTTTCTAGGTGAAGTTTTTTTTAGGTGAAGCTTTGTAGGTGAAGCTTTCTGGATGAAGCTGTTTTTTTTTTTTTTTTTTTTTTTTTGGCGCTTGACACGGTCTTCATTTGCTTGTTTTGTAGTGACTGTGGAAGACGGATTGCTTTCTGATTGAGAAGGGTTCCGGCATCGATTTGCACCATCTTCATGTGGGTAATATAGGAACTTCCTTATGTTTTGATCATGCATGTAGTGATAGAATTTGTTTCTTCTTATTGTAGATGTCAGAGCCTGGAAGTTCTAGTGATGAGGGCTCTTCTAGCTTTAGCTCTAAGTCTGAGTCTGCAATGTCGGAGTCTTCAGGGTCTTTGTTAGAGTCCTGTACTAGAGAAACATTGGATGATCTTCCCAACCGTCGAACTTTAGCTATTGCTAGTTCTTCCTCCATGGCGTTGGGTGAGGGGGTTGTTTTTGATGCCATACCATAGTTCGCTCTGAGTTCACAGCAGACCATCTAAAGAATAACTTGTTAAATAATGAGAAGCAGGTTGAGGCGCTAAGGCAGTCATGTAATATCCCTCGTAGTGTAGGGATACGTTTGGTACATGATGAAGAATGGCCTTCTGAGCCTCCCCAGGGTCATGTTATGTTCTACACCCAGATATTACTGACTTTAGGGGTGAGACTACCTTTACATCCGTGGTTGCAAAAGATGTTATCTTTGATCGGATATGCACCTGGGCAACTCAATCCTGGTTTCTGGGATACTTTGATTGGATTTTATATCATTTGGATGGAGTGTGGGTTGTGTGAGCCTTCCTTCCATCAGTGGCGTTACTGTTACAAGATGCGCCCAGCAAAATCATGCACTGGTTATGCCGAGTGTGCATGTCGGAGTGAGAGAGAGCGTATTGTGTATGGTAAGAAAAAGGCATACTACACATGGAAAAACCGTTGGTGCTTTCTGTATAATGATTGGGAGTATGATAAGGGTGTCACGCCTGAGCGACGTGTGCTTACTCACTTCCAGACTGTAGGTTGTAACGTATCAACCGTTCGTACTATTTGCTATTTGTTGTGGTCTTTTCTTGCTTCTAACACTTTGCTTCATGTAGTGACGCGGGGCACCATCCAACTGTTTGGGCAGGAGCTATCTGACATAGAGAAGGTGTTGAGGGTGCCCAAAGAGGATAGACACTTAAGCAAGCTACGACCCTTATTTCGTCGGTACGGTTTCCAACCCTTAGTTTCCGAGAGCCAGGGACGATCGAGTAAGTTGTATCCTTCATGTAAACTTAGCTCAATTCCTTACTTTATTTGGAAAGTTGTATTTCTTATTTTGATTTTCCTTATGCAGTGGAGAAGGTAAGCAAGAAAACAGGGACTAGCACCCATAAAAGGAAAGCACCAGTGTTAGTTCCTTCGGAAGACATCCTACCGCATAAGAAAATTCATAAGTTCCGAGGGGAACCATCCGTTAGACCTAAGTCCCAAGATGGGGTCCTTAAGGGGCCTGCCTTTAGGAAGACTGGAGTCGAGGCCGTTGAAAATGCTGCTGCCGTAGTTGTAGGAGAAGGGAGCCGACTGTTGCCTCCTCCTCTTACTATGGAGCACACTGTCCAGGAAAATGATCCCGGTTCCCGCCATGAGGGGAAAGGCAAGGAAAGAGCTGGCAGTGTCCCGTGGAAGGACTTGAGGGTTGCCACGCGGCCAAAGGATTTTGGGGATATCAACAATTGCTTGGCAGGGCGTCGATTCGCCTTCGATGAGCTCGGAGAGCCCTTAGCTAAGGATGAATCGGATTGCGACCGGATGTTGAAGCTGTCTTCATATGTGAGTGTTACTTTGTCATTTCCTTACTTTTTCCTCTTTATTATCATTATTTAGGTAGTGATGATCGTCTTGCCATGCAGGTCATAGCCGAGTATCACGACAGACTGCAAGAGGTTGAGCGGTACAAGGCAAAACTGAAGGAGAATAAGCAGCTTGTGGATGAGGCCCGAAGGAATAAGGGACTTTTGACTCAGGCTCTCCAACTGAAGGACGAAACCATGGAGAGCTTGAAAAGGCGAAATGGTGAGAACCTAAGGCTTAAGAAATTGTTTGAGGCAACTAAAAAACAGTTGGAGGTGGCTACCTTGGAGGTATCCAAGGTTAGGGGAGAATTGGATGGTGCCTTAGTTGAGATTTCTGAACTGGAGAAGAGCATTCCAACTGAAAGGGAGGCTGCTGTGCAAGAATACTTAAGTTCTTCGACCTTTCATCTTGCTATTAAACCCCATTGTGCTCAAGAAGCTCGCTTTGAAAAAAGGAAATGGATGGCCGTCCTTGATCGTTATGATGATGGGAGCATTCTTCAAAAATACCACGAAGATATAGATGAGCATCATCGAAAGGGCGAGACATTTGTCCTTGCTGTTGATCCTAGCAGCGAAGATGAGTCTGATAATGAAGGTAGTGCTGATGCACAGACTCAGCATGGTGAAGAGGGTCTTGGGGATGCAGAGGATGATGGTAGGACGCGGAGTGATACTGCCAGGGGTTCGGCTTCAGATGAGAATGAATAGCAGTGTCTTTACTATCTGCATGTATTCTGGATATAGTAGTCTGATGTGTGTATAACATGTGCCCATGTTATAAGCTTGAGAGTTTTGGATTTTAGGTGTTTATGAGTGTTTGCACTATTATTAATGCATGTTTGGCTATGTATGAATAGATCTATTGTTTGGATATAAGCCCTTGTTTGGTTGTTCCTTTCTTTGTATAGTCTTGTCGACACATACTTAGATTTTGTTTCGAGTTGGATATATCTGCTTTGAGGTTTCAACACTTGAGTGTTCCATTGCTAGGAATGTAAAAGAGTGAGGGCTGAGTTGGCTAAATTACCTCTTTATTGAATTCATTGCCAAATGGCCTTCATTACATAGGATGCCGAACGGCTATAGCTCAACACTTGTACATCGTGAGTCTATTTGTAGTAATACTTCAAGTGATCAGCGTTCCATGGATGGCCAAGGGTCTTGCCATCGGAGCTTCTAAGTGTGTAAGAGCCAGGGCAACTGATGCCAATGACTTCATACGGTCCATCCCAGTTTGGACTAAGTGTGCCTTCACTCGGGACTCTGTCGCAGAGTAATCTTTTCTTTAAGACCCAGTCTCCTATTTTGAAAGAACGAGGCTTGACCCTAGAGTCATAATAGTTGGAGATGCGCTGCTTGTAGGCGACATTCCTCAAGTGAGCTTGGTTTCTGTGTTCCTCGACTAAATCCAAGTTGAGGGTGAGTTGTTTGTCATTTTCACTTTGAATGTAGTTCTGGACTCGGAATGTTGCTTGCTCGAGCTCAACAGGGACAACCGCCTCTGTGCCAAAGGCAAGTGAGAATGGAGTTTCTCCTGTTGAAGTCCGATATGAAGTGCGATATGACCAAAGAACTTGGGGTACAAATTCTGGCCAACAGCCTTTAGCTTTGTCCAAGCTGGTTTTCAAAGTGCGCTTGATTATTTTGTTGATGGCCTCAACTTGTCCATTAGACTGGGGATGAGCTGGAGAGGCAAAGCATAAGTTGATGTTGAACTTAGAGCAGAACAACCTGAACTTCTTGTTGTCAAACTGTCGCCCATTGTCAGTGACTATCGCATTGGGAATGCCGAATCTACAAATGATGTTCTTCCACACGAAGTCTTCTATCTTTGCCTCAGTAATGGTTGCCAAGGGTTCTACTTCGGCCCACTTTGTGAAGTAGTCCACTGCAACGACTGCGTAACAGACTTTGCCCTTCCCTGCCGGCATTGGGCCGATCAAATCAAGTCCCCACTGGGCGAAGGGCCAAGGGCTGATCATAGGAGTAAGAGGCTCTGGAGGGGAATGAGGAATAGTTGCATATCGTTGACATTTGTCACATGAGCGGGATACTTTGATGGCATCCTGGTGGAGTGTTGGCCAGTAATATCCTTGGCGAAAAGTCTTGTGTGCTAGGGACCGAGATCCAGCATGATCTCCACAGACTCCCTCATGTATTTCCCGAAGGACGATTTCCGCCTCGGCAGGTGTAAGACACCTTAAGTATGGCAGGCTAAAACCTCGCTTATAGAGTTGATCATTGATGATCAGGTAGCGGGTAGACTTGTATCGAATTTGCTTAGCCTGGACTTTATCATTTGGGAGGGTGCCATGAGCAAGGAAATTATAGATCGGGGTGATCCAACTATCCCCCTGTTGTAAGTTGCATACTTCTGCGGCCATGGTGCTTGGTGTTGCCAACAGTTCGACATGAATTTTTCTTCCAATCTTGTCTTCCACAGCTGAGGCGAGGCGAGCCAGGGCGTCTGCATGACTGTTTGCCGCTCGAGGAACTTGGGTGATCTGGTAGTGGAAGTGCTTGAGCAAAAGTTGTGTTTACGCAAGATATGCTGCCATGGAGCTGTCCTTAGCATCAAAGTTGTTGGTAACCTGGTTGACCACTAATTGGGAGTCACTGAAAATATCAATTTGTTTAACCCCGAGGTGTTTGGCCAAACGTAATCCTGCCAGAAGGGCTTCATACTCGGCCTCATTGTTTGATGCCTTGAATTTGAAACGAAGAGCATACTCCATTGCTACTTTGTCGGGCGTAGTCAAGACTAGTCCCGCTCCACAGCCCTGTTGGTTGGATGAGCCATCAACATACAGACTCCATGCTGAGGTCGTTGATTCTACTTTCTGAGCTTCCGATGGTAATGAAGCTACTGCTTCAGGTGTAGAAGCAATGTCAACAGGATATGTGAAGTCGGCGATGAAATCTGCTACTGCTTGACCTTTTTCGGCTGGTTTTGGTTGGTAGGAGATGTCAAACTCACCCAATGCTATCGCCCATTTGATCATTCGCCCAGACGTGTCAGGACTCTGGAGTATCTGTCGAAGAGGGTGATTGGTAAGCACGATGATGGCGTGTGCTTGGAAATAAGGGCGAAGTTTCCGAGCAGACATGACCAATGCTAGAGCTAATTTCTCAATGTTGGAGTATCGTGTCTCCGCATCTTGTAGGGCCTTGCTAGCGTAGTAGACGGGCCGTTCGACACCACTGTCCATTCGAATAAGAACAGAACTGACTGCTGAAGCCGAAACCGATAGATAGATGATGAGAGTGTCACCAACTTCTGGTTTGGAGAGCAGAGGGGCTTTACTCATGTACTCTTTGAGGTTCCTGAATGCCTTGGCACATTCCTCCGTCCATGTAATGTACTTCTTATTTCCCTTGAGTGCTTTGAAGAAAGGAGCACATCTGTCTGTGGCCTTAGAGATGAATCTGGTTAAGGCTGCCACCTTGCCAGTAAGGCTTTGGATGTCTTTTGAAGTTATTGGCTCTTTCATGTCGAGGATTGCTTTGATCTTTTCAGGGTTAGCTTCAATGCCTCGTTGGCTAATCATGAAGCCTAAGAATTTGCCAGAGCCCACGCCGAAGGCACATTTGTTGGGGTTCAACCTCATTCGATACCTCTTTAGAATGGTGAAAGTTTCAGATAAGTCGGTGATGTGTTGGTCAGCATGTTTGCTTTTGACGAGCATATCATCAACGTAAACTTCCATGTTCTTCCCAATTTGTTCAGCGAACATTGAATTGACCAGTCTCTGATAAGTTGCTCCTGCATTCTTTAGGCCGAAAGGCATGACTTTATAGCAATATAGTCCCCTGTCAGTAGTGAAGGCCGTGTGTTCTTGGTCTGAGGGGTTCATGAGGATTTGGTTGTATCCTGAATAAGCGTCCATAAAGCTCAAGAGCTCACACCCTGCCGTAGAGTCTATAAGCCTGTCAATAAGAGGAAGAGGGAAACTATCTTTCGGACACCCTTTGTTTAGGTCGGTGTAGTCAACACACATCCTCCACAAGACCTTTTGAAGCGAAAGACTTTCTTTGGTCGGATTTTTCCTAACAAGGACCACATTTGCTACCCATGTCGGGTAATTGACTTCGCGGACAAAGCCTATGCCTTTGAGTTTTTCAACTTCTGCTTTCATTGCCTCGTATCGTTCAGCATCATAAGATCTTCGCTTCTGTCTCACCGGCTTGATCTTGGGGTCAATACTCAAACGATGACAGATGACATCGGGAGAGATGCCTGGCATGTCCTCGTATGACCAGGCGAAGACTTCAGTGTTCTCTTTCAAAAAAGATATCAATGCTAACCGAAGGGGTGGTGACAATGTGGTGCCAATATTCACCATGCGGTCTGGATGATCTCTTGAGATAGGTACCTTCTCCAACTCTTCAGCAGGTTGGGCTTGCTGGGTGAAAGAGTCATCTCGAGGATCATCGGGTTGATTGTTGCTATCAGGAAGATCCAAGGTCGCTTCATCTAGGCTGGTCTTTGTGACTTGGTCATGTACAGACAGGGTTTCCTTGGGTCCGGGCAAGTGTTGTTGCTTAACTGAAGTGTTGTAACATGATCGTGCACTAAGCTGATCTCCTCTGATGTAGCCGTTGCCATGGGGGGTTGGAAATTTCATCAACAGCATATGCGTGGATACCATAGCCTTGAGATCATTGATGCCTGTGCGCCCAAAGATGACATTGTATGCCGTTGGGCAGTCAACCACTAGGAAGTTAGTGGTAATGGTAGCCGTGTAAGGGCCTGTACCAATAGTAAAGGGTAAATGTATGCTCCCTAAGGGTTGCACGATATCACCGGAGAAGCTTATCAGAGGGGAAATCGAGCGATCGAGCAAGTGTTCAGCTACACTGAGTGCCCTGAAAGCTTCGACAAACATGATATTGACCGAAGCCCCTGTGTCTACGAGGATTCGTCGAACATCAAAGTTGGCTATGTGAGCCTCCACGATCAATGGGTCGTTATGAGGGTAGATGATGCCTCTTTCTTCCTCAGGGTAGAAACATATCGGATCCCAGTTAGGTTTTTGATACTTCCCTCCCCTGACGTCTTCCACGTGAAACACTTGGTGACCAGGCCTCAGACTTCGTTCACTGTTTTTCATGGCCCTATTGAAAGATTCAGATATGGGTGTGCCGCCGCTTATGGAATATATGACATTCACCTGGCGTTGGTTACGGTTATCCCTTTGAGGGTGAAGAAGGAATTGATCAATTTTTCCTTCTCGTGCCAAAGCTTCAATACGATACGGAGGATGATACATTTCTCGCTATCATGGCCGTTATGCTCATGGTAGCAACAAAACGTGCCCGCGTTATTCGGGGGCGTGTAATCTGGGTGCCTCGGCTTTGGCTTTGGTATCAGGTGAGCTATGCTGGGGTAAATGGCCGCGCATGTGGCATTCAAGGGCGTGTATGTCTCATACCTTGGGGTAGGGGGTATCTTGACGCGGGTTTGACCCACTGCATTGACTGCCTGGGGGCGAGCGTTATTGTGGCGATTCCCTTGGTTATCGGGATAGTGTCCCTTACTCTTTTTACTGAAAGAAGAGTGGTGAGGATGGAAATCCTTCCTCTTGCCTTGAAATTGATATGTCTGTTGATTCGGTGAAGCATTATGCAAGGCATGAGGAGGTGCCACTGCTGTTTGGGAAGTCGAGGTCTTCTCATTTAGGTGAGTCTGGCTTCCACCTCCCACTTGTTGATAAAGGATGGTTGTAGGGGGTTTCTCCTGATATGTCTTTGCCTCGGCGGAGGCATGGTTATAAGCATGCGCCATCACCTCAGAGTAAGTCTTCCAAGTATTGGCATTGATCATGTATTTAAAGAAACAATCACGTAGGCCTGCCGTGAAGGCTTTGAGGGCAGTCTTGTCGTCTGCCTCGGCACACCGGGAGTATTCATGGCTGAAGCGGCCAGCATACATACGTAATGACTCGTCTGGCTTCTGGCGGATAGTGTACAAGTCATCTGCAGAGTGCAAGCGATCGGTTTGGAAAATGTGTTGGGAAACAAATAGTTTCCTCAATTCCTCAAATGAGTCTACCGTCTCAGGTGTAAGACGACAATACCAATTTAGAGCTCCACCAGAAAGGGTGGAGGGGAAGAGAAGACATCGCTCTTCGTCGGTGTGCATCCGGTATGCCATGGTGGACTCAAAGAGGTTAAGGTGCTCAATCGGGTCCTTTTTCCCAGTATAAAGTTGCAAGCCAAGCTTCTGCTTTGTCTTTGCTTGAAGGGGGGTGTTGAGGATCCTCCTTGTAAGAGGGCCAGGCCTGGGTTGGTTCCAGTCAGGTATTTCAGCCTGACGTTCAGCCTTCAACTTGTTTACTTCCTCAAGAAGTTGTAGGACAAGGGGGTCCTGAGCGGAGTTATGTGCCACTGGAGCTTTCTTTCGTAAATCTCCATCTCCTCTTGGAATTAGGAAGGTTTGATCAAGGGCATGTGATTTTTCCCTGGACTCGCTGTACTGGCTTCCAGGGTATGTCTGTCGGAACACCTCTGAGTCCCCTGTACCCTCATGTCTCTCTGGGACTTGTTGCCCCTTCCCCAAATTGGTGGCCGGCTTGGGCCGTGGCAGGGGACCGAGTCTCTCGGAAATCCTTGGGTCATTAATCTTTGAGCTTATATGGATGGAATTCTCTCGACGTTGCTTCAGGAAATCCCGACAATCGCGAAAGACGGCTTTCGATCCTTCTGCCCCTTCAGCAAAGAGGTGTCTCCCTCCACTTCTCATGGTTCGGGTTGAAGCAACTGGGTTAAGAGAAGCCTCATGTTGATTATCAAGTCGAGGGGTAATCTGTTCCCTATCAGGGATATCTATGTCGAATGCATGTGACCCTCCATGTTGGAGGGCACCCAGTTGATGGTTGACTTCCACGGGGGCAACAAGCTCGCGTGTCTGAGCTTGCCTAGCTTCGTGGAGTGTCTCGAAGAGCTTCTCATATTGCTCCTGGAGGACCTCATTCCTCATTGCTATCTTGTTGTTCTGAGCTTCCAACTCATCGACTTTAGCTTGAAGAAGAACTCGTTTTCCTTCCTTCTTTCGTTGTTTCGCACTATGTGCAAGGGGGGTGTCATTCTGTGTGCTGTGGCTTCCTTCGCTTCCCATGCTGGAGAGGGATGCCTGATCAAAAGAAAGTGTACGAATGATAGAAACCAGCTTGACACAGCTGAAGAGAGTAGGAATAAGTGTCGATTCCCACAGACGGCGCCAAATGTTGATGCACAAAATCAGCGAAGACTTTGGTACAACAGAAAGTGTCAGGTTTTATGACCTTCGCTTGGTTGCTTCGGTCACTAGTGAGGATAAGTACGTAAATGAATAGAGACAGAGAAGCAAACACAGGATGTACGTGGTTCACCCAGATTGGCTACGTCCACGGAGTAGAGGAGTTCTTATTAGTAGTGAAGGGCTTACACAAGTACAAAGGATCAAGCTCTCAATTTAGTGAGTTCTTGTGAATGATTTAACACAAATGGCATTAGGCCATATTGTGGGGGAATGACCCCTATTTATAGAAAAACTTGTAGCTTTGTCACATTGACATGTGTCATGTTATGATTGGTTCTTGATGTTGACACGTGCTGCGCTCTGATTGGCTTCTAATCTTGACACGTGTCGAGTAGTGATTGGCCTCCTGGTCGGAGGGGAACTCTTTTGGGTCCTTGACAGTATAGCGTTGGCCGGTGCTCGGTAGTTTCGGGATTGGTCAAGTATGGTACAAACACACCCTCTTTTGGTTGACAAAGAGGGTTTCATTAATTAGTAGAGATTTATGTCCAAATTATTGGTTTTGATAACCAGAACTTAAGAACCCTAGCAATGCTCTTAAGTATGAAAACTCACATAAAATATTGAACTGTTATTCTCATTAATTTGTTGAAGGAAGATTACAATTTTAAAGGGAAAATACTGAAAACAAATAACTTCTCTCCCACGATCACATGCTGATTTTGTGGAGATCTCAACCCTAAGCAAACCAAGCAAACCTAATTGTGGCACAACTCCTACAAACTAGGACTTGTGCTTGACTAAGTCTCTACATAATTAGTCAGCATTATTTAATTAAAAACTTAATTAAAACTTAACTAAAACTCTTAACACCCTCTCTTAAACTAATTTCTACTGAAAAACAGTTTAGGGTTTAGACAGCATCACGAAATCTTCATCAGCTTCTTCAACCATCACATATCCTGCCAGGTTTTCAACCCACTCCTTCTCAAGATGTTTGAGTGAATGCACTCCAAGTAGCTTCTTCAATTTCTCGAAAATGAGAGTGACTTTGTGAGTGTATCAGCCAATTGATTTACACTCTTGCAATCCTCGAGCTCAACTATACCATCATTACACAGATTTCTCAAAAAATGAAAGCGAACATCAATGTGCTTACTTCTTCCATGCATTACAGGATTTCTTGATAACTTTATGGCATAAATGTTATCACAGAAAATGATTGTTGAACCCTCTTGCTTGTCACCAAGTGCTTCTAGCATCATTCTCAGCCAAATAACTTGACATACACATGAGGCAGTTGCCACAAACTCAGCCTCAGTAGTGGATAGGGTCACAATTTGTTGCTTCTTTGAGGACAATGTAATTGCTCCATAATTTAGCATGAAAACATGTCCTGAAGTACTCTTCCTATCATCAATGTCCCCAGCGTAGTCACTGTCAGTGAAGCCAACAAAATATGAACTTCCTTGACTATTGTAGAACACTCCATAATCGATTGTTCCTTTTACATATCTCAGAATTCGTTTTGCTGCATTCAAATGCATTTCAGTTGGTCTCTCCATGTACCTGCTGATGACACTTACACCATACATTAAATCAGGTCGTGTGAAAGTCAAATACATAAGACTTCCCACGAGTTGCTTGTAGAATGAATTATCCATTGCTACTCCATTGATATCTTTACATAACTTCAATCCAGGCTCTAATGGTGTTCCAATCTCTTTGCAATCAGCCATTTTAAACTTCTAAAAGATTTCCTATGCATATTTCTTCTAACAAATAAAATTCCCATCAGCCTTTTGAATGACTTCAACTCCCACAAAATAACTCATAAGCCCGAGATCAGTCATCTCAAATTCCTCCATCATAGACTTCTTGAACTCTTCCATCATCTCAACATTGTTACCAGTATATATCAAATCATTGAAATATAAGCAAAGAATTAACATTTTACCTATGTTTGTACCATATTTGACTAATCCCGAAACTACTGAGCACCGGTCAACGTTATACCGTCAAGAACCCAGAAGAGTTTCCCTCCAACCAAGAGGCCAATCACAGCGCGACACGTGTCGACATCAGAAGCCAATCATAGCGCGACACGTGTTAACATCAAAAGCCAATCACAACACGACACATGTCAATGTCAGAATGAAACTAGAAACTCTCTTCTATAAATAG
Source organism: Malus sylvestris (assembly GCF_916048215.2). Classification (NCBI taxonomy): domain Eukaryota; kingdom Viridiplantae; phylum Streptophyta; class Magnoliopsida; order Rosales; family Rosaceae; genus Malus; species Malus sylvestris. The sequence continues at coordinate 1,025,018 of NC_062264.1, forward strand.
AGATCATTCTCTCACAATATTTCCTAATGTCATTTGTACTAAATCATTCACTAGTACTCACTAAAGGAGAGCTTGAACCAATGTACTTGTGTAAACTCTTCACAATTAATGAGAACTTCTCTACTCCGTAGACGTAGCCAATCTGGGTGAACCACGTACATCTTGTGTTTGCTTCCCTGTCTTTATCCATTTACATACTTATCCACACTAGTGACCAGAGCAATCTAGCGAAGGTCACAAACTTAACACTTTATGTTGTACCAAAGTCCCCACTAATTTTATGCATCAACATTTGGCGCCGTTTGTGGGAACGACACTTATTCCCACTATCTTCAGCTTTGTTAAGGTGGTTTCCACCATTCGTACACTTTCTTTTGATCAGGCATCCCTTTCCAACATGAGGAGCAAAGGAAGCCACAACACACAGAATGACACCCTCTTTCACCTAGTGTGAAGCAACGAAAGAAAGAACAAAAGAAGTTTGCCCTTCAGGCTAAAGTCGATAAGCTGGAGGCTTAGAACAATAAGATAGCGATGAAGAATGAGATCCTCTAAGAGCAGTATGAGAAGGTCTTCGAGATGGTCCACGAGGCTAGGTATATTAAACACACAAGCTCATCACCCCTGTGGAAGTCAACCATCAACTGGGTGCCCCCCAACACGGAGGGTCATTTGCCCTCGACATGGGTATTCCTGTTGAGGAGCGAGCTACTCATCGAAATGGTGACCAACATGAGACTTCTCATTGACTTTGGTTCTGAAGACCCATTTGACACCAATAGCTTTGTGTCCCTTAGGCAAATGTGTCAGCTCCCATATATTGTTCCTTTCAATGAACCTTATTTCACTTTCCATCGCATATTTCCACTTCACTTCCTTTGAAACCTCTTCAATAGTGATTGGATCACTGTCTACAAACAGTGCAAAATGAGCATTGTCATCATCTGAGCTTATGTAGCTTGTATCGTAATCCATCATCCAAGCTGGCCTCTTTCTCGAACATTCACCCCTTATATTGTATCTCTTTTCTTCAACTTGCAGTGGTACTTCTTCAATTTGAGGTGAGGTTTGAGCCATGGTGTTTTCACCATCAAATTCATCATTAACTTGTATATGTTGCATGGTTGTTTTGTTTGTAGAACAACTTCATTTTGCATTCTCATCAAACACCACATCTCGACTAATAATGATCTTCTTAGTTTCAAGATTGTATAACCTGTAAGCTTTGGATACATCACTTACACCAAGAAACACACACTTTTCACCTTTGTTGTCCAATTTCTTCCTTTTCTCATTAGGAATGTGTGCATATGCTATGCACCCAAACACCTTGAAATGCTCTACATATGGCTTTCTCCCATTCCAAGCCTCTTGGGGTGTCATGTTTTTAACAGAAAATGTGGGACTTCTATTAAGAACATGAACTGCCCAAAGAACTGATTCAGCCCAAAACTGTTTTGGAACTTCTCCTTTTGCTAGCAGGGTTTGAACCATGTTGAGTATGGTTCTATTTTTCCTCTTCGAGACCCCATTTAGTTGCGGCGTGTAGGCTATAGTAAGCTGCATTTTCATTCTACTTTCATAACACAAGGCTTCAAATTCTTTCGAACAAAACTCTCATCCACGGTCAGTACGCAAGCACTTGATTTTCTTCTCAGATTCATTCTCGACAAGAGCCTTGAAGCTCTTGAATGTATCAAATGCCTCTGATTTCTCATGCAAGAAATACACCCATGTTTTTCTGTTGAAATCATCAATAAACAAGATAAAATACCTCTTCCTTCCATTTGAACGTGGATTGATTGGTCCACATAGGTCCGAGTGAACCAATTCCAAAACTAAGTGAGCCCTTGTTGCTTTCCCACTTGGAAGTGTTTCTCTTAGCTGTTTTGTTATGACACACTTCTCACAGACCTTAGTTTGGTTTGTGATTTTGGGCAAACCAGTCACCATCTTTTTCAGATAGAGTGTTCTTAGTCCATTGAAGTGCAAGTGACTAAACATGTGATGCCACAACCATGTTTCATCATTTTCCTTTGCAACCATACAGGTGTTTACACTCTTAAGCTTCAACGAGAACAACCTGTTTGGTGATATCTTCACCACGGCGATAGAGCCTCTCCTTGGATCATATATTTCACATTCTCCTTGAAATATAGTGATCTTATACCCTTTATCTTGAAGTTGTCCAACACTTAGAAGGTTTGTTTTCAAATCAGGAATGAAAAAGACATTTGAAATTGTCTCAATGAGATCATTTTTTGTCTTGATTTGAATCTCTCATTTTCCCATCACGTTCACTGTTGACTTGTCTCCAAAGCTTACAATTGTACGAAAGCTTTCATCCAAATTAACAAAGGATGTTTACACCCACTCATGTGATTGCTGCAACCAATGTCCACATACCAAGTCTCCTGGTCAAAGTTCTTCATAACATGAAATGCCATCAACGGTGTTCCTTCCTCCTTTTTCTCAATAAAATTTGACTTCTCTCCCTTCTCCTTAAGAAGCTTGGTGTAGCACTCATTTATGTAGTGCCCATAGTTACCACATCTGTAACATTCAACTTGTGATTTGTCAAACTGCTCTTTGCCTTTGCCTTGACGATCATCTTCTTTCTTGGAAACATAAGATGATTTGCTATCATCTCTATTCCCAAACCGTCAACCATCTCGATTTCCTCAACCTCCTCTTCCACGACCACATCCACCTCTTCCACGTCATTTTCCTCCTCTTGAACTTGAAGATTCAGTGAAGGTGGAAACCTTAAAAGCTTGCTCTTGGGAGCCTCCACGGTTGAGCTTCTGCTCATGAACAAGCAAGGAGCTTTGTAGCTCATCAATTGACATATCCTCTATGTCATTTGACTCCTCAATGGAGCATACCACGTAGTCGAACTTGGGAGCCATTGATCTTAAGATTTTCTCCATGACTTCATTGTCTTCAATCTTGTGACCATGGATTCTCATCTTGTTAGCCATTGACATAGCTTTTCCAATATACTCATTCACAGATTCTCCATTCTTCATTTGAAGAGTCTTAAAGTATCTTCTTATGGCTTGAAGATGTGCTCACTTCACCTTTCTCGATCCTTGGTACTTTTTCTTCATTGACTCCCATATTTGGTGGGAGGTATCCTTCTCGAGAATGGTTTCAAGAATGGATCTATCAATCGCCTGGAATAGGTAATTCTTTACCCTTAAATCTTTCAGTTTCAGTTCATCAACCTTCTTTTGTTGTGTCGTTGTCAAAATATCTTCAGGTATGTCAATTCCCGCTTCCACAAGGTCAAAGTACTCTTTGGACCTTAGGAAATTTTCCATCAACATGCTCCAAAGGTCGTAATGACCATCGAACTTAGGAATGGCTGGTTGCACGAAGCTTTCAGTTGCTTTCTCACTTGACATTGTTTCTTGCTTTGCAAGTTCACTTTCTCACTTGTGTTTCTTTCTGAGATCCTTAAAAACTGGCTTTGATACCAAATTTTGGTTTTGATAACCAAAACTTAAGAACCATAGCAATGCTCTCACGTAAAATATTGAATTGTTCTTCTAATTAATTTGTTGAAAGAAGATTACAGTTTTAAAGGGAAAATACTGAAAACAAATAACAACTTCTCTCCCCTGATCACAGGCTGATTTCGTGGAGATCTCAACCCTAAGCAACGGAAGCAAACCTAATCGTGGTGAACATCCTCATCCACGACTCCTACAAACTAGGACTTGTGCTTGACTAAGTCTCTACATAATTAGTCAGCATTATTTAATTAAAACTTAACTAAAACTCCTAACACAAATCATACAAGTTTGGTATATGCTTATGAGTTTTGTGAATGTCCAAATCATTGAGGGACCATTGCTTCAATAGGTTAAAGTTGAAAAACCATTTCTTGAGTTGGATTAAAGTTGAGGGACCAATGGTAATGGATTTTTAGTTGAGGGACCATGGCTACACGTTTTGATGAGTTGAGGGACTTGTCACAGCCCAACCCCGGGCTCCACCGCATCTCATGGTCATCTCCGCTGTAGCACGATATTATCCGTTTTGGGCTCCGACCACGCATTCACAGTTTTGTTTCTGGGAACTCACGCGAGCAGAACTTCCCCGTAGGTCACCCATCCTGGGAATGCTCTGGCCCCTTTCTCGCTGAACTTCGAAGTTCCTACAGAACCTGAAGCTAGTGAGCTCCCAAATGGCCTCGTGCTAAAGGAGGTGAGCATGCACATATAAGGCATAGAGGATCCACTACCCTGGGTGATGATCTAACAGGACCAATAGTAATGAATTTTTAGTTGAATGACCATTGCTCCAATTAAGTTAAAGTTAAGAGACTATTGCTACAATTTTGGATTTTTAATAAAATATCATCCATATTCTATTTTGGGTTTTTTTTTTTTATATTTAGAAATCTGAATTTGTCTCTTGTACTAGAAATTTATTTAAAACATAATATTTATTCAATTTAACATAATTTTACTATTGTATTCATATTGTGCTACTAATTGCTATTAAAATGTTGGCTTTTTAGCCAAAATGATCCTTCAGATTTGCATAACATATCACTTTGGTCTCTGAGATTGAAAATCAATAGAAATGGTCCCTAAGATTGTTCACCATCCATTATTTTGGTCATTTCCATTAAAAACTCCATTAAGTGTCCCAGAGCTCTTGGCCGAAAGTTTGGGTAATTTTCAAAGCTTCGTAACGCAATCGTTTCTTAACCAAATTCGACCCCTAATAAATCAAAATGAAGATAGGAAAGTGTTGAACAAGATTATGCCTATTTGGAAGCCCAATGGTTGCCGGAGGTGGCTCGAAAATAGCCTGAAAGGTGATTGGTCTGCGGGAAAACTGAAAAACTCGCCGGAAACTGAGTAAACTTTAAATGTTCATAACTTCTTTAATACTCAACGAAATCGAGTGATTCAAAAACGAAAATCATAATTGTCGACGAGACGAAGAAAATGGTACATTTCTCAACACTACATTGCCGTGGTTTGGCCGAAAAACGACTTGAAAGTGGTTGTCTTGATCTCGAGTTAGCCACTTTCGAGTCGTTTTGCGGCCAAACCACGACAAATTAGCCATCTAAAAAGGTACCATTCTCTTCGTCTAGTCGAGAAGTATGATTTTCATTTTTGAATCACTCAATTTCGTTGAGTATAGAAGAAGTTATGAACGTTTAAAGTTTACCCAATACCCGACAAGTTTTCCAATTTTCCCACAGACCAGTCACCTTTCAGGCTATTTTCTGACCATCTTCAACAACCATTAGGCTTCCAAATAGATATAATCTTGTTCTACACTTTCCTATCTTTTTGATATATTAAGGGTCAAATTTAATTAAGAAACGATTGAGTCACGAAACTTTGAAAATTGTCCAAACTTTCGGCTAAAAGCTCCAGGACACTTAACAAAATTTTTAACAGAAGAACCAAAATAATGAATGGTGGGCAATCTCAGAAACAATTTCTATTGATTTTCAATCTTAGGGACCAAAGTGATATGTAATGCAAATCTTAGAGATCATTTTGGCTAAAAGGCCTAAAATGTTTTGATAACATTTTTTGGTGTTAATTAAACTTAAGCTTAGCGCAGGAAGGATTCTTTATAGAAATGGATGAGTCTTGGCACGGTGGTTGGGGCTACTTGGTCATGTCACAAGCAGCATATATTATTCAGCAAAATCTAACATGTTTAACAATATAATAAAACAGATGTCCCCCTCTACTTATCCATTGCCATCTCCTTCTCCTCCTCCTCCTTGCAAGCAACACTGTAGATAGCCAAACAGTCTCGTATTTACTTATTTGTTCCCCACAGTAATTTGTCAACGTTGGTAAAAAAAGAAAAATAAAAAAGAACAGGCTACAAGCCTACAATACAGGCAGTATTGTGAACTTCGGAAGTAATCAACTAAACTTATACTTGCAAAAAAAAAATATATATATATATATATATATATATTCATCCGTATTCCATTATTGTGCGCCCAACGCTGAAACCCCCTCTCCCTCTCTCTGAGATTATACATTAATACCCATTCCGTGAATGAGATGTCTTGCACCGCAATATATCCGGTGATGCAGAGCAAAAGAGAGAAATGCTTCAGTTTCCCTGTCAAATTAGTTTATCACATCATCAGACTTTCATGGACTTCTGCTGTCCAGAAGCCCCCTTGGTTAAAATATGAGACAGCAACATCATAAAGCATCATACTTATACGAGAAGAGAGCAAAGTAAGCATAGTGTCATCAGTGCTGGTCTATGTACATGGGGTACTAATAATGTCAGAAACATGTGAACAAAGTGGCCTGTTTATGCCACAATAAATAACTGTATGGTTATTACAATGTTAATCAGGCGTCTCTTACCTTAAGCCTGACTTCTGTGGGTGAAACTGATTTCTTTGGGCTCAAAGGAGCAGCACTGAACTTGGGAACCAACACCTTAAAACATGGTAAAAAGACTATGTACAGAGCTGCAAAAATTAAGGGAGCCGCAACAAGCCATCCCAACAACTGCAAAGATTGATACGAGTTAGACGTGATGGTTTCATAAACATAGATAGAGAGAGAGGTTATGACTACAAGGTGTTATGTTGGCAACCTACCGCATGCGCAATACTTATTAAGACCTCATTTGAAGCTTGGCCAGTTAACACTTTCTTGAAAGCGTCAGAAGTTAAAGGAAAATGAGCTCCACCAGAGATAAATTCACCAAAGCGCAAGAAAGGTACAACCAAACTTGAGAGCAAAACAACAACCAAAAAAAAAACAATCAGATAACAATCGTATATGTAGCATAAAATGTAACAGGCATGGTACAAGAGCAACCGAAAGCTTCAAGACAAGTTCTTTTGTATGTACTGTTTCTATTCTCTAGGGCCTCTATCAACATAGAGACGAAACGGTGTACCAAGTCCGAGACCAATCCACAATCAGTGATCGTTTAAACATTTTATGAAGGACGCACAAACACAATTGGTCGCATGCAGAGCCATTACATAAACGTAAGAATATTACAAGATGCTAGGATAAAAACACAAGTACCTCAGCTCTATTGGTGTAGCAAGGACATTAGCCAGCATGACAGTTGGAGCATGGCAATGGGATCCCAGCAATGCGATTACCATTCCACACAGAAGCACAGTTGTCCCTATTAATGAAACATCAGTTAATATGAGATGCTTATCAACATTTCGAGAATCCAACACTAGTTCTGAAAAAAAACTCCAGAAATACCAGATCCATTACAACAACTACAAAGGGGGAATCACATCAACATCGGCCGAGTTATATCCAGCCTACAATTTCCTACGCGAACCTTGCACTCTCAGATAGCAATGCCCTTCTGTTCTCTGAAGTGATAAAAGGCGGCAACTACTCCTCGTAAGTTTTATTTAAGGAGGGTCCTATATTGCATATTACTGCCACACTGCTGAGCCACGTAAATATTCACTAATGAATGATGTAATGAACAACTAACACTGAGATATGTTGGGCATTTAGAAGTAAAGCGTGACACGATAAAATCTGTTCGGATGAGCGTAGGAATAAGAGAAAAATCTGTTCAGGTGGGGAATCAACGGCGCAGTATGGGATTTGAGAAGATAAAAGATGCATACGTACCGCATATTGGAAACAATCCAATGGTAAGGCCAAGAGCTGCAGAGAAGGCCAACAGCTTAGGTTCTGCACCCCTTCAAAATCCAAATCAAATTTTACATCTTTCTTTCTTTCTCAGCAACCGCCAAATACAAGTACCAATGAAACATGATTTTGTTTTAGGAAATTGTTGCACCATTATCAATCAATCAAACCAAAACAAAAAGAAAATACAAGAAAACAAAACAGAAAGTGTGAATCTGAAATGGAAAATGAAAATCAGAGAGAGAGAGAGAGCGTAAAGGCCAGGGTACCTGCGGAGGATTTCGAGGAGGGGATCGACCACCTTCTTGTTGAACCAAATCGACACCCCATTACTAGTTGCCGCCATCACAACCCCTTTACAAATTTCAACGACTAATTCTTATATTTTTTGTTTCAGTGAATGGATTTAGGGTTTGAAATTGAATGGATTCAGGGTTTTTCTCAGGAAAAGAACACCTCTAGTCTGTCTGGCAGATCTAGTACAAGCCAAAGAAAGAAATACAAAAACAAAACAAAAGATTTGAACAATAAACAACAATTCAGAATTCGCCCCACGTTTGATATTTGCTTTTGTTTTAATCAAAATTGAAAATTTGGAAATACTGGGTTGGGTTTGGTTTGGTTTGGTTTGATCCGAATTTCAGAAAAGCAGATGGAGAGATATTTTCTGCTCTCAGGCTTGCCTTTTCCTTCCTTTGTCCTTGTGAATTGAGAGATATTTTCAGAAAGGCAGATTGAGAATTGAGAGGCCGACGGTTGGGTGTGAATTTGAATTACAACAAGTCAAAGAGAAAGTTTTATTCCAATGCGGATAACACTACGGTGTATGGATGTGCCCCAGAAGCAGAGGATAATCACCTGCAAAGCAACGTGGACGTTGGAATGCCGCTAAAATTAACGAACGTGAAGTTGGTGCTCTACGCTTCTCTTAAAAAAGTGAGTGTCTGGACTTTTTTTTGTTACCTTATGGTTTTTGCATAATTTTTATTCTAACATTATAAATTATGTCAAAAACATAAGTGGCAGAGAGTTTACGAGAGTCCTATTTTGATGGAGTTCCATTAGCAATTGCATCAAAACCTGCAGGGGAAAAAATGTAATTTAGTTTTTCTTTTGTCCAAACAGTCCATGTAGGAGTTTTTACCGGTTTTTGTTTTCCCAATCTCCTAATCCATTGCCAGCCGTTTGATTGACTCCCATCAATCCTCACATTTCATTTCGCGTACGTGTCACTAATGATTTATAAAAAAATTCATAGCATTACAGAGAGTTAGTTGCGAGAGCGTCGTATTCACTCATGAAAAAAGGAGACGGTAAATTGTTTTTAGTTTAGGTAGTACATTGTATAAATCTATGCGATGCATTGTTCAAATGAAGCGCAAGATTTAAACATTTTAAACGAAATCATCATATTTGTCTGTCGAAACAAAACGATGATATGAAATACATTGCCGTATTGAACAACTTTCCTAGGGACGGACGTCCAGGTGATACTTGAGATTTTCAAAACAGTCCACTACCAATTTCCCTTTTTGTTTTTGGCCCAAATGTTCCGCTACTTGAAATAGACAGGTGCTATTCTGATAAGGAAAAACCGTGCTCCAGACACTCTCTTTTGATATCTTGCATTAGACCTTGAAGTACAGTTGGGTTGCTCGTTACGACGGCATCAATGTGCTCGGACAACATTTCTTGCATGGAATCCACATCATCGACAGTCCACGCATACACTTTCTTCTTTCTCCTGTAGAAACCCGGACGCAAAGCATGAAATTTCATCAACATGCATCTATACACTCTAGGTATCTTACCATGCTAAAGCATCTAAGTTGCAGTCATACCCATGCAGATTTCTCACAAGCTTCTCATCAATCAATGGGTGGTACACACCAACAACACCAGCACCCTTCATCCTCAGTAAGTTGCTTCTGGCCCCGGTCGACGGATCCATCATAACAATGTACCCGACCTGCAGTAATATCACCAAACGCTCATTCAAAACATCACATAACTGCCTTTTGAACTGAAACATCTGGTATTAGTATCAATATTTTTTCCCACAACCATCGTGCGTGACTACAAACAATTTCATTGACTAACCCCTGCCAGGACATCAACAATAAACTGAAACAAAATATACTTAAATCTAGAAAGGTGTTCATAGACTGGCATTTGCACTGGACAAAAGGAGGTTTTGGGCCAGGATAGTGCTGTACATCAGGTTTTTTTTTGAAGATCTAGAAGCAGTAAGCAAGTTGTTTTGCCACTCATATGTGCACAATCTGCAGATTTTTTTAATTTTTGTTCTTTTAATACTCAAAAACAGTTCAAACTCAAAGAGCAAGAAAAGGGTTTCAAATGACAACTTACAAACAAACTAATATACAATTATTAACATCAATCAGTGTAAGAGAAAGGCCATTCTATTGCTAAGAAAACAAAAATAGAATGGACCTGGTTAATAAGAAAAAGGCTGGTTCAGAGTACTTGATAAGTCAGAAGCATAGAGACCTCATCAAATCCAAATACCGGAAAGGAGAAACAAAGATAGAAGAATCACTTCCTTGTGCCAGCAAGTGTTAAAACATTTATCAACATCTGCTCAAACTCTTGCGACAAGAGTTTACATTTGTCAGCATAAGTGGTGACTTGCTGTGGGCAATGACAATCAATCCCAACTCTTGGTAGTAGTGTTACCATTGTCGTTACTATTTACTGTTTTGAGAAACAAAACTATCTAACTTACAAAGTAAATAAAATATGACATTTTTGTAAACCACGCCTAGCAATATTTCATATCATGGTTAGCATGGTTTCTTCCTAGCACACAAATCACACACCAACTTATACTTTGTTGGTTAGTTTAACTCACTCAATGCAGGTCTCCCCACGCTCAAAAGGCCACATGGTTCAGTGATGAACCTAACTGTACACCTGACAAGTTGAAATAATGCAGAAAAATAAAAGAACAGAGAAATAAACCTTCTAGCTCTTAAACGAACATGTTTACAAGAAACTTTATTTAACATGTAGACCCCTGGTACTCAAGATATGCGATGATTGCAGTTAAATGGGAACCTACAACTTGACCACAATTATGCATGTAAAGAAACCACTCTCTTGAGATAAAATTCCCCAATTAATCAAATGATCAAATTCAGAAACGAACACAAACCAATAATATCCTTTAATTCAAACGTGTTTCTGCAGATATTATGCAAGAGACCAGAAAAAGAAAAATCGCATGTTGCTGGTTACCGTGACATCTGATGACAGTCTGATTACATCCCTTGCTAAATTGTCACTTTTAGCCCATACAAGGCAGTTCTTACACTGCACCCTCTTAACCTGGAAAAAGTTGTGAAGCTTGAGGTTACTTGGATAATAATGTTAACTGAAATTACAAATGTACCTGAATAATAACAACAATAACAATAATTATAAAAGTAATGAAAAATATTTCACATGACTTCAGTAAACATGAAGATGTTGACTATTTTGGGGATTCTAAGTGTAAATTGTGACTGTAACATTTTAAAAATAAAGAATAACAAGGCCAGAAGATGAAGCAGACAAACTTACAACAGAGAGTACATCCTTAGCGAGCCCTTTTTCAAATGAGGGAGGCCCGACTTTTACATCTAGAATCACCTGCCGAACTGAACCTGAAACTAACTGAAACAATAATCAGAACCGGAGTCAAAGCGCAATTTGAGGGAGGGGGCTGCTAAGGCACACCAAAAGGATCATTTACATTGATGTAATAGCAGATCATGAAAGATACCTCCAAAGCCTCTTCAATTGTAAGAATATTTTTATCAGGGACCTTTCCATAATGATCCATGGAACCAAGATCTTTTATCTACAACCACAAACCAAAAGTATATTCTCATTCAACATTATCACAACCACCTAACAGTATAATTAAAAATGAAGACAAGATGGCGTTCTCAAGAAATCCAGGATAGAGATATTTATTAACATAGTTCAAACGAAAGCTTGATAGCAAACTCACCTCTTTCATACTTAAGTACCCAACCTTAGAAGTATTGTTTCCAGTTATCCTCTGCAAATCCCTGCCTGTGGCATTTGAGAATCAAATCTTTCAACTAAAATTCTAACAATGCAAGGCATAATGATAGTTCAGAACTTGAAATCAAACTTTTAGTTGACATGGTATTTCAACGTCGCATCAGAGATCCAATAACACCTAGTCCACATAATTCAAGTTTGGTTGGGACCATTTAAACCAAAGCTTCAATGTTTGTTTAGTTACAATTACGTCTAGACTTCTGATATGATCAATGACGAGGATTTGATTAGTAAGAGGTATTCCAAGGATGCAAATGCTGGTATTGCTGGAAATACCATACGGATAAAATATGAAACCTTTTATATATGCCAAATCAATTAATAATGTCTCGATTGAACATGTAAAATTTATAAAATATCTTTGATAAATCATGTCCCACAACGGGCAAAAACTGTGCTCATTACTGAAGCACGTCTTCTTAATATAATTTTTCTTATGTTTATGAAACCACATAGAATAATGTTTTGGTGTGGTTTTGGACAGTAGGACGGTCATCTAGTGTCTTATTATATAGTAAAGCATTGACGGGAAGTTCATTGCAGATTTTTTGTCGTTAGAAAAAGAAAAGCTCAGTGAAAATAATTGTTAATATTAAATTGGTGCATGATGACAACAATCAGATATGGAGTCGAACTAGGAACATTATGTGAAGTTTGTGAATCACTCTACCTGTCATGGAGCGCAAGCAAAACTCCATCTAAAGAACGAGAAACATCAATCTCAATACAGTCTACTTGAGATCGAAGAGCAAAACGATATGCAGCCATCTGTGAAGTAGTGAACAAAAGGATAAAAGTGTGTGAGAGAGACAGGGATAGCCGGACAGGGAACTCAATAGTCAGAGCTTTTAAGTTAATATAAAAGTTTGATCACATTAGCCTTTCCCTGGGAATACGGACACTAGATTACCCAACCATGTACCAATGAAACTAATTAATTAAGATTGGGAGCTTACCGTGTTAGGAAAGGCCTTACTGGAGTCACCCCCGTGCGCACATACAAGAGGAGGTCCATTTAGCCAACCACACTTTCTCGACTGCATCTGTAGAAAGATTAAAAACTTACACAGTAAATTATCTGAGCCTCCCGAATGAAAAATGTTATGTCCTTTATACACAATATGTAAATACCGAATTACGAGCATACACAACTTGCATATTTATTATTTATGGGGAAAATATGCATCAGTCAGTTTGTCGCTGGCGTCGGATTCTATGTAGCTACAATCAAACTCTCAACACTCGACAATCTAAGCAGTACAATAAGCCTCAATTACACAATTCCTTCTCTTTTGTAAAACGTTGAGTAACTTTAAGAATTCTCCCAAATCAAGTTAAACCTAATGAGATATCACGATTTGTTGTCTGGTGGCACTCAGCCCTACGATTCAATTCCGGCATTCTCAATTTATAATATGAATCAAAAATGTCAAAATTAAGAAATTGATGGGTATTTTGCGTTAGTAGAAACAAGAAGAAGGAGGAGCTGGAAAATGTAAAAGGAAAGAGTACCCGATGAAAGAGTTTGAGTCTGAAGAGGAAGAAAATGGGAGGGACAAAAGCGATGAAGGCCACGCTTACGAGAATCGCGCGAAACAAGACTCTCTTTGAAGAAAATCTCCACCGCTGCCGTCTCTGCAGACTCTGATGCAGCAACGGTTGCCTCCTCCCAACTCTCGTTGAGATCGCCATTTTTGGTATACGACTCGTACTCGGCTGAAACTTCCACATATATGAAAATTGGAACTTTAACAAAACCATCCGGCTACTGTTTAATTTAAGAAAACCATATTTTTACACTAAAAAAGTCAATCCTGGTACTATTTACTTTACCATTTATTTTATCCTTATCATTAAAACTCAAAGTTTTCAAACCCTTTTCATTAGTTTTCCTTATGAAAAATATGATAGGAGAATAGGCTATTTCAAATTTTAATTTCCCAATTCCCAATTTTTATTTGATAAATTAATTCCATTTTCATTTTTCATTTTCTTGAAAACTAAAAACTAGTTTGTTTTCAACGTTTAAAACTTTGAAAGTTGAAAGTTGAAATTAAAAGAATACATGACACACCCCGACCTAAATCGAGGCATGTTGGCTGTCATGTGGGAGTGACGTAACTATGTGTATAATGCAGAAGCAATAGAGATAAAAGGAGTTACGAATAACAAAAACCAAATCAACTAGAGTACTAGCTAAGATAGAGTGCTAGTGCGAAATTAAGTGTGAAACACACAACCAGAGCATAAATATCCTAACTGCAGTCAAGTAGGACAAATACTAATTATTCAACGCCCAAAGGTGATCCTACATTAATGGTATTCTGTTAGAACCCTCGTCGAAACCCTCGTGATCCACCAAGCACTTCTACCTAAAACATGGAATGGCGCAAAACAGAAAGTGTGAGTGGGCAAAAACAAAGTTTTTCAAAATCATTTCATTTCTCAAAAGTTCTAACCCCTCACTGTAAAACCTGTATAATTTCCCCAAAAATAATAGTAATAATAAGCTATATCAAAAATCATACTCAAGATGAAAATCCATAAAAGTATACCATGCCAAAGTATCTCAATGCTATGCTACAAGTATCGATGTCAAATAATGCATCAGCCAAATCCCTCTAACTCAAATCAAATCCTGCACATGAGTCATAACCACCTAAAGTGGTCTGTACGACAAGATTAGGTGTAAAGTAAATATGCTCTAGTACTACGATCACGTGAAAGCTGTGCGAATAATCACGGGTCACCTACGAGTCGGAACCACCTAAAGTGGTATGTACAACAAGTCTGTGCACCTAACTTGGATCCAAAGTGAGCATATGGTGCGGGAGGTGAACATCACATAAAAGATTGTGCCCTAACTCTGGGCGGGAGCACTAACACCGGGGTGTAGGTTCATGAGCTCTCAATACATCACATCATATCTCACATAACTGAAGTAACCTCATATCTTTAATTTATGAACTTACCTGTGCGTCCGCAGCACCAATCATAAATATATACAACTACTAATGCATAATAAAATAGACAGATACTTTGCATGGCATGTCAAAACGTATAATCATTCAAATTCATTTTTTGGGAAAAACTCAAGTATATAGGTATATATGGAAAACCAAAAGCCCATTCACTGATATGTAGAAGGGTTGTAGCCCCCGAGCCTCGATTGATGGCGCTCATCCTCAGGATAGGTCTCACTTATATGCGAAATAACTGAATAAACGTTATTTAAAGCACATACACAAAACTAGGAAATAACTTCTCATACAAATCTCAAATGGGGTATTTGAATATATCACCATGATCTACTCAACCTCAGGAACATCCCCATATTTTTAGAAAAATTTCCTGACCTCCTACGCGCCGGCCAAGGCGCGGCCAGACGCGCCCCCACACGCGACCAAACCCTAACTGAAGCTTAACTGCTGTTAGGAATATTCCGTTAAATCTTAACAAAAGTTAACGGCATTACCTGATGCCGTTAGAATATTCTGTCAGACTTGATGGAATATTCTTCTTCGTCTTCCTTGGATCGCCGGAGATAGTTGCCGACACCGGTTTCTGCAAAAACAATCAAACCTTTATATCTTCTTCGATTCTCAACCAAAATTCACGAAATTTATACCAATTTGAAGCTTAGGATGAGAGGAACAAAACCTTACCACTTTAATCCCTAAAATCCACTGGATTTTGCCGAATAACCCTCGATAATCCGGCCAAACTTGAAACTCGCCAAACTCAACTTCCCGACGTCCAATTCACTTTGTTTTTCTTCTTCGAGCTCCGTGAAGAAGTCCTAAAGCTCACTAGCAGCTTAAAATCTTCTAAAAACTTCAAAATCACGAGGGCATGAACAATGCTCAAATCGGAGATTATGGTTTCTCGGGTTTTTTGAGATTTTCATGTCCAACCATCACTACCATTTGACTCCTAAGCTTGCAAGGAGTCCAAAAACATCGATCACAACCTCGATATGTGAAGTTTGAAAGGGTTTTGAGGGTTGTCCGTACAGGTTGTATGAAAATGGCAAGAAATCCGAGGGAGGGAGGAGAGAGAGAAGTCAACGGGAGTGGTGTGTGTGAGTGTGAGTGTGTGGTCCAGTTTTTGGGCTACTAACAACCACAAAACCATAATTTTTAAGTTCTAAAAACTTAGGAACTAATTAGATTAGTCTAACACCCAAACTCAAACTACAACACTACACCATATACTTAACATCTAAGGGTATTCTAGTCAATTCACACAATCGAAAATATATTTTGGGACGGGCTGTCACAATACAAGTCAAGGTGTGAGATAAATTTTCAGGGTCAGTTGACAATTATTTTGTTTTTCTTTTAATTTTAACATTTTAAAAATTGAAAGTTGAACTTGTCTTTTTTTGTTGACAACAGAGCATAAGCCCGAAAGGAAAGAAAGATTATATAAGAATATCATGAGGTCATAAAATTCCAACTATATCTGCAGTTGGCAACTGATAATAAAAAAGAGGAGTTGCTCAAAAAAGACTAGACCCAAACTGACAAACCCAAACGAGCCAAATCATCAGCAACAAGACCAACTTTGGTGCATAAGGGCACGACAATTCAGCACTAAACTTCCTGGAGGGTGATTTATCCACTTTTACATTTGAAATCAATTGAACTGCAAGAGCAAAATATAGTCCTACCATAATCTTCTTAATTCCATAATTTCATGCAAGTTGCAGTCCAATAAAAACACCTCAAACTTCAACACATAGAATCTCACATCGACCAAGATTAGCACAAAAACCAAAAATCCATGCCCCCGACAAGTTCCATGAGGACACCACTAGCACCAATGAAAACTAAAAACGAAAAAAGTTGAACTCTTGTTTGATGAAGTTGAACTTTTTAAAAAAGTTAAAACTAAAAATAAAAAACAAAATAGTCATCATTAGGCTTCAATAAATTTATCTTACAGTTCAATTTTATTGTTTTGAAAATTAATAATAAAAAGTGAAAACACAAGGCGAAATTTTGAAAATTAGAGAAACTAGTTGCTGGTTTTGGTTTTTAAATTTTACTATTTTGAAAGAGGTATTTGTCAAATTTTTTCACATATTTGTAATGAGGAAAATTGTCCATTTATAAAGTTCAAAGGGTTATCAGTTAAAATCAAAGTCCATAGAAAAATTGTCAACTTTATACAAATTCGGTGGACAAATTAGTAAATAGGTATTTTTAAATTAAAAATTAAAACTAGTTACCAAATGATATTTCAGTTCTCCCTGCAATACTTACCGGCCTTTTAGCTTGAAACCGTAAGGTCCAGTGCTAATGCACTTTTCCACAAGGCCGACGAGAAGAAGACCGGTTTGGTGTGAGGTGAATGAGGTGTGTCAAACCATCACGCTAGGTATAATTTACAGAAAGTTATCAAATTATTAAAAGTGTATGTGACATAAAATGAGGTTTGTAAAAATCACCACCTAAAATAAATTGTGAGCACTCAATTGTGTTTGGGCCAGTAAAAATCAGCAAAATTTGTTTGGGCCCAATAAAAATCAGCAATGTCTGTTTGGGCTGGGAAGTAAGGGGATGTATCTGGCGACCAGAACCTCGATCTTCTACTCAACTTTCCCTCCAAAAATCAGCGATTCCTAAATCCCAATCTTCACTTCACAGTTGATGATTGACATACTCTCGCTCTCTGTGAGCTAAAGCTGTAAAGAAAGAAAGAAAGTAAAGAAGAAGAAGAAGAAGAAGAAGAAGAAGAAGAGGAAGAAAATGGAGGAATACTTGCAGTACATGAAGACATTGCGCTCTCAGATGAACGGTGCGTTTCCATTTCGAATCCCTCTCTTTTCAATTTGTTGATATTTTCCTCTTTTTTTTTTTTTTTTTTTTTTTTTTTTTTTTTTCTGAATTAATTACGCAAATTTCGACCGATTGATCTGTTCTTTTTTAATTCAAAAAATGTATAGATGTGGAAGATCAAGCTGCAAAGGTCTCAGTGGAAGAGCAAATGCAGTTGACCACCATTCAGACATTGGAGAACGATCTCAATTCTGGTTCTTGTCTTCTTCTTCGCATTTACATTTCGTGCTTAGTTTGACGCAATTTTTGTATGTGTGCAGGCAGTTTGCTCATTCTTTTAATCTGTGTTTAAAATTAATGAGTGCAAAATTTTGATTCGTTTCCTTCAATCTAATACCCGTATTTTTCCCAAATGTTGGAACATCGAATTTTGCTCCTAGCTTCCTACTACAGTAGACTCGTTTTAAATGTAAATTTAATGCTAATTATATGACCAAAATGCCAGCAATTTATAAAGGACAGCCTTCAAACTGTTGAATCAAGTCTATCTTGACTCTTTGCTGCTACCCTATGCTTCTCAGACACGCGAGAAGTGAGATTGAGGCACGAGATGCATTCAATTGGATTGGATCTGTGTTCAACTTGTTTGAATATTCTAGTTATTCAAGGATTTCTGTTGATTATAAGTCCTTTACAACATTTCAAGCAATTTAATGCATTCAAGTCCAGATGTTTTGGTCATTAAGGTTTCCTTTTAATTTGTAGTTAGTTGGGAAAGTAAAATCCAGCATCTTCCATTTGAACATTCGAGCAGTTTAATGCATTGAGTTCCAGATATGAAACTATTTTCTATTTGCCATTTGTTCTTCAGTTAGTTGCCTTTTACACTTCTGAATTGTGACTCTTTTCTGTTGCAGCAATATCAGAAATAAAACGATTCATGGAAGACATTGAGCAGATGAAAAATGCCAAGGGTCAAGTATGCTCACTAATTTTGGAAAAGCAGAGAAAGATAGCTTCTTTGGAGGCTGATTCGTCCACCCTGATCCAGGTAGCCTTTGTGTGTTTGTGTGTGGCTCTGCTGGTGTATGCTAATTAAGATGAGGTTAAAACTTAAAGCAATCAACTTGGCAACATGTAGTATGTACAAATGGAAGTTGTGAGGTGTGCAAATTATTGTAATAATCATCAATTTTCATAAAGTAAAACAGTGAAAAATGTAGAAACATTTTAAATCCAAGTGGACAGCTGCATCATCTTCCTCGTGCCTTCTGTTTTAACTTTTGAAAAAGTCATTTTCTTCCTTATGTCTTCTGTTCAGATGGAATTTCTAATTGCCCAACAAAGTTCCAAACACATGGCTTAGACTTTACTTGAAATAAAAAACATTGACCTGTTCTGAGCAGCTTCACGTCAATGGTATAACTATCTTGTATCCAATAGAAGCCTGTTTGATATTACGCTTGTGTTGGTGTTCCATTTTGAGGTCAATACTTGGACTTTGGTCATTTTATTTTTCTTTGGTTTTCTTTACATGTTTAACTCATAATCAGAAGCCCTTTCTTCTCTATAATGTGCGGTAGCCTTGCTTATATTCAAGTGCGTATAAGCCATGCTTTTCTGTACATTTTTTTAATACCATATAGATAAGTTTTTTAGTTCTATTTTCTGGCCATGCATGTCTGATTGTAAGAAGTTAAGAATGCAGGGAGTATCTAACAAGTTAAAAAAATTCAAAGTTCTGATGTACATTACTATTTTGCTGACTACACTTCATTTGAGAGTCTGGGTTTATCTGTTTCGTATAAGACAAAATTTGTTTCATAAAAATATTTCTTTTGACTCTTTAATGGAATAGTAAAGGCGAGTTGAATTATGCATGTAGTGTTTATCATTTCACATCCCTGACTAGTATTCATTTTACTTTCCAAGAGAAATGAATAAGTTTATCATATGTTCAATTGCTCATGCGTCATGACAATAAATATTTTGGTACCTATGTAGACTCTGGAGCTTATCGAACAAGAAAGAATCAACTTATCTTCCAAGCTTATAGAAAAGAGGTATTTCAATACGCAAGCTAAATTGTTTAACATGAAGCTGATATTTTATATCAACTTATTCCCAGTGAGGACACACATAAATCGAGAAAAAAAATACTTATTGACTTTCCATGTTTGTCATAACAGCACTCACTACATGAAGGTTAGAGAGGATGTCAATGCCAAATTGCAGCTGCAACAGGTTTGGTTTTGGAGTCACCTTCATTTACATTGTGCTCTTTCTTCATTGCATTTATTGTTCCCTTTTTAAATTTTGGTTAGGATTGGGTCTATTCTCACTGCACTCACATGGAACCGGGAGAGCATGGAATGGTACAACTTCATTCTTTTTTGTCTTTCTTTATTTACACATGTGATAGCTTCTTTAACGATGTTGGCTATCTTTCTAGTTTACTGTAATACATATGTGTACAATTTCCTCACTTCTTTGACTTGATGTCTTGACTCTTGATTGAAGAAACAGTAATTTTTATGCCATGGAGGTGGGACTCCTGCGGGTAATGAGAAGCTTAAAAATTGAAGCCCATTTCTTTAAAATCCCACTATAGTAATGAAATAGATTTTAAGGGTGAGCCAGTACTCAACAAGAGCCCCATAATAACCCATGAATCTATGTTTCCAACTGTGGCAAGTCCTTTTCCCCTTTCCTTCATAAAAAACCGCTTATTTCTTCAGACTTGACTATATAAAAGATTTGGATTTTTGGAGATGTGAAACTCATGCGTAATTATGTATTGCTGGGTCTTTTTTTATCTTCTTGCTTGTGCTTCTGATATAAAGTTTAAAGTAATGCAGATAGAAGTTAATTGTGTCACAGGACTAATTAGATTTTATGCAGGTTAAGGATAGATTTGATGAGAAAGAGTTTCAAGGTATGGCCCTAGACTACTTAACTATATGCTCTTCTGAGTTTGGGGTCTCTATCATCAACTTTCTGTTGTGCATATAATATAATGGCAATGAGATCAAATAAAATGTGATCTATTAGCGAAGTTATTTATGCCTTCTAAGGCGAAGTCCTGAAAGAAAGCTGGTGATTTAGAAACCATTGCATTCAAATTGTTAATATTTTGCAACACAGTTGAACCTAAAAGCATCATGCTGGAGCTGATGAAACTTCTTTATGCATGCTGCCTTTGCAGTTTACACCCTACCTTCCAAATGAAAGTATGTAATAATCATTCTGTTTAAGAAAGAAGCAAGGCCTTCCTAGCCAAAACAAATTTTCCAATCATATTTTATGATCTGTTTCTTTATTTTAAATTAGCATATAAATTGCAGTCTATAAAATGGGTTAAGAACAAGCTGTACCACTACCAAATTAGGTATTGTAAGAGCAACTTGCCTCAGTTATACACCAATGATAGGGAAAATATATCATGCTCCATATGATGCTAGCAAGGTGTCTTTAATTCAAGACATGCCTCTGATACACAGTAATTTTACTTGTAATATTATTATTTTTACTCGTCTTATACAGGGAAGGCTAGTTTTGATAACCACCTCAGCATGGACAACCAGGTATGGAACTACTTTGGTTGATCCTTAAGATGTATGGAGTTTTATGTAGTGGCAACCTTTCGATTTATTTTGTCATAACAGGGCAATGATGCAAGGAAGAACCTAATGAACATGTTGGACTCTGCTAAAGCCAAGCTTGATGATATTTTACAAATGAACTCTGAACTTGTTATCGAGAACTGCAAGGTTGCCTCCACAAGATTTTTTTTGGTTCCATTAAATTAGCATATATTGATTCTTTCTTTTAGATGGGGTATACATAAGGTATATGTTGCCAGAAAGTTTGACATGCTACTTTCTTAGACAGTCAATTTAGGTGATATTTAGACAACCTAAACAACAGTCTAGGCTTGCAGGTTGGCAACATCACAAGTCAGAGTCTGACAAGTGAAATTTCTCTCTCTCTCGCTCTCTCTCTCTACATGTATAAGCAGGAAACATTCTCTGGAAGGCAGTATGATATACTTTGTCGTCAGATTGTTTGAACCTTTATTTAGATGGATTCTCGTTCTATGTATGATTTAGATTGACACTCTGACAACAGAATATTTTATACTTTTTGCAAAAGAACGGAGAATTAGATAGAGACCTCAACCATAGAATACAAGCTGGATGGATGAAGTGGAAGAGTGCATCCAGCGTGTTGTGTGACCGTTGTATGCCACTGAAGCTCAAGGGAAAATTTTATAGGACGACAATAAGGCCGGCGATGCTGTATGGCACAGAATGTTGGGCGG
Source organism: Malus sylvestris (assembly GCF_916048215.2). Classification (NCBI taxonomy): domain Eukaryota; kingdom Viridiplantae; phylum Streptophyta; class Magnoliopsida; order Rosales; family Rosaceae; genus Malus; species Malus sylvestris. Next base: position 1,046,866 of record NC_062264.1, read on the forward strand.
TGAAGCATCAACACGTACACAAAATGGGTGTAGCGGAGATGAGGATGCTTCGTTGGATGTGTGGGCACACGAGAAAGGATAAGATTAGGAATGAGGATATCCGAGGTAAAGTAGGAGTAGCCGAAATTGAAGGAAAGATGAGAGAAAATCGGTTACGGGGGTTTGGACATGTGCAAAGAAGGCCTATTGACGCTCCGGTTCCAAGATGTGACTATGGGACAGAGGTTCAGGGCCGAAGGGGTAGAGGAAGATCTAGGAAACTTTGGAAAAGACCCTAAGAAAAGACTTAGAGTACTTGGATCTAACGGAGGACATGACACAAAACCGAGCGCAATGGCGTTCTAGGATTCATATAGCCGACCCCACTTAGTGGGACAAGGCTTTGTTGTTGTTGTTGTTGTTGTGGCCGTTTATATACATGAGTTGATTAGAGTGGATCTTGGTTGCACAAAGTTTTGTTGGTTTTCTGTTTTTTCTTTTTATTTGGTATGTTCAGGCTTAAGTATTTAGCTAAAACTGACAATGTATTTTCATGAGAACCTACCGGTATGATATACAATTTGACTTGAAAGGAATCATATTAAGCTTATTCTGCTTTTCACATCACATCCTATAGAACAACTTCCTTTATTAAATTAATATTGCAACTATTCGACCTCTCTTTGAGATCTGCTTCACAGTTTGAGTTGTGATTGTTTCTTATGCTGCTTTCTTGTGCTGATTCAGATGAAGCAGGCTATTGAGCAAGTAAATTTGAGGGAAAGTGATTTTAAGGTCAGTTGGTTGCTAATACAAATAGATTGATGTCTTTGTGGATGTATACATGCCTATGCGGGTGCTTTCAGAAACATAGGATTTAAAATTCGATGCTAAGATATGCTCTGGGAAGTTGGTCTCACATGATTACTTTATTTTCTGCTAGTGTGTGTCCTTGGTTTTACTGTCCGGAATATGGAGTTTTGGTGGATTTTGAATAGAGTGAACTAATTTTTCATTTCTCTTCTCACGTGGGTGATTCCAGCCAGAGCTAAGGGCAATGGATATAAAGACCCTGGAAGAAGAATACGATGCTCTTCTATCAGACAAAGCTGGAGAAACTGAGTACTTGAAGACTCTGCAGGACCAAATTGAGAAACTGAGGGTAAACTGTTTATTGGGTTTTTCTTTGGTGTTTACAGATTTACAGAAATTTGTTACCATGCGACCGTTTGGTGATATGGCCAATCAAAGTGCCAAAGCTGGGTTTGTTGGAGAAAGGGTTCTCACTTAAATAGACTTGAAAAGGAATTATCTGGCATTTTGGTGCCTTTGTTTCCATGGAAATTTGATGGTTTTGAAATGTAGGATAATTGAAGTCTATCTTCAGTGAATATTTTCTGGAAAGAAGATGATTTTATTTGAATAAGAAAAAATTCTGTGTCCTTCCTTTCATTGAAACTATGCTTTTGACAGGGAATATCTCATGTGGTTATATGCACTTGCGGAGAGGAATACAAAGTGGAAGTGGGCATCTGTGCATAAAAAAAAAACTTGAAACAGACGCATGAATTGCGGAAGATGGAAGTCTGAGAATGAAATCATCAGTTGGCTAATGGCTAGAGCCTAGAATACTTGGCCTGCTTTTCAGGTAACTGTTCAAACAAGAACCGAAACCAAATCTAGTTCCTTTCTTGCAACAGGGACATAATGATATTTGATTTAGTTGTTGGTATGGTGCAAGTTGAAATTAATGTCTTTTTGTGCATTGGCATTGGTTAAAGTTGTACAAATTTCCATCACAAACACTATACAATAAGTGAAAATGTCTTTGTGTAAGTGAGAAATTAGTTCTCTTGGATATACACTAATGGAAAAATGTCTTTGACATTCACCTAGCTAACTTGGCTCTGGATAGCAGTCTATCTGCCACTAACTCACCACACATACATTGGTAGTTCTTATACTCCATGCTAACATGGGCTAACGAATGCTTAAACAAAGCACTTTAAGGTGCGTTTGAATGTCCAGTAGACATCATTCATGAACGGGAGGGAGCCCTTTCTGTAGTAGTCAGTAATGAAATTAAAAGATATATAGGGTAGGGTGGAAACGGAAAATTCAGTTATTTTGTATTTATATGCTTGCTTGCACAAAGAGAAATTACTTACAGGTTGTGGAGATGTATATTCCCTTATATGTGGCACTCAGACTTTTGCTTGAGTTGTCGAAATATATTCCCCATATAAACAAGTAAAGGAATGGAAAAAACTAAAAGCACCTGATCCCAAGTGCTTCAAGTGCTGCTGAGATATCATGGGCTTGGTAGTTCTCCACGAGGGCAATGTTAAGGCTATCTTGTGGGACCACATCTTCTCTTTTGAAACTGTCTTTACCGTGAATAAGCTTCTCACTGCCATACTCAACAGAGCCTCTTAGAACTAGGGTCTTGTGGAGGCCGGCCAGCAAGTCTTCATTGTCTGTATCTCCTTTTTCCCCGACAAATACAACCACTTTCGAAAGATCAATGGCCCACCTGACAGAAAGATATCTACATAGGAGAATAGAAGAGCAGCTTAGTAATACCAAAATATTCTGATGCTTTCATCAGTGTAGTGTTGCGTAATAATAATACAGTAAGCAAATGAAACCCAACCTTAGTGCTTGTACTCTTGATGCAACTAGGGGTACAACATTTAACCTTGAAGCTACACGAGTGTAGACAAGGTTGCATCGGAAGCCTCTCATCCGCAACAATTGGCGCAGGTCATCAACCCGTCGAGTCTACAATTGTTACAGCAGATCATAGATATTTTTTATTATGAAACTACAAATATGTCTTAGGGAACCACTTTCCATTGAGGTTAGTAGTTTCTCGACAGTATAGCAAGTTTCTCACCTTGGCTCCTGGTTTCACACTATAAGAGTAGCACCTAGAGCTACTTGATCTGGCATACTCCACGACATCATCCTCAGCTCCAACTTCTAGCCTGGCTAGCCTTGGAACCATGGACCTCACATTCTCCCCAGGCCATCTGTACTCGATATGGGTTTCATAATCTGCATCAGCTGCTAAATCCCTCCATGGGTAGTACATTTCACTCCCACTTTTGCAGACCAACGCGTCAAAATCTTCTATGTTTACTTGGCACCCTTTAAACGCTTTCATGATATCTTGTAAGCTGGAACCAGTTAACAACACAATGCCTACTCGACCCTGGCCATAGCCTAAGCCTGCTGCTTTCTTTACATTCACTAGAATTTCTTGAAATACCTGGGTGCCGTCTCCATTCTGGTCATAACAGTCGATGGCAATTACAAATAGACTCTGCCTTCTGCCAGGACCATAAGTAGCACCTACATTGCTAGTGGACGAAGACATTCTAGTTATGGCTTCAATCAGTTCCCTCTGTCTAGTTGCTGCATCGAGCTCTCCATTATGCTTGAAGTCTCCTTCCACAGAGAATCTCAAAGAAAGGTCTTCCACATCTTTTAGAGAGTCACTCAATGGTTCTTCAGGAATTGGCGTGATCTGACGACGGGTAGTGGGGTAACGGTTTCTGGAATGTTCAACATGGGAGAGGTAGTTTCGGCAGTGTTCTGGCCACGAAAAGCGGTGGATGTTCTTCAGACCGTTATTTCTGCATTCAAGCCAGAGGTTTTTTTCTCCGACAAGTTTGAGCAGTGCCTCTTCTATGGCTTTCTGGTCATGTGGGTCAACTAGGAGGCCGTTATTTAGTGCCTGGTAATACAGAGTCAGCTATCCGTTAGTTCATTAGACACAAAGCAACAATAAGTATTCCACGTCTCTGATAGTTGTGAGAATCACTAATACAAGTGAGCCACCTCTGTTTGTGGAAATAATGAGGTAACTAAATGTGGTATAAATAATATAGTTACCTTCAGAATATCCACAGGCCCTCCATTTTTGGTGGCGACCACTGGTAAACCATAAGCAGCTGCCTGGAAACAAAACCACAAGAACATTATATACACTGTTTGCAGTGAGGAATTAGGACAAATAATTACCGTTTCATAAGAATATCTGCACTAGAGCCTAGAAATGAAGCAGATGATCATGAAAAGCTCACCTCTATAATTGTGAGCCCGAAAGGTTCCACGAGAGCTGGGTTGATGAAAACTCCCTTCAATAGAAATCAATGTAATTTGTTACTCTCAGAAATTGAAGTGTTGAAAAGAAATGACCAGCAGGTAGCATAGTACGAAAACAGATTATTTGGGGACGATGATACAAGGGTCATCTGACCTTGTGAAGTCAACCAAGGCTCATTTTTAAAGAAATAATTGAAGCCCTATATGATACAGTGTGTATGTACCTTTGTTTTTGCAGCTAGACGATAAATGTCTGGCACATCTGATTGCTTGTGATGCTTAGGATAGGCCACTTGCCCATACAGATCATACTTGTCAATGAGCTTGAGTACGGTTGTAAGAACAACCGAGCTACTATTTGACATTTCTTCAATGTCATCTCTGTTACCAAGTATTAGTGTCTGCATAAGCAACAGGTGTAACCCAGCATTAGTGTCTGGTTTAAGAATACATGATCCAGTTATCGGAAATCAAAGTATGAACTTTACCAAGTTGGCTAGCTCCCGAAGAGCTCGGCATTCCCCAAAGGCCTTGAGCAAGGTAGTAACATTTTTCTTGGGGTCAGGACGAGACAATGCAAGTATAGTGGGCTTGTGAGGGTTGGTAAAAAATCGCATTACCTGCATTGCAACAAACGAAATCAGCATCAGCAGGCAATAACATGCCTATTGTAAGTCAGTCTAAACCTAGTTTATTTATAGGAAGATCTCCATTCACTCTTTCCATGGAGGATCGGAAATGCTATGGAGGAGATGGGAGATTGTTTCATTTCCGGTGGACAAAATGCATATATACCTGTATAACCAATTGAAGGGAATGGGAATATGTGAAAGGAGAAATAGGTAGAAGAATATGCAACCTCAGACCAGATTGGAGGCAGATGCCTTTTGCTTTGACCTCTATCAGAGCCAATCAAGGATTTGAGATCTCCATCTCCTTCGGAATCATGGGCAGTAACACAGCTGAAGTCCATGCCTGGCGGTATAACCTAAATGTCGTCACCGCATAGTGATTAGTCTGTATAAGACTTTGGGAAGAAAAGAATGAAATATGAGACATGACGTTGTTAAGTCATTAATCTTTCATTTGGAAATCCACAATCATTGACAGTGAGGAGAAGAGAATGTGAAGTGTTGCTTACCACCATTCTTGGCATGTATCGTCCAAGGCAACTGACTCCACGACGTCTCCTAACCCTAAGTTTCCTCTCCAACTTGAGGTCAAAGCCATCGTAGAGTCCCCATTGCTCTTCGATTTCTTGCCTAGTGCTGGTGACCACCGTTTCAGCAGAATCCAACCCCAGCTCCTCACCCTCGATCCTCCTCATGATTTTGTAGGTTGCGTTGATGTCCTCCTTTGTCAACCTCCCTTGTTTGAGCAATTGTTCAAACTTGTTTCGGCCTAACGAATGCCCAGTTAGCACCATTGGCACGTTCAAAGCCCCGGACAAGTGAGCAGCCACCTCCCCAGCATCGGCATAGTGGCCATGGATCACATAAGGCCATGTGGGTTTTCCCCCATTGACTTCTTCACCAAGAGCTCTTGCCATGTTCACAATGTGGCCGAGAGCCCCATCAACGAATTCAGGTATGTGAGGCCAAAGTGACTCTTTGGGTATATACCTGCAGGCAGCATGCCTCAATCAAATTCATATTCACATCTGGAGTTGGACTAGGTCACTAGACACGTACTAGGGCAGTAGGATTAAGAAAAAAAGGGTTGAAGGGTATTACTTATCGTGGGGTCCACAGGGGAGGCGGACAATGTAGGCTCCACAGCTGCCACTTCCATCAGGTGGACATATGAGCATCTCATTGGGTTCACCGTAGCTGGAGTCTACCTCCGGTGAAGTAATTTGTCTCGTTAGCAGATCAACTCGGTAGACTCCCTTTGTATTAGCCAGAGCACGAGCAAGTTCAATCACATACTTGACCTGAATATCGCAGGTACCATGCATACGTAAATCCATACACATTCCATTAGTATTAATTTCATACATGATATTACTTCTTGATGAATATATTATCATTCTGAATCAACGGATCATTGTTCTTACCTGACCGCCTGTATCGGAATCTCTTCCGAGTTCCATGTTTTCTCCACGCACCAACCCATGCATACTACAACATGTCATTGATGTCAAGAACAAGAAACGCGCTATAATCAAATTGTACGGCACACTTTGACTTTCAACTGCATATGCAAAAATATATACGTACCTGATCAGGACAACGTAAAGATGCCTAGACTTGTTAACATCATCGGACCACACAGGCATGTCGGATTTACTTCTTAAAATATCCTTCACTGTTGGTTCTGCGCAACTCACGTCCCCTTTTTCCTTCTCGCCTTCAGACAGCTCGGAAAGGTCATCCTCCGCGTCACGGCGCCCTTGCTCCCTGTCCAGACGTCGTTTGACAAGCCTTTGAGCGTCATCCCATGCCATCTGCACTCACTCACCCACACACCAAGTTCGAACCAGATTCCTTCTTTTCCTTTGTCAAGTAGCTAGTTTTAGTTGAGCACTTGATTCACTCACCTGTTTCTTTTTACGGGCGAGATGCCAAATGCGCCAGCACGTATTCTCAAGCCTATAGCTGTGTTCTCGGCTATTCCTTGTAGCTATTACCTGCACCACCATACCCATTAATTTAATACTTCTCACACTAATTTAACTTTTAAAACATGAGTTTTATTATCTAGTTAGTTTTTTATTTTTTATTTTTTTTATCAACACTAAACAAATACAGAATATTGCATCCACCTTTCATGAGATCAGAGTTTTAGGATTGGACCAAAAAAATGGGAACATATATGTACATGAGAAATGTTTTAGTGCGTCGAGAGGACGGTCCGGTACACCAAGTGTATCAATACAATTATTTGGATTTTTTTTTTTCAAGTTTTCAACCAATTATATTATTATACTTGATGTACCAGATCGTGTTCTTGACACACTGAAAAATCTCTTATATATACACACACATGCATAGTTAGTGTATCGGGTCATGTTTCCAGCGCATTGAAAAAGCTATCATATTTACGTGCATTTGTGGGCCCCAAATAGTATACAAAAACCATTTATTAACATGGGGTCTACTAAACTTAGGAGAAAATCAGTGTAAACCCATCTGTGGCCCCCACAATTCTCAAATATATGCTCATCACTCATGGCTCATCACATCCCCATCCCATATTGGAACCATTTTTGTGAATCAGATTCTCTCTATTTTATATGTCACTCAATTCACTAAATCCTTACAATTATATATACATCGAGTGAAATAATCAATTCACTGCCTTTCATCATTTCTTTGTGGAAATGCATTGTTCATGAATTCAAATTAAAAAAAAAAAAAACCCTAAAGTTTTGCTGGAGATGTGAGACTTTGAGGGCCACAAAACGAATGTTAACTAAAGTTAGTACGGGAGGGCTCTGATATAAGCTTATGAAAGACAGCCTGAACTGCAAAACCTTAATTACTGAATTAATTAAATTAGTATTAATTTTACATGAAATTAAAAACAATTGGTACCTTAATCCATGTCCTGTGGAGTTCAGACTCATCAAAGCTATTGACAACTTCTTCTACAAAGTACTTGGTCGGATTGAACAACTTCTCGGCCTTTACTTGCTCTTCAAACTTTGAAATTTTCTGCCTCCCGTCGTCCCTCTTCCTCGTGTTATTTCCTGCATCCAAAATTGCTTCCAAATAACCGTTTAACCAGTCGTTTCCGGCCATCTCCCTCCCTTGCTTCTCCCTCTTTGCTTTGAGACGGTGGAAGACTACTATTGATTCAAGCTTCTGGTATGTGAATTAAGAGATGTTTGATTATGTGTTGCGTGTGTGTGTGTGTATACATATATATTTATTTCAGTAGATGCTACTAAAAGTTGTGAGAACTGAGAATAGTATACTTGTAAAGTTTAATTCTTGGAACCTTGCAACAGTGCAACAAGAGAAAATAAAATACTGTAAATACTGGATTTACAATATATATGTATGTATGATACTATCGAATATGTATAGTTTGATGCTGTTTTGAAAATATATATATGCTTTAGACTCCCCGAGAGAGAGAGAGAGTGATAGAGAGAGAGAGAGGGAAGGATGGTTTCAAAGAAACTAAAACTTTGAAACCATCTTGGGTAAAGAAGCAAGGCTCCTTATATAAAGGCTTCAACTGTCAAATTGGCACTAATTAATTTTTAAGAAAGCATATACCTACAAATATGTCAAATGTGGATTGGGTGGGTTTTCGTTCTCTCATTTGCTTGCAGAGGGTTCACACAAACAGCCACGTTTTTTATTTATTATTTTTTTCCTAAATACTCAAAAAACTTTATACCAAAAAATGTTATTTAAATTTACTAAGAGAATCCAGTTCCATTTATGTACAATATAACAGATTTACATTCTCGATTGAATATTTTTCCCTTTAGCCCTCTAAAAAACTTTTTCTCTCCGGGTGGCGTGAGAGTTTTTCCTCCTCTGTGAGTTTCCGCCGTGGTGCGTGACTTCGTCTTCTTGTCTCGAGGTTGGTGTGGGGTTTTCCTTGTTTCTGTTCTGGTTGTGTTTGGATCTGTGGTTTGGAGTCTGTTTTCTTTTGTCTTTGGGGAAGGATCTGGAAGTTGTTTGGTGGAGCTTTGCTCTGGGAAGGTTATTTACTTCTGTCAGGGTTGGTTTTATCAGTTGCTGCTTTCAATTGGAGTCTCAGATAGGTGGGTAAGTTCGATTTCACTCTTCCGCGCTGGATGGGTGGGGTCAATTTATTGCATCTTAATTTGGGGGTTTTGTTCTCTCTCCTAATTAGGGCTGACATCGTTCTGAAATTCTCTCACTGGAGAACATGGATGTTTGTTTGGCACAGAGAGGGGTTCAGCTTATTGAATATTGGTAGGTTATCTTCCCGTATGGGCATTAATTGGTTGCAGATAAGGTGGGTGGTGAGTTTTAACAATTTTAATTTTCAGAGAGAGGGTCAACAAGGGTGTCGCTTGTGGATAGTGTCACACAACAGGAACTGGTATAGGACACTTTTTGTTCTTCTGGTAATTTCAAAGGTTGGATATCAGCTACTGAGTGGTGCCTTTTGGGGTAGTCTATTGAGGCGGTGGTCTTTATCTGATATATTTAACTCTGGTGGGTTATAGTGGTTGTTCTTGCTTGTCCAGGGGAAAGTGATGACGAGTAGTGGGATTACAGATCTTGTGGTTCAGCTTGAGGAAGCTCTGGATTTGTCTGAAATGGAACAAGGAGTAAAATTAGTGGGTAAGGTTCTTACGAAAAAAATTCTAAATAAATGGGGAGTTAGGAATATTCTTAGATCAGCTTGGAAGGAATTTGGGGAGGTGGATGTTAAATGGGTGAAGGACAATGTTTTTGTTATCACAGTCTCGGATGAAAATGTGGCCAAAAGGATTCTTGACCAAGTACCATGGGGAATCATGAAGAAGAACTTGTCTGTTAAGAAATGGTTTCTGCATCTGGCGTTGGAAGAAATTGTGATGGAGCTGGTACCTTTCTGGATTCAAATTAGAGGCATGCCACTTGGGCTGAGTACGTTGGTGAACGTTAAGAAATTAACGCAAGCTGCAGGCGAGGTGTTAGATTTGGAGGATACGGCTAAGGCTCGAGGCTTTTTGAGGGTGCAAATTCTTGTTAACACTGTCAACCCTTTGTGTATCGGATGCTGGCTTAGGTGGGGGTCCACTCGGGACACGTGGGTGGAGTTTTGTTACGAAAGACTCCAAGATTTCTGTTACAGGTGTGGGCGTATTGATCATATCAATACGGAATGTACCTTTGAAGTTGATTCTAGTGGGACTGCTGGGTATGGCGAATGGACTAAAGCGCAACGTATAAGAGAGGAACTGGTCCCATCGAGACCTCTAGCGATGGGAGTAGGTGAGCGAAGACAAGCTGGAACAGCTCGGGACTATGCTTTGCCTACCAGTCATAGAAATGAAACGGGTCCTAGTAAGAATCTGCCAAGTGAGGGGTTACCGACTAGAGGATTCGTTTTAGACATACAGCAGCGGCTTATGAAGTGATGGAGGAGACGTAAGCGGGGACATGTCTCTAGTAATATAAGTTCTGAAGCTGTTTTGGCTGAAGATAATCAGATAGCGCATGAGGTATCAATTATTAGTCAACTTGCTAGTGATGAACCTGGAATTCTTTCGAGGGTAGAGGGGTGGGATTTTACACCCTCAGGGGAGTTTTTGAGGACAGGGCGATTATGGATCCCACATATGCTGAGATAAGTGGTCTGAAAAGGGGAGGGCGGTTCCAAAGATGGGAATTTCTTCACAACCCCCTTAAGAAAGCTAGAGGGCTAGAGTTTTTGAGCAATCATTCTGCGGTGCTGGAAGAGACTTGGCTAGGTCGAAATTTACCAGAACGTTGCTTAATGATTGAACGGGTTGTCTATACAGAGGGTGAGACTATGGAGGGTTCAAGTGGCAGTCAACGTATGGGGGTTTGTCTGGAGGAAGTTTGTGAGGATGCTCATGTAAAGGATATGCAATCGGATTCGAGCACTCAAGCTCGGGGTGGTGGCGGCTGGCCTTTAACAGCCACACGGTCGCCATGAGTTATATATTCTGGAATTGTCGTGGTCTTGCGTCGGACACGGCAGTTCGGGCTCTTCATGGGCTCATTAGAAATAGACGACCCTCTATGATCTTTCTTTCCGAAACCAAAATGAAAAATCATAGAATAAATAGTTTAAGAAGACGTTTAAGGTTTGCGAATGGGTTTAATGTGGAGCCCATTGGGAAAGCTGGTGGATTAAGTTTATGGTGGGATGAGTTCATGGAAGTGCAAATTGTTTTTTCCTCTAAGCATGTGATTGATGCTATAGCCAGAGTTAAGGGTGAGCAACGTTGGGTGCGAGTTACTGGTGTTTACGGTACGCCGTATAGAGGGGAAAAAGCTAGTTTTTGGGATTGGACGCACTCTCATTTTTCTCATTCGGACATTCCTTGGTTGTGTGGGGGGTGATTTCAACGAATTCCTGTGGGATCATGAAAAATCGGGGGGGGGGGGGGGGGGAAGGTACCTATAAAAGACCTCGATATTTGGCGGATTTCCTGAATTCGACGGAGTTATAGGATCTTGATTTTGACGGTCCAGCCTATACTTGGAGGGGTCTTCGGAATGGGGAGTGGGTGGAAGAAAGGTTGGATAGGGGATTAATCAATGGGCTTTGGCAGGAGGTTTGGCCTACTACTTTTGCTGAGCATGGTCCTGTTCTTGGATCAGATCACTGTCCAATTGTTATCATGTCTGATTCGGGTAGGACTTTGGGATGCAAGCTGTTTCGGTTTGTGGCGTTTTGGGCGAAGGAGGAGGAATGCCAAAAGATAGTGGAGGAGTGTTGGGCAAGGCAATGGGTCGGACTGATGCAGGTGAAATGGGTTAAGAAACTTAATGACTGTCGATTTTACCATACTAGGTGGAGCCGGAATAAATTCAAAAAGCAGGGACATCAAATTAAGGAGCTTACTGCGCAACTTATGGAGCTTCAAAAGCAGTGGGGAACTAATTTTCAAGTCATTCAAGAGAAGCAAAAGCTAATTGATGATCTTCAAGCTCAGGAGGTGAGCTTTTGGCCCCAACGATCCCGCGTTAAATGGTTGCGTGAAGGAGACTTAAATACCAAGTTCTTCCATTAGTCTACTTTACAACGGCGAAGAAATATGATTCTGAAGCTTAAGGCTGATGATGAGCAGTGGGTTGAGCACCCTAGTCGGGTTCGTAAGATGGTGGAGGACCATTTTCAGAATTTATTTAAATTAGGGGGACCTCGGAACTGGGGTGCTTTGTTAGATTGTGTTCCACCTGGAATTACTGAGGAAACGAATAGAGACCTGATTGCGCTGGTGTCTGATGAGGAGATTAAGGCAACTGTCATGAATATGGGGTGGCTTAAAGCTCTTGGACCAGATGGTTTCCAAGGGATTTTTTACCATTCGTTTTGGGAGGATCTGAAAGCAGATGTTAATTCTTTGTTCATACTATGCTACAAGATGAGGTTTGCCCTGATACTTTAAATGCTACTCATGTGGTTCTTATCGCCAAGGTGCCTAATCCCGAAATGGTTTCTCAGTTTCGCCCGATCAGTTTATGTAATTATTCTTATAAGGTTCTGTCTAAGGTTTTGGCCAATCGATTGAAGGTGGTGTTGCCGAACATTATTTCTCCATCTCAAATGCCTTTGTGGCGGGTCGGCAGATACACGATAATATTAGAATCGCCCACGAGATGTTTCATTTTCTGAAAGGGCGTAAAGCTAAAACTAAATATGAGTTGGGCCTTAAGATTGATATGTAGAAGGCCTATGATCGAGTGGAATGAGACTTTCTTGATGCTATTATGGGTAGAATGGGTTTTTGTAATAGGTGGTGGCAATTAGTAATGGTTTGTGTGTCCTCTGTTCAATTTGTTATTCTCCTGAATGGCTAGCCTAGAAAAAGCTTTGTTCCTTCTCGTGGGATCCGGCAAGGGGATCCACTATCTCCTTTTCTCTTTTTGTTGGTGGGGAAGGTTTTTTCTTGTTTAATTCAGAAAGCAGTGCATGATAAGCTGCTGGATGGTGTGAAGTTGGGTGCTTCTGGGCCTATTATTTCTCATATTTTTTTTGCTGACGACACTTTGCTGTTTCTTAAGGCTGATGGAAAAAATTATCGGAATTTAGTGGACTTGATTAATATGTACTGCGATGTGTCGGGACAACAAGTTAACTTTCAAAAATCAAGTGTCTATTTTGGAGCGAATATTCCTGAGCGGGTCTTCGCTGAGTTGGCTAATATTCTTCGTATCAAGGTTGTGCATGATCCCGGAGCTTATCTGGGTGTCCCTACTATATGGGGAAGATCGAAGAAACGGGGGTTGGCTTATATTAAGGAGAGAATGATGGGAAAGGTACAAGGATGGAAGTATAAATTTTTATCCACTGCGGGGCGTGAAGTTTTGGTTAAAGCGGTGGTCCAGGCTATTCCAGCCTACCCAATGTATATTTTTAAGTTCCCTGCCATGGTGTGTCATGATTTTGATACTTTAGTTGCTGATTTTTGGTGGGGGAGTCAGGGTGCTAAGTGGAAAACCCATTGGGTCTCGAAAGAGGTTATTGGCTTCCCTAAAGATTTGGGTGGTTTGGGTTTTAGAAACTTTTCTGAATTCAATGATGCCTTATTAGTGAAGCAATGTTGGAGGTTGATCTCTGATCCGACTTCTCTTTGGGCCCGAGTAGTTAAAGCCCGGTATTTCCCGAATTGTTCCTTTTGGGATGCTACGAAAGGACGACGCGCCTCTTGGGCTTGGACTAGTCTCTTGGTGGGTAGGGAAGTTATTCAGAATGGGTCTTGTTTATACCATATTTAGGGCCTCGTATTTAGATCTCGTACAAATACTCAGGGGACTTAAATGTAATTATGGGATAAAGGAAAAGGCAAATATGTAATAAGTGAGGAGTCCTTATTCTATAAAAGGACCCCTCACCCTCACAATTGGGGGAGGCCTCACTCTCACTCTCAGAGGCCATTTCTGAAGCCTCTCACCCCCTCTCAAAGCTCCTCACATCCCCTAAGCTCTCTCTCCCTCTTCAACAGAGAAATATAATACAATCAGTGTGGACGTAGCCCAAACCTTGGGGTGAACCACGATAACTCTTGTGTCATTTACATTTTATGCAGATTCACGGTCGGATTTACGTTGTTCCAAGACCTCCGGTTTTGTGCATCAACATTTGGCGCCGTCTGTGGGAATCGACACGAAAAATTACGTCGGTTCTTTTTCAATCTTTCATCACACCACCGTGAAACCTTCACAATCTTCCCCGTGTATCTGCAAAAAGAACCCAGAAAAAACCCATTTCGTTTTCCATTTTCTGGTGAGAGAAAGAAACAGAAAAGATCAAAATCTCAAACAGACACAGAGCCCTCTCTCTCTCTCTGCCTCTGAACTCACGCATTTCCCCACAACCCACCAAAACAAAAACACCAGAAAGATGATTCAGCTACTGTTCATAGTGATTTTATCAGAAATGCTTATGATACTGGCGTTTCTGTTCAAGATCCCCTCCAGGAAGCTGGTGACTTTGGGGCTGGATCAGATCAAGCGGCTGCCGCGGCCCCGTCGTGGAGAAGCACGAGTTAGAGCGGTTTAAGAAGCTCAGAGCAGAGGAGGAGCTCAGGCTCAAGCTTTCACCAATCAAGGCGGATGCAGTAAGCTAAGAGAACCGCAGCGAGGGCAGAGAGGTAAGTGTGGAGCTCCGCCTCTTCAACAAATGAGACCCACTCAGACCTCCTGACCCAGCCGACCTCACTCGACTTCGACATCCAACTCTGCTTCTTCGAAATTTTTTCAATTCCGATCCGCAAACACCACCAGCTCTCTAAACTTGGCAAACCATGGTGCTAAAACTTCAATAGTCGTTCGAAGTCTAAGAGGGTGGCTCATTCGATTGAGCAGCAGGTTGAATCGAAAAGTCTCCAGGATGCCGATTTTCTCAATGTTGTTGTTAAGGTTTACAGCACCCACACCGCGCCCGATCTCACTCCCCCCGATTGCTTGCGACGAATGATGCCAGCACCCACTGCCGATGATTTGTTCACCATCTCTACTGTTGGGATCGTTACAAAAACTCTTTGCACATCAGATCCTTTTGAGAAGGTCTTACAGCTCGCCACCATTGTGGGTTTCTCAGAAGAAGAAGAAGCAGCAAAACTTTCGATACTTGACGCTACTCGGCTCCAGATCGAATAAGCTCTACTGGGTTTTTCCCCCCTTTCTGTGATCTGCTAGTTTCTCAGTAGCCAAACGCTGGGAAAGTAGCTGCTGCCATTTTTGTAGTGTTTGAAGTTCTCAGATATTTCTGGATCGTCAACCCCGACTCCGACGATGAAGACCACCGTGATTCCAGATATTTCTGCACTGCTTCTCTGCCCATCTTCAGCCCACTTCTTGGCCTGACGGTTCTCTGCTCATCCCCCGACTCTCCTCTGCCGACTCCGACTCCAAGTCATCCGCATCAGAAGGCGTGGTCATCGAGGAACCCTGAGCGTTTCATTCCCCGAGCAAGATCGTGAGTTTCTCTTCTTCTGAAATGAACGACACTAGTCCTCTTGTCGTAGATACGCAGCGCACGATGCCTACCACTCCTACGACGTCGTTTTATTCGTTGCCAGAAACGTACTTGTCGTCGGGGATCAAAGATTTTGCGAGCCCTTTGAGCCAGGCGCAGAGATATGAGAGGGATGATAACTCTATAGTTGTTCATAGAATATCTGGGAGGTTCCCTTCGGTCTCTTTGTTCAAGGAGTATCAGAATGCAACTATGGCAATTATGGAGAAAACAGATTACACTATGATTTCTGGGCATCCTTTCATTAAAAAGTCAGGGTGGTAAGTCCTCAGATGGATGGGCGCATGCGACCGGCGTGAGAAGAGATTCAATAAACCAGCAGAGAAAAGGAAAAAGAAGAGATGATGGCTATTGCTGCTAGTGGCCCTAAAAGCTGCTTTTTGACTTTCCAGAAGATGCTGTAAAGACAAGTCCATGCCCCCGCCATTTGCAAATCTGCAAAAGTAAAGCAAAGTAAAGAGAACTTCACTTTACTTTTGTCTGCCATCTGCAAAGGCTAATGCACCTGGACCTCAGCAAGAGCAAAAGAATAATAAATGCAGCGCAAGGAAAGAGAAAGAAAAGCAAAAGAGCAAAGCAGAAAGCATGCTACTCACTGAGATAATTACAAAAGAAAAAAAAAAAAAAAAAAAAAAAAAAAAAAAAAAAAAGGGCAAAAGCAAGGAATAAACATCCCACCAGAATGATATAATTTATTATCTTTCAGAGACATCTGTATAAACCCCATCAGAGGGTAATATGTATAAACCCCATCAGAGGGTAAAAAAAAAAAAAAAAAAAAAAAAAGGCAAAGCCCAAAATAAATGGGCTGGCATGTTGTGGAGGGCGAAGGCCCATATGCCCAAAATAGCACCAACCCGGTCATCAAAAGTACGCCCAGTACTTCAAATCATACATGAGCATTACTCATGTCATTCATACATAAACATTCATGAGCATCACTCATGACAAATCATACATTAACATTCATGAGCATCACTCATGACAACATACATGAGCATCACTCATGTCAATCAACATAAACATTCATGAGCATCACTCATGTCAAACAGCTTCAAAAGCTTCATTTACGGAGCTCTAGCTACAAAGCTCCAGCTTCAAAACTTCACTTGCAAAGCTTCACTTACAAAGCTTCAGTGCAAGGTATACAAATACCGCCTTAGAACAACCGCCACTTCGGCCCATACATGGATCCAATTTGAAGTCTCCAGCCAACAGACTCTATTGACCGAAGACTTGGGGGACTACATTATGTACCATATATTGGGCCTCAACTGGGCCTCATAAAAAATACTTGGGAGACTCTAGCCCATCACTTATGTATTGAGGAGCGAGCCCTTATTCTATAAAAGGGAATCCCTCACTTTCATTAGAGAGCACCCATTATTCATGTACTGAGGAGTGAACCCTTATTTTATAAAAGGGACTCCCTCACCTTCAACACCACAAGCCGAGCCAACCAAGGCAACACAAGCTACAAGCAGAGCGGCCTCGCAACATGTGCTACTTCTAGTTGAGCATCATTTCAGATTGGGCACCGCCTCATATCGAGCATCAGTTCTAGACGACATCTAGTTACTTCGGCCCACACATGGACTGAATTTCAAGTCTCCAGCCAAAAGACTCTCTTGACTGAAGACTTGGGGGACTACTGTTTATACCATATTTAGGGCCTCGTATTTAGATCTCGTACAAATACT
This sequence comes from Malus sylvestris, assembly GCF_916048215.2. NCBI lineage: Eukaryota > Viridiplantae > Streptophyta > Magnoliopsida > Rosales > Rosaceae > Malus > Malus sylvestris. The sequence continues at coordinate 1,063,806 of NC_062264.1, forward strand.
CAGGGGACTTAAATGTAATTATGGGATAAAGGAAGAGGCAAATATGTAATAAGTGAGGAGTCCTTATTCTATAAAAGGACCCCTCACCCTCACAATTGGGGGAGGCCTCACTCTCACTCTCAGAGGCCATTTCTGAAGCCTCTCACCCCCTCTCAAAGCTCCTCACATCCCCTAAGCTCTCTCTCCCTCTTCAACAGAGAAATATAATACAATCAGTGTGGACGTAGCCCAAACCTTGGGGTGAACCACGATAACTCTTGTGTCATTTACATTTTATGCAGATTCACGGTCGGATTTACGTTGTTCCAAGACCTCCGGTTTTGTGCATCAACAAATCCTATTAAGGTCTTGTTGGGGGTGTCCTCTGCTATCGGTTATTACTGGGAAGCCATGGGGTGGACGGGTAATCGTGTTGCTAGGCCTTCTGCATGTTGTGAATAGGTTCCTCAATGGATACCTCCTCATTCTTCTTTCTATAAACTAAATGTTGATGCTAGCTGGTCTCATACGACTCATTCGGGTTTTGCTGGAGTGATCATTAGAGATGCTAATGGTCAGTTTATGGCTGCTGAGAGATATGCCTTTTCTTCCCTTTCTGTTGCTGCGGCAGAAGCGACTGCTCTGCTGCGTGGTTGTGAATTGGGGACTTCTTTGGGCTTTCAATCGGTTATTTTGGAGTCGGATTCTCGTGAGTCCATTGATTGGCTCTCCGGAGCTGTTGATGTTGGCAGTTGGGAAGCTTATCCTGTTCTGACGAGAGTTAAATTGGTGAGTGAAGATTTTCAGTTCTGTCGCTGGTCTTGGGTGCCAAGAACAGCCAATGGAGCCGCGGATTTCCTTGCGTCGCGGGGTTTTCAAGAGATGGGTTCTCGGGTTTGGGTTGACAAGCCCTCATCTTCTTTGGTTCTTGTTTTGAATAAGGATGGTCTTCCTTGCCCTCCTTAATTTTGTTTTGGTGGTGTTGGGGGTGACGCTCTTTGCTGGAGCGTCTGTGTGTTGGATCCCCTCTCATTGCTTTCTGTGTTGCCTGCCTCTGTGGTGTCAGCCTCCTGGTAGGCTTTTCTGTTCTGGTTGTTTGTCTTTCCTTTCAAAAAAAAAAAAAAAAAAAGATTTACATTCTCCAATCCAATTTGAATTCAATATAGGGCCTATTACAAAATTAAATCGAAGGAAATAATTTAAGGTCCTTAAGGGTGGGGATAGTTTATTGTGCGATTTCTTTATCATTGAGAAGACCAATATTATGAGCTCTATAACACGTTAGTCAAAGATCAATCATATATGTATGCAATTTACTATTTGATTCTGACAAGTTTTTGTAGATACACTCAAAACCTAATGTCCATATGTTAAGTGTTTAGAGGATGTGAAGTTAAGGTTCCATATCGGAGGATTAAGAAACCTTACATAAAGTTATTGTTGAATATTTATATTTAAGGCTAGTGAGTCATGGTTATGTGGTGGATTGTCGTGGTAGTTCGGCTATTCATTTTTAACTCATTGCATCCCGAGTTCAAGCCCTCTCCCTCCTCCTTAGTGTGGATTAGTGTAGAATACCGTTTGTACTTAAAAAAGGCTTATGCTATTTGTAGACAATTCACCCCCACAACTTGTGTGCCAAAGGAAGATACGAATTTTTGTGGATGCAAAGCTTAGTTAAGGTTGTGCACACTCCTATTACAAAACCCGGACCAAAAAATAACAAGAACATCAAGGTTAAACAAGAACAAAAGTTGCAAAATTTTGTTGTTGGTGCTTTTGGATATCAATGAAATGTTGGAGAGAATTAAAAGCTTTTTCTTGTAGCACTTGTATATGATTTGTAGGGTAGTAAATGAATTCGTCCTCTATTTATAGAGGTTTAAGTGTCTATTTCTGAAATGGTTCAACAAGCATTCCAAGCCATATACCTCTTGGTTTGCAGCTGCACCCTTTTAATAAGAGTCAGGTGGAACATGTCTGTATATATGAATTCGAACTATAGCTTGTCGAATATGTTTCTGAAGTGTTTCATATTAAGTAAGGGGTTACAAAGTTTAAAATCGAATGAACGCCTCTTTACTTTCAAAAGGGTATACGAAGAATTTTGAATTGCACAGCAGAACCCACAGGTTGTTCGACACCTCCGACTGATTGATTAGATCAAAGAGCTACTTGTGAATTTTGTGTTGTTTTACTGGTTGTTCGAGGTCGCCCTTGTTACTTTTCTCAAAACCTAATTTCTGCTTTACTCATTTCAAATTGGTTTTGGTGTGGAATCTCATCTTTTATGATACTAGAGCAAGTTTGTCCACATATGAAGCCAGCAACCACATATACTCCATGCGATCAGTTAAAATTGTTCACGCGTTAGTAGAAGTGGATGCATTGAGGGGCAGGGGGGTCAGCTGAGCTTCCGAACATCGGTGAATGTCCATAGATAACTCGAGTGCTGACCCCCCGAACTTCGGTGAATGTCAATGGATAACTTTGGTGGTGCCCCTTTGAAGATTGGAGTTGGCTTCATACATGCCCTCCAACTGTAAGAGTGGCTCTTCTTATTATTAATTTTTTTTAATAAATATTACTTTGTTAGTTTTGGACCCTTAGTTTAATAAAAAATAAATAAACACCAAGAGCCAATACAATAAACGCATGGATGATGGATATGTTACTTGAGGGAGATCACGGCATGGAGCTCAAAGAATCATAGGGCTCATTTGGATGTGCTTTTAACATGACTGAAAACGCTTTTAGAGAAAATGTTTTTGGGTTTTAAAAGCACTTTAAGTGATTTCTACAAGAAGCACCAGTTATGTGCTTTTTCCCGAAAGCACTTTAAGTGCTTTTCCAGGATTTACTAATATTTTTACTAAGGATTGTTTCCAAAAATATTTTCACCAGAAGCGTTTTAAGTCATTTTAAAAGCACATCCAAATGAATTCATAAACTTCCATCATTATAATGTGGAGATCTTTGTTGCTATCGTTGATAAGCAACTTGTGGAATTAAATAGTTGTTTTGATGAGGTAATTACAGAGTTGCTTCTTTGTTTGGCAAGTTTGAGCCCAAATGATTCATTCTTGGCTTTTGATGAACAAAAGCTAATATGTTTTGCACAATTTTATCCGAATGAATTTACTACTTGTCAACTCTTGGCACTTGAAGATCAAATTGGGCATTATATTATTGATATGCGTTCAAATAGTGAATTTTCTCAATTGAAAGGAATTGGTTGCCTTGCAAAAAAATGGTGGACACAGGAAGGAATAGAGTATATAATCATGTGTATTTGCTAATTACATTGGCTTTGGTTCTACCAGTTGCTACTGCTTCAGTGGAGAGAGTTTTTTCCTTCAATGGTTGAGTTATAGCATGGTGGTTTATATTGAGAGGAATGTTTTTTCTTCCATTGACAATGAAGCTATAATGTAACGTTTTTAAAATATGAAAATGCATCAGGGACTATTGTAACTTGTATTGTTATTTGTTCTATAAGTTATGAATGATGGAACTATAGTTTAATTTTTAAGGTTATTATATGTCTAAGAAATGTTTATAAACTTTTATATGTGACCGCCCGAAATATTTTTCTTGGATCCGCCACTGCATGTTAGACTAAAAAATTTGTCATACATAAAAGGGCGTGTGAGAATGTCAAGTTAAAGTCCACATTGGAGAATTCAGAAACTTTGCAAGGACTTAGAATGAGTTGGACTGTTCCCTAATTGGGATCGTGTAAAAATGTTAAGTTAAAGTTCCACTACATCGAAGAGAAAAATATCTTGCATCAACTTATAATGAATTGACTACTCCTCTATTACCAAATAACTATGAACTTTGAATTTATATGTCGTGGTAAGATTTATTGTATTTGTGTCACATAACATGTTTAATAAGCATCTTAAGTCCGTAAAGAAATTGACACATTCAAGTGATGATGTCTTAATCGAATTAATTAAAAAAATAAAGAAAAGAAGTGCACAAAGGCAAAACAGACTGGCTGATATATCATAGTATGAGTGAGAATAATTTCATAGTAGAATTTGCTCTACACGCATAGTTATGCATTGTCCGTCTCTGTCAATATTTTATGGCATGAGAAGACAAAAGAAACACACACGACGCACCCTCATTAAGTTTGTTTTTGTCTTAATCCGCACAACAGGACAGACGTTTAGTTGTTTCCAAATCCGCTCTCTATTATTTGTCACGTTCTAATGCCATATGCATTGCATTGCATCCCTTCGTTTTGCAATCACGGCACTAACTAATCGAACGTTACACTGCAGAGTGCAGAACATTCGTTTAGTTGCAGGCTTTTGCAACGTTATTTTTGAAGTCATCACACAGCAATATATTATGCATGTGAAACTAGCCTTCCTTCGTCTTGTCTTTCTATTGGGCTGCGCGATTTCTTCTTTTTTTATACGAATTTCTTTTGGGTTGACTCACGTCCATCATGCACGAGTAGTCATGACTAGTTGTCCTCCACCTCACAACTTACTTTCAGGAATTACAACTTTTGAGTGAAGTAGGTATTTTCGTTAGGCATCAGATACTGTAAAGCAGGCAATGGCCATCAGAGGCATGCACCCTCCACTTACTAATGTCGGGGAGCCTAGCTAGGCTGAACCCTCTTGCAGAAAAAAAGATCGAATGAAAATTTTAATTGTAGGCAAAAGAAGAAACAAATCTATTGGTTATTCTTTTGGACCTCGGACACATGTAATATTATTTTATTATATCTTAGACTTCCGTAAAAAATTGAATTAAATGCAGAAATGAGAGAGTTTAACATTCACAAAAGATTAAATTAACATTAAACCTCTCACATATGAACTGTATATTATTTTGTTATATCTCTAAAGTGGTGCTTTATTCTCCTACGTTTAAAGATCGTCATAACCTTGTTAAGAAGAAAAGAAAAAGAAAAGGAATGTAATTATATTAGGCCGATTGAAGGAAAGAAACAAAAGAAAGTTAGAAACCATGAAAAGAGTAGTGTAATGTATGAAGATGGGAGTTGAGAAAGTTACATCAAAACGATAAGGAGACGATATAAGTGCGCAAATAGATGAAATGAGGTGATGAGAGTATACATTGGCCATATGGGATTATGGGGCTCAAAACTGATGGAAAGGAAAAACCCCCTTTTGAATTTCGAATTTTTGGATATTTTAAGGAATATCCAATGACCTTACGACTCTATTATATTTCAGTCCATTCAGGTCTTTCCTTTCTTTTGTTATCTTTCTTCCCATCCCATGACAACATCTAACCAACTTGCACTTATTGACAATACATCCGCTTAATAATTAGGCTTCAGTTCAGTATGATTTCTTGTTTTCTTCTTGTTAGTGGAGAAGAAGAGATTGGAGTTTAGAAACTTAGATTGAGATCATCCCGTAACTTTCGTGACCGTCACTATCCACAATTTGAAATTGCATAAATAATTTGCTCAGCTATCGCCCCGATTTAATTGGAGCCTAAAAAAGCAAAGAGAAAATAACATAATTAACTCAACAACTGCCTTAAACTCTCAAAATCCACTAAGTAACAACATTTAAGCAACCAACTTTAATAAACTAAATTTCAACAACAAGGGACTTGTGCCATAACCATCCAACAGTAAAAGTAACTCTTCCGTATAACTAAACTACACTATACTAACGGGGCTGGTCAAGCGCACTTTTGCAATTCTTAACCGGCCTCTCATTGGTAGGAGTCCACCGGGAAAATCGGCTTGACATGCCCCAGTCCAATCAAGGAAACATATATAAGACTTCCTATCACCACCCGTTCGGGCTTCGGTGCGGGGCAATAGACCCAGAGATGGAGACAAATGCCATCTTCAACCGAAGGAGCCTAGAGAGCCATATGTCAAAAATAACTCTGTGATAAAAAATCATCTTCAACTGAAGGTTATAGGGTCAAACATAATTTATTATTTAAATTTAAAAACTACAATAACTTAAATTAAAGGAAAAAATGAGAATTTTTTAATATTTTTTTTAAAAATTTTGGCCGAAAAAAATAAATTCAAATGCAACGGTAACTGACGTCAACTAGCCGTTGGATTTGAATTTTTTACTTTGGATCCTCTTCGGATTCCAACTAGGGGTCCTCATCTAATTCCGAATTGGAAGAAAAATGGGCGCAGATGAGATGAGAAGATGAGGAGTCTGATGAAGAAGATGAAGCATGGTGCAATACACAATATGTGGCAGCCATGGCTGCGGTCATAGTGTCTCAACCAATTGAGGAACAACCTTAATGGGGTGGCTCTGTTGCTCGTCGCTTCCTGACGAGGCGTCATGTCTTCGAGCGTTTACTTCATGATGTCCAGCAGGTCAATCCATACTTTCAACAGAAGCTGGATAGATGTCACGCCCTGGACCCGGGGTCAATAGGAAAAATAACTCCGAATCTAAAACGTGAGATAAAAGCTAACTAATTAAAATAAAACTGAAATAACGGAGTGAAAAATAAAATTCTTCTTATTTAAAATAACTCAATAATTCTTTACAAGGCTAAATAAATAAATACAAAATTCTACCCTCACACTTAATCCGTTCTCATCTCGTCTACCCTTTTTTGACTGTATAGTTCTTAAACCTGCATAACAATAGAGGGGTGAGCTTCAACAGCTCAGTAGGGACATAACCTTATCACAATAAATTGACAATATTAAATTAAGTGTCATAAAATCTTGTAATCAAGTACCAAATCAACAATGCATGAGTACGATACGATACTCTTCATCTCTACCTGTTAATTCATATAATAAAACACGTGAACCTGCACGTCCCATACTATGCATTTTACCTCTGCAGTGGTGGTTTGAATGTTCTATTATACAAATTAACCCCATGTAACTCAATCATCCCAATTTCCCCTTTTGTTAATCATCTTGCCAAAACCCTTCGTCGCCAATCCCGAATTACCCTTAAAGAAACTGTGCACTGTGGGCTCGCCTAAGACTTGGTACCTACTAAGAGTTTGGCTTAACTACACAAAAAATCCTTTCCAACTACCCTAATTTCCAGTTCCTTTCTCAACACCGAACATCCAACTATTCTCATACATGAGTAATATGCACAAATAATCTCATTTCATCATTCACATGTACCACAACATATTCTCAGCGAATATAACTTCACCAATAATTCCATAACCAATAACAAGTAAACACCCAAGAGTAGTATTTATCCAATTAGCAAACTAGATCCCATTAATCAACAAGAAGATTAATAAGAAGAATATAATATTTCACGAAATTTAATAAAATCAATCTCCGTAAAGGTCTGCCGTATTTCCCTTACTTAGATTCCAAAGCATAGCTCCGAGATAATAACACAAGAAACCACAACTGTGATAAGCTCCTATTCACAAGTGTAAGAAAATCACTATATGCAAGACAAGAACTTTAATCCCAGTCAAAGCACTTGAGATTACTAACTTAACAACACCCATTTCAAATGCCCTTTTGGTTGATCTAAAATAATAACATGGTCATAAGAGAACGTTTGAATGAATACAACTTGTAGAACAAGGGACATGTGAAATACAAATATAAATATGCATGCTGTCTTCTTGGTGTATAAGCTGGGAACATACATATGAGTAATGAATAAGTATATTAAACCACATATATAAGCAAATCACCAAATGCATGACATGAACTCTAATCCTAATTAACATAACTAAGTTTAGCGATTCCGCAATACTAATTCACAAGTTATTATATATTGATCAACTCCAAACACATGCTTTACTTGATACAGTTGAAACTATACCTATGCATATGCAGATAGTTCCATGCCGAGAAAGCTAGCTTGGTTTGCTCTGGCTTGTGCAAAGTTATATGCATGAATACCAACATATACATATATAGTTTCTCTGTTCGAATTAATATGCTCAAGTCCTCTTTTATACAACAACCTCTAATAAAGGGAAGAGATAATATTTAGCATGTGATAATTATATATAGGTTTAGTCCTATCACTTTTGTGCAGGTAAGATGATCTCCAATTGTAAAGTCTGATAGCCAAACATCTATGCAGATATACTTACATATATAATACAAACCAACAGAGATGAAACACGACTGAGTTCTACAATATATAGAGCTATGGAAAGACTAAAGAAAATATGAGAATCATTACCCTGCTACAGATTTGACATCGCCGATTAAGAAGCACCTCAGCTTCTGGTTTCTTACACCCTTCTCTTTCTCTCACTCTCTTTTCCCCGTAAGATACTAATGTCTAAAAAGAAATGCAGGTGTAGCTCCCTATTTATAGTCGGAGAAGGTAGTAGCTTCTTAGAGTGCTGAACAAGCACTTAGAGCACCTTGCTGGTAACACCCCAGCCACCCTTATCCATATATTTCTTTGGCCATCTATAAACTTCACACGTCCAGCTTGAAAGAGTGCTTAGTAAGCACCACTAATGGCTGCCTTAGAAATTGAGACACCTCATAAGACAAATAAAATATAAACTAGTAAAAAGAATATAAACCATTAGACCATCTCCAACCCTTGGGCTAAAAGCCAAATTTTTTAGCCCGAAAAATTTAGCTTTTAGCCCAGAAACATCTTTTCTGTTCCAACCCTTCTACCTTAAAATTTTAGCCCGGAATTATTAAAGAATGAAATTAGCCTCAATTTTTTTCTTAAATCAATTTAAAAAAAAAAAAATATATGTAGATTATTGTAAATTAATTTTATGAACATTTTAATCTAAAAAAATTTAAATTCCGATAAATATTTCGCATTTAGCCTGGGGGGAAAGCTGGGGGGTATTTGGCCCAGAAATAGCATTTGGCATTTAGCCTAAAATTTTAGCATGGGTTGGAGCGTGTTTGGGGGGGGGGTAATTTGGCTTTTAGCCCAGGGTTGGAGATGGTCTTACAAAATTAAAATGAATAATTTAAAAATATAGTTTTTAAGTCAAATAATATTTTAAAAGTCTATTAGACTTATTTGATCAAAATAAATATTTTTTTTTATAAATATAAAATACAGGTCTTTACAACAGAGTAGGCCGCCCTGGTTTCTCACCTCATCAGAAGGTTACTGTTGCACTACGAATGATGGCCTATGCCTCCCCAGCTGATTCGATGGATGAAACATATGGTATGTCTGAGTTTACATGCCTTGATACTCTTGTTGAATTCTGTAACACAATTGTTCAACTTTATAAAGAGGAGTACCTCCGCGAGCCAAATCAAGAAGATTTGGATCGGCTTCTTCGCAAAGCTGAAGACCGTGGGTTTCCGGTCATGATAGGGTCATTAGACTGCATGCATTGGAATTGGAAGAACTGTCCCACTGGATGGCAATGAAGCCTTAGCAGAAGGTCGAGAAGGCCAACTGTTGTGTTAGAGGCGGTTGCCTCGTATGACACATGGATATGGCATGCTTTCTTTGGAGTCCTTGGATCCCAAAATGATATTACAATTCTTGGGCGTTCACCCATCTTCAATAAACTGATGGAAGGTAAGTCACCTTAACTTGACTACTACATCAACGTGCGTCAATACAATATGGGGTATTACTTGGCAGATGACATCTACCCAAAGTGGGCGACACTTGTCCAAGCAATTCCAAACTCAGTGAATGATGCCGAAAATTGGTTTACCTTACAACAAGAGGCATACCGGAAAGATGTTGAGAGAGCTTTCAATATTCTACAAGCATGGTGAAAGATCATCAAGGAACCAGCAAGAGGGTGGAGTCGAGAAAATTTGGACTCCATCATAATGTCTTGCATCATATTACACAACATGATTGTGGAGGATGAGCGAGATGGGTATATTGATGGAGAGTCTGATGACGACCAAGATGATTCAAATAGGTCAAGAAGGGCTCGTGCAAAAATATATGATGGGCTTAATTTGCCTTTGAATCCAAGAATTGGTAGTATCTCTTTAAATGAGTACATGAGGCGCTATAGGATGATACGTTCTCGTGCCATAAACAAGTACCTACAACAAGATCTTGTTGCACATCTTTGGGCCAAAAGAAGCATGGAGTAGGCGTTTAAGTTTTATGTTGTTAAATGTTTTTAAAAATGTTGTTTAAGTTTCATGTTGTTAAATGTTTTTTTATGTTGTATAATTTTTATGTTGTTAATTTAATGTTATTTAATATTGTTTAATGTTGTTTCATGTTACTTAATGTTATTTAATGTTGTTTAATGGCTTAGGAAGTTATAGGGAAAAAATAGAAATTTTAATTTTTTTAAAAAAAATTTTGTAAAAAAAGAAAAAAAAATTCAAATTTAACAGCTAGTTAACGTTAGCTAACCGTTGCATTCAAATTTGTGGCCTGGTTGGATTGGGCCAACAGGTTAGCCATTTGACCCTTTTTTGTCCTGTGGGGCTCACGAGCCCTTTGGCCTAGCACTCGGTTGTAGACAATTTTCGGGCTATTTTCAGCCTTCTGGTCCTCTAGACCCTTCGGTTGGAGATGGCCTAAGATCCCAACAAGCATTGACCTCATATATAACTGCTTGTAGCGATTAAGTTCAACCCACTTGCCCAAATATGCTTCAAAGACTTCGCGCAAACTTGGCAATTAATATAAACCTTGATTGCTGCTCTCTCTCTGGACAACGGATTTCTTCGACATGTGCGTATCCTATTCTCATCTCTGAATATCATAACTTGGAACCGCTTATTTTTTGTTTTCATTTAAAGATCATATCTACAAAAATCATTCAATTTTGAGATCGTTTAGTCATTCATACTTATTTAACCAATCAACAATTTTGGTAATAAGTAGCATCTTCATGATAAACTACCATTTGTTTTAAGGAGTTTTAATGAAAATGGCTTTTCAAAACTTTTAATTAACCAAAAACTATCTACTAACTTTATTTAATAAAAAACGCTTAAACTTTAATAAAAAAAAGGGTTCAAATTTTAATGAATATGACAAAAGTTTTACATAATAATAATAAAAAAAAGCCAACAAATACTGACACGCGTCACATCACACACATACACACACTCTTCCTCACTTAACCGTTCAACCTCTTTCTCTCTCTCCCTCTTTCACATATTCTGATCAACTTTCTCTCTTTTTTTTTCAAGGAAATGGATCCTCTCCGGATCCCTTTCCACCTAATCTGTAGCCGTTTGATCAAATTTCAACGGTCTGAATTCCGGACTTGGTGGATTAGGTGGAAAGGGATCCGAAGAGGATCACGTTCCTTTTTTCACCTCTCCCCACTCCTCTCTCCTTTCACCTCACTCCATAAACATTTTATTTTTTTATTTTATTTTATTTTATTATTTGTTTATTTGACCATTCTTTTAATTTTTTTAGAACAAACTAAGTAATAATATTACATGATCAAAAATAAAGAAAAAATTCATTATTCAGTTTTATGAACATTAATACTGTCACTATTTCTTAAACAGAATATTGACTACCTCTTAAACTGAACACTATTTCTTAAAATGAACATTGACTACTTCTTAAACCAAACACTATTTCTTAAACTGAACAATATTTCTTAAACTAAACACTGACTATATCTTAAATGGAACACTAATACTATCACTACTTCTTTAACTGAACACTGACTAGACGCTAGTACTATTACTATTTTGTAAACTAAACACTGACTATTTCTTTAACCGAACATCTTGTAAACTAAATACTGATTATTTCTTAAATCTAACACTAGTACTATCCCTATTTCGTAAACTAAATAGACCATTTATTAAACCAAGTAATAGTACTATCATTATTTCGTAAACTAAGCACTGACTATTTCTTAAACCAAACACTAGTATTATCACTATTTCGTAAACTAGTATTGTCACTATTTCGTAAACTAAACATTGAATGTTTCTTAAAATCGAACATTAGCACTATCACTAATTTTTAAACTGAACACTGACTATTTTATAAACTGAACACTAAAAGATTCAAAATTTGAGCTCTTTTCTCATTATCATATGAATCACTGACAATAATATTTATATTCTTACAGAGTTAGAATAATAATTTTCACATTCCAATTTGTTCTTTAACATTACTTCAAACAATTTATTTTACTTTCCTTTAATTTATTCAATACAAAAGTAACAACAAAAGAATAAATGAAAGATCAGAAAAGCAGCAAAAAAAACTAATGTGCTTTCATTGAGGATCATAATCTAATATATATATATATAGATTTTAGCTGGTTAGGGGGTTAAAATTAATAAAGAATTCCATAATTTGAACATGGGGTGATGATGAGAGGCTACTCCACGTGTAGGGCTAAGTGGTGGTCATGTATTGATGTCAGCAATATATATATATATATATATATATATATTTTTTTTTTTTATCTCAAATCTCTCTCTCTCTCTCTCTCTCTCTCTCTCTCTCTCTCTAAATTTTTTTGGGGTTTGTTGATGTCAGTTTGAATGGATTTAGTTGGCATTCTCTTCCCTCTACCCTCACAATCACACACACACACACACACACACACACACACACACACACACACACACACACACACACACACACACACACACACACACACACACACACACACACACTCTCTCTCTCTCTCTCTCTCTCTCTCTCTCTCTCTCTCTCTCGCTCAACTTTTTCCTTCCTAATGAAATATTTAAAAAGTAATTTGTGTGCTGCTTTTGCACTATTGGTTTTCTGTTGAATTGGTAGATGCTTGCTTTTGCACTGCTTGCATGCGCACGCGCTTTGGGTTGAGTAAGTTTTTGTTTTTGTTTTTGTTTTTTATCTCTTGTCCTTACACTAGTAGAAAAAACAGCTTACATAATGAACAATATTTCGTTGTGCAAGACGTACTTGAGCAATGAAAAATAAACTTCGTCGCCCAAAATAGCGTGACGAATAGTTTCGTCGAGTAAGAACACTTTGCGCGACGAATAATCTCAAAAAATTGTGTGACGAAGATTTTCGTCGCTCAAGAACACTTTGCGCGACGAATAATCTCTGGCGTCGGGTAAAGTGAGCATGAAAACGCGGGGTGGTGTGAAAAACTTGAGTGACAAAATGGAGAATTTGTGCGACCAATAATTCGTCGTGCAAGTTCCTGTCAGTTTTGACCATTTACTGCAGGTGAATCTGAGGAATTAATACCGAATTTAATACAGGTGTTTGCGCGACAAAGAATTTGTCGCGCAAAGGTCCTAACCCACCTATAAATATCCGTTTCTGCTGTCTTAATTCTTCACAATTCTATTATCCTTATTCTTCAAAATTCTGTTCGTGCTAGGATGGCGGATAAGAACAAGGGTAAGATTGTACGTGATGCCAACCCGCATGATTTAAGGGATCATTTTGAGTTTGCGCATGCGATCGCTGTAGCCATGGGGAATGATTGTCCCACTGCTGAGTGGCGTTCTTGGAAAGATGTACCTAGAAATGTGAAGAAGGCTGTGATGGATGAAGTATTAGTGAGTATATTATTCTTGATGGATTAACAATTAAGCTCGTGAAATTTTTAGTTATATGTTGAAATTAATTATTTGCATATATGTGTAACAGTGTAAGTATACTCTTGATGATGATATGAATGAACAGTTGATGAAGTTGATGGATAATGCGTTGGAGGGAGGTTACAACCGATGACGTTATGAAGTCTTGCGGAATGGACTAGGATCATCCAAATAGTAGTTTTAAATTTATGTTTTGTATGACAATTGTCACAGCCCGTCCTGAATTATTTTATCGTTAGTGTGAAATGTCTATTTTGCCCTTAGACGTTGAGGTGTGGTGTGTGACATGCTTTTAGAAGTGGACCAATATGTTAAGTTCCTAAGTTTTTGGACCCAATTAGAACTTAAACTTTTGTTTGTTTTGATTGGTAGCCCAAACTAGGACCACACACTCACACCCAATCAACCCATTGACTCTCTCTCTCTCATCCCTCTCTCAGACTTCTTTCCATTTCCGTACAATTGGACGGACAAACTTCAAACCTTCACTTCCAGTCACTGATCAAGGCTGTGAAGGTGGTCTTCGTGTTCTTTATGAGCTCAGGAGCTCATCCATACCCTTAGTTGGACGCGAAACCTTCGAAAACCCGAAAACCATAGAACCCCGATCGTGAGCACTGTTCATGCAGTCGTAAATGTGTACCTTTCAGTGAGTTTTAAGGTCATAGGAAACCTTAAAATATCTTCAGAAGCTCGGGGAGTAACTTTGGAGTGATTTGGAAGTCGGGAGGCTTGGGTTCGACAAGTTGCAGAGGTGGCCGGATTATCGTGCCTTTTTCCGGCAAGATCCCGTGGATTTTAGGGATTAAAATTGGTAAGGTTTTGTTCTACTCATTGTAAGCTTCATTTTGGTTTAAGTTTCATGAATTTAGGTTGAGAAATGAAGAAGATATGAAGTTTAGAAATTTTTCGTAGTTTCTAGCGACGGTGACTGAATTCGGTGACTCGCTGGAGAAGAAGACGAATATTCCGTCAACTTTGACTGAATATTCCTAACGGCGATTGACGGCGTCAGGTATAATTAATGGTATATGCTTATTTAACGGAATATTCCCTAACGCCGTTAGGGAATCCGTTTGCTATGCCTTGGCCAGCGCGTGGGTGCTCAGAATTTTTTTCTAAAAATATGGGGATGTTCATGGTGTTGAGTAAATCACGTTGGTTTATTCAAACACCCCATTTGAGTATTGTATGAGAAGTTATTTCCTAGTTTTGTATATGTGCTTTAAATGACTTTTATTCAGTTATTTCGCATATAGGTGAGACTTATCCTAAGGATGAGCGCCATCAATCAAGGCTCGGGGGCTACGACCCTCCGAAATATCAGTGAGTGGGCTTTTTGTTTTCAGTATATACCTATATACTTGAGATTTTTCCCAGAAAATGAATTTGAATGATTATACGTTTTGAAATGCCATGCAAAGTATCTGCTTATTTTATTTATGCATTAATAGTTTCATATAATTATGATTGGTGATGCGGACGCACAGGTAAGTGCCAGGTAAGTTCATAAATTAACAATATGAGATTACGTCAGTTATGCGAGATATGATGTGATGTATTGAGAGCTTATAAACCTGCACCTCGGTATTAGTGCGCCCGCCCAGAGTTAGGGCACAGTCCTTCACGTGATGTTCACCTCCAGCACCATATGCTCACCTTGGATCCAAGTTAGGTGCACAGACTTGTCGTATAGACCACTTTAGGTGGTTCTGACTCGTAGGTGACCCGCGATCATTCGTACAACCTTCATGTGATCGTAGCACTAGAGCATATTTATTTTACACCTAGTCTTGTCGTACAGACCACTTTAGGTGGTTTCGACTCGTGTGCAGGATTTGATATGATTGAGATTGGTTATGAGCTATATACTCAGCCACGCAGGTGACGTTAGGTGGATCCGGCTGATATGATGTCTGGCATTGATATATTTTAACTGGATTAATTATGACATTTCATTGAGATACTTTGGCATGGTATATTTCTATAGGGTAAATCACTAAAATGGTCCCTGAGATTTGCAAAACTCATCGCTTTGGTTCTTGAGATTCCAAATCAATAAAAGTGGTCCTTGAGATTGTTCACCATCTATCATTTTGGTCATTCTGTTAAAAACTCCGTTAAGTGTCCCGGAGCTCTTGGCCGGAAGTTTGGGCAATTTTCAAAGCTTTATAACTCAATCGTTTCTTAACCAAATTCGACCCATAATATATCATAATGAAGATAGGAAAGTGTAGAATAAGATTATACCTTTTTCAAAGCCCAATGGTTGCCGAAGATTACTGGAAAATAGCCTCAAAGTTGACTGGTCTGATTGAAAACTTGAAAACTCGTCGAAAACTGGGTAAACTTTAAACATTCATAACTTCTTCAATACTCAACGAAATCAAGTGATTGAAAAATGAAAATCATACTTCTCGATGATATGAAGAGAATAGTACCTTTTTTAACAGCTAACTCGTCGTGGTTTGGCCAAAAAACGGCTTGAAAGTGGCTAACTCGAGACCAAAATAGCCACATTTGAGCTGTTGTTTCGGCCAAACCATGACGATTTAGCTGTTAAAAAAGGTACTATTCTCTTCATCTCATCGAGAAGTATGATTTTCATTTTTGAATCACTTGATTTCATTGAGTATTGAAGAAGTTATGAACGTTTAAAGTTTACCCAGTTTCCGGCGAGTTTTCAAGTTTTCACTCGGACCAGTCAACTTTGAGGTTATTTTCCCACCATCTCCAGCAACCATTGGGCTTTGAAATAGGTATAATCTTATTATACACTTACCTATCTTCATTTTGATATATTATGGGTCGAATTTGGTTAAGAAATGATTGAGTTACGAAACTTTGAAAATTGCCCAAACTTCCGGCAAAGAGCTCTGGGACAATTAACTGAGTTTTTAACGGAAGGACCAAAATGATGGATGGTGGACAATCTTAGGGACCACTTTTATCGATTTGGAATCTCAGGGACCAAAGTGATGAGTTATGCAAATCTCAGGAACCATTTTGGCGATTTACCCTATTTCTATGAGTTTTCATCCTGAGCATGATTTCTATTATTATATATATATATTTTTTTTTTCTGGGAAATTATACAGGTTTTACCACGAGGGGTTAGAAGTTTTGAGAAATGAAATGATCTTGAAAAGCTTTGTTTTTGCACACTCACACTTTCTATTTTGTGCCCCTCCAGGTTTTAGGTAGAAGTGCTTTGGTGGCTCACGGGGATTTCGACGGTGGTTCTAACAGAACATCATAAATGTAGGATCACCTTTAGGTGTTGTGTAATTAGTACTTGTCCTACCTGACTGCACTTAGGCTATTTATGCTTTGATTGTGTATTTCACACTTAATCTTGCACTTGTACCTTATCTTATATAGTACTTTAGTTGATTTGGTTTTTGTTTATTCGTAATTCCTTATATCTCTATTGCTTCCGCATTGTGCACATGGTTACGTCAACCCTCACGTGATGGCCAGCATGCCCTGATTTAGTTCGGGGTGTGTTAGTTTGGTATCAGAGCCTAGGTTTGCAGTCATGTAAATCTTCTAATTATTTTGATGTCTTCTGTCAGAATTATGCCACCTCGTAGAGATCCATTTCCTTTTGTTGAGCCTAGTTTCCCTGATATCGCTTAGTTAGGAGAAGTTATTGCTAATGCTATTCAATCTTCTCTTCATCCTCCCCAAAGGACACCTCTTGAGATTGTTCAAAATTTGAAGTTTAATCATTTCATGGGTAATGAAGGATCTGAAGGAGCAGAGAAATGAATTAATCATCTTCACAAGACTTTCCGTTTGATGAATAGACAGGGAAATCTTCCGGAGGATAGGTGGGTTGAGACGACTACTTGGTTTTTAGGGGAGTAGCCTGCATCCTGGTGGAGACAGGAGTCTTATCAGTTGTCACCCGAAGAAGCTGCTGATTGGGAGGTTTTTAAGCAGCTATTCCATAAGAGATTCATTCCTCTAGAGTATATAGATCGTAAGAAACAAGAGTTTACAAATCTGAAGTAGGGGAAGACGACGACTAATGAGTACTACAGGAGGTTTACTGATTATCTTGCTATCATCCAGAAGTTGCTGCTAATCCGGTTGAGATGCTTCATCGCTTCAGATTGGGTACTAAAAAGAAGTGGCATTCTATGGCGACCACAACTTCCCGTGCTACTTACCAAGAGTTTTATGAGGTTCTACTACGAATTGAAGATTTAGAGAATATGCCCAGTGATAGTGAAGAGGAAGAAAATGATGGGAATCAGAGGAGAGATGATAAAGGTAAAGGTCAGTCTTCTCATAAACCTCGCAAGACTCAGAGCTTTAAAAGGAGTGGAACTAGTTCCAGTTTTTCTATCGGAGGTTTTAGTGCCACTGGTCAGAGAAGAGGTAGTAGATTTTCAGGGGGTCCTAGATTCCAGAGGCAGGGATATGATGGAAGAGGAAGTGCTCATTTGTGTCGCAGATGTAATAATAGGCATTTTGGGGAGTGTAGGAGAGGCAGTAGTGGATGTTTTACTTATGGGCAGATGGGACATAAAGCTATAAATTGTCCCCAGAGTCAGCAAAGGCCCTAGCAGCCTTCTATGCCACCATCAATGCCAATCCATCAAGTTCCAGGGTTTGGTAGTTATGGTCAGATGGGTCGAGGTGGTGCTTACCATTAGGGCGATGCCGCTCCTTATGCTTCAGGGCAGTATCAGTTTTCGTAGGATCCTTATTACCAGAGTGGGTATTCTTAGTATCCTGGATGGTATACGTCTCATTCTTCCATTCTAGCTAGTGGATCTTAATGGTATCAGGGAGGACATCCCCAATAGGTAGAGATTGCTTCCAGTAGTGCATGATCTTCAAGGCAATCTGGTCAGCCAAATCAGGGGCGAGGTGTGTTGGGACGAGGTAATCAAACTAATAGAGGTCGTGGGGGACGACAACAAGCCCAGGGACGTATTAACAATATCTCTCTGCAGGATGCTCAGAATCATCCGGACTTGATCATGGGTACGTTAAGCATTCTTGGTCACTTTGTAAGAGTTTTAATTGATTGTGGTGCTACACATTCTGTCATTTCTTATACATTTGCTCAAGTGACACAACCTCATCTTACACCTCTAGGGTATGATTTAGAGTTTGCTATGCTTAGAGGGGAGAGATGTTACGTTGATTGTGTATATCCAGGATGTCCATGTAAACACGGGAATTCCTGCGATAAACGAGACAAGAACACGTGTACAAAATAATATTTGTATTAATGATTTAGGGGTTACAATCTCTTCTACAAATTTATCCTCTGATTCTATCTTTGAAACGTGTGGATGTAGTGTTGTTGATCCAAGTGCCGTCGAGGCTTGATCTTGGACGAACAGTTGATGAATGATGAACACCTTTTTCAAGGGGCCGTCGGGGCTTGATCTTGAATTGGTGGAAGTTCTTCAAGGGGGCGTTAGGGCTTGATCTTGAAGGAGGATTTCACGAAGAACGAATAGGGCTTTCTTGATCCTTCGGGATATGCTTGAGAGCTTCAGAGTTTCGAGGCTTCAAGGCTTTGGTGTGGTGTGATTTCTCTTCCAATTTGGGAGTAGAGAAAGTGTATGTCCAAACTCCTCCCTTGATTCTTTGATGGAGGAGCCTATTTATAGGCTTTGGGAATGAATCACCACCATCCATTTGTTTTGGTGGATGTTGTAGGTGAATTTTGGTGGGTGTTGTAGGTGAATTTTGGGTGGTAGGTGAAGTGAATGAAGGTTGTAATTTTAACACGATGGTCAACATTTATTTCACTAAAATTTCAATGTTTACAAATGTAATCTTAATGCAATGGCTAACATTTATGCCACCGAAATTTCAATGTCTACAGTCCAGTGATGGTGGATGAGGTGATTATGCTAGCTAATCTTATCCCATTAGATATTGTTGATTTTGATGTAATTTTAGGCACAGATTGGTTGCATTATAATCGTGCCAAGATAGATTGCTACAGGAAAACAGTTGTTTTCCATCATCCTGGATTACCTGAAGTTACTTTTGTGGGTGATCGTAGTGGGGTGAGACACGATGTTATTTCTGCTGTAAGAGCAAAAAGGTTGTTATCGAAAGGTTGCTAGGGTAATTTAGCTCATGTAGTGCTGAATGATATTGCTTCTAGTAGTGTGAAGGATGTTCGAGTAGTCAGGCATTTTCCTGACATATTCCCTGATAATTTATCAGGATTGCCACTAGACCGAGATGTGGAGTTCACTATTGATTTGCTTCCAGGTACGGATCCTATATCTTTGACTCCATATAGAATTACTCCTACTGAATTGAAGGAATTGAAAGTCCAGTTGCAAGAATTAATCGATAAAGGTTTTATTCAACCTAGTACTTCACCCTGGTGAGCTCCAGTTTTGGTTCTAAGGAAGGAAGACGGGACTTTGAGGCTATGTATTGATTATAGGCAATTAAATCGGGTAACAATTAAAAACCGTTATCCGTTGCCGCGTATAGATGATTTGTTTGATCAGCTTCGAGGTGCCTGTGTGTTTTCTAAGATTGATTTGAGGTTTGGTTATTACCAGTTGAAGATTAGCAGTGAGGATGTCTTTAAGACTACTTTCAGGACTCGTTATGGTCATTATGAGTTTCTGGTGATGCCATTCGGATTAACGAATGCACCAGCAACTTTCATGGATTTGATGAATAAAGTATTCCAGCCATATATATATAGGTTTGTCATTGTTTTTATTGATGACATTCTGGTATACTCTAAGTCTACATCAGAGCATGTTCGACCTCTTACCTTGGTGTTGAAGAAATTAAGGGAACATTAGTTGTATGCTAAGTTTAGCAAATGTCAATTTTGGTGTTGAATCAAGTAGCATTCTTGGGACATGTCATTTCTGCTCAAGGTATTCAGGTGGATTCTCAGAAAGTGGCAGCTGTGGAGAATTGGGAACAACCACGAACCATCACTGAGGTACGGAGTTTCATGTCCTAGCAGACTATTATAGACGGTTTGTTAAGGATTTTTCAGTCATTGCTTTGCCATTAATGAGGTTGACTAAAAAAGAAGATAAATTCGAGTGGGATGATAATTGTGAGCAAAGTTTTCAACAATTGAAGTATTATCTCACTCATGCACCTGTTCCCAGATGATAGTGGTAATTTTGAGGTCTATAGTGATACTTCCTTAAATGGTCTGGGTTGTGTGTTGATGCAGCATGGTAGGGTGATTGCTTATACTTCACGATAATTGAAGCCTCATGAGATGAATTATCCTACTCATGATCTGGAGTTAGCAACTATCATCTTTGCTTTGAAGATTTGGAGACATTATCTTTATGTGAGAAATGTAAGATCTTCACAAATCATAAGAGTCTTCAGTATCTTTTTACTCAGAGGGATCTTAATCTTCGGCAACGAAGGTGGATTGAGTTGCTTAGTGATTATGATTGCACGATTGAGTATCACCCTAGTCATGCGAATGTAGTGACTGATGCACTTAGTAGGAAAACTCCAGTTAGACTTAATGCCATTTATGATTGTCATGTTCCTCTTCTTGCGAATTTAAGGTCCATTGAAGTGATGTTAGGAGTGGAAGATCGAGAGGAAGCCTTACTTGCTAATTTTCAAGTCAAGCCAATTTTAATTGATCGTGTACTTGAAGCCCAGATGGATGATGAAGAGACCCAGGAAATAATTCAAGCTAGGAATCGGGGGAAAAAGAAAGACTTAGAATTTGAGAAACCGATGGCATGCTTATGCAGGAGAGTAGGATGTATATGCCGAATAATATGGAATTAAAGAAAGCAATTCTTGATGAAGCACATATTTCAGCTTATGCACTGCATCCAGGAGGTACAAAAATGTATCATACCATTTGACCATTTTATTATTGGCCAGGTATGAGAAGAGAAATTGCTGAATACGTGAGTAGGTGTGTCATATGTCAACAAGTCAAAGCAGAAAGAAAGAAACCTTTTGGATTGATGCAGCCACTTCCCGTTCCACAGTGGAAATGGGAAAATATTACTATGGATTTTATGTACAAGCTTCCTCGTACACAGAATGGTTATGATGGCATTTGGGTGATAGTTGACCGGCTTACTAAGTCAACACATTTTATTCCTGTGAGGGAGAAATATCCTTTAAGCCGATTAGCTGAATTATTTGTATCGAAGATCATGAAGTACCATGGGATTCTAGTTAGTATTATCTCGGATCGTGCTCCTAGATTTACTTCTAAATTCTGGATAGCATTCCAGGAAGCTCTTGGTTCAAGATTACTTTATAGTACAACATATCATCCTCAGACAGATGGACAGTCAGAGAGAACCATTCAGACGTTGGAAGATATGTTGAGATCTTCAGTATTGCAGTTTGGTGACGCTTGGCATAAGCAGTTAGATTTAATGGAATTTGCCTACAACAACAGCTTTCATTCAAGTATTGGTATGTCACCGTTTCAGGCACTTTATGGTAAATCTTGTCGTACACCTTTATGTTGGTCAGAGGTTGGTGAAAGAGTTTTGGTGGGCCCTGAGATCGTGGATGAGACTACGCAGAATGTTCAGGTGATAAAGTCTAACCTGAAAGCGGCTCAGGATTGACAGAAGAGTCTAGCAGACATATATGCCACTAACCGGATGTATAATGTAGGTGATTGGGTATTTTTGAAGCTATCATTGTGGAGAGGTGTGGTACGATTTGGAAAGAAAGGCAAGCGGAGTCCTAGGTACATTGGATCGTATATGATCACTGAGCAAGTCGGTGAGGTTGCTTATAGACTTGAGTTGCCTCCAGAGTTATCAAAAGTGCACAATGTTTTTCATGTCTCTATGCTTCGTCAACCTTTGGAAATTAATCCGGATTTGTCTTATGATGAGGAGCCAATGACTATTTTGGATTGGAAAGATAAAGTTCTAAGAAATAAGATGGTGCGCCTAGTGAAGATTTTGTGAAGAAATCACTTGTTGGAAGAAGCCACTTGGGAGACAGAGGACCAGATGAGAGATATGTACCCAAGGTTGTTTTATGACTATTAATTATTGTATGGAAATTTCTGGGATGAAATTTTCTTAAGGGGGTAGGTTGTCACAGCCCGTCCCGAATTATTTTATCGTCAATGTGAAATGTCTATTTTGCCCTTGGACGTTAAGGTGTGGTGTGTGACATGCTTTTAGAGGTGGACTGATATGTTAAGTTCCTAAGTTTTTGGACCCAATTAGAACTTAAAATTTTGTTTGTTTTGATTGGTAGCCCAAACTAGGACCACACACTCACACCTAATCAACCTGTTGACTTTCTCTATCTCCTCCCTCTCTCGGACTTCTTTCCATTTCCGTACAATTGTACGGACAAACTTCAAACCTTCACTTCCAGTCACGGATCAAGGCTATGAAGGTGGTCTTCGTGTTCTTTGTGAGCTCAGGAGCTCATCCATACCCTTAGTTGGACGTGAAACCATCTTAAACCCGAAAACCAGAGAACCTCGATCGTGAGCACTGTTCATGTAGTAGTAAATGTGGACCTTTCAGTGAGTTTTAAGGTTATAGGAAGCCTTAAAACATCTTCACGAAGCTTGGGGAGTAACTTTGGAGTGATTTGGACGTCGGGAGGCTTGGGTTCGACGAGTTGCAGAGGTGGCCGAATTATCGTGCCTTTTTCCGGCAAGATCCCTTGGATTTTAGGGATTAAAATTGGTAAGGTTTTGTTCTAC
This sequence comes from Malus sylvestris, assembly GCF_916048215.2. Lineage (NCBI taxonomy): Eukaryota > Viridiplantae > Streptophyta > Magnoliopsida > Rosales > Rosaceae > Malus > Malus sylvestris. The sequence goes on from NC_062264.1 coordinate 1,086,968, forward strand.
TCATTGTAAGCTTCATTTTGGTTTAAGGTTCATGAATTTAGGTTGAGAAATGAAAAAGATATGAAGTTTAGAAAATTTTCCCAGTTTCCGGCGACGGTGAAGGAATCTGGTGACTTAATGGCGATTAACGGCATCTGGTATAATTAACGGTATATGCTTATATTTAACGGAATATTCCCTAACGCCGTTAGGGAATCCGTTTGGTGCGCTAGGCATGTGCTTGCACGTGGGTGCTCGGAAAATTTTTCTAAAAATAATGGGATGTTCGTGGTGTTGAGTAGATCATGTTGGTATATTCAAACACCTCATTTGAGCATTGTATGATAAGTTATTTCCTAGTTTTGTATATTTTCTTTAAATAACGTTTATTCAGTTATTTCGCATATAGGTGAGACCTATCATAAGGACGAGGGCCATCAATCGAGGCTCGGGGGCTACGACCCTTCGACATATCAGTGAGTGGGCTTTTGGTTTTCCGTATATACCTATATACTTGAGATTTTTCCCAGAAAATGAATTTGACTGATTATACATTTTTAAACGCCATGCAAAGTATTTGCCTATTTTATTTATGCATTAGTAGCTGCATATAATTATGATTGGTGCTGCGAACGCACAGGTAAGTGCCAGGTAAGTTCATAAATTAAAGATATGAGATTACGTCAGTTATGCGAGATATGATGTGATGTATTGAAAGCTCATAAACCTGCACCCCGGTGTTAGTGTTCCCTCCCAGAGTTAGGGCACAGTCCTTCACGTGATGTTCACCTCCCGCACCATATGCTTACCTTGGATCCAAGTTAGGTGCACATGCTTGTCGTACAGACCACTTTAGGTGGTTCCGACTCGTAGGTGACCTGCGATCATTCGCACAACTTTCACGTGATTGTAGCACTAGAGCATATTTATTTTACACCTAGTCTTGTCGTATAGACCACTTTAGGTGGTTTCAACTTGTGTGCAACATTTGATATGATTGAGATTGGTTATGAGCTATATACTTAGTCGCGCGGGTGACGTTAGGTGAATCCGGCTGATATGATGTCTGGCATTGATATATTTTAACTGGATTAATTATGACATTTCATTGAGATACTTTGGCATGGTATATTTCTATGGGTTTTCATCCTGAGCATGATTTTTGTTATTGTATATATATATATATATAATTTTTTTTCTGGGAAATTATACAGGTTTTACGGCGAAGGGTTAGAACTTTTGAAAAATGAAATGATCTTGAAAAGCTTTGTTTTTGCTCACTCACACTTTCTGTTTTGCGCCCTTCCAGGTTTTAGGTAGAAGTGCTTTGGTGGCTCACGGGGATTTCAACGGTGGTTCTGACAGAACATCATAAATGTAGGATCACCTTTAGGTGTTGTGTAATTAGTACTTGTCCTGCCTGACTGCACTTAGACTATTTATGCTCTGATTGTGTATTTCACACTTAATCTCACACTTGCACCTTATCTTATCTAGTACTCTAGTTGATTTGGTTTTTGTTTATTCATAATTCCTTATATCTCTATTGCTTCCGCACTGTGCACATAGCAACGTCACCCTCACGTGACGGCCAGCATGCCCTAATTTAGGTCGGGGTGTGTCAACAATATTTAAATTTATGGTGTTTTTTTTATGTTATGTATTCAGACTTAATTATGTTTCAATTATGTATTTGGACTTAATTATGTTTCAATTCTTGTTGGTTTTTTTTATTGAAACCTAATGTAAGCACCTTATCCTCGGTTTATATGTGTTTACAATCTTCAATGAATATCGTACTTATGCTGAAAATAATTTCATGGATTAAGTAATTAATTATATATAGACTAAATATTTAAGGAATTAATTATTTATAGAATAATATTCCAGGTATTAATTATTTATAGAATAAATATTTAAAGTATTAATTATGTTTAGAATAAATATTTAAGGTATTAAATATAACACCTTAAATATTTATTCTAAAAATAATTAATATTTTATTCGTCGCGCAATATTCTGAGCAACAAAAACTTTGTCGCGTAAGGAATCTTTATGCGACAAATACATGTATTTGTCGCGCAAAGCACGCTCAGAATGCGTTCAAACCTTCCAATTAATTGCGCATTAATGATGCATTTTGCACGACGAATATTTTCGTCGTGCAAAGGTGTCCTAGTGCTATATAAACATAGTTTCAGAGCCCTAGTTTTCAAATTTTTTTTTGTTTAAAAAATAATGGTCGATTTTGGAGAAGGTTTTGGCAAAGAAAAACTTGTAGTGCAAATAAAGAGGTATCGACGGAAGCAAGTGCCGTACTTTGAAGGCAAAAATTTGGATGAGGCTTACGCCGAATTTAAGTATGACATTGGGAATTTGGTGCGGAGGGATTGTTCTGCCAAGTTTGAATCTTGGAAAAAAGTCCATGAGGAGGTGAAGAAGTCCATGTTGGGAGAGTTATCGGTAGGTTTGGTAAATAATGAACAATTATTTTTGTTAAAACGTAATATTTATTAAATTACTAATTTGTTGTTACTGGCATTAATGTAGGTTCATTGGGATGTTGATGAAACCGATGAGAAGCAACGGATTTATGTGGATGGGCTTTTCAAGCAGAGTTTTTGGCAATGGAAGTTTGATGTGTTGCGGGCGGAGGATTAAAGTTGATGAGGGTTGCTTTTTTTTATTTTTTTTTTATTTTTTTATATAATAAAAAAAAGGATTTTGTGGACTTTATATTTAATTTAATGAATAAATATATGTTATGTGGATGAGTATTAATATTTGCATTAATTATAATTTCTATTTGGGATAGTAAACTAGTTTTGTTAATTAATTTAATGATTAATTAGGTTTGAGTTTTTGATTTATGATAAAATAAAATTTTACAATATATAGAAATAACAAAAATAGAAAACAAAATAAAAAATATGCATTGCGCGACAATACATTCATTCGTCGCGCAATGGGTTGAAAAGAATAAATTGTAAACTAAAGGACATAAAATAAATAAATAAATGGTAAACTTGCGCGAAGAATACTTTTTCATTTGCGTGACGAATACCTGTTTCATCATGCAAAATCGTTCGTTCAAAAGTGAACTTTTTAATCTGGATTCAGCCATGTGCAGAGGCAATGACACACCCCGACCCAGAGGATCAAGGCGTGCTGGCCGTCACGTGAGTGTGACGTAACCAAGAGTGCGACACGGAAGCAAGATATAACAGAATACGAAGGAATTTAAACCAATCTCTAGCAGAACAACCTACTAGAATAACAGGACGAGTTAAGATAAACACATAAATTCAGAGCATAGGTTTAAGTGCAGTCAAGTAGGACAAAAATAAAAGTACATCACCCTCAGGTGAGTCCTACATGTCAAGTGTCTGTCAGAATGCCGGAAAAAGACCTCGAGAGCCACAAACTGCTAACTAGAACCTGGAGGGGCGCAAAACAAAATGAGTGGGTCAGTAAAACTAAAGATTTTCCAACACATTTCGTTAAAACCATTTCTAACCCCTCACCGTAAAACCTGTATACTTTCCCAGAAAATAGTATATAAACACATATATATATATCATCAAGAGCTCAAATCACAATCCATCATAATAACATCTCAGAAATGATATGCCATGCCCAAAATATAATCAGAATGCATCAATATCAATCAGGTGAAATAATAAATCAACCGGAGACCCTACAATGGTCCTGTACGGTTGATTCTAAAGCTCAACATCCCACTCAGCCGGAGTCACCACAGTGACCTATACGGCCCTACCAGAGTCACCAACTGTGACCTGTACGGCACTACACTGCACATCACTCGGAACTACGTATAGTAGTCTGTACGATGATAGGTGTATAAATACGCTCTAGTGCTTCTCTCAACAATCATCAGCGCGCATAACTAAGGTCACCCACTAGTCGGAATCACATCTAGTGATCTGTACGACTAGCATGTCGGAACCCTCACATGGTCTGTACAACATCCACCTACTTGGATCCAAGGCGAGCGTGCGGTGTGGTGAATAACAATATAAGCACTAACACCTAAGTGCAGGTTATGAGCTTTCAATGTAATTCATATAAAATAACTCATCTGAATGATAATAAAACTCACCTGTGCGTCCACCGCGTCAATTCACATATATATGCATCAATTCTCAATTCAAATATCTCAACATTTGCATGCATGGTAATTTAAATCATAATTTTCATATAAACGCATTTTCTGGGAAAAACAGTTGTATATAGGTAATACGAAATCAAAACTGCCCACTCACTGATAAGTCGATGGGTCGTAACCCCCGTGACGTCCCTGGATGCGCTCGTCCTCGGGATAGGTGTCACCTATATGCGAAACAACGGAAAAATCCCAAGAAAACCTGCCAAAGTTGAACCACGTGATCCCGACGTCCAAAACCTTCAAACGAAGCACTCCGAGCTTCCTTGGGACCTCACTAAGCTCACTACAAGCTTAGAATTCCCTTGGTTGCTTCGATCCACTGCGTTTTTGGGTGGTTTTGGGTGAGGCCGTACGTTTTGGGTGAGAGAGAGTGATAGAGGGTCGTGAGGGAGAGAGACAGAGAAGACACGGGGAAGGAGAGAGGTCCTGTGTGTGGTCCAATCTAATCCACACCATCCATTTTCATCCTAACCATACAAACAAAATGTAAACCAATTTTCTCTATCCCCAAAACTTATAATAATTTAAACCAAATAACGTTACACACACATACCTTAGTAACGTCAAGGGTAAATCCGTCAATTCACGTCCCCGATAGAAAATCTCGGGACGGGCTGTGACAATCTCCCCTCCTTATAGAATTTCGTCCCCGAAATTCCCATAACCAATTAAACCACTTAATATCCATAGAATAATCTTGGGTACATTTCTCTCATACGATCTTCTGTCTCCCAAGTAGCTTCTTCTACGGAATGGTTCCTCCACAACACCTTCACCAAACTCACCGTCTTGTTCCTTAGAACCTTATCTTTCCAATCCAATATAGTGACGGGTTCCTCATCATATGTCAAATCCGGATTAATCTCTAACGGTTGAGGAGGGATCACATGAGAAGGATCAGAAATGTAATGTCGAAGCATAGAGACGTGGAACACATTATGGACCTTGGATAATTTCGGAGGCAACTCCAACCGGTAGGCAACTTCACCAATTCTTTCAGTGATCACATAAGGTCCAATGTATCTCGGACTTAGCTTCCCTCTTTTTCCAAATCGTACCACGCCTCTCCAAGGTGACAATTTCAAAAACACCCAATCGCCCACATTATACACTCGATCAGTGGCATGTCGATCAGCTAAACTCTTCTGTCGATCCTGGGCTGCTTTCAGGTTAGACTTAATCACCTGAACATTTTGAGTTGTCTCATCCACGATCTCGGGGCCTTCTAACACCCTTTCACCAACCTCAGACCAACATAATGGCGTACGACACGCCCTACCATAAAGTGCCTCGAATGGTGACATACCAATGCTCGAGTGAAAACTGTTGTTGTAAGCAAACTCCATCAAGTCCAGACGATCATGCCAGGAATCACCAAATTGTAATACTGAAGATCTCAACATATCCTCCAACGTCTGAATAGTCATCTCTAATTGCCCATCAGTTTGAGGATGATAAGCTGTACTATAAAGCAATTGCGTACCAAGAGCTTCCTGAAAAGCCACCCAGAATTTAGAAGTAAATCTTGGGTCTCGATCAGAAATAATGTTCACCGGAACTCCATGATACTTCACAATCTTCGTAATGAACAGTTTAGCCAATTTATTCAGAGGATACTTTTCCCTCACTGGAATGAAATGCGCTGACTTGGTAAGTCGATCCACAATCACCCAAATACCATCGAATCCATTTCGTGTACGAGGAAGTTTATACACGAAATCCATGGTTATATTTTCCCATTTCCACTGGGGAACGGGAAGTGGTTGCATTCGCCCGAATGGCTTCTTTCTTTCTACTTTAACTTGCTGGCAGATAATACATCTACTCACATACTCAGCAATTTCTCTTTTCATACCCGGCCAATAATAAAATGGTGGAATGGTATGATACATTTTAGTTCCTCCCGGGTGCATCGCATAAACTGAACAATGCGCTTCATCCAAAATTTCCTTCTTTAATTCTTCATCATTCGGAACATACATTCTATTTTCCTGCATAAGCATACCATCTGATTCCCGAATTCTGAGATCTTTCTTTTTCCCTTCGCTTCTTAATTGAACCATTTCCTGAATTTCCTCATCCACCATCTGGGCTTCGAGTATGCGATCAATCAAAACTGGTCTGACTTGAAAACTAGCAAGAAAGGCTCCATTTCGATCTTCCAACTCTAACCTTACTCCAGTTGCCCTTAGCTCAGCAAGAAGAGGAACATGGCTAGCATATAAGGCATTGAGTCTGCCTTGAGGTTTCCTACTCAGTGCATCAGCTACCACATTAGCACGACCCGGATGATACTCAATAGTACAATCGTAATCACTTAGCAATTCCATCCACCTTCGTTGACGAAGATTAAGATCATGCTGAGTAAACAAATACTGAAGACTCTTGTGATCAGTGAAGATCTTACACTTCTCACCATATAAATAATGCCTCCAAATCTTCAAAGCGAAGACAATAGCTGCCAATTCAAGATCATGAGTAGGATAATTCCTTTCATGATTTTTCAGCTGCCGAGAAGCATAGGCAATCACTCTATTATGCTGCATCAAAACACATCCCAAACCATTCAACGAAGCATCACTATAAATCTCAAAATTACCGCTATCATCAGGAAATACCAATACTGGGGCATGAGTGAGGCAATATTTCAATTGCTGGAAACTCCGCTCACAATTCTCATCCCACTCAAATTTAACATTCTTCCTGGTCAACTTCGTTAACGGCAAAGCAATCATAGAGAAATCTTGAACAAATCGTCGATAATAACCTGCTAAACCAAGAAAACTTCGTACCTCAGTGACGGTTCGAGGTTGCTCCCAATTTTCCACTGCCGCTATCTTTTGAGGATCAACTTGGATTCCTTGAGCCGATACAACATGCCCCAAAAATGCCACTTCAGTCAACCAAAATTGACATTTACTGAACTTAGCATACAACTGATGCTCCCTCAATTTCTTTAATACCAAGTTCAGATGTTGAATATGATCTGCTTTAGATTTAGAATATACCAGAATATCATCAATAAAAACAATAACAAATTTATCAAGATATTGCTGGAATACTTCATTCATTAACCTCATGAAAGCTGCAGGTGCATTAGTCAACCCAAATGGCATAACCCGAAATTCATAATGTCCGTAACGGGTTCGGAAAGCTGTCTTAGGTACATCTTCCTCTTTAATTTTCAACTGATAATAACCGGATCTCAAATCAATCTTAGAGAAGACACATGCACCTTTCAGCTGATCAAACAAATCATCGATGCGAGGCAATGGATAACGGTTTTTAATCGTTACCCGGTTCAATTGCCTATAGTCAATGCATAATCTCAGAGTTCCATCTTTCTTCCTCACAAATAATACTGGAGCACCCCAAGGTGACGAACTAGGCTGAATAAAACCCTTATCAAGTAATTCTTGCAACTGAATTTTCAATTCTCTCAGCTCAGCAGGAGCCATTCTATAAGGAGTTAGAGATATAGGGTCAGTACCTGGAAGCAAATCAATAGAGAATTCCACCTCTCTGTCTGGCGGCAGCCCCGACAAATCATCAGGAAATACATCAGGATAATGCCTGACCACACCAACTTCCTCTATACTGGTAGGAACAACATCATTTAATACCACATGTGCCAAATATCTCTGACAACCCTTCGATAATAATTTCCTTGCTCTTATGGCAGAAATAACACCATATCTCACCCCACCTCTTTCGCCCACAAAAGTAACCTCGGGTAGTCCAGGGCGATAAAAAGTAACTGATTTACCATAACAATCAATATGGGCACGATTATAATGCAACCAATCAGCTCCTAGAATCACATCAAAATCCACAATATCTAACGGAATAAGATCAGCTGGCATAACCACGCCCTCTACCATCACTGGACACCCAAGATACACACTATCAACATAACATTTATCTCCTCTAGGCATGGCAAACTCTAAATCAAATCCTAGAGGTGAAGGGTGAGGTTGAGTCATTTGAGCAAACGTATGAGAAATCACAAAGTGCGTAGCACCACAATCAATCAAAACCTTAGCAAAATGACCAAGAACATTTAACGTACTCATGATCAAGTCCAGATGGTTTTGAGCCTCCTGCAGTGAGATGTGATTAACAAGCCCCTGAGCTTGCTGTCGTCCACCACGACCTTTACTGCCTTGATTACCTCGCCCCTGGGGAGAACGTCCCTGGCCTAATTGACTAGGCTGCCTCGATGATCCTGTACCACCAGTAGCAATTTCCCCCTGACGGGGCTGACCTCCCTGATGCCACTGAGATCCACCAGCTGGCATAGACGAATAAGAAGAATAACCCCCAAAGTCCTGAGAATACCCTGTCTGAGAATAAGGCTCCTGGGGATACTGATAAGGTCCGGAAGCATACGGAGCAGTATCCCCCTGGTAGTGGTAGGCACCACCACGACTCAACTGGCCATAACCGCCTGATCCAAAGCTCTGCTGAATCGGCGCTGGAGGTGGCATAGTGGTCTGCTGCGGTCTCTGCTGACCCTGTGGACACTGAGAAGCCCGATGTCCCATTTGCCCACAAGTAAAACAAGCACCACTACCTCTCCTACACTCACCATGATGACGAAAATTACAACGGCGGCACCACGGAGCGCCAGAACCACCAGCATCACCAGAATCCCTCTGCCTCTGAAATCTAGGCCCACCAGAAAATCTACCACCACCTCTCCTCGGGCCAGTAATACTATATCCACCACTAGAAGAACTCGAACTCGCCCCACTCTTCTTAAAATTCTGCGTCTTGCGAGGTCCCGGAATAGAGATACCCTTACCTTTATCATCATTCTTCTGACCGTCATTCTTGTCCTCGTCATCCTCACTCTCACTGGGCAGATTATCGGAGTCCTCCATCCTAACCAAAATCTCGAAAAACTCATGGTAATCGGCGCAGGGAAGTGCACTGGCAAAAGTCCGCCACTTTTTCTTAGATCCTAACTTGAACCGTCGAAGCATCTCTCCCTGATTACCAGCTGTATCAGGGTCATAACGAGACAAATCAGTAAACTTTCTGTAGTACTCATGAGCTGTCATATTCTTCTGTTTCAATCGAGTGAATTCCTGTTTCTTGCGATCAATATACTCTGGGGGGACAAATCTTTCCTTGAAATTATCTTTAAATACTTCCCAATCAGATGCCATAGCTGGGGACATAAACTGCGTCTGATTCCTCCACCAACCTGCCGGCTCTCGACCCAAAAACCAGGTAGTGGTCTCAACCCACCTATCAGTCGGAAAATTCCCCTGACTTTGCATTACCTGAAACATCTTTTCAATATGATCTAGCCATTTCTCTGCCCCCTCGTGACCTTCATCACCCATAAAGCAATCCAATTTCAAATTATACATGGTCTCCAGGGGTGTCCTCTGAGGTGAGGGAGGAGGACGAATCACATTTTGAAAAGCCTGAGCCATTGCTTCCCCCAACTGAACGATATCAGGAAAATTAGGATCAGGAGTACGGCGGGACTCCCTACGCTCTCTACGAGGTGCCATAATTCTGACAGAAAACATCAAAAGATCATTAAAGCATTAACAATTATACAGGACTGCAACCTAAGCTCTGATACCAAACTGACACACCCCGACCCAGAGGATCAAGGTGTGCTGGCCATCACGTGAGTGTGACGTAACCAAGAGTGCGACACGGAAGCAAGATATAACAGAATACAAAGGAATTTAAACCAATCTCTAGCAGAACAACCTACTAGAATAACATGACGAGTTAAGATAAACACATAAATTCAGAGCATAGGTTTAAGTGCAGTCAAGTAGGACAAAAATAAAAGTACATCACCCTCAGGTGAGTCCTACATGTCAAGTGTCTGTCAGAATGCCGGAAAAAGACCTCGAGAGCCACAAACTGCTAACTAGAACCTGGAGGGGCGCAAAACAAAATGAGTGGGTCAGTAAAACTAAAGATTTTCCAACACATTTCGTTAAAACCATTTCTAACCCCTCACCGTAAAACCTGTATACTTTCCCAGAAAAATAGTATATAAACACATATATATATATCATCAAGAGCTCAAATCACAATCCATCATAATAACATCTCAGAAATGATATGCCATGCCCAAAATATAATCAGAATGCATCAATATCAATCAGGTGAAATAATAAATCAACCGGAGACCCTACAATGGTCCTGTACGGTTGATTCTAAAGCTCAACATCCCACTCAGCCGGAGTCACCACAGTGACCTATACGGCCCTACCAGAGTCACCAACTGTGACCTGTACGGCACTACACTGCACATCACTCGGAACTACGTATAGTAGTCTGTACGATGATAGGTGTATAAATACGCTCTAGTGCTTCTCTCAACAATCATCAGCGCGCATAACTAAGGTCACCCACTAGTCGGAATCACATCTAGTGATCTGTACGACTAGCATGTCGGAACCCTCACATGGTCTGTACAACATCCACCTACTTGGATCCAAGGCGAGCGTGCGGTGTGGTGAATAACAATATAAGCACTAACACCTAAGTGCAGGTTATGAGCTTTCAATGTAATTCATATAAAATAACTCATCTGAATGATAATAAAACTCACCTGTGCGTCCACCGCGTCAATTCACATATATATGCATCAATTCTCAATTCAAATATCTCAACATTTGCATGCATGGTAATTTAAATCATAATTTTCATATAAACGCATTTTCTGGGAAAAACAGTTGTATATAGGTAATACGAAATCAAAACTGCCCACTCACTGATAAGTCGATGGGTCGTAACCCCCGTGACGTCCCTGGATGCGCTCGTCCTCGGGATAGGTGTCACCTATATGCGAAACAACGGAAAAATCCCAAGAAAACCTGCCAAAGTTGAACCACGTGATCCCAACGTCCAAAACCTTCAAACGAAGCACTCCGAGCTTCCTTGGGACCTCACTAAGCTCACTACAAGCTTAGAATTCCCTTGGTTGCTTCGATCCACTGCGTTTTTGGGTGGTTTTGGGTGAGGCCGTACGTTTTGGGTGAGAGAGAGTGATAGAGGGTCGTGAGGGAGAGAGACAGAGAAGACACGGGGAAGGAGAGAGGGAGAGAGGTCCTGTGTGTGGTCCAATCTAATCCACACCATCCATTTTCATCCTAACCATACAAACAAAATGTAAACCAATTTTCTCTATCCCCAAAACTTATAATAATTTAAACCAAATAACGTTACACAAACATACCTTAGTAACATGAAGGGTAAATCCGTCAATTCACGTCCTCGATAGAAAATCTCGGGACGGGCTGTGACATGCAAACTACAAAAAAATTGCAGATTATGCCTCTGCACTCATCCCTTCGATTTTGCTCAATCCGTCATCTGTCATTTTCATTTTCTCTTAATTTCATCATCTAATACTCCATCCATTTTCTTCTTTTGGTTGATCGAGCTATCTCGATGTGTCTGGTAAGCGTTTTTTGTCGTTACGGTAAAAGTATTAATGTAAATTCATACTAACGCCATTAATTTCGTTGTCTGTAAGGATATTGTGTGTGATTAGTGAATGGTGGAGAACAATTGAGAAGGTATTTTCTTCGTTTTATTTTTTAAACATATAAAACTAATTAAATTATGTTGAACTTAGTTTGTATTGTTTATATTGTGTTGTGAAATTATATTTATATTATGTTCTTAAATTTGTACGTGACGTACAAATATACGTTGTGATGTACAAAGTTAATTGAAATTAACTTCGTACTTGTTTTTAATTTTTAGTAAAACTTAGTGTCCTGTTCGAGAATTAGTTGGATTTCCTGCATGGATGCGAAAGCATGACTGCGGTCCAATTAATTCTTGAATTGTCCCATTATTTGGACATTTTGTGAATGCACAATTATGACGCGTAGTTTATGGTTGAAGGATTAGGTTTCGATTGTGGAGATTTCAGTGTCATCTCTGTACGTTCTTCGGGTTGTACACCTGAAGAACTGTATCGAGATGCTGCCGAAATTCATCCATGTCGAAATCTAATCTGATGTAGCCATAAATTACGTGACATTACTATGCATTCCCAAATGGGATAGGGCCCTTACTAGAGGCATAAGGTGACATTATCATTTTGTATGAAGTTGTTGTGATTGTTGTATTGTTATTGTGGTTCCAGGAATTATGGATAGGATGTGGATATAGAACCCAAATAGATGTGCGGATGAATACTTGGATGGAATTGAGGATTTTATTGACTTTGCACGTACACACAACTCGGGTGTAACTAGAATCTGGTGTCCTTGTAGGAGGTGTAACAACACGTTAAGGGAGACAATTGAAAATGTTCGATTTCATTTAGTAAGGAATGGAATGATTGAGACAGATAATACTTGGAACCATCATGGGGAACAACTAGACAATGCTTCATCTTCAAACGCCACAAGAGTGGATAATGTTGAACCTATTGTGGATCCTAATGAACAAGTCATGAATATTATAAATGATGCTTTTCCATTTGCATCGACAAACACCAATCAGGAAGGGGAAGATGATGTGCCTACACCAATGGATAGTGCAGAGTTCGAACAATATGAAAAACTATTAAAAAATGCCAACCAAGAGTTATACCCGGGGTACGAGAGCTTTTCCATTCTCACGGCCATTGTGGAACTAATGCATGGAAAAATAAAGTATCGTATGTTGAACCAGTGTTTCGATTACTTTTTTGGGGTTTTCAAGAGAATGCTTCTGAAGGACAATTGTTTGCCTAAAGACCATAGACACGCGCAAAAGGTGTTGAATGGTTTTGGATTGGGTTATGAAAAAATTCATGCTTGCAAAAACAATTGTATTTTATTCTACAAAGAGAATAAAGCAATGGATAAATTCCCTGTATGCAATGAGTCGAGGTTCAAAATGACATCTCAGAATAGAACGACTAAGATCCCACAAAAAGTTATGCGTTATCTGCCCCTGAAACCTAGGTTGCAGTGATTGTATATGTCGATGCATACTGTCACAGACATGAGATGACATAAGGAAAAATGAGTAGACGATGATGTGATGCAGCATCCTGCAGATGGGGAGGCATGGAAAGGGTTCGATCAAACGTTCCCCAAGTTAACTGCTGATTCTCGTAATGTTAGATTGGGACTTGCCACTGACGGATTTAATCCGTTTGGGGTTTTAAACCAACACCACAAACTTGGCCAATTTTCGTATTTCCGTATAATTTGCCGCCATGGAAATGTATGAAAAAAGAAAACATGATAATGACTCTATTGATAATTGAGGATCCTGGTAGGTCAATTGATGTGTACTTATGGCCCTTGGTGGATGAGCTAAAAGATTTATGGACACACGGTGTGTGCACATACGATAAATGTACTGGCATGATGTTCACTTTGCAGGTTGCAGTGATGTGAACTGTGAATGATTTCCTCGTATATGCAATGGTTTCCGGGTGGAGCACTAAGGGTTATATGGCATGCCCTGTATGCAAGGAAGACGTAACATCTAGTTGGCACGTTGGAAAAGTTTGTTACCTTGGTCATCGAAGATGGTTGCCTTAGGACCACGAATGGCGAAAGAAGGATAGAGTTTGATGGGGAGAAAGAGCATCGCCTCAGACACAGAGAATGGTCTGGTGCTCAGATTTTGGAACAGCTTAACCGTTTGGATTTTGCTCATTTCAGGACCAATGTTAGTAGGACAAGACCTTCTACACATATGAACTGGATGGACAAGTCTATGTTTTTTGAGCTCCCCGTATTGGTCCAAACTAAAATTGAGATGCAACCTCGATGTTATGCATGTTAAGAAAAATGTATTTAGCACATTGGTCGGCACAATTCTAGATATTGAGGGCAAGACAAAAGACACGATCAAAGCTCGTCTTGATTTGGAACGAATGGGAATACAACGAGGTTTATGGATGAATGGGGACAATGATAAAGCCATAAGGAATCTTGCATTCTTTTCAATGAAACCGAATAACAAGAAAGAATTTTTAAAGTTTTTATCGTCTGTAAAGTTTCAAGATGGGTATGCTTCAAATATCGCGTGTTGCGTAAACGTTGACGGGGGTAAATTTGTTGGCCTAAAGAGTCATGACTGCCATGTGGTTCTGCAACTCCTACTTCCTGTGGCTATTCAACATCTCTTGCCAGCCGATGTAGTGAAACCAATCATGTTGTTGTCCAGTTTTTTTTCGCAATTGACGTTAAGAACGTTGCGAAAAATGGACCAGCTTTCTTCACAAGTATGACACACGTGATGGTTCACTTACCAAAAGAGGCATTGCTTGCTGAACCAGTCAACTTTCGATGGATGTATCCAATAGAAAGGTATATATTCCTCATCTTTTTTATTAATCAATATTAAATATATTACGATTAGTAATATGTGTATCATATCGTTTTCTTTTGGCAAGCTTTTCCAAGACTTGAAGAAAAGTGTACAAAACAAAGCGAAGCCCGAAGGATCCATTATACAAGCTTGGGTGGCATATGAGGCGCTTACATTGTGTGGAATGTATTTAAAGGATGTTGAGACAACTTTCAATCGTCCTCCTTGCAATAATGACGGGGGTGTGAGAAAGGTTCAACTTTTAGTTTTCGCCCAAATTGCTCGACCATTCAGAGATCCGATTTGTGGCGAGTCATTTTCCAAGAAGGACATGGAGGTAGCACATTGGTTCGTACTCAACAATTGTGACGAGACACTGTCATACCTAGACGAGCATGAAAATATGATGAAGCAGGCACATCCTTCACATTTGTATGCCAAGAAACACCATGAATTGTTTCTACAATGGTTTGTCGAATATGTAAGCTTCAAGTGTTTTGTATTGGACATATATATTATACCAATTAAGTTGCTCAAACTAACAAATTTAAATGTTTGTCTAATATTAAGTGAATCAACTGAAAACATTGAATTCCCCCGTGTACACTGAAGAGTTATATAACTTGGCGTTCGGACCAATTCACGTTCAATTGTACTCGGATTGCCATGTCAACGGCGTCAAGTTCTTAGCAGGTGCACGAGATGACAAGTTGTGTACGCAAAACAACGGTGTTCATGTCCCCAGGGGAGGCGAAAGTACAAACATTGAATTCTATGGTAAACTAACAAGTGTCGTGCAATTTCTTTACAAAGACCGGTGCCTAGTGATCCTATTTAAGTGTCGATGGTTTGATACAAACCCAAATAGGCATGGAAGTGTGAAAAGAGCTCATGGATTACTATCAGTGAACACTACCAAAACTTGGTACGATGACGGCCCTTACATCTTAGCAACCATGGCAAAACAAATTGTGTATCTAGATGACCCTAAAGCCAGGAGGGGTTGGAAAGTTGTTCAGAAGATGGATCATAGGAACATGTATGCTATACCAGAACAAAACCGTACGGACGACGACATCGACAATGTTGCTGACCAACGTCTTGAATCTTCGATGGAAAGTGGTGCAGAAACACTCCGAGATACTAATCTTATCCAAGAACCATTTCAGATAGAAGGAGTATCTTCAATCAAAATATCAATTCAGTTAATCACAATTGACCTTAGTAATATTCCACGATACGATGGTCCAGTGCGCCCAAACGACGATGGTGACGTACCTATCGATGATGAGGAATGGAACACTGAAAATGATAATAGCAACGAAAGTGAAAGTTATTATAGTTCGGATGAAGATTAAGGCAATATATTTGTAACTTTTTTTGTAAAACACATGAAATGGTTAATGCATTATATAGAGTGATGTAAAAAATGGTATGAATTACTTTGTTTATACCCCTAAAAACTATAAAAATTATATATATATATATATATATTAAATTAAATTAAAAAATTGGTCACTATTAAATATACATACCATTCAACTTCTTAAGTGTTAAACGTACAAAATAAATAAATTTAAATCTACTAAACTAATGGATACCACAAATATTATGTTATACTTAATGAAAGTATAAATAAACTCAAGTGTTAGTGAATCTATCTTTTTGATGGGATACGCATTGTACGAAACTAATTTCAACGATCCAACCGTCAAAATTGTTTGCATATGGTTTGAGATCGCATACGCCAAAAATCGCAGAAAATAAACATTCAGAGATGAAGTAACGGTACAAAACTTTTCGACGGTTAGAAACGAAAAATCACAATTTAACGGTTATTTTAACTCTGATTTTAATGATTTTTTACAACTACACTCCTTGACCCTATATAAATACAATGAATGAATTCGATCTTCAATTTCAACTATTTACACTAGTGGATACTTCAAAATTTTATGTTATACTTAATAAGTATAAATAAAGTCCAAGTGTTAGTGAGTCTATTTTTTTGATGGGATACGCATTGTACGAAACTAACGATCAACCATCAAACTTGTTTGTATATGGTTCGAGATCGCATATGCCAAAAATCGCTTAAAACAAACATTCATAGATTAAGTAACGGTACACAACTTTTCAACGGTTAGAAACGAAAAATCACGATTTAACGGTTATTTTAACTCCGATTTTGATGATTTTTTAAATCTACACTCCTTGACCCTATATGAATACAATGAATGAATTCGATCTTCAATTTCAACTATTTACACTATCTTATGTTATACTTAATTAAAGTATAAATAAACTCTAAGTGTTAGTCAATCTATTTTTTTGATGGGATACGCATTGTACGAAACTAACGATCAACCGTCAAACTTGTTTGTATATGGTTCAAGATCGCATATGCCAAAAATCGCAGAAAACAAACATTCAGAGATCAAGTAACGGTACAAAACTTTTCGACGGTTAGAAACGAAAAATCACTATTTAACGGTTATTTAACTCTGATTTTGATGAGTTTTTATAGCTACACTCCTTGACCCTATATGAATACAATGAATTAATTCGATCTTCAATTTCAACTATTTACATTAGTGGATACCACAAAATCTTATGTTATACTTAATAAAAGTATAAATAAACTCTAAGTGTTAGTGAATCTAACTTTTTGATGGGATACGCAATGTACAAAACTAATTTCAACAATCCAACCGTCAAACTTGTTTGTATATGGTTCGAGATCGCATACGCCAAAAATTGCAGAAAACAAACATTCAGAGATCAAATAACGGTACAAAACTTTTCAACGGTTAGAAACAAAAAATCACGATTTAATAGTTATTTTAAATTTACACGGGAATATTTGCGCGGCGAATACATATATTTTGTTGCACAAAGTATATTTGCACGATAAAATATATTTATTCGTCGCGCAAGTGTTTGAAATTTCAATTAAGGCGTTTTTTTTTTCGGGGAAATTTAAAAAAACTTGCGCGACGATTGTTTGGCCTTCAGAGACAAAGACTCTATTGCGGAAGATTCTATATTTTAACCCCCCTCCTTCTTCCCCTCACTTCTGTCTTCTTCCTTTTTCCCTGCGCGATACCCTCTGTCTCATTCCTTTGTATCTCCGTCCCTTTCTCCGTCCCTCTCTTCGGCCATCGCGACTTCGTCGCGATACCCTCTTTCTCATTCCTCTGTATCTCCATCCCTTTCTCCGGCCATCGCGACTTCGTTTCCAAGAGGTAATTTCCTTTTTAGTTTTTATTTTCAATTTTCTTTATTTACAGATTGGGGGTTAGAATTAGGGTTTTTTTTGGTTATTTTTTTTCAAATGGGGGTTAGAATTAGGGCAGTTGCGTTAGATTTAGGGTTCGTAAATTGGGGGTTACATTTAGGTTCTTAAATTAGAGTTTTTAGGGTTCTTAATTGGGGTTAGATTTAGGTCTTAAATTAGGGGAACAATTTTGGGTAGTGAGGTTAGATTAGGTTTTCTTAAATTAGTGCACATGCGGAGATTAGTTATGTAAACTTCTATGTGCTTCGCTTTGTTTTTGTTTTCTTTGTGATTGCACGTTGCTCTCTTCATAAAATATGCAGACATGAACACATCTAGAACATGGGTTCAGCGAGTTGGCATTTTTCATAATTCAAAATTTCTTTTTCTGGAGAAAGGGTTCAGCAATTTGGGATTTTTTTTCATCCAAATTTGTGTTTCTTGGAGAATGATATTGTGTTGTAAGTTCTTATATTCTAGATGGGTATTTATTTGCTCTCTTGAAGAAATTTGTTTATCTTTTTTGGATACCGGGTGAGGTTTTTTGTCAACGAATACTTTCATTGCTAATAATGTCATTCTTTAACGAAAATACTTTCATATGATAAGATTGTCATTCTTTAGTTTTTCAATTTTCAGGAGAAAAATCCACTAGCTTTTGGACGTACACTTTGGTCACCTGCATTACTTTATGGTAATTTTAATTACTATTTCCATAATTTTGTTACCTTTCATTGCTTTCTAGTATTGTTGTTTGACTTCAAGTTCAAGTGATTTGCTTGAAAGTAGTCCCATGGATTTTGATATTGTTGTGGTTGACTTGCTTTTTTAAGGTTCATTTGATGAGAGCTTACATATCATAATTACATGTTTTGGTTACTCTCTTTTCATTGGTTTTCTGATTGTATTCATTGACCAATATTGTGCTTTGATTTTTGAAAATAGAAGGTTATCATCTCTGCTTCTAGGGAAATGCAAAGAAGGTTATCAGTTATCCTCTGCTTCCCTTTGTTTTAATTGTGTTATAGCACATGTTGTGTCTATTGGCGTGATATATTGGACTTTGTAACTCCTAAGAAGCCTAATGCTTTCTTTTTCTGCCTATGATGCTTGTATCCCTGGTTATTGTTGAATATGTGCCATACTTTTTTGTTTCCATCCATTAACTTGGGTGCATGTTCTTCGTTTCTGCCTACCCTCGAGGAGCCAAATTGCTAGCTTGTGGCTTATTTGTCACTTGAATTCCCTGACACACACAGAGCACGTACATACTAGATTTTGCCTCCAACTACTCCTTTATGCTAGTTTCTTCTTATAAGTTATAATTGCTGGGTCTATATCCTATCTGAATTGATTAGTTTGTGTATAGTATATCAGTTTTAAGTTTTGTTTCTGCCAAACATGAATTGGGTTTAGAATTAGGGCTTTTAAATTTCATTTTAAATTTAAGTTGAAATTATTAGCATGTGTACGGTAAGTTAAATCTTTGTGTACGAAGCAAATTGATTTCCAATTTTGTAGATGTCAAACCTCATTAGAACCTAGAGGGCAATGGCTTTTACACCTAGTCTGACGGCTACACCTAGTCCGACGACTACACCTACTACTGCTGCCACTGCTTCGGCAGAGATGGACCACAGGCCGGTCAATTTGGTTGACCCAGTTGGTCCTCCAGTCCCACAGGCGTAGGCATCATCAACTTCTTCAGTGGTGTTGCTTGTTAGCGCCCGACGTACTCACTGGCGCCCCCACATTACGGACTAGATGTCGCCATCGGGATCCACAACTGATGCCTCGGGTAAATGGCCAGGTATACAATCCTAATTCACTCCCTCATTCCCATGTTAACTGAATTTTGTTATTTTAGGTTCAATTTGTTAAGTTATGTCATGTAAGGATGAAAAAGTTGTCATCGTTCTGAACCTTTTATTAAACTGTTGTGATCATTGTGTTGGATGTGTATATTGTTTATGTTATTTTCAGGGTTTGGGGAAATGTTTTAATTATAGGGGAGGTTATGCGAAATTTTAGTAGGATTTGTTATTAGTTTTGGGTTAATGATTTATTTTTCATCTCTTTGCAACGAAGAAAAACACCCGGGGACCTTATCGGCAGTTGAAGATGGCGAAGGTCACCCGGGTGACCAACGATCGTATCCCAATCAGATACGATGAGCAACATCGCGTATCACCAATGGCGGAGCAGCATAGTGCATTGGCCCATGATATTGGGCATGTCGTGTGGATCTTTTGCCCTATGCGGTGGAAGTCTTGGAAGACGATGCCGTAGGAGACGAAGAACACGATGCGCAACCAATTGTCCGTAAGTAGCGTTGCCTTTTTAATGCTTTTCATGTAAAATTTATATATTTATATTTATTACTGTCTTTTATTACTAATACTTTCAAAATATTTGTTACATTGCAGACAAACTACAATTTGGAGGACAAGGACGAGGACATGTTCATGTACCTCAATCGGCTATTCTTCGAACGCTACAAGCATTGGAAGAGTGACCTGCACCAATGTTTCCAGCAATTTGATGATCTGCAGGTCGCTCTCGAGGAGGGTTGTCTGAAAGAGTTGGAGGACCCATAAGATAGTTGGGTTTGGCTTTGCGGTCATTTTCAGGAGCAGGGCTATGTGGTGCATTTTTAATTACGACTTCTTTCATTTTACTATTTTTAATTTTTACTAATGTTTATTATTATTATTATTATTTTCTTTAAGTATTACAACTAATACGTTTATTTTTTTATAACAGAAGAAGGTGAAGGCGAACAAGATCAATCGGGAGAAGAAGACTGTTCTCCACCATTCGGGTTCGAGACTTTTCTCTTATAGGATGGAGGCGCAACGGAAGGTATATATTACATCTTTCGTTTCCAATTTTAAAATGCCGCTAATAAAATTTGTTTCTTACTAACATTTTCCTTATCATTTTCGATTTCAGAAAGGTTCAAAATTTCCGGAGATCGACGTCTTTGCTGACGTTTATGTTCGGCCTGGGAATGAGTTGACCGAGTCCATTCATGTAAGTAATTTCTTATGCATTCAACATTTATACTAATTATTTCAAATTGTTTTCTATTAATAATCCATGTTTTTTTTGCACAGGCGACTATAGTGGAGAAGAGTCAATCGGTGCTTCAAGAATCCGCCGCCTCCCAGCTTCCATCGGACACGCTGATTGAGTTTATGGATCCCCTGAGGATGCAGGGTTTCACATCGTGACAGAGACGTTGGACCAGACTTTCGGTCGGAGACTAGGGACTTATTGTCAGGGGATGGGAAATGCCAGACGGCGGGAAAGTAGAGCCTTTCATCCTTGCAGTCAAAGGGCCAGGTTACGGCTTTGACGCAATAAGTCGCTGGCCTACGGAGTGAGCTGGCATGGTACAAGTCCTAAATGTCGTTGCTTGTACAAGCCCTCAGTTCATCCGGAATACATCACCCTGGTTTTTCTGCACCATCGCCCTCACAACCCTTCCACACCGAGCAAGCACAACAATCAGGCCCGTCGACCTCCGACCACGTCCCCAACCCGCAGTAAGATCCTTCGAACGACATTCCTATAGATTTTTCCGTTTTTTTTTCATAGTTTTGTTACTGCTTTCTTTTAAAACTTTATATTTGTACGTACATTTTTATTTATATTTGTTGACCCTAAAAACTACCAAGCCTATGTGGCGCGCATGCCGAGTAATCTATGAGCTAACTACGTCCTTCAGTTGTGTGCAGGGCGTGCCAACTTGTCGGCCGAGCTCGACCGAGAAGTAAAATTTGTTGATGTTGCGTTGGGTGTGCTGCTGACTTCTAAATCTCGCGACTGCGGCCGAGGAAGGAACACTCTCGGCCTTCCGGTTCTAGAGCCTGAAGACAAGGCTGCTAGTTCTACGAAGTTCAATATCAAATTCGGCTTTCAATGTGCTTAATGTAATAACTTGTAACACCTCACTTCACCGAGAAGGCTAATGAGATGACCTCGACCAATAAGGATTCAAAAATCCTTTTCGATCGAGCCTTGGATAGATAACCAGTCACCCTCGACGTAGTGCTATCTATGCCGACTGAAGATGCTGCAAGACCGGCTGGTTCTACGGTGACAGTGCTATCTATGCCGACTGAAGATATCATCGGTTGCCTTCACAGTGCTGTTTATCCAAACTGAAGGTGTGTCGGTGAAAAAAAGAAAAGGAAAAAGTCACAAGGTTGTTGAGAGAATTTGCGCAGGGTAGTTGTGTGTTGAATTGAAGGGGATCCTTCCCATTGTTTGTAGCCTTGGATTTATAGAAACAAATGTGTGGCGCAGCTTCACACTAATGCAGGATTTGTTTCAATTCAAATTGGTCAGTTAGAGTCTCAATCAAAGATTTCTCCAGATAAGCAACAGCCTATCTTTTAGATGCCATCATTATCTCCTAGACTTGGCAATAAAAGAGGCACTGCCTAAAAACTACCTTGATCACGTTGTTTGCCTTCCACGTGTATGCATGTCCCACTGAAGAATTGCAAATGAATGGCAATTCTTCTTCTGACTAATGATTATTATATAACCGATCTCATTTAATATTATCCCATGCAGAGAAACCCATTTCCAAACAAACACCATGATATCGATCATATTTAGTTTAGATAAATTGATATATTATTAAAAGATAATATCATGATTAAAACCACAACATATCCTTTAACAATAACAAAATTATCTTCACTTTTCTATCCAACGGTTAGGAGCTACGCTTACTCAACGGCCTTGATTGCACGGACCAATGGTGTAAATTTGGGTCCAAACATTGCCCCCCAGTTTCTTTGAGGTTCGGCTCGCAAGCCGAATGGTTAAGGAAATTAGTTATGTGCCCAGCAAAATCTCGTGGTATTGTCGAAGAAGATAAAAATTTCTCTCGGCAAAAGAAAAACTCCAACTAAGGAATGCCGCACCGAATGAAAATGATAACCCACGTGAAAGCCTACCACTGCTGATGTGGGTGGCTTTTCAATTATATCATGAACCTGCCCTTATCTCTTTTTAAAACCAATATAATCTTTTGGGTGCCATCTCTCCTGGCCGTAGCAAAAATATGGTTGCCACCGAACTTTTATTTTTCATTTTTAAATGCCACCAAATGCTGATGAAAATATCCTTGGCCGAGAGGCAACAACTGGCCGAGACTCTACCTCAAAGACCTGTTGATGGGTACCACTTCACCGTTGAGCACCACTCTTTAAATGAATGCCATTGATCGAATCTTGCCAGCAAACGATTTATAAACCCCTAAGTCACAGACTATTGCATGAGAAACTAACCGAGAGACAGTAGTTGGCTGAATATATATCTCTTGCGCGCCTTTAATTAATCCAATAGCCATCACATCTCTGTTCTGCCAACGCTATGGTTTCACTCGGCCACCACAATTCTATACAAGGCTCGACAACTTTGCCAGAAACCTTGTAATTACTTCAATCGTTCCTCTTATTCGGCCGAAACTTAAGAGCAAAAGGGGCCAAGAACCCTCGTATCGCAAAAAATGAAGTGGTTTGGTGAAGCAGAATGGGAAAACTACCATCCATGGTGAACGTTGAGATCGGCACCGATGGGTTGATGATATCGTCGACTCGGCTCATAGTGCGACCACGTTCAAAAACAGATTGATGCACCGAGCAACTGACTGGGTGTCTTAAACAGATTTGGTGTCCTCTCGGTGTGGTGCTGTGTATTCCCATTTCTTCTCTTTATTGTGGATTTGTTTGGGCCCAAAATATTAGTTTGGGCCGAGTATAGAATCATTCTTGGCTCGGAAGGCCTTACGACAAGGTTACCATGGATCGTTTAGTTCGTGGGCTTCCAAACCTAGGTCAGTTAAGTCATGCTGCAACACGAGTCGAACCC
Organism: Malus sylvestris; assembly: GCF_916048215.2. NCBI lineage: Eukaryota > Viridiplantae > Streptophyta > Magnoliopsida > Rosales > Rosaceae > Malus > Malus sylvestris. The sequence continues at coordinate 1,110,607 of NC_062264.1, forward strand.
TGGCGCAATAAGGAGTCTCAGCGAGATTAATAAACCGGAAGTGAATCCGGCTCGATAAAGGACTAGGTTCAAAATTGTAGTGAAAATAAGACTGGTCGAGTTGGAGTTTGATTAGGAGAAGAAGTCCTAATCCGAGTAGGGTTTTAACTCGACCTTGAAGGTATCCGGTGCTATAAATAGAGGAGGCTGTGCATCGCTCAAAGCCCTCCATTTTAACACACAACTAACCTGCGCAAACTCTCTCAACAACTTTGCGATTTTTATTTTCTCTTTTCGCTGACACATCTTCCGTTGGCATTAACAGCATTATGAAAGCAACCAGTGATATCTTCAGTCGGCATAGATAGCTCTGTCGCCGTAGAATCAGCCGATCTCGCAGTATCTTCCGTTGGCATCAACAGCACTGCGGCGAGGGCGGTTGGTTACCTATCCAAGTCTCGGTCGAGAAGGATTTCTGAATCCTTATTGATCGAGGTCATCTTATTAGCTTTCTCGGTGAAGTGAGGTGTTACGGCTTACTGAGCTCGGCGCATTGCACACCGAGTTATTTTATGATTGGATACTCTCAAGTGGGATTTAGAGTTCGGCATTTTGACGGCCGAACCACGTTCACTATTAAGACTTATATCCGCTTTGAGTATTTATGCCCTTACACTTTGGTGTCGATTTGGTGTGAGTTTACTCTGACGAATACCATCACTGTGACCGAATCCAACGATGACGATTCATGAACATCGTAAGAATAGTAGCCTTGTCTTCAGGTTCGAGAACCCAAGAGGCCGAGACATGTTCCTTCCTCAGTCGCAATCGTAAGATGCAGAAGTCAGCCGCGCACCTAACGCAACATCAACAAATTTTACTCCTCGGTCGAGCTCGGTCGACGAGTTGGCACGCCCCGCATTCAACCGAAGGACGTAGTTAGCTTATAGATTACTCGGCCTGCGTGCCACATAGGCTTGGTAGTTTTTAGGGTCAACATTTTGGCACGCCTAGTGGGACCTAGTGCTAAACTACGAAGTTTATGCCAATTGAAACGCGATCAGTAAAAAAGAAAACAGCTATGGGAAAATCAACAACCGATTTGCCAATTCAGAACATAGGACAAAGTTTGCCCTAGGCGTAGAATCCCCTTAACGCCGTGACACCTGAGTCCCCAAGCGCGACTCGTCGAGAAAGGGAAGTTAATCTCAATGGTCAGCTTCGCAGTCTAGAAATACCTAACAGAAACACCTGCATTCTCAATGAAGGGATAGTGGAGGATTGTGACGAGGATGGTGGTGAGGATTTGATCCACCAACAAGGTCATTTATTCGAAAACGACTTGACGAGCAGTCTCGGACGGTTAAACATACGCTTAGTCAAGGAATCGATAAACTGCATGAAGTGATACGCAGTACCAATGAGACACAAACCAGATTGCTCGAAATACTGGTTAGTAAGGTCAGCGACGGCATGTCTTTCGATCTTTCCCATCACTTGCCACCAAGAAATAATCTGTTGCCAATTGCACAGGCCGAGTCAATCCCTGCTCGGCTCAAACCAATTGACTTGGAAAAAGGAGGAGGATCGAATAGTAAGTCAGACGGATCCGACCATAGAGTAGAAGCAACACCCGTTGGTATGACCGAGGTGCAGCGGATGATCGATTCGGCCATGAAAAGAGGGCCGAAGTTCCCTGAATTTATCCATCCGTATCCAGCTTATGTGGAAAAATTCGAATATCCTAAAGGTTTCAAAATTCCAGATTTTAGCCTGTTCGCTTGGGAATCATCCTTATCCTCGTTAGAACATGTGGCTCATTTCACCGCGCAATGCGAAGATGTCAGTAGTGATTTTCACAAGCTACGACTTTTCAACTTTTCGTTGACCGGTTCAGCATTTGCATGGTATATCAACCTCCAACCGAATTCTGTCCAAAGTTGGGAGGAGTTGGTCGAGAAATTTCACGAGCAGTTTTATCGGCCATGGATGGAAATGTCAGTGTCTTTATTAGCAAGGATGGCTCAAGCATCTGATGAGTCACCAATGGATTATCTTACCAGATTTAAATCGGCCAGGAATTGGTGTCGAGTACCTCTCCTCGAAGTCGAATTTGTTAGAGTTGCTCTGAATGGTCTTGACGTAGAATACAAAAAGAAATTCTTGCGGGCAAACTTTCGGGATATGTATGAACTAGCCTAGCATGTCGAGCAATATGATTATTTGCTCCACGAAGAGAAGATCTCGAAAGCTCCATCCCGATGGATGATCTACAAAAATCCCACTGTCAGTTACGCATCGACCGAAGGTGAGGAGTCTCAATGTGTCAGCGTGGACGCAGTTGAGATAGTAATAGATAAGCCATACGTTTGCAAGGCGTTGACTCAAATTGACTCTAAGGATGTCAAAACTCGCTCGGCCACTGAAGAAATAACGAAAACGTCAAAAGTTTATACTTTTGATATTGCAAAGGCCGACGTAATTTTTGATCAATTGTTATCAGCGAGGATCATCAAACTTCGGCCTGGGCATAACATTCCCAAGGCCCAAGAGCTTAAAGGAAAGATATATTGCAAGTACCATAATTCAAGCAAATATACGACAAATAACTGCATCGTGTTTCGAGATAACGTCCAAAGCTGGATTGATAACGGCAAACTCAGATTTCTGGAGAAGAAAATGAGTGTTGATAACGACCCATTTCCCACGGCAATAGTAAATATGGTAGATGCTCGCCTACCTAGGGACAAAGGAAAAGAGAAGGCAGAGGTCGTTACAACGCAACGCTTTCTGAATCAGAATTCTTGGCCACGTTTCAATGCTGATTTCCGTCCAAACAAACCACCTACAGCTCTCACGGGACCCGCTATTGTCAAGCCCATGACAGATTACAGCACTGATGAAGAATATGGGTCGGCGGTTTTATGCAGAAAGTGTAAAGCAAATGTCAGCACCGAGCTGAAGGAAGAGTCATCTCCGGCTATGATGGAACAGCCTACAGCCGTAACATAGCGAAATGTGCTCGACGCAGGTTAACATCAAGTGGTTTTTGATAGGCTCGGCCTTAAGATGCGGGTTGAAAAGAAACCTTCAGTCAGGCGGCGCCTCGACTTTGATGCTCCGTTTTATGACCAAGATTATTACATATGCAATTCTAGCAGCTCGGAATCATCGCAGAGCTAGAAAACTTTCAAACCTCCCGAACCTCGAGAACAGCGTTGGTATACATATCACTCTTCAAAAGGCGTGTACACTGCACTATCCAAATCCCAGAAACGTCAGCACCAAAGAATAGACTGCATGGCCCGCAATCGGGCAGCCCAAGAAATTTCGGTCCCTAAATGACGGTCGAAGGAAACAGTTGCCAATGATGATGAACGACCATCCCCAACTATTATGACAGAACTGGTTCAAGGGAAACGGCTGGTCAATCAAGATTTTGAAACCACATTTAAGGAGGCTGATAAGTGGATCAAACTTCTTCTTCGGCCTGGGGAAATGAAGGCACGCCTCGAGCATTTCAGGCAGGAAGCTGAAAGCAAACTCTCCCCGCTAACCCCATAAGAGCCTTTGATCAAAATTCGACGGAATTTACATCCACCATTCCTCGGGGAGGCCTTGGAATATATGCGAGAATTTCATAAAAAGCATTCGGCTAATGATTTATATGGTTTGCCGAAAGCATGTCAAGATACAATTGATCTGGTCCTAGCTTGCCCGGATGCCGAGCGAATTATTTAAAAAACCTCAGACCCAGGGTTGAAAGCTAGGTTCCAGCACATACGAGAAGACCTTGGCTTTGAAGTCCACCCATACACTGATAGCGATGCGGCATACCTTCCTTTCTCATTGAAGGACCTTCAGTATTTACGATACCACTTCGAAGTCTTTTCGACCGTTTATCTCTTCGGCCTTACGACCGATGAAATAACACGAGTCGCACGGTTGGATGCCTATCTCGACATTAGGGATGCCCGTATAATGTACCAAGAGCAAGCTCATATCCTGGCGCCAATCCCAGGCACAATTACGATTTCAGACGAATCTGAGGCATTTAAACAGAACAAACTGACTTCCGAAGAGACACCGCGAGAACAAACCATCGAAGAAGGAGCAGAGGAGTCTCTTAGTACAACCTCGACGGAAGCAGATGCTGCAGTTGGTGACCAGGAAAGAGAAGAGGTTGAAGAGGAGGATCGTAACCCGATGGGCCCGTCGGTCTTGGATAACATGGAAATCAGTATGGTCCATGTTTTGCCTGCTGATTTTTAGCCGAGCACATCTCAACCGAATTTCCTCGACGATGACATAGTTGCCGAGGAAGCCGGTCACATTGATTTTGTAACTGTTGCCGAAGACGAGTCAACAACAAAAGAGGACAACCTCAAGGCAGCTTTGGTCGAATTATTTCCTCGATCATCATCGGCCAAACTTCATCATTTGAAGCCATTTTATGTAACGGCCCATATCGAAGGGTATCCAGTCTCCAAAGTTTTTGTCGACTGTGGAGCCATCGTCAATATCATGCCTATAAACATCATAAAGGCGTTACGTCACTCTAACAATGAACTTATCCCCTTTGGGATCACAATGAGCAGTTTCGTCGGAGCCAAATCCCAAACCAAAAGGGTGCTTCCTTTAGCGGTAAACATCATCGGTCGTAATCACATGACCGCCTTTTTCATCGTCGACTCTAAGACTGAGTATAATGCACTTCTTGGTTGAGACTGGATTCATTAAACCAGCTGTATTCCTTCGTCATTATATCAAGTGCTCATTTTTTGGGATGGTAAATCGATCATTGTTCACCCGGTCGATAATTAGCCCTTCGAAGCTAACATGATCCAAGCACGGTATTATGATGACCACGTCGGCTACATCACCTTACAAGGTTTCAATGATGAAGTACGGCCGACTCAAATTTCTGTTCAGAAAGCTATCGAGGTTGGCGTCGAAACTGTCCACCAGGATTCGGTGAGACTCGAGTTAGCTGACTTCATCCCCGATCCCGATGTCTGACACCGATCGGGAAAAACATCAGGCCACGGTTTCATCTACTATGGAACGACTGTTGGCTCATTGGTATACTATCTCTAAGCAACCAAATTCAGGCGTTAACCTCGTAGAGTTCCTCGCCGAAGGAGATAATGGTCCTGTCTTATCTCTTGACAAAATTCAAGCTGCCCCGGCCGAGCTCGAAGACAATCGGCCCCAAGTCAATGATCCATTGGAAGAAATTAATGTTGGGACGGCCGATGACCCAAGGCCTTTATTTATTAGTGCTTTGCTCCCCCAACCTATGAAAGCCGAACTTCGTGCTCTGCTTGAGGAGTTCAAAGATTGTTTTGCTTGGAGCTACCACGAGATGCTTGGCTTAGATCGCACTGTTGTCGAGCATGAGTTACGTATTAAACCTGGGTGTAAACCTTTCCGTTAACCACCTCGATGATTCTCGACAGAAGTGCAACTCGGCATCAAGGATAAACTTGTTCCTCTCTTGAAAGCAGGGTTCATTCAGACATCTCGATATGTTGAATGGTTGGCAAATATCGTTCCTGTTTTAAAGAAAAGTGGTGCATTGCGCATTTGTATCGACTTCAGAAATCTGAATCTGGCAACTCCCAAAGATGAGTATACAATGCTGATTTCGGATTTGTTAATCGATGTTGCAGTGAATCATGCGATCTTATCTTTTATGGATGGACATGCCGGGTACAACCAAATTTTCATTACCGAAGCCGATGTGCACAAGACTGCTTTTCGCTGCTCGGGGGCACTCGACACATACGAATGGGTTGTCATGCCATTCGACCTCAAGAACGCTGGTGCCATGTACCAACGAGCAATGAACACCATATTTCATGATTTAATTGGAACCATCGTCAAAGTCTACATCGATGATGTTGTCATCAAGTCTAAACGCCGGCAGACACATCTGGATGATCTCCGACAAGCTTTCCTCTGCATGCATCAACACAACCTCAAAATGAATCCTGCCAAATGTGCCTTTGGTGTGTCAGCCAGTAATTTTCTTGGTTTCCTCGTGCATCACCGTGGGATTGAAATGGATGAAAATAAAGCACGCGCAATCATCAATGCCCCATCCCCGACGACGAAGAAACAACTACAGTACTTACTCGGTAAGATAAATTTTCTCCGCCGATTTGTAGCTAACTCGGCGGGTAAAATGAAAGCGTTCTCTACGCTTTTGAAACTCAATGACTCAGATAAATTTGAGTGGAAAGATGAGCATCAGGCGATGTTTACACAAATCAAAGTCTCCCTTACGACACCACCTGTCCTCGTCCTACCTCGGTGCGGTAAGCCTCTTATGCTATATATCTCGGCGGCCGAAGAGTCCATCGGCTGCCTTCTCGCGCAAGACAACGATGCCGGACGAGAGCATGCTATTTTTTATCTTAGTCGAAATCTCAACCAACCAGAGATCAATTATTCTGCCGTTGAGAAGCTTTGCCTCGCTTTATTTTTCACCGCATCAAAACTTAGGCATTACATGCTCCCGTCGGTCACCTAGGTAATTGCCCAGACCGACGTCATCTGCTACATGCTTACTCGGCTAATAGTGAAAGGCCGAATTGGGAAATGGACAATGACGCTGTCTGAATTCAGCTTGCAATACGTGTCTCAGAAAGCTGTCAAAGGCCAGGCACTGGTTGATTTCCTTGCTCAACACCCTTCCCCATATGATTTTGGGGGCAACGACGTCAAAATCGGCATGGTTGAAACGCGCGATACCTACTGGACGATGTACTTTAACAGCTCAAGTAATTCATCCTCGGCTGGCGTTGGAGTTGTCATTCAATCCCCAAACCACGATCGTTGGTATTTTTCGCTCAAGCTGGATTTTGATTGCACCAAATAATTAGGCCGAATACGAAGCCCTTATCATCGGCCTTGGTATCTTTCACGACTTGCGAGCAACCCGTGCCCTCATCCTCGGTGACTCCGAACTTGTGATTAACCAACTTAATGGTTCTTTTTGGTGCATGAGTTGTACCCTGACACCCTACCACATGGTTGCTAGCTATTTGGCCGAATCCTTCAACGGTGTTACATTTGAACATATTTCCCAGATTCATAATACCGACGCAGATGAGTTGGCTTAAATCGCCTTTGGTGCACAACTTCTGGGGGCAAGCTAGGCCGAGAAATACCCGTGTGACGACAGCTATACCCGACCTTGGTTAACCAGCAAATCATCTGATGCGACAACGTGATACGCACAAGAGTCATGTCCTTACCTTCGTTGTTAGACCGACAAGACCTTATTGATGTCTGCGCCATCGAGGCAATACCAGATGATTGGAGAAAGCCCATTATGCAGTATCTTGACAATCCCAATGGCAAACACAATTTCAAGATAAGAGTTCACGCCACAAACTATGTCATGTATCAAAATGAGTTATACCGAAAAGGTGAGGATGGTCTATTACTGCTATGCCTCGGCCCCCAAGATGGTGTTCAAGCAATCACAGAAGTCCATAAAGGGGTTTGCGAAGCTCATCAGTCCGGACGTAAAATGCAATGGTTGCTTCGACGACACAATTATTTTTGGCCAAGAATACTAAAGGATTGTATCGAGTTCGCACGAGGGTGCATACAGTGTCAGATTCACGGTCCTATACAAAGGGTCTCGGCCGAATCATTACATTCGGTCACGAAACCATGGCCGTTTAGAGGATGGGCCATGGATGTAATCGGTAAAATCACACCATCTTCCGGGGTTGCCAAGCACGCATGGGTAGCAACCGATTACTTCACTAAGTGGGTCGAAGCAAAATCGTATGCCAAGCTAACGTCTAAAGAAGTTTGCGACTTTGTGCAAGAACGCATTGTGACCAGATTTGGCGTACCAGAAACGATCATAACTGACAATGGCATAATCTTTACAGCTGAGAGGTTTAAAGAGTATATGGCAAGTTTGAAAATTCAGCTTGAACAGTCTACACTGTATTATCCACAAGCAAATGGGCAAGCCGAGGCAAGTAACAAAGTGTTGATCGGCATTCTCGAAAAAATAATAAAGGAAAGGCCTGGCATGTGGGATTTAAAGTTAAATGAGGCTTTATGGGCATATTGAACATCGCTCTGATCGGCGACTGGGACAACCCCGTATGCACTAACCTACGGACACGATGCAATGTTACCAGTCGAGTTAAGCATAAATTCTTTGCGAATGATTGAACAAAGTAGTATGTGCAGCGCCGAATATAATCAGTCCATGAGACAAGAGTTAGAAGATTTAGAAGAAGCGTGACTTAACGCTTATAACCTGCTGGTGGCAAAGAAACAGATTACCGAGCGAGCCTATAATCAAAGGTTAGACAGAAAACATTTGGCAAAGGAGAATTAGTTTGGCAAACGGTGTTGCCCGTAGGAATTAAAGACCCCAGGTTCGGCAAATGGTCGCCAAATTGGAAGGACCCCGTGTCTTAGACTGCTTCTCAGTTCACGCAACCGATGGAGGTTATCTACGTTCGATGGCCACTGAGGCGGCCAAGAAATATAGATAACACCCTTCGGCACATAGAATTTTTGATGAAAAGAATGGGCAGGCACCTGGCATTTAATATTTTCCCGGTTTAGAGCTCTAAGACAGAAAAATAACCAAGGAAAAGCAGTAGGGGTACTTACGAAGGCCGAAGTGGCTTCTTGGGGAGGAATGTTGAGGTCATGGTCTTGTGGATGAACGGGCATTTCTATCGTCGCTTCGGGCTCTACGGTAGGTCGTTTGCCACGATCGGCCGTAGAAGGGCCGACTTGGACAACTACCTCGGACACGGGGGAGGTTGATTGCGGGGTTGAATGCGACCTGCCAGCGGAATCTCGTCGCTCCCATTGCTCTCTTCTGGCTCGACGGCAGGTCGTTTACCACAGTCGGCTGCAGAAGGGCCGACTTGGACAGCTGCCTCGGACATAAGGGGAGGTTGATTACGTGGTTGAAGGCGACCCGCTAGTGGAATCTCGTCGCTCCCGTCGCTTTTTTTTAGAACGACTGCCGTGTGTTTTGGATGTTTAGGGGGAGTTCTCTCGACCAGGGGGACCGCCTCTTCCAGGACAGGTGCAGCGGCCGACCCCAAAACTACAGACGACTCGACCAGTGGAGCAGTCCTTGGCCCGATCACGACTAGAGGGTCAGGACGAGCTTTGGGCGCCTGACCTGTCAGAGCCGGCTGCACGACCGTCGGGATGCGTACAACTGGGGTGGATGGAGAAACATCGGGAGTGGCTGTTCCCGTCGTTTGGCTAGAGATGACATGAATTTCTCGTTGCCCTTTGTTTGCCAATTTCTTAACGCCTTTTGTAGGACGAGGGACTGCAGCGGCCGTCTCAGTCTCCTGTTGGGGTCATTTGCTCGGCTTGGAAGAGGGGATCGCCTTTTTCTTGGCTGCAGTTGCAGCCACCGCTTTTACCTTTTTCGACGCTCGGCTACCTGATAATTGAAAGCCAAGTCAATAACAATAAGGATATATATATATATAAATATATAAAGGAAGCTATATACCATGGGTAGCCTCTTTAGGTTGGGGAGCAGGAGCCTTGTGGGGACGATTGCCTAAGATCTTGTTAATGACATCTTCGACCGATGCGCTGAAGAAGCTATGAGTGTATTATTCCCACCAATCAACGAAGGTATCGATGCTAAGAGATTCTGGAGTGACCGGTCGAAGGCGGAATTTTTGGCATCGCTCCTGGAACTCCTTTTTGGCATCATTACATTCATTCTCTGAAGAACCAGGTTCGCGTCCGCGGCTTAGGACAGACCGTGAGGAAAGAAGGGGGACCGGGTAACCTTGGAGGTAGCCAAGCTATCGAGCAAGGAAGTTGGGATGATACCCTTCCCAACCCGTTCGGTGACCATCACAGCCGAGAGGCAGGTCGCGGGTAAGCACGAAAGACCTCTAGGATTGATAAAGGTCAGCATCTTCATCCGCGCCCCACATTGATGTAGGAAGCTGGATCGATGAAGGTTATTTTCGACAACGACAGATTGTCGAGAGTGAAAAAGTATCTGAACACCTTTTCAGCTTGGTGAGAGGGTGTTGGCCGAGAAGCCAGCTGAGTGCCAAGCACTTTCTTAGGTGAGAAATCAGCAATCGTTGGCCGAAGAGGGGTGAAGTAGACCTGCAGCCAGAGTTGGAAGACCCAGAGGGGACCATTCTGGTACGGGTCGACCTTATCTAAGGTCGTTTCGGCCAAGCAGCGTAGGAGATGGGCGAGAATGGCTGGGCTGAGTGCAAGAGTGTGACCGCTAGCTAGGGCTTCGGCCACTGGCATGTCCTCGACCAGACACTTATTGGATTTGGTACAACAGATAAATTTGTTGTACCAATAGAAGAGGAAAGCCTCGTGTTCCCCTTATCGCAGAGCCTCTTCTCCTCGGTCAACAAAATGGAGATAGAGGGTGTTATAGTTGAAGAAGTTCTTGTAAAGTTTGTCAACCTCTTCTTTCGAGGGTGCTTGGCCTTCACCGCTCAGCGTCTCAAGGGCCCATTTGTCGAAAAGCACCTTCAAGTCAAGGTTCGACGGGTACCCAGAAAGGGCGGCGTCGATTGGGATTCCAGTTGGGGAAGTCCCCAAGATGGCAGTAATGTGGAGGATGATGGGACCAATGGGGTCGAGAGGGATGACCATGGTGTTGGTGGCCGAACACGAGAAGCATAAGGTCATTAGGAGGAGCTCCTTATCCAAGATGACTTTCTTGGATGAGAGGTGAATGGCGTTGTAGATGCCTAGGGCTTTCCATTGCTCGCCGAAGATTTTTTCCATTCGTACGACCCAAGCTGCCCAGGTTGTAGTGGTTGAGGGCCATGAACCTTGAGGCCTTGCCAAGTCCCACTTCGACCATTCAAACCCTTGCAGCAAAGGTGATAGGCAGTGCTCATTGAGAAGTCCAATGATGGTTGGTGGTATTGCCGCTTTAAAGAGAGGACCCAGGATTTGATGATGGGTGCTCATGTCACTTTCAAAACGTATGGTTTTGATCGAACTTCGATCAATAATTTTCTGGCATTGGTCACATTCCTTGGAAAGCTTGAAGATGAAGGAGGCCATTGTAAGTGGGTTGAAAATACGACACGAGAGGAATTTTCTGGGTTAGGGGGTTTGAAGACGAAGATCTGGAAGAAGGGGATTCACTGGAGAGTGATGGCAAGAAATTTCAAAGAATTTGAAAGCGTAAAGTACAAATGAGAGAACTTCAGTATTTATAGAATTGTGGAAGGAAGGGCAATCGTTCGAAATTCAAAATGAAGGGTAAAATCGACCGAAGAGTTCGCTAATCATTACGAACATTCAGAGAATCCAGTTGAAAAGAACGAGGGTTTCGTGTTTTGGGGGCGCACGATTGTGTGTGGCGGTGAGATTTATGGTGAAAGACGTTTTGGCGTCTGCACGATGTTGAATGGTTTGCGGATCAAGGAGGCATGGTTGTGCTCAGCAACAAGGTCATGATGGTATGACGGTTCAGGGAGCCGCACGCTTAAACGTCATTATTAAGGATTAGCCGTGTTAAGGGATGCCACGTGGTGTATTGGTTAGCAGGATCAAGATCGTGCAATCGTGCTCAATAAATGCGCCTCGAAAATAGAGTATTTGGATTATGAGTATTAATTTCACTTCTTCAAGGTCGGAGCTCGACCAGAGAATTCAGGCCGAGGACCTCAGAAGCGAGGGGGCAATGTTTGGGCCCAAAATATTAGTTTGGGCCGAGTATAGAATCATTCTCGGCCCGGAAGGCATTACGACAACGTTACCATGGATCGTTTAGTTCGTGGGCTTCCAAACCTAGGTCGGTTAAGTCATGCTGCAACATGAGTTGAACCTTTGCGCAATAAGGAGTCTCAGCGAGATTAATAACCCGGAAGTGAATCCGGCTCGTTAAAGGATTGGGTTCAAAATTGTAGTGAAAATAGGACTGGTCGAGTTGGAGTTTGATTAGGAGAAGAAGTTCTAATCCGAGTAAGGTTTTAACTCGACCTTGAAGGTATCCGGTGCTATAAATAGAGGAGGCTGTGCATCGTTCAAAGCCCTCCAATTCAACACACAACTACCCTGCATAAATTCTCTCAACAACTTTGAGATTTTTATTTTCTCTTTTCGCTGACACATCTTCCGTTGGCATCAACAACACTGTGAAAGCAACCGGTGATATCTTCAGTCGGCATAGATAGCTCTGTCACCGTAGAATTAGCCGATCTCGCAGCATCTTTCGTTGGCATCAACAACATTGCAGCGAGGGCGGTTGGTTACCTATCTAAGTCTCGGTCAAGAAGGATTTCCGAATCCTTATTGATCGAGGTCATCTCATTAGCCTTCTCGGCGAAGTGAGGTGTTACAACTTACTGAGCTCGGCACATTGCATGCCGAGTTATTTTATGATTGGATACTCTCTAGTGGGATTTAGAGTTCGGCATTCAGACGGCCGAACCACGTTCACTATTAAGACTTATATCCGCTTTGAGTATTTGTGCCCTTACACTTTGGTGTCGATTCGGCGTGAGTTTACTCTGACGAATACCATCACTGTGACCGAATCCAATGACGATGATTCGTGAACTTCGTAAGAATAGTAGCCTTGTCTTTAGGTTCGAGAACCCAAGAGGCCGAGACGTGTTCCTTCCTCGGTCGCAATCGCAAGACGCAGAAGTCAGCCGCGCACCCAATGCAACATCAACAAATTTTACTCCTCGGTCGACGAGTTGGCACGCCCCCCATTCAACCGAAGGATGTAGTTAGCTTATAGATTACTCGGCCTGAGCACCACGTAGGCTTGGTAGTTTTTAGGGTCAACATGATCATAATAATTCCAGAAATTTCGACTATAATTACCTTTTCGAACTGCTGACTGTAGTGATGAGACCTTCTTCTTCGCCAAGCTCGGCTTACTATGTGGTTAAACTTGGTAACGAATTCATGCTGCCAGGCCTACTCATATTATAAAAAAATTGATCGAGAAGTGAAGCAAAAACTGAAAAACCATATGACCAAAGAAAAACAGCAAAACCATCACCGAATAGAAATCATTTGGCGGAAAACTACTCTGGCCTTCTCTTCCAATAAATTCCGCAGCTTCCAAAATTTTAATGCTCTTGGACTTGGTCTCATATTCTTGGGCAAATTCCAACGCTTAGAGTCCAAGACCAAAAAGGATTAGCACGCTTCCACCCAATAGAGTGATTGTATTTGACTTGGCTGATGTAGACCACCAGAATAAGTTCACCATAAACTTTATTAAATTGAGACCACCAAGGAGCTTGCCACCGAATGGACCACCAAAAATTGAACTGAATTGGTAAACTCAATTTCAAACATTTGCATATCTATATATATATATATATTTTTTTTTTAACGCTGGTGAGAACCCACCATGGCATAACCAAATACACTACGATGCTTTTTGCAGAATAAATATATTTGTATTCGGCGGTGAGGTTTGTTGGTTAATATTCGACCGTAGTGCTCATGCCATTCTGTTTAGTCTTCAATATTACAATGCGGTTGAGTCCCACATGTTGGAAACATGATTATTGGGTCTTTACGAATAGCCGCACTTACTGACAGGATGATATTCTGCATGCATATCAGCACTACACAATGTTGCACCCTTTATTATGTTCTTTGCGAATGGCTGCACTCACTTCGACCACTAAGGACGGATGCTGCATGGATGCACCTAATGACCACCAAAAATCATTCGGCGGTTATTCAAACTTTCAAACTTCCGCCGAAAGCCATTCACGCCTTATGGAGTTTTTAAAGCCACGTGAAGGCCTACCATTTAAGTGCCAATGATCATAAAAGAAGCATGGTGACACTGCTAATTATATATATATATAAAACCTGTTTAGGCCCAAAATATTGGTTTGGGCCGAGTGTAGAATCATTCTCGGCCCGGAAGGATTTATTTGAAAAAGACTGCTAGGGGTCGTCTTGTTCATGGGCCGCATGGTTAGGGTCGTTTTAGGAAAAGGAACGGCCTAGATAAGGAAGAGGCGGGGGAAGTTCTGTGGTTAACAGAAATCCTAGTGTGATTAAGAGTCTCAGTGAGATGAGGAGGTCGAGACACATTTTGAATGCAGCCTGATAGAAAGGTTAGGTCCAAAATCCTGATGGGAGTAGGAGTACTCGAGATGGTGTTTGATTAGAAGAAGAAGTCCTACTCCGAGTAGGGTTTAACTACTTGGATTAACTATACTTAGGAAGTATCTGATGCTATAAATAGAGAAGGCTGTGCATTGTTTAACCCCCTCAAATTCAACACACAACTGCCTTGCGCAAACTCTCTCAACAACTTTGAGATTTTTTATTTTCTCTTTTCACTGACACATCTTCCGTTGGCATCAACAGCACTGTGAAAGCAACCGGTGATATCTTTAGTCGGCATAGATAGCTCTGTCGCTGTAGAATCAGCCGATCTCGCAGCATCTTCCGTTGGCATCAACAACACTGCGGTGAGGACAGTTGGTTACCTATCCAAGTCTCGGACGAGAAGGATTTCCGAATCCTTATTGATCGAGGTCATCTCATTAGCCTTCTCGGCAAAGTGAGGTGTTACAGCTTACTGATCTCAGCGCATTGCACGCCGAGTTATTTTATGATTGGATACTCTCAAGTGCGATTTAGAGTTCGGCATTCTGACGGTCGAACTACGTTCACTATTAAGACTTATATCCGTTTTGAGTATTTGTGCTCTTACACTTTCGTGTCGATTCGGCATGAGTTTACTCTGACGAATACCATCACTGTGACCGAATCCGACGACGACGATTCGTGAACTTCGTAAGAATAGTAGCCTTGTCTTCAGGCTCGAGAACCCAAGAGGTCGAGACGTGTTCCTTTCTCTGCCACAATCGCAAGACGCAGAAGTCAGTAGCGTGACCCAACGCAACATCAACAAATTTTACTCCTCGATCGAGCTCGGCTGACGAGTTGGCACGCCCCGCATTTAACCGAAGGACGTAGTTAACTTATAGATTACTCGGCCTGTGCGACACGTAAGCTTGGTAGTTTTTAGGGTCAACATTTTGGCACGCCCAGTGGGACCCAGTGCTAAACTATGAAGTTCATGCCAATTGAAACGCGATCGGTAAAAAAAAAAAACAGCTATGGGAAAATCGACAACCGATTTGCCAATTCAGAACATAGGACAAAGTGTGCCACAGGCGCAGAATCCCCTTAACGCCGTGACACCTGAGTCCACAAGCCCAACTCGTCGAGAAAGCGAAGTTAATCTCGGTGGTCACCTTCGCAGTCTAGAAATCCCTAACAGAAACACCTGCGTTCTCAATGAAGGTATAGTGGAGGATTGTGACGAGGATGGTGGTGAAGGATCTGATCCACCAACAAGATCGTTTCTTCGAAAACGACTTGACGAGCAATCTCAAACAGTTGAACAGACGCTTAGTCGAGGAATCGATAAACTGCATGACGTGATACGCAGTACCAGTGAGACACAAACCAGATTGCTCGAAATACTGGTTAGTAAGGTCAGCGACGGCATGTCTTTCGATCTTTTCCAGCACTTGCCACCAAGAAATAATCTATTACCAATTGTACAGGCTGAGTCAATCCCTGCTCGACTCAAACCAATTGACTCGGAAAAAGGAGGAGGATCGAATAGTAGGTCAGACGGATTCGACAATAGAGTAGAAGCAACACCTGTTGATATGACTGAGGTTCAGCAGATGATCGATTCGACCATGAAAAAAGGGCCGAAGTTCTCTAAATTTATCCATCCGTATCCAGCTTATGTGGAAAAAATTGAATACCTTAAAGGTTTCAAAATCCCAGATTTTAGCCTTTTTACCGGTGAATCGTCCCTGTCTTCGTTGGAACATGTAGCTCGTTTTACCGCACAATGCGGAGATGTTAATAATGACTTTCATAAGCTACGACTGCTCAACTTTTCGTTGACCGGCTCAACATTTGCATGGTATATCAACCCCCCTCTTAATTCCATCCAAAGTTAGAAGGAGTTAGTCGAGAAATTTCACGAGCAGTTTTATTGGCCAGGGATGGAAATGTTAGTTTCTTCATTAGCAAGGATGGCTCAAGCATCTGATGAGTCACCAATGGATTATCTTACCAAATTCAAATCGGCCAAGAATTGGTACCGAGTGCCTCTACCCGAAGTCGAATTTGTCAGACTCGCTCTGAACGGCCTCGATGTGGAATACAAAAAGAAATTCTTGGGGGCAAACTTTCGGGATATGTATGAACTAGTCCAACATGTCGAGCAATATGATTATTTGCTCCGAGACGAGAAGATCTCGAAATCCCCATCTTGAGGGACGATATACAAAAATCCCACAGTCAGTTATGCATCGACCGAAGGCGAAGAGTCTCAGTACGTCAGCGTGGACGTTGCCGAGATAGTAATAGAAAAACCATACATTTGCAAGGCGTTGACTCAAATGAATTCCAAGGATGCCAAAATTCGCTCGACCACGGAAGGAACGGCGAAGACTTCAAAAGTTTACACCTTTGATATTACAAAGGCCGAAGCAATTTTTGATCAATTGCTATCAGCAAAGATGATCAAGCTTCGGCTAGGGCATAACATTCCCACGACCGAAGAGCTTAAAGGAAAGACATATTGTAAATATCATAACTCGACCAAACATGCCATAAACAATTGTGTCGTATTTCGTGATGATATCCAGAGTTGGATTGACAAAGGCAAGCTAAAGTTTCCTAAAAAACGCATGACGGTTGATACGGATCCATTCCCTTCAGCGACAGTCGGCATGGTAGACGCCCGCTTGCCCAAAAGCAAAGGAAAAGAGAAGGTCGAATTTACCCCAGTACAACACATCCGGAAGCAAAGCTCCCAGCCTCGACTCAGGATAGATCCATTTTCCAACGCGCCACCTACCAAGCTATCAGGACCAGCTATAGTTGAACCAATGTCAAACTACAACAACGAAGAAAATGGCGGGCCAATAGTACCACAGATCCTAAAGAAAGGTTCCCAACCTCGACTCAAGATTGACTTGTTTTCTAATGCACCACCCACCGAACTCTCAGAACCTGCCATAGTCGAGTTCATGTTAGACTCCAGCGAAGATGGGAATGGCGGGCCGATAGTTCTGTGTAGCAATTGTAAGCCACGCGTTGTATTAATCGAGCCCAAGGGGAAATTGTCACCAATGCAGATGTCGAACCTTCAAATGAACCTAGTGAAGGCTAGCACCAGAAAGTATTCGACAGGCTCGGCCTAAGAAAACAGACAGATGGACCTACATCGGTCAGACGGCGCCTTGATTTCGACGCACCGTTTTACAATGAAGACTATTACTCTCGCAATTTCAGTAGTTCGAGCTCATCAGCAAATCAAAAAACCTTCAGGCCACTTGAACCACGCGACCAACGTTGGTACAACTACAATTCTCTTACCGGCATGTATACCACGCTATCCAAATCCCAGAAATGTCGACGTCAGCGTATAGATTAATTGGCTCGACGACAAGCTGTATAGCCTGTTTCGGTCACTAAATGGCAACCGAAAGAGATGGCAGAAAGCGCAGATGATTGGCCAACCCCAACAATCATGGCTGAATTACAAGGACATAAGAAAACTAATCGGGACTTTGAAACTACCATTGAAGCAGCCGAGAAGCGCATCAAACTTCTTCTTCGGCCCGGGGAAATGAAAGCTCGTTTCGAGCAATTCAAGAAAAAGGCCGAAAGCCAACTGCCTTCGTTACTGTTGATAGAACCTCTATCAAAGTTCGACGAAATCTGTATCCCCCATTCCTTGGCGAATCATTAAAATATATGAAAGAATTTCACTAGATATATTCCACCAATGATTTATATGGGTTGCCCAAGGCCTGCCAAGAAGCTTTTGACCTGGCATTAACTTGCCCCGATGCTGAGCAGATCATCCAAAAAACCACCGATCCGGCGATGAAAGCCAGATTCCAGCACATTCGAGAGGCTAGGGTTCTCAGCTTCGAGGTCGATCCATACACGGACATTGACACAGCCGAGCTCCCTTTTTCTCTCGACGACCTTGAACACCTTCGATATCACTTCGAGGTCTTTTTAGCTGTCTCATTGTTCGGTTTAATGGCCGATGAGACAGAACGGGTGGCACGTCTGGATGCTTACCTGGACACCAGGAATGCTCGGATCGCCTATGATGAATGAGCTTGCCAAATACGACAAGAACATAATCCGACGCCAGATGCATGCAAGTCCGAAGACGACAGTCAACAGGATACAACGTCGGATTGTGTGGCAGAAGCACCTGAATATGTTGGGACACACAGCGAATTGGCCGCTAATTCTCTAACACACAATGATATAGTCCTCCCTACTCCGGAAGATGACGACCAGGATCCAATGGGCCCTTCAGTCCTTGAAAATATTGAAATCAGCATGGTCCATGTCCTTCCTGCCGAATTTCAGTTGACTACGCACCAACCAAGTTCTTTGGACGGCGATGTGGTCGCCGATGAGGCAACACAGGTTGATTTCGTCACTACTTCTGAAGACGAATCAATTAACGACGATGATAAACTTAAAACAGCCATGGACATCTTCTTTCCCCGTTCATCCTCGACTAATCTTCAACATTTAAAACCATTGTATGTCACGGCCCATATTGAAGGCTACCCAATCTCCAAGATTTTCATCGATTACGGAGCGACAGTCAATATCATGCCTGTATCTGTCATGAAAGCATTACGATGATCCACCGACGAACTCATTCCTTCAGGAATCACCATGAGTAGTTTTGTCGGTGACAAGTCTCAGACCAAAGGGGTCCTTCCTCTAGAGGTCAACATTGTAGGTCGCAATCACGTGACTGCATTTTTTATCGTCGACTAAAAAACCGAATATAATGCTTTGCTCGGTAGGGATTGGATTCATCAAACGAATTGCATTCCTTCTTCTTTATACCAAGTCCTCATTTTTTGGGATGGTAAATCGGTGGTGGTCCGCCTAGCTAATACTCAGCCGTTTTAAACCAACATGATTCAAGCCCGCTATTATGATGATCACATCGGCTATATTACCCTACAAGGTTTTAATGCAGATGGACGGTCGACTAGGATCTCAATCCAGAAAGCCATCGAGGTATGCGTCGAGACTGTCCACCAGGATTCGACGAGACTCGGTTTGGCTAATTTGCTCCCAACCACTAATGATTGACATCAACAGCGCAAGGCGTTGGGCCGTGGTTTCATCCACGATGGAACGCCTGCTGGCCCATTGGTATGCAATTTCTAAGCACCCGCATTCAGGCATCAACTTAATCGAATTCCTGGCCGAGGAAGATAACGGCCCAGTACTATCGTTGGACAAAGTTCAGGCCGCACCGGCCGAACTCAAAGATAATCGGCCCCAAGTTAAAGATCCTTTAGAGGAAATCAATGTTGGGACAGCAGACGATCCTCGGCCGTTGTTTATTAGTGCGTTCCTACCCCATACCATGAAAGTTGAACTCCGTCAATTACTTCATACGTTCAAAGACTGTTTTGCGTGAAGCTATCATGAGATGCCTGGCCTTGACCGAGCCCTTGTCGAGCATAAATTACGTATCAAACCTGGATGCAAGCCTTTTCGACAACCTCCTCGACGGTTCTCGACCGAAGTACAGCTCGACATTAAAGACGAAATTGTTCGACTCTTGAATGCCGGATTCATCCGCACTGCCCGATACGTCGACTGCATTGAATGCGTACAGTTGGCGAATATCGTACCGGTATTAAAGAAAAATGGGGCCCTACGCATCTGCATTGATTTTCGAAATTTGAATCTAGCAACGCCTAAGGATGCATATCCCATGCCGATTTCAGATTTGCTAATCGACACCGCAGTTAACCATGAGATATTGTCATTCATGGATGGACATGCCGGTTAAAACCAGATATTCATTGCCGAGACCGATGTTCATAAAACTGCTTTTCGCTGCCCGAGGGCACTTGGAACCTACGAGTGGGTAGTCATGCCATTTGGTCTAAAAAATGATGGGGCCACATATCAACGAGCGATGAACACTATTTTTCATGACATGATCGGCACAACCGTAAAAGTATATATTGATGACGTCATGGTCAAATCGAAAAGTCACCGAACGCATATTGATGATCTTCGGCAAGCTTTCCGTCGCATACGTCGGCATAACCTTAAGATGAACCCGGCCAAATGCACTTTCGGTGTGTCGGCTGGTAACTTCTTAGGATTTCTTGTCCACCATTGCAGCATAGAGGTAGACGAGAACAAAGCTCGTGCGATTATTGACGCCCCACACCCGACGACAAAAAAACAACTCCAGTCCTTGCTGGGGAAAATAAATTTTCTTCGTCACTTCATAGCTAATTCCGCTGGCAAAATGATAGCATTTTCCACTCTTTTGAAACTTAAAGATTTAGACAAGTTTGAGTGGCGTGAAGAACATCGAGCGACTTTCACACAAATCAAGGTTGCTCTTGCGACTCCGCCTGTCCTCGTATCGCCTCGGCGTGATAAACCCCTTAAGCTTTACATTTCAACGGTCGAAGAATCCATTGGCTGCCTTCTTGCACAAGATACTGATGTTGGGCGAGAACAAGCTATTTTCTATCTCAGCAGACACCTTAACCTTCCAGAGATCAATTATTTGCCCGTCGAGAAACTTTGTTTGGCTTTGTTCTTCGTCGTATCAAAACTCCGGCACTATATGCTCCCATCCTTTACGCAGGTCATCGCCCAGACCGATGTTATTCGATATATGCTTACCCGGCCAATAGTCAAAGGTTGAATCGGGAAATGGACGCTAGCACTATCCGAGTTCAGTTTGCAGTATGTCCCACAAAAGGCCGTCAAAGGACAAGCGCTTGCCGATTTCTTAGCCCACCACCCTTCTCCATATGGGTTCGGGGGCACCGATGTTGAAATCATAATGGTGGAAGCATGGGACAATTATTGGACGATGTATTTCGATGGTTCCAACACGTCAACATCGGCCGGTGTGGGGATCGTACTCCAGTCTTCCCACCAACATCGTTGGTTCTTTCCCTCAAGTTGGATTTCGATTGTACCAACAATCAAGCCGAGTATGAAGCTCTTGTTATCAACCTTAGCGTACTTCATGACTTGCACGCTGCCCGCGTCCTTGTCTTCGGGGATTCAGAGCTTGTGATTAACCAACTTAATGGCACTTTTCGATGCATGAGTTGTACTCTGGCGCCCTATCACATGGTGGCCAGTTACTTGGCCGAGTCATTTGATGGTATCACATTCAATCATATTTCCCGTGGGCGAAACACCATCGCAGACGAACTTGCTCAGATAGCCTCCGGAGCACAACTCCTAGGGGGCAAGAGTGGACCAATGATACCCGTTTTACGGCAATCATGTCTAGCTCTGGTTAGTCAACAAGTCCTTCAGCGAAACCAAGTCATCCGTACACGGGTAATATCTTTACCTTCGTTGTTGGAACGGGAGGATCCTGTAGAGGTGTGCGCAGTTGAAACACTACCAAACGACTGGAGAAGGTCAATTATGCAATACATTGATAACCCCAGAGGCAAACACGACAGGAAAACAAAGGTCCATGCCACAAACTATGTCTCATACCAGAATGAGTTGTATCAAAAAGGCGAGTACGGTTTATTATTGTTATGCCTTGACCTATAAGAAGCTGCCCAAGCAATCACAGAGGTACATGAAGGAATTTGTGGAGCCCATCAATCAGGACGTAAAATGCGTTGGTTACTTCGTCGGCACGGTTACTTTTGGCCAAGCATGTTGAAAGATTGTATTGAGTATGCACGAGGATGTATCCAGTGTCAACTTCATGGACCTATCCAAAGGTCCCCGGCCGAATTACTTCATTCGGTCACTAAACCTTGGCCGTTCAAAGGATGGGTAATGGACATGATCGGCAAAATCACACCATCCTCTGGAGCAGCAAAACATGCATGGATACTCGTGGCAACATATTATTTCACTAAGTGGGTTGAAGAAAAATCATACGCCGAATTAACATCCAAGGAGGTTTACAATTTTGTGGAGGAACATATTGTGACCAGGTTCGGTGTACCAGAAACGATCATAACTGATAATGGCACAGTCTTCACAGCCGAAAGGTTCAAAGAGTATATGGCAAGCTTAAAAATTCAGCTTGAGCAGTCCACACCATACTATCCACAAGCGAATGGACAAGCCGAAACAAGTAATAAGGTTTTGATCGGTATTTTCAAAAAAATGATAAAAGAAAGACCGGGCTTGTGGCATTTAAAATTGAATGAAGCCTTATGGGCATACCGGACTTCACCTCGGTCGGCAACAGGGACCACCCCATATGCACTAACCTATGGACATAACGCGATGTTGCCAGTCGAGCCAAGTGTAAATTCGTTACGCGTGATCGAGCAGAGTAGTTTGTCTGATGCCGGATACAACCAGGCCATGTTACAAGAGTTAGAAGATTTGGAAGAAGATCGGCTTGACGCCTACAACCTCCTAATGGCACAAAAGAAAATTGTCGAGCGAGCATATAATCGAAGGGTCAAACAAAAAACGTTCGGCGAGGGGGAATTAGTTTGGCAAACTGTTCTACCCGTGGGGATTAAAGACCCCAGGTTCGGCAAATGGTCACCGAACTGGGAAGGGTCGTTCGTCATCCATAAAGTCCTCGGCAAGGGGGCATACCATCTTAAAGATCGAACAGGTGTTATTCACAGGTTGCCAATTAATGGAAAGTTTTTAAAGAAATATTACCCAGTCACATGGGAGATGCAAGAATAAAAGTTTTCTTTTATTTCATGAATAAGATGGGTTACAATCAAAATATTCTAAGGCGACGAAGGAAGAAGAGTTCCGAGAAGTGCCTTCAGCTCCAGCCACCGCACCTCGCCTATTATGACCTCAGCCTGTCAGTTCTTCTTGTCCATTTTCAATTGCTCGATTCGCTTTGTGCTCATCGCATATTCGGTTAAACAATCTTTGCCGCCCGACTCGAAGTCCTTCACAAGCTCAGAAGCAATATTTGACCTTCGTTTTGCCAATTTGGCCATTTGACAGTCGAGATCGGCCAAGGCTTCTCCTTTTGCCTTTAAAGTATCGATCTTCGGACGAAAAGTGTCTTGGATGGCCACGACAGCTTTTAGATCTTGTTTAGCCCTCAGAGCATTCTCGAGGACACTAAAAGTTTCCTGAACTCGCTCCAAGGCGGACGATGCTTGAACGATAGCCTCGGCGCTCATTTGACCATTGGCTCCGAGGTCGTTTAGGCATGCACCTAACAAATCAAGACCTTTGCGCTCAAGGACTTGCGATGTCGAGAGAGACAAGACTTCTTGCAACCGAACCAGAGCAATTGAATCAGCGGGTTCAGTTGTAGAAGGACCAGCCGCTCCGATAGTGCTTAACAAGAAAGCTTTGAACTCGACTTCCCATGAAGGCTGCACACAAAAATCAGTTTAAGCTCAAGGAAATCATGAAAAAGATAGCAAGAAGGTTTTGTTTTGAACCTGCCGAGAAGAAACTTCGGCCATGTCCTCAGGTTCGTTGCTCGAACCTAAAGAACTTAATGGCCGAGCCCAGTGTCTTAGATTGCTTCTCAGTTCACGCGGCCAATGGAGGTTATATACGTTCGATGGCCACTGAGGCGACCAAGAAATATAGATAACACCCTTCGGCGTATAGAATTTTTGATGAAAAGAGTGGGTAGGCACCTGACATTTAATATTTTAATGGTTAGAGCTCTAAGGCAGAAAAATAACCAGGGAAAAACGGTAGGGGTACTTACAAAGGCCGAAGTGGCTTCTTGGGGAGAAATGTTGAGGTCCTGGTCCTGCGGGTGAACGGGCGTTTCCACCATCGCTTCTGGCTCTACGGCAGGTCGTTTACCACAATCGGCTGCAGAAGGGCCGACTTGGACAGCCGCCTCAGACGCAGGGGAAGGTTGATTGCGTGATTGAAGGCGACCCGCTAATGAAATCTCATCGCTCCCGTCACTCTCTTCTGGCTCTACGGCAGGTCGTTTGCCACGGTCGACCGCAGAAGGGCCGACTTGGACAGCTGCCTCGGATGTAGGGGAGGTTGATTGCGTGGTTGAAGGTGACCCGCCAGTGGAATCTCATCGCTCCCGTCGTTCTCTTCTAGAACGACTGTCGCGTGTTTTGGATTTTTAGGATGAGTTCTCTCAGCCAAGGGGACTGCCTCTTCCAGGACAGGTGCAGCGCCCGACCCTGAAACCACAGACGCCTCGACCAGTGGAGCACCAGCTGGTTTAGTGACCTTAGAAACAAGCCGTACTTGGGCTATTTCTTCGGTGGGAGTTGGCCGTTTCTCTGTCGAGGCTTGGACGATGGGGGAAGAAGGGGAAACACTAGGAATCGTCGCTCCAGTAGTTTGACTAGAGATCACATGAATCTCCCATTCTCCTTTCTTTGCCAGCATTTTGACCCGTTTGGCGGGCCGAGGGAGTTCGATGGCCGGCTCGGCCTCTTGACGAGGCCGTTTGCTCAGCAAGGCCTGCACAGTGGTCCTAGCCCTCTTAGAGACGATCGATTTTTTCTTAGCCGCAGCCACAGCGACCACTTCCACCTTTTTCAGTGATCGACTACCTGAGAAAGTAAAAGCAAATCAGTAGAGTTCAAAGTTAAGGAAAAGGGTGGAAATAAACCATTACCTTGGGATTGGGGGGCAGAGGCCTTCTTACGTCGATCGCCGAAGATCTTGTTCAAAACGGTTTCGACCGGAACACCAATAAAGTGTTGGGTATACTCTTCCCACCAATCACCGAAAGTGTCAGTGCAAAGAGATTCTGGAACAGTTGGTCGAAGGTGGAATTTTTGGCACTGTTCCTGAAACTCCCTTTTAGCATCCTTACATTCCTTATTTGAAGAACCAGGTTCGCGTCCACAGCTTAGGACGGATCGTGAGGAGAGAAGGGGGACCGGGCAACCTTGGAGGTAGCCAAGCTGTCGAGCGAGGAAGTTGGGATGATACACTTCCCAGCCCGTTTGGCGACCATCACAGCTGAGGGGCAGGTCGCGGGTAAACACAAATAACCCCCAGGACTGATGAAGGTCAGCATATTCATCCGCGCCCCACGCTGATGTAGGAAGCTTGATTGATGAAGGGTATCTCGACGACGACATATCAAGAACTCGTCGTCAGAAAGGTCGTTGAGGATAAAAAAGTATCTAAATACCTCTTCGGCTTGGTGATGAGGTGTTGGCCAGGAAGCCAGTTGAGGACCAAGAGCTTCCGTAGGCAAGAAATCGACAATCTCGGGCCGAAGAGAGGCGAAGTAAACTTGTAGCCAGAGTTGAAAGATCCAGAGGGGACCGTTCTGGTACGGGTTGATCTTGTGTTGGGTTGTCTCTATCCAGAGTGTGACCGCTAGCCAGGGCTTCGGCCATTGGTATGTTCTCGACCAGGCACTTGTTAGATTTGGTACAACAGATATATTTGTTGTACCAATAGAAGAGGAAAGCCTTGTGTTCCCCTTCTTGCAGAGCCTTTTCTCCTCGGCTGGCAAAATGGAGATAGAGGGTGTTGTAGTTGAAGAAGTTCTTTTGAAGCTTCTGAACTTCTTCTTTTGAGGGTGCTTGATCCTCACCGCTCAATGTCTCAATAGCCCATTTTTCGAAGAGCGTCTTCAGGTCAAGGTTTAACGGGTACCAAGAGAGGGCGGCATCAATTAGGATTCCAGATGGGAAAGTCCCCAAAATAGTGGTAATATCGAGAATGGTGGGACCGACGGGACCAAAAGGGAGGACCATGGTGTTGGTGGTCGAACACCAGAAGCATAAGGCTGCTAAGAGGAGTTCTTTGTCCAAGACGATGTCCATATATGAAAGATGAATGGCGTCATAGATGCCTAGGGCTTTCCATTGCTCGCCAAAGAGTTTTTCCATTCGTACAACCCAGGTTGCCCAGGTTGTAGTGGTCGAGGGCCAAGAGCCTTGAGGCCTTGCCAAATCCCACTTCAACCATTCAAATCCTTGCAGCAGGGATGATAAGCAGTGTTCTTTGAGAAGGATGGTGAAAGTTAGTGGCACCGCCGCTTTTGAAAAAGGACCAAGAATTTGGTGAGGGTGCTCATGTCATTTTCAAAACGTATGGTCTTGATTGAACTTCGATCAATGATTTTCTGGCATTGGTCACATTCCTTAGAAAGCTTGGAGATAGAGGAGGCCATCGTGAGTGGTTTGAAGGGATGAAAAGAAAAGAATTTTCTGGGTTAGGGTGAATTCGAAGACCTGAAAAAAGGGGATTTTCTGGAAAACAATGGCAAGAAGTTTCAGAGAATTTGAAAGCGTAAAGTACAAATGGAAAATTTCGATATTTATAGGCTTGTGGAAAGGAAGAAGGTCAAACGTTTGAAATTCAAAATAAGGGGTAAAATCGACCGAAGAATTCGCTAATCATTACAAACATTCAGGGAATCCGGTTGAAAGGACTGAGGATTTCCTGTTCTGGGGGACGCACGATTGAGTGTGGCGGGAAGATTTATGGCGAAAAGATGTTTTGGCGTCTGCACGATGTTAGAGGGTTCGTGGATCAAGGTGGTGTGGTTGTGTTCAGCAATAAGGTCGTAACGAAATGGTTCAGTAAACCACACGCTTTAAGCGTCATTATTATGGGGAAGTCGGGTCAGAAGATGCCACGTGGTGGACTGGTTGGCAGGATCAAGGACATGCAATCGTGCTCCATTAATGCACCTTGGAAATAGAGTATTCGGATTCTTAGGTTTAAATTCGCTTTTTCAAGGTCGGAGCTCGACCAGAGAATTCAGGCCGAAGACCTCAGAAACAAGGGGGTAATGTTTAGGCCTAAAATATTGGTTTGGGCCGAGTGTAGAATCATTCTCGGCCCGAAAGGATTTATTTGAAAAAAAACTGCTAGGGGTCGTCTTGTTCATGGGCCGCATGGTTAGGGTCGTTTTAGGAAAAGGAACGGCCTGGATATGGAAGAGGCAGGGGAAGTTCTGCAGTTAACAGAAATCCTAGTGTGGTAAGGAGTCCTGGTGAGATGAGGAGATCGAGACACATTTTGAATGCGACCTGATAGAAAGGTTAGGTCTAAAATCCTGATGGGAGTAGGAGTACTCGAGATGGTGTTTAATTAGAAGAAGAAGTCATAATCCGAGTAGGGTTTAACTACTTGGATTAACTCTATTTAGGAAGTATCTGATGCTATAAATAGATGAGGCTGTGCATTGTTCAACCCCCTCCAATTCAACACACAATTACCCTGCGCAAACTCTCTCAACAACTTTGAGATTTTTTATTTTCTTTTTTCGCTAACACATCTTTTGTTGGCATCAACAGCACTGTGAAAGCAACCGGTGATATCTTCAGTCGGCATAGATAGCTCTGTCGCCGTAGAATCAGCCGATCTCATAGCATCTTCTATTGGCATCAACAACACTGCGGTGAGGACGGTTGGTTACCTATCCAAGTCTCGGTCGAGAAGGATTTCCGAATCCTTATTGATCAAGGTCATCTCATTAGCCTTCTCGGCGAAGTGAGGTGTTACAGCTAACTGAGCTCTGCGCATTGCACGCCTAGTTATTTTATGATTGGATACTCTCAAGTGGGATTTAGAGTTCGGCATTCCGACTGCCAAACTATGTTCAATATTAAGACTTATATCCGGTTTGAGTATTTGTGCCCTTACACTTTGGTGTCGATTCGGCATGAGTTTACTCTGACGAATACCATCACTGTGACCGAATCCAACGACGACGATTCATGAACTTCGTAAGAATAGTAGCCTTGTCTTCAGGTTCGAGAACCCAAGAGGCCGAGACGTGTTCCTTTCTCGGCCACAATCGCAAGACGCAGAAGTCAATAGCGTGACCCAACGCAACATCAACAAATTTTACTCCTCGACCAAGCTCGGCCGATGAGTTGGTATGCCCTGCATTCAACCGAAGGACGTAGTTAACTTATAGATTACTCCGTCTGCGCGCCACGTAGACTTGGTAGTTTTTAGGATCAACAAAACCACACATTACTCATCCTTTTACCAAAACCAATCTTTGAAAAGCCAACCTTGACTCACATATTGGCCACGCAGAGATCAGCCGAACGACATCAAGTTCACTGCCGAGCACCAACTCGTGCTCGCCGAGCTCGGCAAACGTTGGCACGACCTCTGGAGCTTTAAACAATTTTGTGTTCGTCCAACTTTCCTCGGCCATGTTATGTGGCTGTTTCATTCGGCCAACTCCCAAGTTGATCTCGTCTAGTGAAGATCAGGTTACACGAAGGCCTAACTACAAACGTCCGTCTTTTCTTAGCTTGAATAAAGAAACAGCTTTTAACCAGAGCACACCATCTTTCGGATTACCACACCATCTTGTGTTGGCCCCCTAATTTCTTAAGTATCGGCTGAGAAACCGAATGGTTAAGAAAATATTTTATTCATCTTTTTTTTTTAGCAGACGAAAATAAAAGTGGTCGAACCATAATCAG
Source organism: Malus sylvestris (assembly GCF_916048215.2). Lineage (NCBI taxonomy): Eukaryota > Viridiplantae > Streptophyta > Magnoliopsida > Rosales > Rosaceae > Malus > Malus sylvestris. Next base: position 1,139,037 of record NC_062264.1, read on the forward strand.
GAGGAGGCCAACGATGCTTGATTCGGAGTCAGGATCTTTGTTTATCAAAACTTCCAATCAGATTTTGCACCAAGCCGAATAAGAAATGGTCTCCAAATATTTTCAAAGCAAAATATTTGACATCTTTGGCCACTGAATGTGCTAAATAACTATTATGCCCCCCAGGCATAATTACTTCATTAATTTAAGCTTTTAACTCAAATAACTCAGCCGAATGGGATTTCCCCATATCGGCTTTATCACCGATAATCATATCGATTAATGTAGTTTCGGCGTCTAAGACCATGTCTTGGCCTTGTTCGTCTTTGGAACACTCCTCTGACGGATCATTTTCTAAGTCAATTTTTGGCTCAGAAACTTGAACGTTTTCTTCTAGGCCTACCACATTTTCAGTCTCGACCGACAAAACAGGTGGCCTAGGTTCTTCTTCGGCCGTCTTGACAATCTTCTTAGGCCGAATGTTGTTTGTGGCCAGAGCGAAAAATTGCCCCCCAGCCTTTGGACTTAACCATTTTTCCAATGTAATTGATCTATAATCAGAAACGTAAGGAAAATGGTCATCATCTAGCCAGGCATTAAATCGAGCCCTGTCTTCATTTACCCATTGCCCTTGCAGGGTAACAGGAGCTTTTATTCTCAACATGTAAGCAAATGACTTTTGCATCTCTCTATGGCCACGAAGAACTTTTTCCACTTCCAAAGATCTTTTACATTCCTCATTGTGTTTTTTCAATTCCTCTAGGAGCTCATACAATCGGCTACATTGAGCTAGATTGGAATCTTGATATATCATATGAACTTCCTAGTATTAGCACTGGGTCCCACTGGGCGTGCCAAAATGTTGACCCTAAAAACTACCAAGCCTACGTGGCGCGCAGGCCGAGTAATCTATGAGCTAACTACATCATTCGGTTGTGTGCGGGGCGTGCCAACTTGTCGGCCGAGCTCGGCCGAGAAGTAAAATTTGTTGATGTTGCGTTGGGTGCGCTGCTGACTTCTAAATCTCACGATTGTGGCCGAGGAAGGAACAGTATCGGCCTTCCGGTTCTAGAGCCTGAAGACAAGGCTACTTGTTCTGCGAAGTTCAATATCAAATTCGGCTTTCAATGTGCCGAATGTAATAACTTGTAACACCTCACTTTGCCAAGAAGGCTAATGAGATAACCTCGACCAATAAGGATTCTGAAATCCTTTTCGACCGAGACTTGGATAGATAACCAGTCACCCTCGACGCAGTGCTATGTATGCCGACTGAAGATGCTGCGAGACCGGCTAGTTCTACGGTGACAGTGCTATCTATGCCGACTGAAGATATCACCGATTGCCTTCACAGTGCTATTTATCCAAACTAAAGGTGTGTCGGCGAAAAAAAGAAAAGCAAAAAGTCTCAAGGTTGTTGAGAGAATTTGCGCAGGGCAGTTGGGTGTTGAATTGAAGGGGTCCTTCTTGTTGTTTGTAGCCTTGTATTTATAGAAACAAATGTGTGGTGCAACTTCACACTAATGTAGGATTTGATTTCAATTCAAATTGGTCAGTTAGAGTCTCAATCAAAGATTTCTCCAGATAAGCAACATCCTATCTTTTAGATGCCATCATTATCTCTTAGACTTGGCAATAAAGGAGGCACTACCAAAAAACTACCTTGATCACGTTGTTTTCCTTCCACGTGTATGCATGTCCCACTGAAGAATTGCAAATGAATGGCAATTCTTCTTCTGACTAATGATTATTATATAACCATTCTCATTTAATAATATCCCATGCAGAGAAACCCATTTCCAAACAAACACCATGATATCGATCATATTTAGTTTAGATAAATTGATATATTATTAAAAGATAATATCATGATTAAAACCACAACATATCCTTTAACAATAACAAAATTATCTTCACTTTTCTATCCAACGGTTAGGAGCTACGCTTACTCAACAGCCTTGATTGCACGGACCGATGGTGTAAATTTGGGTCCAAACAATATTATAACTAAAAATTGTTTGTTATTCATTAATTTGCCTTTTTTTGTCATTAGTATGAATATTTTTTTTTAATTTTCCTTTTATTCTATTTTTTTTTAAATTACAGTTGTGTGATGCCTACCAGTCGTCACGCAAAATTAAGCACATCTTATAACTTTGTCGTGCATTACCACGCGCCTCTAACATTTTTCATCGCGCAAACTTTTAGAGACGAACTAGTCACAAAGCGCACTTGTACCATTTTATATTGTACGACGAAAACCTTCGTCAGTATAACTTTCGTGTGACGAGTAGTAAAGCTTCACACCATTTTTTTTTTTGCGCAACAAGTTTGAAATTGTTCGTCGCGCAATGTCTTTTTTCACGCGCAATGTCTTTTTTCACGACCTTTGCGCGGCAAAATATGCGCGACGATTTTCTAGTCGCCATAGTTTTTGTGAGACCTAATAATGATTTGCGCAACAAAATATTCCTTGTCGCGCAAACTGTTTAATTTAGTAGTGTTATCATTAAATACAGTTATTAGGTGACTTTTCGTTAATACTTAAAGTTTTAAAGTTTTTTTCATTAGTTTTCCTTTTGTTTTATGGATATATGGTCTTTAAATGATGATAAAGAGAATGAACAGTTTTGATTATAATGTTCAAACTGTAAAGATTCGTTAATCGTAAGTTGGGAAACAAAGTAGCTTCCATTATTGGAAGAACACAAGCATCATCCGTCTAATAAGCTAGTCTCCTAGATTGCAAATATTGTGGAAGTTAATGAACAAAAGAAATTTAGGGTATACATAGAGCGACCAAGAAGTTTTTTTACCCAGATATTATCTAGTACTTCATGTAGATTGGCTACACTCATATGCATTTAATTATTAGCATTTTCATGCAATGATTAAGCAAAATTAAATTAAATTTCAATTAAAGTGTTCTAATATTATAGCATAGCCAAAAAGTAAAACTCACTCTCGATTCATCCCTTGAAAAAGTTATTTACATACTAGTTACAAAATTGTTAAAGAAAAAGAGAAATGATTTAGACACTCTCTTTTTGTTTTAATGTACATCCTATTTATTTATATCCCTTGAGATTTTAACTTACATCAACATGTTAGAAATGAATGAAGTGTGCACGAAGAGAAAAAAGAGTGAAAAAAAATTAACTAAGATGTGATGTTCAAAATGTTAGGCCAAGCATGGCCATGAGACTCAAAATGGTTGCACAAACCACGGCCAGGAGGCCTCTCTCTTTGACGACAATCTGGAACAAGTAGATTGCTACGTCGTAGGTGATCAGCCTTCCACGTCGCACCAAAACCAGACGACGATTTCCGGCAAAGGTGAGCAGCACGAGCACCGTGATCCACGCCATCATGGTGGCACGTGCCACGACAACAACCAGTGCGGATACTAGAAAAACTCCGAAAACTGGCATGAGAGAAAAGGATGCGATCTGGTCGTTGTAGTTGTAGAAAGGGAGGAGGATCCACAAAGATGCCAAGAACGACAGGAATATGAATGTGGCAATGGCTGCTGCTGCTTTTGTTACAGACAAAATCATCATGGCTAAGGCTTTCAGAATCTGAGATGGGGGGAGGGGGGGGATCACGATTGATGGGGAACAAGGAGAAGAAGTTGACGTCTGTTAATCTGTGATTTGAGGAGTTCGGTTTTTGTTAATTATTTGTTGATGTATAATTTTGAGGCAACAATTACAGGAAATAGGAATTGGCAACCATGTGCGCACATGGATAGGTTGTTTGGAGACCGACCGACCGACCCACCTACCTCATAGTAGTTGGTGCATGCACCCACCCCACTCGAATAACTTGAAAAGGAAAAACTCGAATAGTTTGAAAAAACAAAATAATAATACTACATCTCTACTTTTCGAGAATGAGGAATCACTTTTCTTTTGCTCACTAAGGTGACATTATTTTACCCTATAATAAGGATAAAAAAAAAAAAACAATACTCAGTAACTCAAAGCTTTGAAGGAAGTCTTCCTCAAAACACTTGGTTGCCAAATTATAGAGAATGATATGTCAATGAATTTATGAGTTCCTTTTTTGAAGGATGTGGGATTAAACCTGGTATGGATCATCTCCAGGTCATGACTCATGAGAAGTGTTAGGTATTAACTTCCATCAGGACCATACCAAGATAATTAATGCAATTGCAACTCAGCCGACAAATTACAAAATTTGACTTACAAAGTAGTTAGTTTGCTAAAACTTAAGATCAGATTATATATAAATATAGCCATCTTTATTGTGTATGTATGCATGTATTTCATTTCAATCATTGCTTTTCCAGTAACTAGTAAGAGTGTCAAAGCTAGAAGCTAGAGAAATAGTACTTCCTGTTGGAGAACAGTTCAGAAATAAACAAAATAACAGAAATAAACAGAACTTGAAATTCACAATTTTATTTCACAAAAAGTACTTGCTGTACAGAATGAAAAGTATACAATAAATACAGAAATCAATATAAGAATATCAACAGTACTAACTTGATTACAGAAGGTAGAGACTAGCGTAAAAGCTATGTCCTTCGAACAGTAATTCCGTCCCACTCTTGTGCTTGTGGTTTTATAACGTCTGCTAGACGAGGATACAACTACCTAATCCTACAACCTGCACTAGGTTATAGAATTCTAGCGAATTGCTTTGTGTGTTTACTCTCTCTGGAAAGTTTGTATGGAAGAAAAGGAAGAAGAAAAGATGATTGATGATGAACTGAGGACTCCAGTTATATAGGCTCTTTCATACCTCTTCAAATACCTTTTGGATGTATCTGAAGCTTTACAACTCTCTACAAAAGGTTGTATCTTTAATCAAAACGTTTTTAATTAATTTAATTAAAAACTTAATTCGAAATTAAAACTAATTGATCAGATTAATTTATATTAATTTATATTAATATTATGGTATAATCATCAAGCCCAATCCAAGAATTGGTGGCCGGCCCAAGCCTCAATCCTCATTCCCAATGGTCCAACACCTAACTAATATTGTAGAAGACAAAACATATATAAAGGTACTTGGGAATCTTGTTTTCACCAATGTGGGACAAGAGTCTCAAAACTTCCAACACTTCCATGGCCCCAAACCCCTCTCGCCGCTCAAACGGCACCATCACCGCCATTTCATGAACCTCCTAGACTTCAAATCCCCTCCTTTGAAAACACCTCTCGAAAGATCTGACATAATAATCGTCGACTCTTCCTGCAACCTCTGGTTCAACCTCTGCACTCTGGATCCCCCGCTGTCATTCCTTGCCACTCTTCTTCCACGGGGCGCGTTTGCGTTCATGGCTGCCAACTGAATGAACTACGACTAATTCTTCCAACGGCTCGCCCATGATCTTCTCAGCATCGTATCCGTTAACTACCGCCTCGCACCCGAGCATCTGTATCCAAGCCAATACGAAAACGCTTTTGATGCCTTTGAATTTGTGGATGACCACAATCAAGACTTTGAGGGCGTGGATCTAAAGCAGTGCTTTCTCGTGGGAGACAGCGCTGGAGCAAACATAGCGCACCTTAGAGCGAGTGAACACATGTTTGAAAGTCCGAAGGTGATTGGGATGTTATCGATACAACTGTTTGAGAAGAACAAACAGAACCCGACGGGGATGCCAGTGGTGAACGTGGAGCGTTTGGACTGGATGTGGAGGTTGTTTTTGCCTATGGGATGGCACCATGACCAGCCCGCGACAACGGTTTTCGTTGGAGGATTTGATCCGTTGCAAAAGTGACAAAAGAGGTACTACGAGGGGTTGAAGAAAAGTGGGAAAGAAGCTGAGTTGCTGTTTTATTTATATAAATGCAATTCACACATCTACTCCCATCTGGAGTTGGAAGAGTGTTTCGCGTTGACTGAGCAACTCAGGGATTAATTTCGTGCAGTTTCAATTGATTAAGCAGCAGTTGTCAAGGATCATTGGAGAGAGCCAAGAGAGCTATTGTTTGGGCCCAAAATATTGTTTGGGCCGAGTTAAAGTTAACTCGGCTCAGTGTTGGATAGGCCGGGTTTAAATCCTCTCTCGGCCCAGAAGTTGTGTACAGGTGTCGATGGGAGATATTTAGCCCATAGGCCGCATGGTCGAAATTGGCCATATCCAATCGGAAAGTGGAATGTGGACGGGTCCTGTTGTGAGAGGGAGTCTCGATGGGATCAGGATGCTAAGATTGAATACGGTCTGATAACGAGTTACGTTTGGAGTCCTCGTAGGAATAGGATTGGCTGAAATGAAATTGGATAATGAGAAGGAGTTTTAATCCGGGAGTGATTAGGATTCAATACAGGTTGGCCGCTATAAATAGGGAGGGAAGACATCGAAACAAGCCCCTTCAATTCAACACACAACTGCCTTGCGCAAATTTTGTCAACAACCTTGAGGATTTTTCCTTTTCTCTTTTCGCCGACACACCTTCAGTTTGGATAAACAGCACTGTGAAGGCAACCGGTGATATCTTCAGTCGGCATAGATAGCACTGTCGCCATAGAATCAGCCGACCTCGCAGCATCTTCAATTTGGATAAACAACATTGCGTCGAGGGTGACTGGTTATCTATCCAAGTCTCGATCGAGAAGGATTTCCGAGTCCTTGTTGGTTGAGATCATCTCATCAGTCTTCTCGGCGAAGTGAGGTGTTACAGTTTATTCGGCTCGGCACATTGCACGCCGAGTTATTTTATGATTGGATACTCATAAGTGGGATTTAGAGTTCTGCATTCCAACGACCGAACCACGTTTACTGTTAAGACTTATATTCGCTTTGAGTATTTATGCCCTTACACTTTGGTGTCGATTCGGCGTGAGTTTACTCTGACGAATACTATCACTGTGACCGAATTCGACGACGACGATTTGTGAACTTCGTAAGAATAGTAGCCTTGTCTTTAGGTTCGAGAACCTAAGAGGCCGAGACGTGTTCCTTCCTCGGTCACAATCGCAAAACGCAGAAATTGGCCGCGCACCCAACGCAACATCAACATATTTTACTCCTCGGCTGAGCTCGGCCGACTTGTTGGCACGCCCCGCATTCAACAGAAGGACGTAGTTAGCTCATAGATTACTCGGCCTGCGGGCCACCTAGGCTTGGTAGTTTTTAGGGTCAACAACTATATATCTTGATTAAGCAGCAGTAGTCATGCAAACATGTAGAGTAAGTTAATAACAGAAAACCGTCTCACCTTCTAAATTTTAATTCCAACACCTGATAAAAGTGCAAACATATGATATGAGAGATGAAATTACCAAAAATTATAGCTTTCTTCTATTGGTTCGTTTTTGGAGGGTATATACAACTCCAAAGGTCGTTTTCGAAACACTATGCTACGGTTATTAAGCTAAAAGTATGTGCTCTCAGGTCTCGACAACAAGAAAACAAATAACTTAAGTATTGCACAAGGTTGTCAAAGTTGAAAGTTGGATGATACCTCCTCCTATCTTTCCACATATAATTTCGATAAAGAAATTAAACCCTCAGGTAACTGGTTATCATCTATGGGATGGGACATTGCTTTGCACAAGGCTTCCAATGTGAATCCCCTTCCCTTCAGAATAGTACCTGAAAGAGCAAGATTTTAGTACAATTCCTGGTGCTACTTCTCCTAGGTTCTTTCAGAAAAGAAAAAGATAACTACAACAACTACAATTTTGATTGCTGAATTAAATTTCGAAATTTACAACTCATTGAATCTTGGATAATAAATCACATCCGTAATTTCAAAAACAGCTTTGAACTTGGTTTTTCTTAAACACAAACTTCAGAAAAGTATAACATATGCAATGGCTCAGTTTGAACTTAACTGAATAGGACAAAAATGAAATTTTCGATCAAACGTCTTCTGTTGAAGTTAAATACCAATGGTTGCAGATCTATCTATAGAAGACTACAAGACCCATGAGTTCATTCAATGCCTAGGACAAATGATAGCTGACCAGTACCAATACAAATCATTGTCAACTGTTTTTGGTTCGTGTAATAACAAGGATCACTGATTGAGCACTTCATCATTATCATAGGATAATGCATATCAAATTTATACGTGTACTAAACCGTAGGTGGCATCACATTTAGATGGACAACACATACTCCAAATAATCATACAACAGAAAAACAAAAGACCAAATCACACATCACGTATGATATATAGGTTATACCAACAAAGCAATAAAGGCAAAGGGGAGATGGGTCTACCGATCACAATTCAAAGGGCGCATCAATAAATTACTTATTAATCAAGGGGAAATGTGAGAAAGATGAAAGTAGACACAAAGAAGTGAGGACGAAAAGGGAAGAAAATAGATAAAATGAGAAGGAAGAAGAATAGATAAAATTAAATTTAAAATCTACAATTCCTTTTTATTTTTTTACATTAAAAACTACTTTTTTGTATTATTATATTTTCTCCTCTTTTTGTTACCATCTCCATTTTCCTTTCCACTATCTCCTAATTATAACAAAAGCACAAGCATAACTAACAGGCTTCTAGAGACTGAATCAAGATATTAATAAGAATGCTTTGCCCTACATCTCTTACTACCATCAAGAAGAATCAAGTATAACTAACCTCTCTCAACCTCTCATCTCCTGGTTTTCTCAAGAACCTCTATGTATTTCTTTGGGATCTCATATTGTTCATTCATATGCTATGCGAGATCAACAATCACGCCACCTTGAACTTGAACCTCATGCCCCTTCTTACTGGAAAAGAGAAACATTCGTTCATAAGAAAACCTAGGAAAGAATTCTTGAAACATCACAAACTATTTCCAGACAACAAAAATTGGCAACGTGAATTTATCACTATTGAAGAAAGTTTGTCAAAACGTGATGGCATGCATCCTGTTTACAATTGCTGCTCCTAAGTCTCCCTTATGAATTTATGTTGCGTACGTTGTACCTTTTTTTTTATGGCTCCCTTGAATAGTACATCACATAATATTGGATCCAACACCACAATGGATTTATCTGTCGGCTTAACCAGGTTCTCTTTTTCAACATATGTAAACACAATATCGTGGCATCTGAAGCACAATAAAGCTTTCCTGTGTCAACCCCAACAGAAGCTATAATATGAGATTGACATGTACACTTGATTTATAGATCTCAGCCACTTCAAGCATTTGCAGTGACCAACTTTCACTGACAGTTGCTAAAACAGTTTGAACAGTTTTCTCCACTTGTCGTTTCTCAGGCTTAAAGGATGAGTAATCTGAATGCTTGCGGTTAACCGATAACAATACAGACTCCTTTTTCTATTTATCTTCTTTTACTGAAATCTGCATGCTTTGGAGCCAACATAGTGCAAGCAAAAGAGAATGCAGATTAATCTCAGAAAGTTGAAGTGTTAAAAAGTATAGAGTACAAGAGCATCAAAATTCAAGCACTTGGTTGTTTTAAATTTCCTACAAACAAGGTTATATCCTATTTTCGAATGAACCAAAATTTCTGGTTTTTTTCATAAGCAGAATTCTTTCTATTTTTTTTCACACACCAAAGGAGTATATTGCCCACCTACACACTGTATGCAGCAATTGAAATAGAAACAGAACAAAACTGAGAGCAATCACCATACAATATGACTGATTTCTTGAAACTCAGGTTTTTCTTCTATCCTAATTGTGTATTGATTTTGCCGAGAGCTCATAGAAACCTAGGACCAAAATATAAGCCTCTCTTGTTAGCCTTATAAGATTATACAATTAAAACACAATCAAAGGAGTCACTGACCTGATTCCAACGGCGGCCATGGAAGTCGAACACAAAAACAGGCAGGGCATGGCAACACCAAGATCTTCTATAAACTCCTAGCGGAATACAACTACTCTATGGGAAGCATTATGTTGTGTGTTCTAGGGCTTATAGGGACCGGTGTTTTTATATAGGCTAAAAGCTAGGGTTTCCATCCATAAAGGAAACCTAAACTTACTTTATTAGCCTCCAAGTCAAGTATCATAATCATATTCAATTAAGGATTTCATCAATCATATTTCCAATATAAGACACCTTATATAGGATTGATATCTTTAAGAGATCAAATCACAATTAGCATTATTCTCCAATATTACATTCCTATTACATGTAGTAGACCACTTAAAGGTTGATTTATATTGGTTAAATCCAACATTTTCCCACTTGGTCTACAAAATGTAATATTCATGTTTATACTTGAGATTGGAGACTAATGTCACTTTAGTGGCCATGTAAGAGTGATTACAACTCGTCCTTAATGCAATTTCTGTCAAATGCATTTCTTAACATGGAACTAACAAGGTTGTAGGGTTGACACAACCCAGAACCTTCATAATCACACATGCTAAGATCCTCATTCACATGAAACACAAATTATGATCAAGAGATGAAACTTCAAATTAAACTTTAAATTAACCAAAATGTCTTACTTTATATCATCTCAGGTCCACCTTATTGTAACTCACAAGTTACACTTTAAGCTTCTTCGAAGCCTTAAATCTGCCAATGCAGATATCCTTCATCTAATGAAGCCCCCATAACCTGTAGGTCTGAATACATCTCAAAAACAATCATGCATCACTTTCATTAGATCAGTAATAATACAAACAATGTTTGTAGCCAACGGACACAACTGAAAATACCAAATAGGCACATGTCCAAGTAAAATATCCCAAAAACTTCATAAAACAAATTAATTCAACACTTGTGAGCAAGATGAATTAATATGTTTTTGACACTGATCTATGCACCAAACCAGTTACTTTCATAGTGTTTTCCAACACCTGCAGGCAAGATGGAAATCCTCACAACTGAGGTAGTACATAAACCATGTCATGACAATTAATATGCAATTTGATAACAACTTGACATCTGATATATATTTCATCAGATAATTGACTAACACACGAAAAATGTGACTTAATGAATCCAACTGGAGATTAAAATGAATACATGGATTCTATACATACCTTATAGGTCATCTGCAAATGTAAGGCATTACTAACACGAAACTCATACTCCCACTGATCTGCAACATCATCACTTAATTTGCAAATCAATACTTTAATCATATTTTTGAAAATATGCCTTTGGGAATAGCCTTACTTAGTCAATGAATGCATATTACCTCAATGAAAGTTACAATTAAGCATGAAAGCATTCATCACTGTTACACAAAAACATGCATCCACCAACCATCTTATATGTATTAATAAGTCCACATTTATGCTAAGTCCTTATGAGCCTCAAAACGAATGATCAACCAAGAAATCCAAATGATTGCAAGTAACAGAAAAATGTACGCATATACTAAGTAGCCATTTGTGCAACTTAAACATATTATTATTATTCGAGTAACACAAATACATGGAAGATAGAATAATGCTTTAATAAATTCATGCAAATCTGCTTAATGCTCAAAAACTCCCACTAAGTTTTCAAAGTTTATACTTGCAAATAAGTTAATGAGTGTGAAACCCAATTTTCGTTCACTAATTCTCCCACTTGGGCAAACACTCATTAATATATTCTTTCAGAGATGTACCTAAAGAAAATTTCTCTATATTTTAGACATAATAAAATAGACATCTCAACCAACATAAAGTTCTCAAACAGAATTTCAGCAATGAGTTACACTTACTTTATAATTTATCATAATTAATTTACAAGCTTCATTGCTACCAAAGTTATACTGATCAAAATAGACATACTAATCTTCAAAAAATAAAATATAGAGCCGTTTTGGGTCAAAATAGTAGTCTAAAGTCACGTCTCAAAAAGACCAACACAATCTGCCAGTAAGACTGCCTATACGAGCATGGGTTACTAGTAAATTCACCATAATTAAAATACATGGCAAAAAATTACGAAAATTTTCAGACACATAGTAGACATCTATATGTTGAACATATGCAAAATTCATGTCATTTGGTGACCATTAGACGTGTAATTTACCCAATTTAAATCAAGACACATAATCTGCCAGAAACAATTATGTGTATCTATCATGAATTTATGCATCCATAACAAATTCAATTGCATATCATTTCAATTTCAATGTCCAAAGGAAACTTTAGTAGTCAAATTTCATCCTCTAAACCGACATCATAGTTCAAATTGAAAAGATTTACAAGCATAAGATTTAAACAATGAGTACCTTAGCAATCCTTGATTAACCTTCATGGGTCCAATACTTTGCATCAACAAGTCTCATGAAGAGACACAAAATACGTCATGATGCAACCGAGTTCCATCCCTTCAACCCATAACCTTTTATGGGGCTCATTGTGGAAATATTTGTCACTAATGGCATGGAACTTTATCCCAATAAACTTCATGAAACTAAATTAATTTACACCTGTAGGCAAGAAAATTAACTAGTTTCTAGTACTAGATTTTATGTCACAAAAGTACCTTCATGAAAAAAACTTCAACACCTGTAGGCAAGATGAAGATTTTCACAACTTCGGTGAAATAAAACCCATACTATGCCATCTGAATTAAACTAAAAGAAGTAATCCACACCTGTAGGCAAGAAGATTATCCCTTTTATTCTAATTAAGATGCAAAGTTGACCGAAGTAACTCAAAAACATAGTCCCATTGTCAACTAAACCGTTGCATCTCGCTTAGTTGAAAAGGCATTGGTCAACTCCGCCCTGAAACAATACAAGAAGTCACATGGATTAATTAACTGTAAGTGACAAAATTATGATAACATGATTCGAGCTTCGAGTCTTGCCAACAAATGACACTAATTCCTTCATGACTCCCTTTGATATTAAATTAATCCCAAAAACCTGACAACAAACTTGAAGGAGATTAATCACATATAGAACAAGTTTTCACCACAAGAATGTCAATACTTATCATTACAGAGTCAATTAGAAATACTTTATGTAATGTGAGAGAACAATACATTCCTTTAATTTAAAAGCTAAATCACTCAAATGTTTGCTTAAGTCAAAACAGGTTCCTTTTCTTTTGTACCTTTCTTTCTATAGTACAAGGCTCCTAAAACATTAGCATCAAAATCGTGCATTAGCCTTGTAAATACCAAATTAAATAAAAGGAACCAAAATTATTTTCTTCCATAGAAAACATTTCCAATAAATGCCCTACATTAGCCTTGAAAAGTTTCTTTTCTTCTCCCCTTATGGCATATAAAAACTACTAATCAAAGCACTGTTTAAATTCTTTAGGCATAGGAAAAACCACAAATAATAATACATGTTTGAAAATTCATGCTTGTCAATTAAGCCACATACTTTGAATGGATTACATACCTCATGCCTTCATATGTTCACCACTTCTTTGTAAACATATATATAATCACATGACCAACCAAAATTCTCATATAAGAATAAAAATACAAATGAGAACTGTCACATAACTACTACAAACCTTATTCATTTGTATAATACCCTTGTTCTTGTCACTGGATGCTTTCTGTCATTCTCAGTCAATCCACAAATTATACATCAATTTTTATAGTTAACTAGTCATGTATAATTTAAATGACTATTGAGATAAGAAAGCAAATTGTAGACAAACCTGATTGATTAGTCATGCATATTTCTTGTGCTATTAATGGCATAAAAGTTCATTCTCATCTTGTGAAAATTAGTGGAAACAAAACTACAATTCACTATAGTCCAAAACCCACGACAAAATTGAAAATATGTAATCTCATGCTCGAACCAAATTAGCCATACAAGCAACACTATACACGCCATTTGCTTAACAAATGTTGCCAAAATCTGTATGACTTACTTTCATGTATGGGAATTTTATCAAATTCATTAACATACATGTATATAGTTGGCATGTATAAAACTTAGCGTATGCTTCCCTGCAACACTATTGTAATATATGTTGTTACAATCATAGGCATAACATATCCCAATAGTATTGATAAATTATAGGATATGACTAATTATGTCTCCTACAATCAGAAAGACATCACGAGATGGTTGGATTTTGCAAGAACAATATAACACTTCATGAATCCAACATAACCATTCCTTATATAATTTATCAGGAAGACCAAAAGGAAAGATCATACCAGAATTTCATATACCGATGTAATACGAACCTCTTCATTGGACTTGTTCCACTGAGGAATCTTAAGAAATTCTCCAATGCAAGGTTAGAACAAATGTAAATACATATACATGCTATGCGAACTGTAGATACATAATTGGCTTTAGAAAATTATATATACTTGCTTGATCCAACAATTGCTGGCACTTATACAATTGTTTCTTGTCACATTAACGTATCACTCGTAGCAATTCATATAGAATGCAATTCATGGAAAATAATATTAGTTCTTATTCAATAAGCATATGCCCATTTAGATACGTATTGCCAAAATATATAATAATTGGATCCATATTCATGACATACTTAACCGATACATGGTAATCAATGTATGTACATACTCTACAATAATTAGTACATCACTCATGCAATTATATCTTATCTTATTACCAATTTAAGCTTTCAGGGATCAACCCAAATATATATCAACCAAAATACCATAAACCATTATGGAAATCAAAGTCAATGAAACAAACCATTTTGCTTTGGTAGATGACTTCGTTCTGCTTGCTAATCGGAGGGACCTCTTCAGTAAGGTCAGAACAAATATAGCATGCTTACAAAAATTGAGATCATCAGTGGCACATGGTAAATCAATTCAACCAAAACACTAGCATGAAGATTGAAATAGAACAAAACTGTTATTCTTCTTAGTGCCATGGTTTCCACTGTAAAATACATAATATAATACCACGCCTTACATATATGCTTCTTTACGTTCCTATTTGATTATAGGATTCCAATTCCTATATGGTTTTTAAATTTCATGCTTCAATACTATAAGAATATTATATAAATTCTATGCTTCAATTCCATAATTTAATTCATGCTTGATCAAAAGCACCTCTAAGCGTAGTTCAATTTCCAATTGGCAAGCAAAGCTATGTGGTTATATATAATACACCGCATACAATATTATGGATTCGTGCTATAATCAGGCAACTTGTCTTGCTGATAATAATCAAGGTATCAATTAGCATAGTTCTTAATAAATTTCCCTTGACTGCAACCATAATATTAGTGAAAAATATTCTTGATTAAAACTGAATAATTAAGCAACCTGATCATAATTAACAATTGAACTTATTCAAATCGCATGGTGATGTTGCCGAGTATATGCAATAAGAATTTGGATTAAACGCGCAGTTCAAGAGAATATTATATAACATTAAACCTAATAGGTTTTAATTATATAACCAGTGGCTCTAATACCAATTGTTAGCCTTATAAGGTTATACAATTAAAACACAATCGAAGGAGTCACTGACCTGATTCCAACGGCGGCCATGGAAGTCGAACACGAAAACAGGCAGGGCACGGCAACACCAAGATCTTCTATAAACTCCTAGCCGAATACAACTACTCTATGGGAAGCATTATGTTGTGTGTTCTAGGGCTTATAGGGACCAGTGTTTTTATATAGGCTAAAAGCTAGGGTTTCCATCCATAAAGGAAACCTAAACTTACTTTATTAGCCTCCAAGTCAAGTATCATAATCATATTTAATTAAGGATTCCATCAATCCTATTTCCAATATAAGACACCTTATATAGGACTGATATCTTTAAGAGATCAAATCACAATTAACATTATTCTCCAATATTACATTCCTATTACATGTAGTAGACCACTTAAAGGTTGATTTATATTGGATAAATCCAACATCTCTTCCAAGTTCTAATAGAAGTTCCTATTAAAAGAGCTAAAACAAAAATGTTGTTTGTATCATACTTAACCAATCTCGAAACTACCAAGCACCGATCAACTTCATACCTTCAAGGACCCACTGAAGAATTCATGTTGAGGCACCCTGCCGAATAGACATGGCAGTTTCTGACACGACACGGTGACATGACACGAAAATAACTGGTTTTGGGTCAACACGATAACTTATTGGGTCATTATCGGGTGACCCATTAAGAACCCGGGGTATACACGCGGGTAACACGTGGGTAACCCGTTTCGACCCATTAAGAAAAAAATTATTTTGATAATTTTAAAGTTTAATTACTAAAAGATTTATTATAAAATACAATAGCCATATTAATATATACAATATATTCTATATTAAATATATAGTTTTGTATTATTATTCTATATAAGTTTAAAAAAAAAAAGTTTTAGTCATTATTTATTTTTATTATGAGAGTTCCTTGTTATCATTACTAGGATAAATTTTACTTAACATGTCGTCCAAAATTAAAATAAACTAATATAGTATTTGTATAGGCAAGAACTAAGAAGACATACATACAAGTATGAAAATTGTGAAAGAATATATAAACACTCGTGATTCATCATTATTCCTCCACGAGTAGATAATGGTTACATTTACATTATCGTTTAGATTTTTAAAATCCTCCAAACCTTCATGAATAATGTTTTTAATTTGAGGGCAAAATTAATAATAATTATTGTAGAAGTGTAAAAAAATGTAAAAAAAAATATACAATCACTCATAGTGACAAACTTTACAACTTTCATGAAGGGGTCAGCTTCGAAATCCAACACTATAATTCATAAACCTTAAGTTTATATTTAACCATCGATTGTCATTTACGCTTTAATCTTCTTACTGAATTTCATTTTTAAAATTTTCTTTTTTGAAAACATGATCATCTGGCGGATGTAAGAAGATGAATGGTCTTTGATATCACGTTTCGATATTTATGATTAACTGAAATATGAGTCGATGTCATATAGTTTGTAGAAACTTTATAAACATCAAGCAATATTTTCACTAACCGTAAAACTCTGAATATAATATCAACGATCCAAACCGTTCATCTTCCTACATCCTCTAATAGATCAAGTTTTCAAAAAAAGAAAATCTGAAAAAAAAAAAAAAAAACAAAATTTGATGATAACAATGAAGAGTAAATGTAAACAACAATCAACGGTTAAATTTTGATCTATGATTTATATGATTAATATGATTATAATGGCGAATTTCGAAGTTAAGCTCTTCATGAAAGTTGTAAAGCTTGTCATTACGAGCGTTTATATATATTTTTCTATATTTTTAGAAAACTAATGAAAAGGGCTTGAAAACTTTGAGTTTTAATGATAAGGACAAAATAAAGGGTAAAGTGAATAGTACCATGATTGACTTTTTAGTGTAAAAATGTGGTTTTTCGTTAAAGTGAACAGTACCGGGTGCTTTTCGTTAAAGTTCCCATATTTTTTTACACTTCTACATTAATTATAAACTATTAAAGACTTTAGGTAAGTGAAAATATACTTAAAAGAAAAATGTGTTTTTATGTTTTGGATGTGACAATGTAGTATGTATATACTTATTTAGTATTATGTTTTTCATTTGATTATTTATTGGTTTAAAATATATTTTTCTTAACAGGTAACGGGTCGGGTCATATTACCTGTTAATATAATCGGGTCAATTTCAGGTCGGGTCATTTTACCCGTTTATTTTAACGGGTGTTACACGACACGACCTGTTAAGATATCGGGTATGACATGAAAACGACACGAACACGAAAAACACGACATGAATGCCAGGTCTACTGCCGAAGCACAAGAGTTTCCTTCCACCCAGGAGGTCAATCACAATACGTCATATGTCAACGTCAGAATAAAGCTCCTAGAGTCCCACATCAACTGTGGACGAAAGCCGGAAACTCTCCTTAACTATAAAAGAAGACCATTCTCCTACAATCAAGGAAAAATGTCATTATTGTACTTAAACTAGTCATTAGAACTCACTAATGATGATTATGCTTGAACCTATGTATTTGTGTAAACTCTTTTCTATTAATGAGAACTCCTCTACTCCATGGACGTAGCCAAACTTATGGTGAACCACGTACATCTTGTGTTTGCTTCCCTATCTTTATATCTTTACATATTTATTCTCACTAGTGACCCAAGCAACCGAGCCAATGTCACAAACTTGACACTTTATGTTGTTCTAAAGTCTTCATAGATTTTGTGCATTAACATTTGGCGCTTTCTGTGGGAATGACACTTATTCCTACTCTCGCCAGCTTTGTCAAACTGGTTTTCATCGTTCGTACACTCTCCTTTGATCATGCATCCTTCTCCAACATGTGAAGCTAAGGAAGCAACATCACACAGAACAACACCTCTTTCTTGCCTAGTGTGAGACAGAGAAGAAAGGAAAGAAAGAAGTTTGTTTTTCAGGCTAAGGTCGAAGAGCTTGAGGCTCAGAACAATAAGATAGCAATGAAGAATAAGATCCTCCAAGAACAGTATGAGAAACTCTTCGAGATGCTCCATGAGGCTAGGCAGACTCAATTTCACAAGCCTATCGCCCATGTGGATGGTAACCATCACTTTTGTGCCCCCCAACATAGAGAGTCACCGGTCTTCAACATGGATACTCCTAATGACGAGCGAATTACCCATTAATGTGTTGATCAACGTGAGACTTCTCTTAACCAAAATGCTTCCACCTGAGGCATGAGAAGTGGAGAGAGGCACCTCCTCACAAAAGGAATGGAAGGATCAAAGGCTATTTATGGCAATTGTCGAGACTTCTTGAGGCAGCGTTGAGAAAACCACATCCACATAAGCTTAAGGATCGAAGACCCAAAGGTCATCGAAGGGCTCAGTCCTCTACCACAACGTAGGCTAGCCCTCATTCCAGGAAAGGAACCACAAGCCTTAGAGGGACAAGAAGATGTAGGAGACTCGGAGGATTTCCAATGGGCATGTTCCGGAAACAAGTACGGTGAATCTGAAGAAAGGTCAGATGCTTTTAACCAAACTTCCCTACTTCCAAATGATGAGGAAAACTTACGAATAAGCGTTCTAATGGGGCCCAACTCCACTGAATACCCCCTTATCTTGCAGCTTCTCGAAGAAGTGAACAGGCTGAAGGCCAAGTGTAAAGCCAAAATACCTGGCTGGAGTCAGCCAAGGCCATGCCCTCTAACAAGGAGGATTATTTGACCCCTCTACAAGGAAAAACTAAACATAAGCTTGGCTTACAATCGTATACTGGGAGGAAAAATCCAATTGAGCATATTCGCGTCTTTGAATTTACCATGGCATACCAAATACACAATGATAAGGAACAATGTCTTATATTCCCCTAAACTTTCTTTGGTGGAGCTGTCAATTGGTATTATCGTCTTCAACCTAATATTTTGGATTCATTCGCTGAGCTAAGAAGACTCTTCATGGCTCAACACATCTTCCAAGCTGATCGTTTACACTCCGCTGATGAGTTATACACCATTCGTCAAAAGTCGGACGAGTCATTATGTGAATATGTTGGTCGCTTTAGGAATACTCTCGTTGCACTGAAGCAGATGATAAAACAGCACTCAGAGCCTTCATGGTAGACATGTGTGAATGCTTCTTCAAGTACATGATCAATGTTAACACTTGGAAGACTTACTCTGAGGTGATGATACAAGCTTACAATCATGCCTTTGCCGAGGCAAATACATACCAAGGGAACCCTCCTATGAATAACCTCTATCAACAAGTAGGGAATGGAAGTCAAGTTCTACTAAGTGAAAATGTTTTAACTATCCAGACACCCATTGCATCCTCTCCTGCCTCACTTAGCTACCCACTAAGTCACCAAACGTATTTGTCTTTTGGCAAGAGAAAAGATTTTTACCCTCAACGAGCTCATTACAACAAGAAGGATAAAGGTTCGTATCAAGACAACCAGAAGTGAACGTACCTTCAACTATTATGACCATGGGGTCAAGCCTCACTCTTTCAAAATGGGAGAATGGGTGCTAAAGGAAATGCTTTTACAAGAAGGTATACGCATTACAAACTTAACACTTTCTGATGTACCAAAGTCCTCACTGATTTTGTGTATCAACAAAAAGTTTACAAGGTTTTTTATTTATGAATCCTAACATAACATTTTTTCAAAAGAGGGATTACAATAACTGACCAAAGTAATAATGTAGAAGAATACAAAAGTATAAGTATAGAAGAGTCTAGTGGCCAAGATAGTTATCATTTAGAAAACTCAAAAGAAAATGATGAGCATAATAACATAAGAGAGTTTGATGAAGAAATATTTGAACATGAATATCCGATTTTAAAAGAAGGAACCCGTATAGAAATATTACAGTTAGATAAACCAAAGAGTTTAGAAGAATTATTACAATTAGCAGAACAAACTAGAATCATAGGAGAACACCGACAATTACATTCGAGTAAAAATAAAATATTAGCAAAATTAGATATAATTAATCTAGATTTAACCATTAAGACAACTGATATGCCTTGTAGTTTAACAGACAAACAAGAATTTGAGCAGCAAATAAAAGAATTGTTAAATTTAAAAGTAATTAGACCCTCTAAGTCTAGACATAGATCAGCAGTATTTATTATGAGAAAACATTCAGAGCTTAAGAGAGGTAAGGCTAGAATAGTTTATAATTACAAGAGATTAAATGATAATACATATGAAGATAGTTATAAGTTACCAAATAAGGATGAGCTCATAAATAAAATTCAAGAAAGTAAATATTTTAGTAAATTTGATTGTAAATCAGGATTTTGGCAAATATGATTAGCAGAAGAATCAATTGAGTGGACAGCTTTTACTTGTCCAGAATGACATTTTGAGTGGCTTGTTATGTCATTTGGACTTAAAAACGCTCCATCGATCTTTCAAAGAAAGATGGATCAAATTTTCAAGAAATATTATAATTTTTGTAGTGTTTATGGAGATGGTATTTTAGTACATAGTATAAATAGAAATGAACATAGAAAGCACTTAGAGATAGTTTTATAAGAATTTATCAATAATGGAATTGTGATTAGCAAAAATAAAATTGCATTAGAAAAGCAAGATATAAAATTTTTAGGAATGTATATCAAGTAAGGTACAATACAATTACAATATTATATAGCTAAAAAGGTTTTAGAATTTCCAGATAAATTAGAAGATAAAAAATAGTTACAAGCATTTTTAGGATTGTTAAATTATGAAAGAAATTTTATCCCTGATTTAGGAAGAAAAATAGCAGTATTACACAGTAAAACTAGCAAAACTGGACAAAAGTATTTTAAAAGTGAAGATATTAAATTAGTTCAAAATATAAAGGAAGAAATTACTAAACTTAAGCCATTAACATTACCATTAGATGATAGTTACAAAATAGTTGAAACAGATGCTTCATCATTAGGATGGGCAGGTATACTATACTAGAAAAAGCATAAGGAGTCACCAAAGTTTGATGAACAAGTTTATAGATATTCATCAGGAAAATTTAGTGATGCACAGTCAAGATTACCATCAACAGATTTAGAAATTTTAGGAATAATTAACTCATTTGAAGCATTCTCTTTATTTTTACATAATGAAGTATTTACGATTAAAACAAATTGTCAAAATATAGTTTCTCATTATAACAAGATACAAGCTAAAGCTAATAAATAGGCAGCTTGAAGATGAGTTAATTTTTTTTTATTCAATTACAAGAAATGGTTTTAAACCAATTTTTGAACATATAAAAGGTAATGACAATACATTAGCTGATATCTTATTAAGATTAATTTGTTGAACATGAATGGAATATCGTGGACCATCATCATCAAATAGCATAAGACCACAAGGAAGAAGAGCATCCTTCAATAGCATAATGATGCACCATGGACCTCCATCATTCAATGGATTTCAAGGTAGCACAAGCAGACCAACATCACCATCAATACCTACTTTCAACTTTAATGACAATATTGTTGAAGGAATCAAAAATCCAACTCTGAGATATAGGCTAAGAGTACCAGGATTTTCTGATAGGCAACATGTTCTCTTAGATAATTTTTGGAAAATCCAAATCAAACAACCAAACATGAGGTTAGGTCACGAAAAATTAATTAGAGCCTTAGAACAAGAGTTTGATAGTTTCAATTTTAATTTCCATCAAAACCAGCAGCATATTTATTCTCTTGAGCACAACCTTCAAGTCATTCCTAGGGACCATGAGTCATTACTTAGTAAGTTTACCAAAATGAACCAAGAACTCTAATATCTTAGAATGCAGCATAAGGCAGGTGACACCCTGAAAAGAGAATTGAAAATAGGCTTGAAAACTGATTAACATAAGAATAAAGAAAAAGAGGTTATTGAACCCATAGAACAAGATGCTAATGAGCCCATAGAAGAGATAAGCTTTTAGAAGAAGCCATTGAAACGGAGCAGCATCAACATCTGAGTGACAAAGAAAAACAAGAAAGATATGAAAGTTTTCTTAGGAATATATCTTTAGACGTAATAATAGATGATATCCTATTAGAAGAAATTTCAAAAGAAAAATTAAGAATAATGCCACCAAATATGTAAAATGAGATCCTGAGCAAAGCATCACAGTCCATGAAAGAGTTACAATTACAATTACAATGTGCTTTGTATCAATCCATCTTTGATCCAAAATCAGGGATAGATATTATTACAAAGATGTATCCACCATGTCTTTGTGATAGTACAGAGAATTGTATTTGTTAACCAGATGTCAGCATAGTTGTGGCCAGGATTAACGTGAGAGATTTTAAACCATAGCATTTTAGTTATGAGCATCAGGAAAAGCATAATGTGGTAGAAGTTAACCCTGCCTTACTATTAAAGTTTGGCTATCTTGATAAAATATTCATTAACCAAATTACCAAACTAGAATCATTTCCTGAAAAACTTAAAAAGTAGTAGAAGATTATCTGGAAATATGGAAAGAAATTTGTATAAGTTTTATCAGTAGCCCTCCAGATTGGTATGTACATATGCATAAGGAGAAAGCTAGGCATATAGCCATGATTAGTGAAGAGTCTTTTAAACTATCCCTTATCTCCTCACATAGGTGGACTCCTTCATACAAAAATATTCTAAAATTTCGAGGGATCCAAATGCTTGCCTTAGATGAGTTTGAAGATTTTAGGTATGATATGATATTAGTAGCAGAATAAGAAGAAATGTATAGTTATAGCAAGACAAGGATCAGTCATCAGCCCTATTGGAAGCCTCAAAATTTCAAAGAAGAAACAGCAGAAATGTACTACAAGGTGAAAGAAGATAAAGAAAGAGATGCAGAATTAATAGAAAACGATGAACAGTACTGGAATAATTTGACAGAAGAAGAGCTGCATAACATCGACAACATGATGGAAGCATGAAGAGCTGGCAGCAGATTAGCATAAGTTGAATGACATCATGTAAAATAATGTATTTCTAGACAAAAATGTAAACATCATTGTGGACCCTGCTACAATAATAAAATAATAGCATAAGAGTAAATAAAGCAAAGAGCTTGATCCATTATGGACTTTTCATACACAAAATGTCCTTTTGATTAAGAATGAATAGTGCCAGACCCTTTTCGTTAAAACTCCCTTTATTTAAAAACAAACCTAAGGAACTCAATTAAAATGAAGTACTTTAAAATTAAAGCTCATTTGTCACTTAGTATTACGGTCTAGTGTATTCCTTTTCACTAATAAGTGAGAGATATTAAGTTCGATTCTCGCCAAAGATGAATTTGAACCACATTATTGTTAGCCCATTGTGAGGCTTAGTCCACTCCTCCACTCCCTTAGCGTAGATAATATCGTTTGTTTAAAAAATCTCATTTTTTTTCTAACAAATATAGGATTTTTTCAAATGTAGACAATAATCTCTAATTTTCTCTTTAATTGTTGTATTAATAATTTGATACTCAATCGTAATGAACAAAATTTATGAAAGTTAACAAGATTAGACATGAGATTGAGTGAGTGACAAAGAAGAAATGAGGGGACTTAAGAACTAGAAACTCTTCACTATTTAATAGGATTAATTCAAAATATTTAAATTAAATAAATGGGTGAGAAGGGACACATGCCCTTCATGGCATTACCTTCCTTCATTTGCCAATTATAAGTGGGTGGGCCAAATAGATGCATTTATAGAGTGGACACAAGTACTGTCCTTAGAAATTAGACCTTTTAAGTTTTAGAACTCATTTAGTAACCTTTTTCTTCATCTTTAAAGATAGATAAGAGTTAAGATGGAGGAAAGTGAGAAGACTAGAGCTTCTTCATCATCTCCATCAATGGCGTTGATCTCAAAGCCAAGCACGATCTAGTCATCGAGATTTGTATCACAAGAAATCTCTCTTCTTTTGAACATCTCGAGATCAACGAGGCCAACCTTTTTCTTGTTGCATCGACTGAATCTAATTGAAACCCGATTTGGGGAGATCGATCCTTTTATTGGATCAAAATGAGTTTTTAGTTGAAAAAAAAAGATTTTTGAAGGGGTTTTATTTTATCTAGCTTTTTTTAATAAAAATTTATATGTTAAATGATAAAGATACCGATGAGAAATTGATATTTCATCGAGATGTCATTAGGATTTAGTTCAGATGTCGTCAAGAGAGCATTGAGATGTCATTAAGATTCACTCGAGATGTCATCAAAAGAGCGTCGAGAGGCTTTCGTGGTCTTGTCAAGATGCCATCAAGAGAGCGATGAGACTAACTTGAGAGAACCAGCATTCAAAATCCTAAGTTATGGGTATTTTTGAAAAGGAAGACTAGTAGATAGATTTTAAAATCGTAGACAATCTTCACCCTCAGGTTCATGGTATGTGGGTGCACAAAGAAAATTAGCTTCGTGCACCCATAGGGAAATGCTCATAGCAAAGTTCAACCAAGAGTCAAACTCTTCTCTGATATCAAGTTGAAAATAAAGGGTTTAAGGATAAATTTTGAATTCTCTATAATCTCACAATTCTCAAATACAACTTCAATTCCTTTGTTCTTCTCCATAAGAAGGTATTTATAAGATTGCAAAGGAGCAATTCTAGGAAATAAATCAATACAATCCTTTGTCTACAAGACAAGGAAATCTAGACCAAATCAAATCATAACAAAACCTTAATTAAATCATATAAAATCACTAATTAAATCATATCCCTAAAATACTTTCCTTCTTATTTTTCAACAAAATCATGCTTGTTTGTCGACAAAATTGTCATTGGATTCAAGAAATCGAACCACTTGGGCGTGTTTATTTGCTTTTAGTATTTGTTCTATACGAATATCCTCTCTAAACTTTTCCAATCGAATTTTGCTGAATCCATAACTCTCATGGACAAAAACCCATAAAGAAAGCAAGCTATACAACAACCGCTATAAGAGAGAGATATTGGTGGGTTTTGAAGCTGAAGAGGCGGACCATACCACACTCTGCAAACTGCCACCACGACATCTAAAGCAAACCATGACACCCTTTTCTTTCCAGCGATCTGTAATATTCGAAGCAAGCCCCATGAAGATCCAGAAAGAATGAAAGCCTGGGCGAAGCGGAGCAAAGATGGCCTTAGTAGTCTGCTCGATTTCGAGGGATCTCGCGAAGGGTAATTGACACACCCCGACCTAAATCAGGGCGTGCTGGCTATCACGTGAGGGTGAAATAGCCAAGTGCACAGTGCGGAAGCAATAGAGGTAT
The DNA here is from genome assembly GCF_916048215.2 of Malus sylvestris. Taxonomy (NCBI): domain Eukaryota; kingdom Viridiplantae; phylum Streptophyta; class Magnoliopsida; order Rosales; family Rosaceae; genus Malus; species Malus sylvestris. The sequence goes on from NC_062264.1 coordinate 1,164,540, forward strand.
AAGGAATTACGGATAACAAAAACCAAATCAACTAGAGTACTAGCTAAGAGATTAAGTGTGAATTACACAACCAGAGCATAAATATCCTAAGCGCAGTCAAGCAGGACAAGTACTAATTATTCAACACCCAAAGGTGATCCTACATAAAAGATATTCTGTCAGAACCCCCGTTGAAATCCTCATGATCCACCAAGCACTTCTACATAAAACCTAAAGGGGTGCAAAACAGAAAGTGTGAGTGGGCAAAAACAAAGTGTTGATGCACAAAACCGGAGGGTTCTTGGAACAACATAAATCCGACCGTGAATCTGTAAGAAAGTAAAGAACACAAGACGTATCGTGGTTCACCCCAATGTTTGGGCTACGTCCACACTGATGTTGATATTGTTTCACTCTGAATGGTGAATATACAAGAAGGCTAGAGGCAGTGTGCTTTCTAGCCTATTTTCTCTCTTCCCATGGCCTAAACCTTTTCCCCCTAATGAGGAGAGTGAGGAGTCCTTTTATAGAATAAGGGCTCCTCACTTATTACATATTTACCCCTTCATTTATTACATAATTACATTTGAGTCCTCCGAGTATTTATACGAGGTCTAAATACGGAGGCCCTAAGTATGGTACAAACAGTAGTCCCCCAAGTTTTCAGTCAAGAGAGTCTTTTGGCTGGAGACTTGAAATTCAGTCCATGTGTGGGCCGAAGTAACAAGATGTTGTCTAGAACTGATACTTGATATGAGGCGGTGCTCAATCTGAAATGATGCTTAACTAGAAGTAGCACATGTTGCGAGGTTGCTAGGTTTGTGGCTTATGTTGCCTTGGTTGGCTCGACTTGTGGTGTTTAAGGTGAGAGAGTCCCTTTTATAGAATAAGGGCTCGCTCCTCAATACATGAATGATGGGCTAGAGTTGATGCTCGCGGCGAGGTGGTTGCTCAGCAGACGGCGATACTCTCTAATGATGGTGAGGGAGTCTTTTTTATAGAATAAGGGCTCGCTCCTCAATACGTAAGTGATAGGTTAGGAGTGATGCTTGGGCGAGGCGGTTGCTCAGCTGGCGGCGATGCTCTCTAATGAAGGTGAGAGAGTCTCTTTTATAGAATAAGGGTTCGTTCCTCAATACATAAATGATGGGCTAGAGTTGATGCTCGCGACGAGGCGGTTGCTCAGCTGGCGACGATGCTCTCTAATGAAGGTGAGAGAGTCCCTTTTATAGAATAAGGGTTTGCTCCTCAATACCTAAGTGATGGGCTAAGATTCTCTCTCTAATAAAGGTGAGGGAGTCCCTTTTATAAAATAAGGGTTCGCTCTTTAATACATGAATAATGTGTGCTCTCTAATGAAAGTGAGGGAGTCCCTTTTATAGAATAAGGGTTCGCTCCTCAGTACATAAATAATGGGCTAAGTCCCCCAAGTATTTTTCATGAGGCCCAGTTGTGGAAGCCCAATATAAGGTACATAGTGTAGTCTCCCAAGTTTTCAGTCAATAGAGGTTGTTGGCTGGAGACTTCAAATTCAATCCATGTATAGGCCGAAGTGGCGGTTGTTTGGAGGCGGTCTTTGTATACCATGCACTGAAGCTTTGTAGGTAAAGCTTTGAAAGTGAAGCTTTGAAGATGGAGCTTTCGTAAATAAAGCTTTTGAAGTCGAAGCTTTGTAAATGCAGCTTTCGAAGCTGGAGCTCTTGTAAATGAAGCTTTCGAAGCTGGAGCTCTGTAAATGAAGCTTTCGAAGTTGATTGACATGAGTGATGCTCATGAATGTTTATGTTGATTGACAAGAGTGATGCTTATAGATGTTGACATGAGTGATGCTCATGAATGTTTATGTATGATTGACATGAGTGATGGTCATGAATGTTTATGTATAATTGACATGAGTGATGCTCATGTATAATTTTGGAGTACTGGACGTACTTTTGATCACCTAGTTGGTGATAATAGCGGCAGGCTGCCGAATAATTTTGGAGTACTGGACGTACTTTTGATCAACTGGTTGGTAATAATAGCGGCAGACTGCCCAATAATTTTGGAGTACTGGACGTACTTTTGATCACCTGGTTGGTGATAATAAAGGGTAAACCTTAAGTGGAGGGACGGAGGTTAGAGTTTGAAGCCATAGGGCCTGGCTCTTTTAGGCATATGGGCCTTCGCCCTCCACATAACATTCCAGCCCACTATTTTAGGCTTGCCGACATTTTGCCTTTTTTTTTTGGCATGCTTCATTCTTTACACATCAGTATAACTATACAATAATTGCTCTAGTTTGCAGAAGACAACTTAATAAAATATTCATGAATGACAGTGGGTATGGGTGTGCCATGCTTTCCACTTCCTGCTCGGCTTTTCTCCATCTCCAGACATCTTTTCCTTTTTCATTATTTTCCTCCCTTTTTCTACTTTTACTTTCTGCTTTCTGCTTTTGCTTTACTGGTGGTCGATGCCCATGGAATCTGAGGAGACTGCATTGGATGCTTGCAATAATCTCCGAGACTGATCGAGTAGTGGGTTGTATCATGAAAGTTTCATCATTCTCTGGTAGCTAGGGAAGTAATAATGATAAAGTATAATAATAAAGAAAAAAAAATCTTATCTGCAATCACGGAAGAATCATTTTCTGGTAACCCAACCCTTTGTGCATCAGCATAACCCCTTTAGCTAGCCCCGTCGTCTTGGAAGAATACGGCATCGTAACGATGTCTTCGGGGTTTATTTTCATTGCCGGGATGTCATTCTCGTTCGTCGAAGTCAGCTCCGAGAAGTGACGATAAGTATTACCGTCTTCCTCAGTTTACGCGCTGTCGACAACCATTGCTGAGGAATAAGGAAAGCAAGGGGACGACGAATATCGCGACAAACCGGTTGATGTCAGAGCACTAGTCGGGGGAGAAGATCTTCCACCACCGAACGGAGCCGTAGGCTAAGATCATGGCCACGTACAGCGGCACCACTGCCGTCAAGACTGTTGGGAGTGCGCGTGAGTGAAACGAGCGGTGCTTAATTATTACTGGCACTTTCGATGTTCAGATCTGGTGGAGGTGGGATGGCATTTGGAAGTGAATTGAAGAAGATGAGAGGAGCAAAATGGGAAGAAGATAAAACTGTTAGTTAACGAATTGGGAGTGGGAAGGATACTCTGCGCAGCTGGTGTTGGCAACGCTTGATCAGTGTGTTAACTCAGGTTCTAATACAACTGATGAACTCAGAGAAAGAAAGTAGAGAGAGAGAGAGAGCTCTGTGTCTATGTCTCTACCTTGCTTTTCAGCTGAGTTAGTCTCAGAGCTCTGTCAGCCATGGCTGCTTGTGTTCAATGCTGCTGCTGGTGTTATTTTCTTCACGTCGGTGGAGGAAGCCATGGCTGCATCTTCCTTTCTTGGATATGATATCTTTGAAAGCTCCGCCATACTTTAGTTTATCGGATCTGAGGTTTCTCATCATCCCATTTGGTTTTCTACTCCACCTTTTTCTCTATTAGAGGCTTTTACCACATAACATAAACATGCACGAAGATGTGACATGCAGAACTCGGAGGTGGATAAACTTGATGGAATTTGTGATTTGAGAGCTGAAAGAAGATTGAAGGATGCATCGGTCTCGGATCTGAGATGAGAAAGATAGGGATGAAGGCAGAAATGCTCTGTGCATGAGGAAATGAAGGCTGAAAGGGTTTGCGTGTCAGCGCTAGGGTTTCTTGGGTCGTGGTGGACAAAGAGATTGAGAGAGAGAAAGGACTTTTTGTTTCTTCGGTGGTGCCACCTCCACTTCCTCAATTGATAGCGGCTTCCCCACTTCCCATGCCACCGCGGCCTTGCACTTGATAACCTGACCAGCTGTTGACATTCTGGAATGAGCTTCCTTTTTTTCTTGTGATGTTTACTGTATTTTTGTGATAAGCTGTGTGATTGATGGTGTTCCAAAAAATAGTGTTTTTTGTTCTTAGGTTTATGCAGATTCACTGTGGAGTGTGGTGAGATGAAAAAATGAAAGAGAACCGACATAGCTTTTCATGTCATTTCCCACAGAAGGCGCCAAATGTTGATGCACAAAACCGGAGGGGTCTTGGAACAACGTAAATCCGACCATGAATCTGCAAGAAAGTAAAGAACACAAGACGTATCGTGGTTCACCCCAATGTTTGGGCTTCGTCCACACTGATGTTGATATTATTTCACTCTGAATGGTGAATATACAAGAAGGCTAGAGGCAGTGTGCTCTCTAGCATATTTTCTCTCTTCCCATGGCCTAAACCTTTACCCCTCTAATGAGGAGAGTGAGAAGTCCTTTTATAGAATAAGGGCTCCTCACTTATTGCATATTTGCCCCTTCATTTATTACATAATTACATTTGAGTCCCCTGAGTATTTATACGAGGTCTAAATACGGAGGCCCTAAGTATGGTACAAACACAAAGCTTTTCAAAATCATTTCATTTATCAAAAGTTCTAACCCCTCGGCGTAAAACCTGTATAACTTCCTAGAAAATAATAGTGAAAATAAGTTGTATCAGAAATCATACTCAAGATGAAAATCTATAAAAGTATACCATGCCAAAGTATCTCAATGCAATGCCATAAGTAATCCAGACAAATATATCAATGCCAGATATCGCATTAGCCAAATCCCTCTAACTCAATCTGCACGGTTGAATATATATATATAGCTCATAACCAATCTCAATCATATCAAATGAAATCCTGCACACGAGTCAGAACCACCTAAAGTGGTATGTACAACAAGACTAGGTGTAAAGTAAATATGCTCTAGTGTTACGATCACGTGAAGGCTGTGCGAATAATCGCGGGTCACCTACGAGCCGAAACCACCTAAAGTGGTATGTATGACAAGCATGTGCACCTAACTTGGATCCAAGGTGAGCGTATGGTGCGGGAGGTGAACATCACGTGAATGACATTTAATTTATGAACTTACCTGGCACTTCATGTGCGTTCGCAGCACCAATCATAATTATATGCAACTACTAATGTATAATAAAATAGACAAATACTTTGCATGACATTTCAAAACGTATAATCATTCAAATTCATTTTTTGGGAAAAATCTCAAATATATAGGTATATACGGAAAACCAAAAGCCCATTCACTGATATGTCGAAGGGTCGTAGCCCCCAAGCCTCGATTGATGGTGCTCGTCCTCATGATAGGTCTCACCAATATGCGAAATAGCTGAATAAACGTTATTTAAAGGACATACACAAAACTAGGAAATAACTTCTCATACAAAGCTCAAATGGGGTATTTGAATATACCACCATGACCTGCTTAACCTTAGAAACATCCCCATATTTTTAGAACAAATTTTCATGATCCCACACACCCTCATGCGCCGGCCAAGGCACGGCCAGACACACGGCTCATGCACAGGCACGTGCCTGGCACACCAAACGGATCCCTAACGACGTTAGGGAATATTCCGTTAAAATCAGAATATGCCGTTAAAGTTACCTGATGGCGTCAGAATATTCCATCAACTTTGACGGAATATTCTCCTCATCTTCCTTAGTTCGCTGGAGTCCGGCGCCGGTCACCGCTGCGATCGCCGAAAACTGGGAAATTTTAAAATCTTCATATCTCCTTCAATTCTCAACCAAAACTCACAAAATTTGAAACAAATTGAAGTTTAGGATGAGAGGAACAAAACCTTACCACTTTCAAGCCTTGAAATCCACGGGATTTCGCCGGAGAACCCTCGATAATCTGGCCAAAATTTGAAACTTGTCAAACTCGACTTCCCGACGTCCAAAACACTTCGTTTTTCTTCTCCGAGCTTCACGAAGATTTTTTAAGGCTTCCTATAACCTTAAAAATCCATGAAAAATTCAAAATCACGAGTGCATAAACAATACACAAAATCAGGTTTCTCGGGTTTTCGGGTTTTCGAGGGTTTCACGTCCAACCAAAGGTATAGAACAACCCTTGAGCTTATTAGGAGTTCAAAGATTACCTTCAAAGCCTTGATCCATGACTGGAAGGGAGAGTTTGAAGTTTGTCCGTATCCTTGTACGGAAAATGGAAGAAAACCGAGAGGGAAGAGAGAGAGAGTGTGTGTGTGGTCCTGATTTTTCATACAACCAACCAAAACAATTAGAACCTTTAGTTCTAATTGGGTCCAAAAGGTTAGGAAGAAAATAAGTAAACTCAATTGTTTAATTCCTTAGCTTATTTACACAACCCACAACTCAACTTTCAATGGTAGAATCAACATTTCACACCATCAAGAAAAATATCTCAGGACGGGCTATGACAGTAATTCTGTTAGAAACATAAATTTATATTTCATTTTATTAGAAAAAAACTGAGATAAAAAATGGGACGTGACCAACTCCACTCCTCCATTTTCAGAGAGAGAGTGGGACTAATATCTCATAGAAATATTGTTAAAAACAAAAAACAAAAAAAAAACTTAAAATTTGTTTTATTGAAAAATGAAAAGAAAAAAAAAGGAACGTAACGAGATAAAAAAAGGGAACATGACCAACTCCACTCCTCCATTTTCAGAGGAGGGGGGGGGGGATAATATCTCATAGAAATATTGTTAAAAAAAACTGAAAATTTGTTTTATTGAAAAAACAAAAAAAAAGGGGGAATGTAAAAAGATAAAAAAGGGGACGTGACCAATTTGTCATCTATATCTATATATCTCAAATATTAGAAAGCCAAAATACTACTTTGGTGTCTCAAGGTTTCACCAAAAAATTTTGAACTAAAACACCCCTAAAAAAAAAAAAAAAAAATCTAAAACTGATAGAATTTGATACATATAAAAGCGCAAGGGCAATTTTGTTAGAAAAATTAAAATTTGTTAATAAAATATAATATAAAGAGAGAAAAAGGAAACATGCTGATCAAACTCCTCCTCCATTTTAGGAGAGAATAAGAAAATAAAAAACCAACGTGGGAAGAGGGGTAGAGAAAAAGTTGGATAATTTATCTTCCTATTTTAAAAGTCTCTAATATTAGAAAGCTAGAAGACTACTTTGGTGTCTCAAGGCATCACCAAAAATTTTTGGATTAAAACACCCCTAAAACAAAAAAATCTAAAACTGATAGAATTTGATACATATAAAAGCGCAAGGGCAATTTTGTCAGAAAAATTAAAATTTGTTAATAAAAGATAATAAAGGGAGAAAAAGGGAATGTGCTGATCAAACTCCTTTAGTGTAAAATTTGAATTCTCTTACCCACTTCTCTAGTCTAAAATCATTCATTAACTTGATTTTCGAAAAGCCTTTGACCTGCACACCCCTTAGGCTTGCTCACGATTGTTTCAATGTTTTGTAGGTTGCTCAAATTTGTGCTCAACTACTGGTCATGGAGGTGCGCGAGTTTGGTACCAACAACATTCATAATGCTGCAATCACTCGCAGGGCGTTTGAGAGAAAACTTACGTCATAAGCCGTGCATCATATCACACTATTTCATTCATCAAATTACGTTTCCTTTCCCACTTATAACACGATAGAGTTACCTTTGGTGGTGTAGGAACAAAAGGTTCAAACACTTTTTGGTGAGGAATCTAATTTAACCTAGATTGTAATATGAGTTGTCCAATTAGTTTTGCGTTGTCACTAATCAAATGAAAGTGGTTTGATATCATTACTTTTCATTTATGTCGGTAGCTATGAAAAATCATCAACGATAATCTCATTCTAATTCAATATCTCACTCAAACTAGTATATTGGACCAAGAACTTCATGTCTCGGGACTAATCTGGATTAATCTTATGAGATGGAAATGATTAAGACAACAATTGAGTATGAATTCATTTTTTGTGTCATATCCTTCCTATTCTGAGGAAGTAAATCCAACGACAAGTGATATGTTATGATTTTAGCCAAAGGCATATTGATTGGCTATCTGCTGGTGTACTGAACCATCCGATAGGGGTGACCAATCATTCTTTAGAGGCAGCACACCCTTCAGGGATTTTAACTTGATGTCTGATAGGTATATCTATCCTCACAATCATGTTTACTGCTAGTATATGATCTCGTCACTTTAGCTAGTATATGATCTCGTCACTGATTATATTTCTCTAAGAGTATTTGTGAGGGAGAGAGTGTGAGAGCTTTGCTCTAGATAGGAGAGGCTTAGGGTTTGTGAGGGTGAGGAGGCCCTTTTATAGAATAAAGGCTCCTCCCCTTTTTACATATTTGCCCTTTCCTTTATTACATAATTACATTTGAGTCCCCTGAGTATTTATACGAGGTCTAAATACAGAGGCCCTAAGTATGGTATAAACAGTAGTCCCCCAATCTTCAGTCAAGAGAGTCTTTTAGCTGGAGACTTGAAATTCAGTCCATGTGTGGGCCGAAGTAACTAGATGTCGTTTTGAACTGATACTTGATATGAGACGGTGCTCAAAGTGAAATGATGCTCAACTATCACATGTTGCGAGGCTGCTCGGCTTGTGGCTTATGTTGCCTTGGTTGGCTCGACTTGTGGCGTTTGGAGGTGAGGGAGTCCCTTTTATAGAGTAAGGGCTCGCTCCTCAATACATAAATATGGGCTAGAGTTGGTGCTCGCGGCGAGGCGGTTGCTCAGCTGGTGGCGATGCTCTCTAATGATGGTGAGGGAGTCCTTTTTATAGAATATGGGCTTGCTCTTCAATACATAAGTGATGGGTGCTCTCTAATGAAAGTAAGGGAGTCCCTTTTATAGAATAAGGGCTCGCTTTTCAATACAAAAATAATGGGCTAAGTCCCCCAAGTATTTCTCATGAGGCCCAGTTAAAGCCCAATATATGGTGTATAGTGTAGTCCCCCAAGTTTTCGGTCAATAGAGTCTGTTGGCTGGAGACTTCAAATTGAATCCGTGTATGGGCCGAAGTGGCGGTTGTTTGGAGGCAGTATTTGTATACCCTGCACTGAAGCTTTGTAGGTGAAGCTTTGCAAGTGAAGTTTTGAAGCTGGAGCTCTGTAAATGAAGCTTTTGAAGCTAGAGGTTTTGTAAATGAAGCTTTTGAAGCTAGAGCTCTGTAAATGAAGCTTTTGAAGCTAGAGCTTTTGTAAATGAAGCTTTTTTAAGCTGGAGCTCTGTAAATGAAGCTTTTGAAGCTAGAGCTTTTGTAAATGAAGCTTTTGAAGCTGGAACTCTGTAAATGAAGCTTTTTGAAGCTGGAGCTCTGTAAATGAAGCTTTTGAAGCTAGAGCTTTTGTAAATGAAGCTTTTGAAGCTGATTGACATGAGTGATGCTCATGAATGTTTATGTTGATTGACATGAGTGATGCTCATGGATGTTGACATGAGTGATGCTCATGAATGTTTATGTATGATTGACATGAGTAATGCTCATGAATGTTTATGTATGATTGATATGAGTAATGCTCATGTATAATTTGAAGTACTAGGCGTACTTTTGATCACCTGGTTGGTGGTAATAGCGGCAGGTTGCCGAATAATTTGGAGTACTGGGCGTACTTTTGATCACCTGGTTGGCAATAATAGCGACGGGGTGCCGAATAATTTTTTGTAGTACTGGGCGTACTTTTGGTCACCTGGTTAGTGCTATTTTAGGCTTATGGGCCTTCACCCTCCACACAACATTCCAGCCCATTTATTTTGGGCTTTGTCGTTTTTTTTTTTTACCCTCTGATGGGGTTTATACAGATGTCTCTGAAATATAAGAAAAATAAATTACATCATTTTGGTGGGGTGTTTATTCCTTGCTTTTGCAGTGTCCCCATGTGCCTCCTTTTTGCTTTCTCTTTATTTTTCTTTCTTTAGGCAGATGATAGACAGAGAATAGTAGAATTAATAATAAGAAAAGAATCTTATCTCCGTTTTTGCTTTTCCCGTGGTATTCGCAGGAGATGGGATCTGGGTCGGCGACTGCCCTGACCGTGAGGACCCTCATATCATCAAGTATCTTTGCTTTCTTATTTTCTCTCTCATCTTCTTTCTTTCTCTCTCATCGTCTTTTGAGCTCCCAGCATCACTCACTTCTTTGAGCTCCTAGCCTTTTGCACCTTAGATCTTAAAAACCTGTCGCTGAACAAGCTCAATGAACCAAAGATCAAAACCCAAGCATTGTTTCTTGCCTGCACAACTGAAACTAAAGATATAGCAGATCCAGTGAGAGATTGAGTTTTGACAGCTTGCTTTTAGCAGAATATGTCACTTCTAATCACAAAGAGCTTTTCAATGTGATTGAGCATATCCAATTTATATATTTCTTGTCTGATATCGATATGCCTGAGCTTTTCAATTGGGGCAGAGGCTCAATACGGAGGAACTAGGCGATCCTACCAACCGAAAACTGAAGATCGGCCTTATGCGACCTGGACACAGACTTCGAGGCCTTCGGTTTACCTCTGCCTTCCTTAGTCAACGCTCTTTCTTTCGCACTCATTTTCTGAGAATCGTCGACGGAATCAAAGAAATTGGGAACAAAGAAACCCTAACCTTAGAAAAAGATTGAATCTTTGGCGACAGAGAAGTATGCGCGAGACAGAGGATTGCTTTGTTAAGGGACATGATCGAAACTCCGATTTTGTTCCTACTCTCCCTTCAAGCATCTGAACCAAAATCACAGTAACCATTAAGATTTGAGATTTGGATCTTTTTTGTTTCAACAGCTTGGGCACCGGGATGGTTAGGAGGAAGGCCAACGCCGCCTCTGCCACCACCACGTACGTCAATATCATCCACTGCAACGCCATCTTCACCCCCAATTCCTCTACTTTTTCTTGCTTCGTTATTACTTGCTCTACTCCTCGTTCTGATTTTGCAGTTGCCTTAAGGCTTTATTTATTGTGCAGAAAAACATTTGAGTTTTTAGTCGTTATCCTCTTTTCCATAGTCGTATACTATCTCAATCCCAGCAGGTGGAATAGGATTTCGGTGAAACTTAGAACCACCAGAGGCCCAAGGAACAATGTAAAGATCAGGATGGCGCCACATATTGTAAGTGGCTTCGGCATTCGCTATGAGTCTATCAATGGTGTCAGGATCTTCCACATGCTTGTTGGTTTCAAACCTCTCGCGGAGGGCATCAGCATCTGGGTAGAAGAGGTGGCGGTGGACGGCGCAGTTGAGAGTGTCTCTGAGGGCTTTCCTGTAGAGGATCTGAACCTTCTCCTTCTGAGCTGCTCGACGAGCTACGTGCGCTGCTGTTGAAACTCTGCTCATCTCTTTCTCTCTCTTTGTAGGTATCTAAAAAGATTGAATGATCGAAGGAAGTTGTTACAGATGGAAGAAATGGTCGAATCAAATGGGTGTGCAAAGTAGAGTAATAGAGTGTGCAAAGTTTGTGTTTCTGTGTGGGTTTTGCAGATTCATGGTGAAGGTGAAAAATGAAAGAGAACCAGCACAACTTTTTGTATCGTTCCCACAGACGGTGCCAAATGTTGATGCACCAAATCGGAGATCTTGGAACAACGTAAATCCGACCGTGAATCTGCAAGAAATGTAAATAACACAAGATGTATCGCGGTTCACCCCAAGGTTTGGGCTACGCCACACTGATTGTATTTCTTTGAGAGTATTTGTGAGGGAGAGAGTGTGAGAGCTTTGCTCTAGATAGGATAGGCTTAGGGTTTGTGAGGGTGATGAGGCCCTTTTATAGAATAAAGGCTCCTCCCCTTTTTACATATTTCCCCCTTCCTTTATTACATAATTACATTTAAGTCTCCCGAGTATTTATACGAGGTCTAAATACGGAGGCCCTAAGTATGGTAAAAACATACCCAGTAATCAACTATAACGCCAAAAATAGTTGGGTGGCAATGGGTTTCAGGCAGACCAACATATTGTGGCACAGCTAGCAAGTAGGCACTAGAAGGGCAAAACAACTTCCAAAATATTTCATTGGTTATTGATCGAGCACTCTAGGGTTAGGAGTAGGAAAGACATGTGTCTGATTAGGATACATTGGTCTAGGATTGTAATTTCTAAAGACCTGATTAAATCTACCTTTACCTTTATTCTTCTTCTTATTATAAGGTTTAAAACCTCTTAAAGAAAACTGAGACTGACCAATGGTAGCGGGGAGCTGCTGAGAAGGAAAATTTGTCCTTTGGACCCAGATTGATTATTATTAGCAACCATAGTAGTTAAAAATGGTGCATTGGAAAAACTTTCCACAATTACTTATTCAGCAAGTAATTGTGATCTAAAGACTTTTAGTGATATGACATTCTCTTTTCCCTTCACCAAACACCTAAATGTGCGATACTCCACAAGTAACCCATTTAGAGTTAGAATTACTATATCATCATCAGCAAAATATACTCCAACAGTAGACAAGTACTCTTTAGCCTCCTTGATTCTATGAATATGCTGAGATAAAAAGTTTGAGCCCTTTTTAATTGTCTGCAAATTAGAGTTCATTTGAAAAATACTAGTCCTAGACACTGTAGAACATTGTTCCTTTAACCGAATCCACAGATCTTTGGAACTTGTACTACTAATAACACATGACATAGCAATAGGACTTAATGTGGCAGTAATCAACTGCATTATAGCTCAATCATGCATTTTCCAAACAATGAAATCATCATTCTCAGTAAAAGTAGAGGAGTTTTGAGAATTAATACTAGATTCACCATATTAAGACGCATATTGAGGAGGACACGGAGTGAAGCCATCCACAAAGCACATAATTCCATTACTTTCCAGCAACAGTTGCATCTAAAAGTGCCAATTGAGGTAATTGGAGTCATCAAGCTTGGCATTAACAGATGTGGAAATCGAAGAAATGAGAGCTGTGATCAGAGATTAGGAAAGCTGAAGTTGAGATGCATACACCATCTTTGCTAGATCAAAGATCGTAAATTCTTGAATTTAGAGAATAAATCTCAGCTAGGAATTGCAGCAAACACCTTCTGCGCACAAGAATTAAGAAGCTAAAGAAAAAGAATAGAAGTCATCAGGCAAACAACATGAAGATTATTCAAAAGAATCGAACTCTAAAGTAATAGAAATGGAAGCAAAAAAGGATTGAAAATCACGAGTCAGCAATCTGATACCATGTTAAGCTATATGAATTGAATCAATATGTAATCTATAATCTTTGCAGAAGATGTGAGAACATATGAGAGAGAGAGAGAGAAAGAGAAACAAGAGGGAAGATACAAAGAAATAGAATTTATACTCTCGTGTTTGTTTGACCTCTTTAAATTTCATTGGACTAGACTAATTTTTAGTGTAGTCGCATGTTTGGTAGGTTAAGGAATTAGGTTTAATAGGACAAAGCCAGACTAGCTTGGACAAACTCCTTCGCTAAGAGTTCTTAGCGAGGACCCCCAAATTTCACGGTACTCCTAAGACCGAGAGGGATTCGTCGTTCATCCTGCAAGAGACCAATGTCGCACGTCCTGCGAGAGACAGACGTCCTACTCCTTCACCCTCATCCTGCTCTCCCTCATCTGGTCCTACTCGTTCTCATCTACTCCTTGCTTGGTAATTTGTTATGATCTTGCATTTGGCCTATTAGTGAATCCTGGGATCACTCTGAAGTAGTAGTTAAATAATGGGGTCAAATTGTATTAGAGTAAGGATTAGATTGTAATAGTCTTGTTAATTATGGGTTTAAGTTTTAATTGAGTTGTTTGTTATGCTAGATGGCACTCACGCGAATGTAATGGTTGTTTTGTGGTTTAAAAGCCTCAACTAGTGGATTTAAAAAGCGTCTATGAAAAACAATTAGAATTTCCTTCTTCTTGCTGTGAAATTCCTCTCTTCAGTACCCACCATTACCACACAGTCAAGGTTGTAGCTAGGTATTGGCTTGGGTTTTATCATTGGTATCACCCTCCGATTCTGGTATACCTTCAGTATATGCCCCGTCCCACCACCACGACCAACATCTCTGCCATGGAATCTCGTGTTACCGCTATTGAAACCATCTTAGCCAACCTTCCCAATCAGTTCGCTGAAGCCATTGATCATCCTTTTGAAACACGATTGCCTGTATATTTCGAGCAATTTCTTCGTGAGCAAGCTGTTCGTGGTTGCGGCGAGGGGTCTTCTGCTCCTCCTTTCACGAATCTTCCTCCACCTCGTGACATGGACCGCATCCAAGCGCCGTACAGTCCAGTCACCCCTGGCAGTGCTACGGTCAAGCCACCGTGGTCTCCGCGCATCGACTTTCCCCGATTTAGAGATGGTGACGATTTATTAGCCTAGATCTATAAGGCTGAACAATATTTTGTTTATTATGGCATTCCCGCTTCTCAGCGCGTGGTCACAACTTCATTCCACCTCGAGGGGGAGATACTTCAATGGTATAGATGGATGGATTGTTCCAATACTACTCCCTATTGGGAGGACTTCACTCAAGCACTGTGTAAGGAGTTTGGTCCTTTCGAGTTTGAAGATAGTAGTGAGACACTTTTCAAACTTCGCCAAACAAGTACCCTGCATGATTATATTATTGAATTTCAAAAACTTGCTAATCATACTTGTGATGTTAGTCCTCTCTTGTTAAAGAGTTGTTTCCTTGGTGGCCTTAAACAGGAATTAAAGTATGATGTGAAATTGTTGAAGCCTCATTCTGTTCATGATGCTATTACCATAGCGGTTCAGTTAGATACTAAGTTTTAAGAGCTCAAAGGCGGTATCACTAAACCATCACCCACAATCCCCAAACACCAACCAAACACTACCACTGTCATCACTCCATATGTTCCTCGGGTCCAAAATTACCCTGTTAAGAAGCCTTCTCCAGCTGACATTCAATTAAAATGGGACAAGGGCGAATGTTGGTTTTGCACTGACAAATGGGTTCCCGGTTATAAATGTGGATTAAAGCAATTGCTTATGCTCGATGTTGCTGACCAAGCGGAGCTTGATGTGTTCACCCCAAACTTACCTCCTGAAGTTCATCACATGGAACTCAGTGAGTGTGCGTTCTATGGGACAACCACCATCCCGAAAGCTTAAACTATGAAAGTGCAGGGCACTCTCCAAGGTCATTCTGTGCGGATTTTGTTAAACTCTAGTAGCACTCACAACTTTGTCGACACTTGATTGTTAAAACAATGGGGCCAACCATTTCATCCTACTAAGTCATTTGAGGTCATGATTGCCAATGGTGGTAAAGTCAAAAGTTCAGGTTGTTGGCGGTCCGATGCATTGTCCTTAGGGGGTTATACTTGCAGTGTTGATTTGTATTCATTGCCTCTCAGGGGTTGTGATTTAGTCTTGGGGGTTCAGTGGCTCTCTTCTATTAGCCCTGTATTATGGGATTTCCATCAATTGACTCTGGAATTCACGAAGAACAATCAGCACTACAAATTGTTTCATTTTGCAACTCCACCTTCTATTATCCAAGAAGTCTCCTTACAGCATCTTGAGAAGGAAGTTGCTAATTCCAACTTGGGCCTTTTGTTGTATTCTATGGAGACACAACTGGTGTTTGTTAGTGACTTTGAGTTGTCCCCGGCTTAATCTACACAACTGAATACGTTATTGGCCGACTTTGAGTCCCTCTTTGTGCTGCCATCTCAACTTCCACCCTCCCGCTCACATGATCACCACATTCCATTGTTGCCCGGTGCCAAACCACCTAATATATGGCCCTATCACTATGGGCCTCTTACAAAGAATGAGTTTGAACGAGTTGTCAAGGACTTATTAGATGCCGGTTTTATCCGACACAGTCATAGTCCTTTTTCCTTCCATGTACTTCTTGTCCAGAAGAAAGATGGCACTTGCCGTATGTGTATTGATTATAGGGAACTTAATGCTCTCACAATAAAAAAAATATCCAATTCCTCTGATTGATGATCTCTTGGATGAACTTTGTGGTGCCACCTATTTTTCCATGTTAGATCTTTGCTCCGGTTATCACCAAATCTTGATGCAACCTGCTGATGTTGAAAAAATGGCATTCAAAACTCATTCAGGCCATTATGAGTTATTGGTAATGCCTTTGGGCTTACTAATGCCCCGGCAACATTTCAACAACTCATGAACGACATTTTCCGGCCTTTCTTAAGGAAGTGTGTGCTCATATTTTTTGATGATATCCTTATATACAGTCACTCTTGGGAGGATCACATGTCCCACTTGTTGGCTGTTTTCCAAATCTTACAGCAACATAGCTTGTTCTTTAAGAAATCTAAGTGCTCTTTTGGTCAACAGTGTGTTGAGTACTTAGGCCATATCGTGTCCCGAGAAGGGGTTGCTACATATCCTTCCAAATTACAAGCCATCCGCAATTGGCCGATTCCTAAGACTCTTAAAGAATTGAGGGGTTTCTTGGGTCTCACGAGATATTATCGTAAGTTCATCGCTGGATATGGTCAGATTTGCCAGCCCTTATATCAATTGACCAAGAAGGACAATTTCTATTAGACTCAATAAGCTACAACAACTTTCAATCAGCTCAAAGACAATATGACATCCCTACCAGTTTTAGCGTTACCTAACTTCTCCAAACCCTTCAAACTGGAGTGTGATGTCTCAGGTAATGGCATTGGAGCCGTGTTGCAACAAGGGGGAAGACCTATTGCCTTTACCAGTCAAGCACTTGGTCCAAAAAATCAATCTCTCTCAACTTATGAACAAGAGCTTATTGCCATCATGTATGCCGTGAAGAAATGGCACTCTTACTTACAAGGCAGGCACTTCACCATTAAAACTGATCATTACAACCTTAAATACTTCTTGAGTCAGAAAGCCAATACTTATTTCCAACAAAAATGGGTCTCTAAGCTTCTCGGCTATGACTATGAGATCCAGTTTCATAGTGGCAGTGACAACCATGTAGTTGATGCTCTCTCTCGCGTACATGGCTCTCCTCTACTTCCTGAATGTGCAGCAATATTATATCCTCATTTTGGTTGGTTTGATGAACTTCAACAATATAATGAACAAGATTCTTGGATTCAGAGTAAAGCTAAGGAGTATTTCCAAGCACAGGAGACTAATGCCACCACCCCTACATCTTCTAATTACTCTTTCCAGATTGGGTTTTTACGGTACAAGGCATAGATATTGTTAAGCTCTTCCTCTCCTTAGCGCACCAAGCTTGTAGAAGCTTATCATTCCATACCTGCTGCAAGTCATCAAGGTGTGATTAAAACCTACCACAAGCTTAAGAAGGACTTTTATTGGCCGAGTATGAAGGATGATGTCAAACTCTTTGTTTTGGAGTCTGCCAACAACATAAGTATGAAACAGTGGCACCTCCTGGAAAATTGATGCCTCTTCCAATTCCTGAACGAATTTGGGCTGATATAAGCATGGACTTTATCGTCTGACTTCCTAATTGCAAGGGTAAGACTATTATCATGGTGGTGGTTGATTGGCTGTCCAAATATAGCCATTTTGTTCCTGTGTCACATCCATATACAGTGGCTAGTGTAGCACAACTTTTTCTTGAGCATATTTTCAAACTCCATGGCATGCCTAACTCTATAGTCAGTGACCGCAATCCAATCATCATAAGTGCCTTCTGGAAAGAGTTATTCAAACTGCACAATGCCAAGTTGTGTATAAGTTCGGGCTACCATCCTTAAACTGACGGTTAAATTGAGGTTATGAACCGATGCTTGGAAACCTACCTGCGCTGTTTTGTTGGGGGCCAACCTAAAAAATGGGTGCAATGGTTATCGTGGGCTGAATGGTGTTTTAATACCTCATACCACACTTCTTCTAAGTTCACACCCTTCGAATTAGTGTATGGTTATTCCCCACCTCATATCACACAGTATGAACCTGGTTCTACAAAGTTCGCTTCTGTGGAGCAATGTTTGGTTGAGAGGGACAATGTTTTGGAGATTCTGAAAAGGAACCTTGAATTAGCTCAGACAAGGATGAAGTCACAAGCTGATCAAAAGAGATTGGAACGGAGTTTTGAAGTTAGCGATATGGTTTATATAAAACTTATTCCTTATCAACTCCAATCCTTGGCTACATAGTTATCACAAACTGTTACCCAGGTTCTATGGGCCCTATAAGGTTCTCAGCCGAGTAGGTGATGTGGCTTACAAACTTGAACTTCCTGCCACTTCTAAAGTCCACCCTGTTTTTCATGTAAGTAGTCTTAAGAAGCACTTAGGTCCGAATGTGGTAGCCAACAACCTGTTGCCCCAAGTTACAAAAGATGGTCTTCAACAGTTGGTTCCTGCCTCCATTCTTACCAGGCGCATGTATAAGAAGGGTAATTCTGCCGGAGTTCAATTGCTTGTTCAGTGGCAGGATCAAGATGCCAGTTCTGCAACAGGGGAGAACTTTAAAAACTTCCAAGCTCGATTCCCTGCTTTCTCTCTTAAACCTTGTGGACAAGGTTTTCTCGAAGGATGGAGTAAATGTTATGATCTTGCATTTGGCCTATTAGTGAATCCTTGGATCACTCTAAAGTAGTAGTTAAATAATGGGGTTAGATTGTATTAAAGTAAGGATTAGATTGCAATAGTCTTGTTAATTGTGGGTTTTAGTTTTAATTGAGTTGTTTGTTATGCCAAATGGCACTCACGTGAATGTAATGGTTGTCTTGTGGTTTAAAAGTCTTAGCTAGTGGATTTAAAAAGCATATATGAAAAACAATTAGAATTTCCTTCTTCTTGCTGCGAAATTCCTCTCCTCAGTACCCACCATTACCACACAATCAAGGTTGTAGCTAGGTATTGGCTTGGTTTTTATCATAATTTTCGAATCTGACGATTTTATTTTTCGATTTTGTTTTGCTGATCACAAACGACTTCGATTTTGTCTGGTAAATTATTACTGGGTTATGAACGATTTCGTTGTTTTGGGTTCAAAAATTTTCAATAATAGACCTGTGCAGTTGAAATAATTAGAGTTTTGATTTTGAGGTTCAAATTGAGATCAAAATTTGGGGTTTTCAAATTACAACTTTTCTACATTCTCACTGTGTTTCTTCATATGACACCTCCTGATCTCTAGTATTTGTCATAAAGTGGATTTGATATAAATTTCATCTGCTAGTCCTCAGTGCTTACGGAAGTGGATTTGATATATATATATGGATTTCATCTAATATTTGTTCTGCCACTGTTGAATTTTATTTAATAATTGATACGTATATAGTCCTTGAGTGTATGTTTATGTGTGTGTATGCATATACTCTGTGTGTATGGGTGTGTCAGTGAACCTTGATGTCCCTAGAGTACAGACAAATGCTCCATCCATGCATGCTTAATAATCGTATACTTGTTATCTCTTAAAAAATTTAGGGCTTAAAATGCATATGAAGATCCAGACGGGAAGATGTAAATGTGTAATGGGTGATGGGCAGTCTGATCAGAGTACAGAAAAATGAGGGAGTGAAAGGCCGAACTAAAATGTTGGAATATTAATATGCAGAAAAATGAGGGAGTGAAAGGCCGAACTAAAATGTTGGAATATTAATATGCATTATTTCCATGACTTTTTTTTTCTCTAAAGCCTATGAGATCCTGCCTGAGATCTCCCTGACCCAAGGGAACATGCCCCATCTTGTTTAATTTGTGCTTCTTTATTTCCATGCATTATTTTAAATACTATTTGTTAATGCAATTTTGCACACTCCAAGCTTGTCTGCTGTGAAGCTATCATTGGAGAACCTTAGCTGTAGATTCATGTTAATACAATTATTGTATGCAGTGTATTCCCCTGTTTTGAGTTTTCTGTACATTCATGTTGTAATGATTAATAGAATAGTCCACATGCAATAGTTTCTTAGTGGTGAACCTTAGCTGAAATGATTCATCAGAAACTTGTGCAAGGTCACCGCAAAACCAAACTCACCACAAGCAAATTTGCCTGACTTGCCTACACCCTATCAGTTTTAAAACTGGTTACACTATATCTAGCTAATCTTAATAGATTTCCAGAAAATAGACAATGCCCTAAATGGTCCCTGCAATATGATTCAACAAATTATGTCGTAGTAAGCAGAGGAATGGAAATGAACAAGGTGTGCATTTCCTCTAAATGTGTGTGTGTACATCTATGCAGATTGTTTGTGTGTGTGTACCGTGTATGTATGTACTCTGTGTGTGTCATGTATGCTGATTTTATTTGTGTGCGCACTGTGTATGTATGTACTCTGTGTGTGTGTGTGTGTGTCAATGTATGCAGATTGTGTGTGTGCGTGTGTGTGTGTGTCGATGTATGGAGATTGTGTGTTTGTGCTATGTGTTTATGTACTGTCTCTATGTGTATTTGTGAGCAGATTATGTGTGCGTGTGTGAGTTAAATTGTAAAGGTTTTTAAAAGACACATAGATTATTTGAACATATATGATGAGGGAGGGGTCCATGAGAACCAAAGATTGTAGAGACTGTTTAAGAAAGTGTGTCAGTTGACAGAAACAAGTATTGAAATTCTTTCGTTCGCACTCTCTTGGCTTTAGAATTAAGCAATTTACATGAATTTATTTTTTCCTGGGTTTCTTAAACTTGTGCAGATGGGACTGTACACAATTTGGATGGTTACTTTTAGATCCATGCTAAAGATGCGGGGATAGGAACATGAGTTGAAGTGACTGATGCAGTTTTACTCAAAAACTTGGTGTGGTCGTAACATAAAATCAGCTGGAGGAGTTCTTTTCCCAGATTCCTAATGTATGGTAATACTCGTCAGCTGGACCTAGTATATATAAATCCTATCTTTTTCTGGCTTCCAACTAAGTGACACTCCTTCGCATTTGGGATTAGTTCATCCCATTTCCAGCTGCATTTTTTTCTCTTTGGTACTTTTGAGAATTGGATTTCGCCTTAAAGATTGTATAGAGCATTGCTCTTTAACTTGAATGACAAGTAACAAAGTTTTCACTCTGTGTAATTCTTCAGGGCTTGAAAATCAAGAAGTTGATTATTGTTCAGTAAGATTTTTATTTTATTTTGTTATGAGATGGGTTTAATATTTTTCCCTAAAATTTGATTAGCGGGCAGCCTTGGTTCTATCTTGTACTGAGTTTGTTCATGTGTGAGCACCTAGATCTGCTGGTCTGATGTAAACTGTCAGCAAAATTAAAGCTTTCGATTTGCTTCATTAGAGCTTGTTGTCAGCCGAAAACTAAAAGGGATGCCCCCTTCGCCATGGCCAAGCTTTAACTGCTAGTTGTAACAATGGAACGGCCTTGTAAGTGCCTAATTAAATGCTGAATTCCTCTGAGAGTTTTACCTAGTTTGATGATGGTGAAAAACTAGCGTTTCCAAGAAACAAATAAGCAAGCAAAATAGTGTAATGTGAAAAAGGTCAATTGAAATGGAGTAATATTACAATAAATCAACATGTTTTTATGAGTCTTACTCTCAGCTAATATTATTAATTGTGATAATATTTTTAATCAAAAAGAAAATTAAAATAGAACAGTAACTTAGTCCCAATCTGAGCAAACACCAAACTGGTGATAGTACTATTTCATATCCTGCTTCGTAGTACACTACACCAAACACTTCACTAAGCTAGTCCAACTTAGTCTAGTCTAAGCCAATCCAACTTAATCCTTGAAGCTAATCCAGTCCAAGATAGTCCGATGCAACAAACGTACCCTTACATATTACAAGCTTCATAACTAACTAATTAAACCCCTAACAAACGCACCATTACACATATATACTCTCTAACAATGTGTATGTGTGTGTGATTTTTTTTGTTCTTGGGTCAAATGGGTGGGCTTGGGCTACTAATTACTATATACATATGTTCTTGGATGTTTGCAAGCCCATCTTACATAGGTATACCAATGAGGATGTATCATTGGGTTCTTGGTTCAGTAGGCTTGAAGTTGAGCACGCCAACGATCGCTCCATGTGTTGCGGGACCCTTCCAGCCTGCAGGTATGAATGTGCTAATCACAGAGTCACACTAATGCCTTGTCTCATTGCATAAATTAAAGAAGAATTAAAGTATAAATTGTAATTATGATGTGATTCATTTGTTAATTAACGTGGGTTAAATGTATGTATGTATGTACGTACATATGTATATCTCTAATCTCTAATATTAGAAAACCAGAAGACTACTTTGGTATCTCAATGCTTCACCAAAAAATTGTGGACTAAAACACCCCCTAAAACAAAAAAAAAATCTAAAACTAATAGAATTTGATACATATAAAAGCGCAAGGGCAATTTTATCAGAAAAATTAAAATTTGTTAATAAAAGATAATAAAGAGAGAAAAAGGGAACGTGATCAAACTCCTCCTCCATTTTAGGAGAGAATAAGAAAATAAAAAACCAACATGGGAAGAGGGGTAAAAAAAGTTGGATAATTATCTTCCTATTTTAAAAAATAAAAGATAATTATCCTCCTAAACTGAGTAGTTATAATTTTAACATGCAAATTTGAA
The DNA here is from genome assembly GCF_916048215.2 of Malus sylvestris. Taxonomy (NCBI): domain Eukaryota; kingdom Viridiplantae; phylum Streptophyta; class Magnoliopsida; order Rosales; family Rosaceae; genus Malus; species Malus sylvestris. The sequence continues at coordinate 1,186,803 of NC_062264.1, forward strand.
ACTGCAATTAATAGTTGCAATTGGTTTTATTCTTTTCCCGCCAAAACTAAATCGTATGTTACTTTGATGTTTGATTTATTTTTAATTTCCCTTTTTATCATTAACTCCAGATTTGATCAAATATATAGGGGTGATTGGTGAACCCCCAGTGAATGATGCGTTCTCAATTTATGAGTTGGTGGTTTCACAGGAAAAATACAGAAGAGGGGCAACAAATAGTTTCATTCTTTTGGGTAACTTCGTTTAATTTTTTTTCCTCCTGTCCATGAATTAATTTTAATTAATTTACTATAAATGCTCACTTATGGTTTATGGGAAAATAAAAGTTTGCACCTTTTTATTTGTGTAATCAGTTTTGAAGTTTGTTTCAGAAGGAAAATATGGAAGAAGGAAGAGAAACAACAGAAGAAGAGGGAATCGAAATAGTTTTAAGTCATCCTTTTCTGTGTTGGGTAACATAGTTTCATCCCCTTTCATTTTGCCTTTCGTCCATGATTTTGGTTTTAACTAATATAAACAAAATGTTCATTTTTTGTTCGTTGGTAATTAAAGTTTGAACCTTTTCTATTTGTTATAAACTTTTAAAAATTGGGTTCATGTTTTCTTTTTGTTATAAGCAAGAAGAAGGAACCAAATGTCTCATCTGCACATTTGTCTTATTTAATTTGTTCAATTCTATTGGTTCCCTTAATTCAGTGTGATCTATTTGGAGTTTAATTATCTCAATTTGTTCATTTATTTTGGATTAATTATTTTTAGTTGACTAATTGTTGGATTGGTTGGTTTTGATATGGTAAGGTGTTGCGGTTCTTAGTGGATTAACTTCATACGTAATCAGTTCATGATAAGAAAACATGGGATCCTCACAAGGCATAATGACACACCCCGATCCGGAATGTCCATAAGAACTCTGAATCGAGCTGTGCTGGCTGACACATGGAAGGTGACAAAGCCATAAAGTGTGATGATGTGGAAAAATATGAATAAATTTGAACCTAAGAGTGCCTAAATACCAGAGTGCACTGTGAGTGGAAATGAACCCATTTCACGGGTGATACAGAGCATAGTTAAAGTACAGTAAAGTAAGATAATGGTTATACCATCATAAAAAGATATCTGTACTGAAAAGTATCACGAATCCTTGTTAATACAGAACTCTGCTGCTAGAACCTGGAGGGGTGCAAAAATAGAAAATGTGAGTGAGTGAAACAAAACTTTTCAAACCAATTTCAATTACCAAAGGCAGTAGCCACTCGCCATAACACCTATATAATTTTCAAGAAAATAACAGGCGTGACTATAACTCAAAACCATAACCAAAATAACAGTCTCACGGTTATGCCATGTCAAATATCTCAACAAGAATAAGTAATCCATGTGAAATAAATCAATATGAAATGGTATGCCAGCTGGAGTCACCTCACGTGACCTGTACGGCTAAATCAATAGCTCATCAATCATACTAGCCGGAGTCACCACACGTGACCTGTACGACTTATCCATATCTCGTCAATCAATGCTAGCATATAAGTTGGAGTCACCTATAGTGACCTATACGACTTATTCATAGCTCATCACATATCTCATCACATATGCTAGCTCATCACATATCTCATCACATATGCTAGCTCATCACATATCTCATCACATATGCTAGCTCATCACATATCTCATCAAATATGCTAGCTCATAACATATTTCATCACATATGCTAGCTCATCACATATTTCATCACATATACTAGCTCATCATATATTTCATCACATATGCTAGCTCATCACATATCTCATCACATATGCTAGCTCATCACATATCTCATCACATATGCTAGCTCATAAGTCGAAGTCACCTCTAGTGACCTGTACGACTTATCCATAGCTCAATAAGTATACCTGCACACGAGTTGAAACCACTTAAAGTGGTTTGTACGACAAGACTGGATGTAAATAAATACGCTCGAGTGCTACGTTCACGTGAAGACTGTGCGAATGATCATAAGTCGAAGTCACCTCTAGTGACCTGTACGACTTATCCATAGCTCAATAAGTATACCTGCACACGAGTCGAAACCACTTAAAGTGGTCTGTACGGCAAGACTGGATGTAAATAAATACGCTCGAGTGCTATGATCACGTGAAGACTGTGCGAATGATCACGGGTCACCTACGAGTTGGAACCACCTATAGTGGTCTGTACGATAGGATTGTGCACCAACCTTGGATCTAAGGTGAGCGTAAAGTGCGGAAGGTGAACATCACGTGAAGGACTGTGCCTTGGCCACGGGCAGGAGCACTAACACCGGGGTGCAGGTTTATGAGCTCTAACTATATCTATTGTAACATATACAATTCATGGGCAACCTGCGACAGTGTCGGAGTTGCCTATCATTGCAACCTATACGACAAGGTCGGAGTTGCTTAAACATACAAGTAGTCATACCATAACCCCATCATTTCAACTAATACTGTAAACTCACCTGAACTTACCTAGGTGTCTTGTGTTCACCTTTGCACTTCAAGCGTTCATAATAATTGTGTGCAGGTAATATACATGTAGATAAACCATGATGCAATCTGATACTCAACCATGTTATAGCATTTTCAATTATATATATATGGCATAAAAATGCATAAGTTGTAACACCCTGCTCCCAAACTATTTATTTTCGGGAATAATTATCGGTGATAAGCCCAACTAGACACTAGTTTAATTAACTATCATTACGTATGTTTCCTTACTTCAAATTCTTGATTCTTCACATATTGATTTATGACCAACATTTAACTACCAAATCATAAGGTTAAATCTCACATTTTCCACCAATGTCCCTCACATTACTCAATTCGCTAAACAAGGCTATTGTCTCAATTATTGTATGGTTGCATCTAACGTCTCATTAGACTGCCTACGTACCCTAAACAGGGATCAAGCCATTCATAGTTCACATTAGTACTTCAAAGCATTCATAGTAGTTATATGCAATAATCAATTTATAAACGTTTGTGGAATTGTCAATCGTATATATAATATACGATAGAAAGGAAAAGACCCACTCACCTGAGATCCGCGCTACGACTTCCTATCATGCATATCGAGACATCATGAACCATCATCGCCTATGACCAATTATCAAATCACATCTCAGAATTCATACCGATAAAATAGACAATTTACATAAAATGCATCTCTATGTAATTCAATTCAGAAGATCTGCATCACAGATTTCCGATCCATTGCTTCCAAAGATCCACATTATACTTTTAGAGCAACATCCTAAAGTCCTATTACGATCCAATGGTTGGATTTCCGGCAATTGTCAAAACCAAGTGGCAGTTAACCTTTTATTTTATGAACTTACGAATCCAATTCGGGAAGATCCATATATCAGATTCCCGATCCATAAGTTCCTATGGTCCTCAAATATTACGTATTATAACATATTAAAGTTTGGTGACAATCCAACGGTCGGATCGTCGATTCATGTTTTTACCAAGTAACATATCTTAATGAATTTAGGTCTAAATGATCAACCTACGTTATACAATTACCAAAACTGAACTCAAGGCATCTAATTTAGCCTAAGAATAACATTGACGGTCCCTGGGTCATGCGCCGCCGCGGGTGGCGGCCGACCGCTCGGACTCGCCTGAAAATCCAACTATTTCCAAAAATTCTCAAACTTCACAGAAATGAAGATCTCAATGAGTAGAGCAACTTTCATACCTGCCACGAAGTCCAAAAGTGGACGGAAGGTGGTCAATTTTGTCCACAAAGCCAACGGGTGCCTAAAGATTCCCGGCGTCGATTCGTCATCTACGGTGGTCCAACGGGATCAAGGTTGGTTGGGATTTTCTCCTGGGGTGATGGGCTACAAAGCCCAAGTGGTGGCATTGGCCATCGCTTTGCCGATTCGCCGAACTATTGAAAAGCGTAGCTGGAGCACCGTTGATTTTTTTTCGACTTTCGTGGCCTCAAACCGCCACAGACCGTGGTTATCAAGGTGGTTCTTGGCTGGGTTTTGTAGAGGGGAATGAGAGCCTCAAGATGGCGGTGGTGGCATCGAAAAACTCCATCGGAGTTGGCCGGAATCAACCTTGAAAGATGGGTGGTCGCAATGGGTGTGGGTGCGGTTTTGGGGGAGCTGGGAGCTTATCTCTCTCCTCTCCTCAATTTCTGATTGGTCCTCCCTTTCTTTTTCTGATTGGTCCCTTATTTTCTTGCTTAAATCTGATTGGTTACCACTCCCACATGGTGGGAGTTTGAATTAATTTATAACTAAACTTTAAATAACCAATTTCGAACGTCCATAACTTTAAATCTGATTGCTTAAATCTGATTACTTAAATATGCTAAAAGAATAGGTTATACGTTTCTCTAAACGAGGGTCAACGGAATTCAAAGTCCTTACCTCTAGGGCATTTTTGTCAATTCACGCTTTTAAAATTTATAAAAACGTAAAATTTGGGATAGGATGTCACACATAACATGACCAGGGTTCATGTATAAACGATGCAATCTGGTAAATTACACATTTATGTTTGTCGATTCATCAAATTCTCTGTCAAGTCAGTATTTTCATTTTTTTTGTTTCTTTGAATGTGTAGAAGGATAAAGATTTGAATGGAAACAGAGCCACAGATAAAGATATTCACTTTCTCCCTAACTTTTTCTTCGTCATTATGTGTTCTCGAATCTGGAATTTGGTCTATTAATATTTAGTAATTTTGTATAGCTATTTCATGTTCTCCGCTATGGAGTTTTTTTGTTTGCTAATTAATCAATTTTATTGTCTTTGTTTATGGAAAATGTCTACAGCAACAACGATGATATTCCGTATAAAATGGCACATCTTGGTGGAGAAGTCCCAACATGAGGTTGATGTAATAAATTTTTGGACTCCATTTTTAGAAAAAAATGGCATTTTCATCAGATAAGGTTCTTTCTATTTTGGATTGTGGGTCGAAATTATTAAGACACTGAGGCTTGAGTGTTTGAAAAATAGGTGCAGGACATATGAGTGTTTTGATCAAGAAAGAGCTGCTACAATTACTGTCTTATTTGACTTATTATATAGTGCTTCAAAGAGGAAAGTAGAGACAATTACTTCTCATTACAATAACTCTGTGACCGATTCAATGGATCATGTACAATTCTTATAGTCTAACTCTTTAAATTCTTTTTTCCTTTTTATTACACAATAATAGATTCATTAATGATGCCATGTACAACTCTTTGAACTTATAAGAGCTATATGTGTAATGATCCCTCCCTAAAAATTATGATTTTTATTATTTTTAAATGTGAATTTATGAAAATGCCCTTTGAGGCAAATATGTTGATTTTATTAACCACTTTGTCATGTCACGTAAGACTCGTTTTCTTGGCATATCATCATAGTACTCGTCACTACGACCGCGTGGGCACAAACGGAAAGTGATTTGGAGTTATAACGAATGAGATATTAACGTTTAAAGTCATGGGCATTTTAGTAAATTTATTATTTCTAGAAGGCTCCAGATTTTGGAGCAAAATCTGATTGAAATACGTGTGTGGCCCAGATTTAAGGAAAGAAAGATAGCGATGGAGATGGAAGATAAAGGAGAGGAAGAAGGATGGGCGCTGCCCAATCGTAAGAAGAGAAGAGTGTGTGAACCAATGGGGAGAGTGAAAAAGGAGAGAAAGGAGAGGGAGAGAGAAGCAGCGAAACTCGGGTTATCTAATTTGACTCGGTTCCCGACCCCAATTTCTGTGCATACCTGATGCCGATTTCGGCGTTTCTTCGACAAGTTGAACGTCACCACCACCACTCTTGTACTCCCCTCAACATCACACACATCATTCTCCAAAGTTTGGCCGGCTTTAAACACGGTTTTAGGAGAAAGAAGAAGAGGATTGGACCGTGAGGGTTTCGTGGTTCCAACGACGAATCTGTCGTCTCCGGTCACTTGCATTCCCACCACCATGACCAATTGGCTTTCCATGAACCCAGGAACAAGGCCCAAATAATAATGGGGGCGTCGGAGCATCCATGGAGTCGAATCGAAGGACACCCAAATCTAGGGTTTACACGGATTTTCGTGAAATTGGGGCTTTTCCCGACCAAATTGGCCTTAGTCACATGTATAAAAGTTGTTCCACTCATTGAGGTCTTCATTCCTGTAAAATTTGAGTATTTTTAGAAATAGTTGATTTTTTCGACAAGTCGGGGCAGCCGACCGCCGTGTACGGCGGCGCGTGGGTGCGTGGGCTGGGGTACGTCTTGACCCTTCCAAGCTATATTTGATACTCCAATTCCATATGTGAAGTCCGATTGACGAATTTCCGTCGTTCGAACCTAGTTCCATTAAGGGCCGCCACTTGGTTAGTAAATGAATCGACAATCCGACCGATGGATTGTCACCAAACTTTAATATGTTTTAGTATGTAATATTTGAGGATCATAGGAACTTACGGATTGGGAATCCGTCGCACGGTTCTTCCCGAATTGGATTTGTAAATACATAAAATAAAACGTTAACCGCCACTTGGTTTTGGCAATTGGCGGAGATCTAATCGTTAGATCGTAAAGAAACTTTATTATGATATTTTAGAAGTATAATGTCGATCTTTGGAAGTTACTGATCAGAAATTTAAGATGCAGATCCTCCGGATTGAGTTACGTAGGGTTATGGACCCTACTGTCGATCTTTAACCGACAATTGACTTTTGGTCAATGGGTCTCAAATCATTCTAGAACGTCCTTGAGGATGTGTTTTATGTAAGTTATGTGTTCTATTGATAAGGATTATGAGATGTGGTTTGATAATTGTTCTAAGCGTTGATCGTTCTTGACGCCTTGATATTTGTGCTAAAGAGTTGTAGCGCGGACTCCACGTGAGTGGGCTTTTGTTTTCTATATATACGTATATACGCTTTACGATTTCCAAAAAATGCTTTTAAATGAATTTACGATTTAAATTCCATGTCAAGGATGCATTATGTTTTAGTATTGCATTAGTATAATTTTGCATAATATTGAATGACGATGCGAATGCCTAGGTAAGCTTCAGGTGAGTGCATGTTGATGATAATGATTGCATTATGTATGGTTATGGTTAGATGCATTAGTGCTCATTATCCTGCACCCCAATGTTAGTGCTCCGCCCGAGGCCAGGGCCTAGCCTTCACGTGAACATTCACCTCTCGCACCACACGCTCACCTTAAATCCAAGGCAGGTGCCAGCCTATCGTACATACCACATTAGGTGGTTCCGACTCGTAGGTGACTTGCAATACTTCACACAGCCTTCACGTGATTGTAGCACTTGAGCGTATTTATTTACACCCAGCTTGTCGTACAGACCATATTAGGTGGTTCCGACTCGTGTGCAGGAGTTGGTTTATGAGCTATAGGCTAAGCCGTACAGGTCATGTTAGGTGACTCCGGCTAATATATTATTTTACATTGATTTATTTCACCTGGCTTACTTTTTTCATTCCTGAGATACTTGACATGGTATATACTTGGTTTTCAGTACTGTCGAGCATGATTTTTATATACGTATGTATTATTATTTTCTGGGAAATTATACGGGTTTTACGGTGAGGGGTTATTATTATTTTGGAAAGAGAAATGGTTTCAAAAAGCTTTGTTTTTGCCCACTCACATTTTCGGTTTTGTGCCCCTCCAAGTTTTAGTTACTCAAAGTTCGTATCGACAAGGATTCTTGGCAAATCTCAGTATAGGTGGCTACCTCTAAGGGTATGATCCTTACCCACACCACTATACTTTACTTATGCTCTGACGCCGCATGTGAAATGGGTTCATTCCCGCTCACAACGCACTCTGGTATTTAGGTATTTTTAGGTTTAAATTTATTCACATTTTCCACATCACTATACTTTATGGCTTCGTCACCTTCCAGGTGTCGGCCAACACAGCTCTATTCAGAGTCGTAGTGGACATTCCGGGTCGGGGTGTGTCAGTTTAGTATCAGAGCATAAGTTGGGCAATATTGCGTTCATCACACGTGTGATGAAAGCATTCTTGGTTCTTGAGCCTAATGTTCGAAGCTTGCCACCTCATCGAATACGAAAAATATGTTAGCTTTCGGGTAGTTTTGTCGACTTGTCAACATTTTAGAAGATCATTTTGGCGAACGCTTTTAGACTTAAAGTGAAGAACTTCCCTACCAAGGAAAGATGTAGATTTAAGACAAGTTGATGGCTTTAAAGCAGGGCTAATGTATGGATAAAGGTGTATCACCAGGGAAGTATAAATTAATCCTATCATTATTTTCACACCATCATTATCAGCCGTTTCGAGATAAGAAACCAAAACTGATTTTGATTCCTTGGCAGTACCTGTTAGCATACCATTCATTAGGATTCCTACGAAGTTTACTTCGTCAAGATTCCAAAATTGTCTTGAGCAACAACCTGGTGCTAAAATGGTAGCACTCGACGATAGAGACATCTGGGGGCAGTCACTTTGGTTCTCGATGGTACTAATCTTCTTAAATGCACTAGTTAGCATTTCGGATCTTCAGGAGAAAGTTCGACTTCCATTTAAGCCTGTTCTAAAGTAGATTATTAGTAAATTCCTCTTTCCGGTTTTGAGACATCTTAACCAGTACTAGTTTCTAAATCTCTTTTGGTGATGTACTCGTCATTTCGATGAGTATAGACACCGAAGTACGAGTTGTTATACTTATGATTAGTATAAAATCTCTGTGGCAGTGAGTATTTTCCCTAGAATTATGAAACCACCTCACGGGACCAGTTCCTTATTAGTCTTCCAAAACCACCACTCGAGCAGGCTCTAGTTTGTAATCAACATATGGTGGCGCTACTAATTAACGATGTTGTTCGATATCATGGAACTGTCAACCAATATTCAGGCGGTATGATTTCTGATACTGGACATATGTACTAGTATCTAGGAGTGATACCTTTATACTAGAATGTCGGTTCACAGTTTTAGGATAACGAACAATATCAAAATGTCATAAATTTGTTAATTAGCGTGCGATTAATAGACTGATTAACAATGACTGCTGAAGCTGAATAAACTAAATCTTGGAGAATTAGGAGCAAGCCTTGTATTAGAACAGCAAACTCATAGTTGTTCATACCTTATCACCTATCTAGGTAAACAAAATCTCTCCAACTAGTCACCTTTTCGATCACATCTACAGGTGGACAAAAGAATCGAAGTACAAGTTAATGCCTCACTGTTAAAGTAAACTAAGTATCGAGAAAGCGGTGAAGACCTATCAGCACATGGCATAGTGAAAGGAAGTATTATGGTACATTTTGATGACATACTTTCAGGCATCATATTCCAAAGTTTTACTTGAGATTTTATCATCGATCCACTTTCTCATATTACACTAGTTCCTTGCGCCTTTTCGAGCAACTTCTACCATTTGGAAGAACTTAGTTACTCAAGCTTACCGATTAGGGATTTATTCAACCAAGCCCCTTAGCTAGGGAACTTCGAACCTTAGGGTCATACCTAGATTTTAGCAACTTCCTCAGGAAACGATTAAGAATCGTTATCCCCTACTTCAAACTGATGATCTAGCTGACCAACCTTTGTAACTTGAGTTTTCTTTCATAGCTTTACACATTCACAGTGGTTTTATCAACGACCTTCTCATCTACCTTGGTAGCAAGATCAATTCTCTAAACCTCGATAATTAACTTTATACCAAATTTCTCAAACTGTTAACTTTGGTTAAATTGGTACTTATCCTGGGAGACGTGATCTTCGCGGACAATATTCTTTCCTTTCTCCAAAAAGAGTTTGGAGGAAGAAGGTTGAAATTCTCACAAAGTGTTGTAAGATTTGAGATATCCTTAATCTTGTCGAGTTTATCGACAATTGGTTAGCGATTTTCAGCTATAATGTTTTCCTCCCTTATTGGCCAAGGAAAGTTAGTTAAGCTTGGGGTGTTGATTATGGATAAAGTTTCTGACAACCGAACTGTTGTTCTCACCTCACCATCGCTTTACACTTTTCGATGATGTTGATCATTTTGAAAATCCATGAGGACGTGTTTCTTGGATATTTCAATTGTGTAGAGGTAGTATGATGGAGTATCATTTACATTTCTCAACGGTAGAACCGTTCAAAATGAACCATCATATGTATGGCCTAGAGTCAACAATTGTCATTTGCATATGAAAACTGTTTATACCATACTTAGGGCCTCCGTATTTAGACTTCGTATAAATACTCGGGGGACTCCAATGTAATTATGTAATAAATGGAGGGGCAAATATGTAATAAGTGAGGAGCCCTTATTCTATAAAAGGACCCCTCACCCTCACAATTAGAGGAGGCCATTTTCTTAGGCCATGGGAAAAGTTCTCTCACTCTCAGAAGCTCTCTCCCTCACTCCCCTCACCTCTCAGAGAAATACAATAATCAGTGTGGACGTAGCCCAAACCTTGGGATGAACCACGATACATCTTGTGTTATTTACATTTCTTGCAGATTCACGGTCGGATTTACGTTGTTCCAAGACCTCCGGTTTTGTACATCAACATTTGGCGCCGTCTATGGGAATCGACATGAAAAGCTATGTCGGTTCTCTCTCAATTTTTCATCTCACCACCGTGAAACCTTCACAACCTCACCACTGTCCACCATAGATCTGCAAAACCCACACAGAGACACAATCTCACTCTCTAACAAAATCTTAGAGAGCCCTTCTCTCTCTTTGACCTTTGCGGATTGCAGTGACCCCTTTTCTCTCTCCTTTCTCGAAGTGTCGTCACCTTCTCTCTCCCCAGAAAAAGGATAAATTTTTTAAAGAAAAAGATTTTGCTTAACTACCCTCCCTCATAACCCCATTCCTCTCTAATTTCTTCGCCTTGTTGCCTTCTCTAAAACCCTTCATCATAGTTAAGCCCTCTCTTTCTGTGCTCTCAAAACCCTAACCCTCTTTTTTTCGACGCGCCAAGCAAACCAGAAACTCTCTCTCTTTCTCTCTCTCTCTCTCTCTCTCTCTCACTCTCTCTCTCTAAGCCCTAACCCTATGCAAATAAATCTACCGACCAGCAGTAACCATAGCTTCCCAAACGCCTAACTTGGAGTGCCGGATGTACGAAGCGAGGTACCCGGAGGTGGACATGGCGGTGATGATTCAGGTCAAGAACATCGTCGACATGGGCGCCTACGTCTCCCTCCTCGAGTGCAACATCAAGGGCATGATTCTTTTCTCTGAGCTTTCCCACCACCGGATTCGTAGTGTCAGCAGCCTCATCAAGGTCGACCGCATCGAGCCCGTAATGGTCCTCAGGGTCGACAAGGAGAAGGGATACATTGATATGAGCAAGCAGAGGGTTTCCGAGGAGGATATCCAAACCTGTGAGGAGAGGTACAACAAGAGCAAGCTCGTCCACTCCATCATGTGCCATGTGGGTGAGACTTTGGAGATTGATTTGGAGGACTTGCATGTCAATATTGGCTGGCCGTTATATCAGAAGTATGGTCATGCTTATGATTTGGGGGAATTGGATCAAGCTCTTTTTCTCTACCTTGATGGACAGTCACAGGACCATCACAACCCTTTAGTTAATCATGTTCATCATCAAGACCAACGACATCCTCATCAAAATAACTCGTCGTCTGGAATGAGGCCTCTAACTTTGAATATTTACCCACCTCAGCGATGCAAACGGAATCGAAATCGAGTTTCTTCTCGAGCTAGGGTTTAGGGTGGAGCACCAACACCGGGGTGCAAGATAATGAGCACTAATGCATCTAAACTTAACCATACAAAATGCAATCACTATCATCAACATGCACTCACCTGAAGCTTACCTTGGCGTCTGCATCGTCATTCAAAATTTTTCAAAATTATACTAATGCAATACTAAAACATAATGCATCCTTGACATGGCATTTAAATCGTAAATTCATTTAAAATCATTTTCTGGAAATTGTAAAGCGTATATACGTATATATAGAAAACAAAAGCGCACACAACTGGAGTCCACGCTACAACTCCCTAGCACGAATATCAAAGAGCCACGAACGATCGGCGCCTAGAACAATTATCAAACCACATCTTAGAATCCTTATCAATAGAACACATAACTTACATAAAACACATCCTTAATGAAGTTCTAGAATGATTTGAGACCTATTGACCAAAAGTCAATCGTCGGTTAAAGATCGACAATAGGGTCCACAACCCTATATAACTCGATCTAGAAGATCTGCATCTCAGATTTCCAATCAATAACTTTCAAAGATCCACATTATGCTTCTAAAATATCATAATAAAGTTTCTTTATGATCCAACAGTTAGATCTCCATCAGTTGCCAAAACCAAGTGGCGGTTAACGTTTTATTTTAGGAATTTACAAATCTAATTTGGGAAGATCCGTAAGACGGATTCTCGATCCGTAAGTTCCTATGATCCTCAAATATTACATACTATAACGTATTAAAGTTTGGTGACAATCTATTGGTCAGATTGTCGATTCATTTACTAACAAAGTGGCGGCCCTTAATGGAACTAGGTTCAAACGACGGAAATTCATCAATCAGACTTCACATATGGAATTGGAGTATCAAATTTAGCCTAGAAAGGTCAAGGGATACCTTGGCCCACGTCCCGCCGGAAAATTCAACTATTTCTAAAAATTCTCAAATTTTACAAGAATGAAGACCTTAATGAGTGGAGCAACTTTCATACCTGTGACTAAGGCCAATTTGGTCGGGCAAACCCTAATTTCACGAAAATCCACCAGAACCCTAGATTTGGGTGTCTTTCGATTCGACTTTATGGATGCTTCGATGCCTCTACTATTGTTTGGGCCTTATTCCTGGGGTTCATGGAAAGCCAATTGGTCATGGTGGTGGGAACGCAGGTGACCGGAGACGACAGATTCGTCATTGGAACCACGAAACCCTCACGGTCCAATCCTCTTCTTCTTTCTCCTAAAACTGTGTTCAAAGTCGGCCAAAATTTGGAGGATGATGTTCGTGACATTGAAGGGAGTACAGGAGTGGTGGTGGCGACGTTCAACTTGCCAGAGAAATGTTGAAATCGGCATCGGGTATGCACAGAAATCGAGGTCGAGAACCGAGTCAAATTGGATAACCAGAGTTTTGCTGCTTCTTTTTCCTTCTCCTTTCCCTCCTTTCTCACTCTCCTTATTGGTTCACACACTCTTCTCTTCTTCCGATTGGGTAGTGCCC